>NC_052533.1:128311156-128916156 GCF_016699485.2 Gallus gallus | reverse complement strand
CCCAGCGTAACACAGCAGAGGTGTGCCAAAACACCTCAGTTTTTGTGTTTTTTTTTTTTTAGTTTAACCTTTCCCTGTGGTTTGCTTGTGACCTGTGATGTCTGCCCTTGGGACAAACCCGATCCTGCAGGTTCTCCCTTCCTCATGCAGTCGCTCCACGTGCTGATACCTCCACTCAGCTGAACCAGGCTGCCCAAAAGAGAGAAGGCAGTTTGTACAGAGGGTTGCAGGGCCCAAGGAATGGGGGCCAGGCAGAAATGCAGCCTGTTATTTCCCCAGCTATACCCCACACAGCAGTCAAATCTCATGACGAGTTCTCAGCTGGCACATTGAAGGGTGTCTGTACAAGAAGCCGCTCCTTTGCAGCCTCATTTGAGTTTCCATTTTTTCTCTCCCTCCTGGAAGCCATTTGCCCTATGAACAGTACAAAATCTGATGGTTTAAAAGGTGTCTTTCCATTTCGCCCCTGCTGTGCTTGATGAAGTTGTTTATTACTTTTATGCTGCAACTCACCCTTACCAGCTCACCCTGCTCATCCCTGCCAGGGGCTCCTCACCGTGCTGCAGCAAGCTGCTGTCATGTCTTTGTGGCTGGTGGTGATTGCTATCATCCTATAGGTTTTCTCACAAAAACAAAACAAAACAAACAAACAAACAAAAAAACAAGTAGGGAAGTGAGTAAACATCCTAAGAAAGGCTCAGTTGAAATAGGAAGAAAGGAAAAGTGAAGGGAAAATGAAAAAAAAAAAAAAACCCGAAGTATGACTTCCTTTTTAACATAATGAAACCTCAGCTCTCTGAACGCTTTAGTAGAGATTCAAGCATCTGGCTGCACAAATACATGTAGTTCCAATGAGAGTGGGCACAGAATGCTAAATATGTTTTCTGAGAAGAATATAATGACATTTTGGGGTGGGATGAGATTACTGAGATTAATACATGGCAGTTATGAGCCCAACCCTCATTACTACGCTCACTGATTCTGTATACTGTGTTTCTTTCACCACTGATATTTTGCCCCTCATCCAGTCACAGAGGTTTCCTACATCCAGCTGTGCCAGCAGCACATCCCTCTCCTCAATGCCCTGTCGTCCTCTTCTCCCCTCCCTTACTCTCTTGTGCCTCTCCCTGTTCTGCAGTTCCCAGCTCTCACAATGATGCCATTTCTCCCCCTGAAGTCTTAAACCCACACTTGACCTCATTTGCCCCTCAGTTGCTGCTTCGTTTCCCTTTCATCTGTAAATTCACTCAATGTGCAGTTTCTGGAGCACCTCTCCTCACTCCTTTCCTTTCCAACTCACCCACCACCCTGCAGCAGCCCTCTCTGAAGTACTCCTGGACTTTCCAGACACCCTTTGGGGCCACCGTGCATCCTTGGGCTCCCTGTGCTGGCTGCAGCCAGCCCAGCTGTGGTCAGGGTGACTCTCCCTTCTGAAGCCATCCTTCCTTTGTTCCTATCAGTGTGTCCACTCCTTATTCTTTAATCTCTTCTGCAGGAGAGATTTTGTGTAGAGCATTTCTCGTCTCCAAATCATTTACTATTGCATTTCAGAGTTGTCTCTTGTCCTCCTCTTATCTCCGATATTCTCATCTGTAAGTTCAATTGTTTCTGTGTAGAATGCTTACTGACCTACCCCTTTGTCACCTCCTATCCAGTATAAAATCTCAGGCTGCATCTGACTTCTCTTTATGATCTTCGCCCACCAACACAAACTAAACATGGCTAAAATAACGATAAGCATGGGGTACCTCTTGCTGTGTCCATCCTTCACTGTTGGAGATAACACCATTGCCTCCATCCAAGCTTCCCAGCCAATATCACCTCAAACCTCTTCAAAATCCCCATCTAACTCCTTATTTTTCATACAGCATTTTGTATTCCAACCCACCTACAAATTCTCACAGTTTCCCATGGGATTGCTGCGAAGTCTCCCCCTGGTCTCTAGGATCACGGCGTACCCTTCCCACCCCTGCTCCCCTCCGTATTTAGGTTGGAGCAGAGTGGTCCTCTGCCCGCTCCAGCTGCCTGTGCTGCCCACCCACGGGAGCCTTCAGCCACGCACACGATCTCATCCTGGTGCCGTGCAGCTCAGTACAGAAGTCTGTAAAGTTACCCCCTCCCACCCTGAAGCTGCCCGCAGGCATTTACTGCTCTGTACACAAATTACAATCAACCTGGGCAGCAATCCTTGTCGTGTTGCGTTGTACAGCACCCAGCACAACAGATTTCTGCACCTAGGCTGAGATTTCCAGATACTGCTGCACACTGAACGATTCTGAAAGCATTAGGAACCCCACATCAGACCAGAGCGGCTTGTTCCCTTTCCCACCTCTGTCCCTGCTGCAACACCACAGGTGCACAACTGAGAACGTTCCAAGAACCGAGAAACTCCAGTTCGGCAGCCAGCACATTGGCAGGACACCACCTGATCAGTTTCCTATTTTGCTCATCACCTTGATTTGATGGCACCTGGAAGAAGGCTGATGCATCACCACCTCTGCGTCAGTTTAAACCTATTTCCTAAATGAGCTGTTTTAGTGAAAAAAAAACCCAAATATTCCACAGCAAAAAGACCGAGTTCGCTTCCCTTCCGTCTGCCTTACCGAAGCACCCCAGACACGGAGCTCTTCCCGCACACAGCCGGGCAGGGCTGTCCGGTCCCTGCACGCACTCCCACAGGGGAAGCTCCGGTGCGCAGCGCCGCAAACCCGCAGCGTCCTCCAGCCCAGACCTCGCTGCCTGCATGCCTCGGTGGGAGCAGAGAACACACGTTCTCTGGAAAGCGGGTAGAGCGCACAGCCAGCCCTACACACCCTGCGAACCTAGGCGTACAGTCAGCCCTGTGCACACCGTGTGACTAGGCACACGGACAGCGCTCTGCACGCCGGGCCCACAGCCAGCCCCACGGCGGGGACACGGCCGGCCCCGCGCCCCGCACGCAGAAGCCCGGCTCAGGGCAGCCCCCGCCCGGCCCCGCTCACCGGCTCGCCCCGCGCCCAGCTCCCTGCTGCCGGGCTCGGCGCCGCCGGGCTCCTGCGGGCTCTCGGAGTCGGTGTTGGTCAGCCAGGTGGACTCGGTCTCCCGCGTCCAGCTCTCGTAGTAGCGAGGCTCGATGGCGTCGGCGCGGCTGCCCCCGCAGCCCATCGCGGCCGCCGCTCACAGCCGCCGCCCCGGCATCATCGCGTCGCTCCCTCCCCGCGGCGAGGCACGGCGCCGGGCACAGGACGGACACGGGCACAACCACGGCACGGGCCGCCTTCGCTCCCCGTCTCCCGCTCGCTCACTCCCTCCGCCCCATCGCCGCCCGGCGTGCTCTCCTCACTCCTTTATCAACTCCTTCGGCCTCCCTCCCTCCTTCCGCTGTCCCCTCCCCTCCCTCGCGTCGCCCTCTCCGAGCCCTTCCCCTCCCTCCGCCCCCCCACCCCAGTCCCCCCGCCTCACCTTGCCGTTGGCGGGTGCTTACAGAGCGAGCGCGGTGCAGCCGTCCTCTTGGCCCGTTTCTGCAGCCTGCTTTACGTACCCGTTTTACATACATCGCAGAGTCACAGAATCCTAGTGGTTGGAGGGGACCTCTGTGGATCACCCAGCTCAACCCCCCCTACAGCAGCTCCCTGCAGCAGTCCGGGTGGGCTCTGAGTATCTCTGGAGAAGGAGAGCGCTCAGCGTGTGTGTGCAGCCTGCTCCAGAGCTCTGTCACTCTCTCAGCAACGAAGATCTTCCTCGCGTTTGTATGGAACTTCCCGTGTTGTGGTTTCTGCCTGTTGCCCCTTGTCCTGTCCATTTGACCCTTGCCCTTCTGACACTTACAAGCATTGATGGGGTCCCCTCTCAGCCCTCCCTTCTCCAGGCTGAGCAGCCCCAGGTCTCAGCCTTTCCTCATACAGAAGATGCTCCAGGCCGCATATCATCTTTGTAGCTCTCTGCTGGGCTCTCTAGAGTCCTTGAACTGAGCACCTCAGATGCTCATCATGCTTGTGTCTTGCACCCCTGCCTTGTACACCCACGTGCCCCTCCTAGATTTCACTTCTGGCTTTTGCAGCACTCTATTTGCTGCTGTTAAACTGGGAACTGAAGGCGCGATAATCGGTGCTTGACTCCAGGCAAACGTATGCCCTCCCTCCCTGGATGCACACACTGGGAGGCAGCCAGGAATGAGCAGTGCTGCAGGTGGGATTCCTGCTAAGCAGAATGCAGCTTGGGCCAGTCAGCCATCCCAGTGGGACACAGGGGTTGGATGCTGTCACACTGATGGTCTTCAGGCACTGCGGGATCGTACTGTGAGGGGGAAGCTGTATCCAGCATGAAAGTTTCTCTCATTCCACGGTAGATGGGCAGGCGTGGCCGCCTCGCTCCAAGCACCTCATGGTGTGGCACAGAAGCTGCGCGCAGCTGAAGCAGAATGCCGCTGCTCCCAGAGGGTGCTGTAGGGCCCTCAGCAGGCCTTGGCTTCCTGCCCCACCCCCCAGGGCCCACTTGGACTCTGGGATGGACTTGGGACACAGAGGGCTCTGATATTGCTGATCAGCCCCGTGCTCTGGAAGCTGATGGCTTCTCAGGTATTCAGCCCACACCGCCATTTTGTGAAGCGACTTCCAGAGAGCACCCACTGCCACAGAACCCCTGGGAGGTTTTTGGCGTGTTTTGACGTGCCTTGCTTTAACTTAAACGTTGGGAAGACTCTTACAGCGTGCTGAGTGCTCACATCCCTTTACATCACTTTGGCTTAAGTTCTATCTGCACTCATAGGAGCTGCATCTTCAGACGTGGCTTATTAACACAGCCTCTGAAGCATTTAGAAGCAATAGAACAATACAGAGCTTGCTTTTCTGTTTTGTTACGACTATTGCCACTAGAGAGCAATGAGCTTGTAAAGGCAAAGCAGGTTGTCTTGGCCTTACACCAAACCATGCTCACTTTTGCAGAGCCCTGCAAAAGATTCACAGGAGCACACTGCCTTCCTGTTCCTCAGCTAACGAAAGCAGGAAGGTGGCAGTGCAAAGGCCGCTGTGCTCACATCCAAATGGCTGAGGCCATTTCTGATGGGTTTATTAAATCAGTCACACGACAGACTGGATAATTTTCATTGCCAAATATTAAGGCTTGAAAGGTTCAGATGAATTAAAAACATCCTTCAAAATAAAAACGTGTAAATAAGGAAAGCAAAATACATTCTTTTTTTTTACCTTTGTAAGTACACTGATGGATTTCCTTTTCACCAGTTGCCACATGGCTGCTCACTTTTGCTCCAAACCTGAGCTGAGGGCAAACCCCAAGACACGCTGCTTGTGGGAATGGGCCCCTGGCCATAAAGCACAATGAGCTATTGGAGCTAAACGCACTTTCCTGCACGCTGGCTGACATGAAAACATACTGGTGGTTTTAATACAGCGATATAACAAGAATATTCATTTGATAATATTAGCTTTTCCTTGCATTTAAAATTGTATCAGGGAAGAGCATGGAGCAGAAATCTGCCCTCAGAACCAGAACACCCCACATCAAACCAACCCTTGGCATGAGCCCACCTGCGCAGTGCTGGAGGAGATGCTGCTGCTGGACACACAAAGTCTGCAGCGACGGCACTGGGAGAAACTTTATGACTTCTTTTTGTTTTCCTTCAGCACCTGAAGTGCTTCAGCCTAGCAGGAGTGGGATTGAGAACGCAATTTTTTTGCCTCATTTAATTTGTCATGCTGTTGCCATCATGCCAGGAGCTTAGCGATGAAGCAAAATGCGATCTCTGTCTATTAATCATTAGTACAAGTATGGTCTCACATAAATCCTATTAACAGAGTTTGTGCTGTGCTGTAGCTGTTCTGGTTTCATGCTGCCTGGTGTATGACACGCGGTGGTGTGTTTCCAATAGCTGCCAGGAACAGCCCCTCTGGATTTGCTGCTTTCTGTGTCTATTCCATGGGGGAATATGGGGAGTATGGGGAGTAAAGCTGCAGAGTAGGCAGGGGATGAAGAAGGGGAGGGTCTGCCTTTACAATTACAGTTTTTCAAAATAGATTTTCAATAATTTGATTTTATACTTTTCCTCATAAAATACAGGCAGACGTGTGATAGAACCCATTATTACTTTCCCCTCACAACATTACAGGGTCAAGTTAATGCTTTTGTACCCCAAGGACTTTGCTAGCTCTATATCACCTTTTAGACATTCTTTGCATGTTTTATTCACAGCAATGGGTGATTTAGGCAAAAGATGTCCCACCTGTCTTCAGCTTTTAGGTGGTATCTCAGTTTGCTGTATTAGATGACGTTGTACATCATCTAATGTACACCAGGTAAACCTCTTTGTAGGTCTCAGATTTTTTCATAAACCTGTTCCCTTTGCACAGGAAAGCAGGCAGAAGCTCAGGTTCACTTGCTTACCTTTCAGTTCAGGTAAGGTTAGGTGGGAAAGGGCCGTTTGTCTCCTAATTTGCAGATATACAGAGTATCCTGAGCACCACTGCGTTCCTGATAGATGCACCAGTCTGTTAATGACGCGTGTAGCCTCATACATGGTAGAGCTCTCCCCTCAGAGAGCCAAAATAGCACAGAAAGGAGGAGGAGGGCATTTAAGATCCTCGGTTCAACGAACACCAGTGACTGCCAGCTGTCAGCTCAGGTTATATCCTGCTGCACTTCTGAAACCAGGTGTCACCTCTTGTCCTGATGTCATTTGTGCAGCCCTTACGGATTTCAGTACTATATCCCATGTCTTTTCAACATCTTCTTAACTAAGTCACCAGCACCCCAAAGACACGGGGAGCTGGTAAGAAACTGAGGAGTTGCCCACTGTGGCAGCTGCAGGAAGATGGGCTGGACTGTCCCCTTCTGTGTGAGTGTAGTTCTAGGGCAGCCTTTGTGTCATCAGGATGTCACACAACAGCACTGTGATTCCAGAACCTGATTGCTCTTAAGTCAGCCTATAGACATACAGACACAAGAATTCAGTATTGCTTAGTGTTACAAATGGTCTGTATATACATTCCATACTTTCAAGATATGTACGTTGTTTTATATAACTAAAACTTGACACCAGTATTTTAAAACTTGTTCTTTCTAGAAAGGTATTTTGTGCACCTGAGGAGAAATTAATTACCTGTGTTATAGCTGTTGGACTTCATCACTCTAAGCTTGCAATATGCCTGGAAGCAAGCTTACTTCCGAAGCTTTCACACCATATCCATGAGTCAGCTTTCCTCCTAATAGGCAGGCATTTACCTCAAGGAAATGATCTTTACTGTAATGAATACTTGTAAAATACCATTTTCTTGGCTTGATTAGTCAAATATTTCTCTAAAATAATTTCCAAATGGGTACCATACGATTCCCACAGTACTGTGCATCATTATGCGTATCCTCTGACAGGAAAACAATGGCATTCATTTATCTTATGTGGCCATTCAAGAAAGTTGCCAATTTACTATTCATGACGTACTGAAAATGAGATATACACATCTCATTTTCTAGATACATCTGAAGGTCTGGAGAGATATCTCCAAACAGCTCACAATCAGAAAAAGGTTAATTATCCTGTCCTTTCACTTCTCTTCATGTTTTCATGTTTAAAGATTACTCCAAAATCCCAAAGCCCAGATAACAAAAGACTTCAAAGTTGCACATCTGAGCCTGCCGATTTAGTTTCAAATTAGATTGAACCCCCCAGAAGAATAGCTGTTCCTAGTTGTGAATAACTGTGCCCCAGCGCTACCTAAATTCCCTCAGATGATGAACTGAAAATTTCAGTCACCTGTACTTTCCAAAGGGAAGGCCCTGGCTGAGCTTTGCCCCCACCCTGCACACCACCTGCTCTGCTGCAGCTCACGCCTCCTGCTGAGCCCCTGTGAGAGACCGTCCAGCACGCTGTGTGCAGATCAAACTTCAACATCAGTATGTGGAAAGATAAAATTTTACTTTCACCTCTAACTTCTGAAAAGTCGGGATTTTAAACATGTTAGAGTTTCCTTGACTGTGGAAATAAGGTATGGCACCTTTGCCTTTGGAAAGCGGCATTCACCCTGTGCTGCATGAACTCAGTCCGCTGGCATTCCAGCATGGCAGGTGGGTGGAAGCGGCTCAGCAGAGCAGAGGTGTGTGGCAGGGTGATGATAGAAATGGGGCTTTCAGAAAAGTAGGAAGCAAAATATCAAGGATGCAGGGAAACTGCCTCAAGCTGTGCCATGGAAGGTTTAGACTGGATAGCAGGAAGACATTCTTCACTGGGCTGGTGGTCAAGCATTGGAATGGGCTGTCCGAGGAGGTGGTGGAGTCCCCATCCCTGGAGGCATTTAAGAGACATGTGAACATGTAGCTTGTGGCAGGAGAGTCACGGACTCTGTTGCTGGTGCAGAACGAAGACCTTTGTTGTAGATGCTTACAACCTTTTATACCCATGCAACAACCCCTTGGTCACACGTACCAACCAGGCGCCTCATGCGTGTTTACGTCTGGTGCAAGTAGCTACCAAGCTTGTTTACTCATTTACAAGGTAATGACTTTCTCTGTCCCACAGTACCTTAGTGACATGGTTTAGTGGTGGACTTGGGAGTGTTACGTGGCTGCTGGACTTAGTGATATTGGAGGTCTTTTGCAACATAAATGACTCTATGACTCTGTACAGGGAGAGCTTGCCAATGGGAGGACATATATGCCCTTGGGGAAAATACACTCTTAAACACTTCCTGCAGTTTTGGCTGTATTACTTCTTAACACACAGAGCTGCTGGTTGTTCTCAATAGCCGTTCCCTTCAGCCCAGTGTTTGAAAGGCATCAGAATCTCCAGCAGATGCCCATGCAGCAAGGCAGTGCCATGCTGTGACAGGCAAGCTGAGATCTCCCTTTTGAAGATGGTAACCCTTTGGCCCCTTTGGGCATCCCAGACCTATTAAAATAAATGTAGTGAAACATAACTATTTTCTAGGACCGAATTTGTCAGCTGCGCACAATGTGTTACTTAAGGGTGTTCCAACATCTATCCGCTAAGGAGCCTGAGTGCAGCAGCTCCAGTGCAATCTGCACAGTTACAGCCAAGGAAGCTTCACACGGCTCACGAGGGCGATTTATGGGTGGTACTGGGAGAGAAGTGAGCAGATGGGCTTGCCGAAAACCAGCCGCTGGCCTGGGTGCCAGCTGTGGTGACATGGGGACTTCGGACCGCATGGTGGTGGCTTTGCTCCCACCACCCAAAGCCTTGCACAGCTCCTCCACATAACCTGCTTTCTTTGTGCTCTGTTCCCAGACAACAGTTTGTCCCTAGTTAAAAAGGTAAAGCACAAAACATAGTCATAAACTCAATGTTTTATGGCACCAAATAGCATCCTGTGTGGGAATTTATCACTGAAGATGTTCCTGGCAGAACAAACCTGAAGTTTTATGGCCCTAGCACACAAATCTCAATTAAAATAGCTCCAGTTTTTTCCTTCGGATGCGTTCCATCTGCAGATAGTACAAGATTAAGCAGGCACTGCTATGTTTTAATTGGTTACAGGTAATTTATTTATTTTGCTATAGACTATAACAGCCCAAAGCAACAACACAGCGACATCTAAATACAATTAGTAAGGCACTAGGCAAGCACTCAGTTGGCTCTGTGCTACATGGAGAGCTATGTGACCAGAGGGAGTTGCTAACACCACAAACGCAGAGAGCATTCTGCCCACTGTAAACCCTAAACATTTTCCTCTCTACTCTTCTTATGCTTTGCACCATTTTCTGCTCTGCCAAGAGGGTGGGAAAAAAGGAGAGGAGAACTGGCAGATTTTATCTGCTGGTGTTATCAGGGTTTTAGGTAAGAGTTCAGTTAGAAGTAATCACGCTGGATGTTTAAATCCTGTTTTGCAATTTAACAGTCAGGATGATTTAAAACAGCAGAGATCATCCCCATTCAATGAGCACTTGGGGTATTTCTAAGCTTTAGCACAACTGAGCTAAACATCCCCTGCTGTGCGAATCTTCTTTCCAGCTCCAATGTTTCTGCTGAGATGCTTCTAAATGGGACTGTAAACTTACCCGAGCACAATTATTCTGCATTTAATGCCATTCCTTAAAGATGTGGTTATGAAAGAGCCTGACTTGCTTCTTGTTTCCTCTTTTATGCCCAAACACTGCTTGGTCTACAGCAGCTCACCCTGAGACCCCTCCATGCACTCTCCTTGGTACGGTGCAGGCAGCCCCAGGAGCTGCAGAGCAGCTGGGAGAGGAAACGGCGGTCCGGCAGTGCTCCCTGAGCACCGCGTTGTAAGTGGAGATGTGAAATGCAACTGTAAATATTGTGAGGCCTCAGCCATTCCAGTTTGGTACACAGGGTGTGAGTCACCGGTTGCTGCACAGTGCCTGTGTTTGCGGCGTGTGTCAGCGCAATGGGAGAAGGCAGATGATACCGCTATTATGTGAAACCGCTGCCACCCACTGCAGTGACTCACACGGCGTCACCCAACAGCATTTACATCAGCTTCAAAATACATCTCCGTTACCCGTGCCCGTCTCAGCAGGTTATTTGTTTCCTCCTCCCAGTCCTTCTCAGGTTGATGACAACAGGGCTGTGTGCTTTTACTGGGGGTGGCACAGGGCTGCACTATCTTAAAGCACTGATGGAACGCAACTGAGCCCTCATCTCTGTTTGCCTCTAAGTGCCAGTCTGTAAACAGCGAAGATTCAGGGGCCGGTATCCTATGAGAAGGACCAGACAGTCTCACTGGTCACTGCTGACGTTTGCTACTGCTCTGTGCACCTGTGGGCCAGCAAAGTGAAGGGGGAAGTGGGTCAGATCTGGGAGGGAGCACTTGGCTGGAGCAGCCAGCTGCTGCCTAGTGGCAGCGTGACGTCTTACAACCGGTTTGGGCCTGGTAATAATATTAAATAATTAATTGCGTTCTTATTTCTTTGAGGAAGTTAACTCAATTATTAGTTTCCTGGTTCTCTGTCATACTTTGTGTGCAAAGGGACGTTTAAATGCATTTGAGTATTTGGGTTTGAATTAACTGAAATCAGAATTGGAACATGGCTGGAAATTTGGCATTCTGGCTCTGTGCCTTATTTCTCAAATCCAGAGAAACGGAGTATTCCAATGTTGGATTGCTGCCTGAGTAAATATATCCATATTGGATACAGCATATAAAAGTAAAAAGACAAAAACACCTGTCAAAAATTCTCAGAACACAGGGAAACTCCTGACACAGCTCTTCTATCCTTGTGCAGTGACAAGAGCTGGTTCCCCATATGGAGCAGTGGGAGAGCAGTGCTGTCAGAGGGGGCTGCTGTCACCCCCAGGCAGCAGCAGCTCCTCAGCTGCCCCATCCTGAGAGAGTTGCTGGACCATCTGTCCGTCTGTCCGGCTCCGGAGACACCAGAGCTCCAGGACTGTGTTTAATATTTGCTTTCACCATTCCCCCGTTACTAATAACTGATATGGACAGACCTCAGGTACAGCTCTGTCTGAAGGCACAAAGAAGAGTCCTTTGAGAGAGGCTCCTCTCACCCACGCTCTGACCCAGACAGCACTCTCTGAAGTGTGGCATCTTACAGGCGTCTCACACTCCCCAAATTCTCCACATTCTTTATTAGACATTCTCCATGCATCACTCTCCCTCACAAGTACCTAATTCCATGTCAGTTTTTAACAGCCAGAAAGCTTTCTATTTATTTTCTTAAGCCACTTTTTGACCTTCAGATGTACTTCAATCACATACTTCAATGATGGGAGTTCATCAATCTAGAGGACACCAAGGACTGCCAATTAAGATAAATTCATTCTGCTCTTCTTTCTGATCTTCTTGGGTAGCGGTGTAGTCCACGAGGAAAGGTGTAAGAGAGCTGTGGGATCTGAACAGCCCCAGCCCTAAAGGTCAGGGAGAGAGGAGATCCAGCTCTGCTGATTTCAGGCAGCGAAGGGCCTCCTTCAAAAGCATCGGGAGCCCCTCTCAAATTACATCAATGAGATACATCTATGAGAGGAGGTTAGCAAAGTCAGTTCTGTCCCTGTTAAAGGGATGTTTTTGTTTTTCCTGCTCTTCAGGGAAAGAAAACCCAGAGGTCTGTGCAAGATGTATGTGGACGTATGTGTGTGCAAGTATCAAATCCCTATGAGAGGGGACCCAGTGTCCTGGCTGTGGAGGAGTTTGTGTGTGACCCCTGTACTGGTCACTGCTGCAGAGGCCTTGAGGCAGAGTTAGCACTTGGCAGTGCTTGCTCATGGCCCAGCCCGCTGCTCGGCCTCTGGGCCCGCGGCCTGGCCAAAGCCCTGCACCTACTGGTGCCATGGTGGGCCAGGGAGCGAGAGAAGCCAAATTGCAGCTGGAATCAGCGCATTCCTGGGTATGCAGGGAGGAAAGAAGCAAATGGGGGTAAAGAAGGGAGGCCACAGAAAATGAGCCACGATCCACGCTTACCTACAGAAAATCTCTCAGCCATAATCATGAGTTACCCTGAGTGCAGTGATGAGAGAGGGACTAAGCAGTTATTTCAGTAAAATATGATTCTTCATCTGATGTCACCCAATGTGGACAAATGCTACCCATTTGTGCTGAGAACATTCCCAGAAATTCTGGAATTACTCAGCTCTTGTTTTTAGAAGATACTGTGCTGCAGATCAGAACAACACCACAGGGCATCACTTCGCTTCCCCAGCAAGCCTACCAGTGGGAATCGCTTTGACACATGGGTTATTTATTAGCAGTTTGACCCTGCATCTGGGAGCCCTCACCATGCGTTTGTTGTATCACACCTGTGCAAAGAGAGCAGCGTGACTCACCTGGCCCCGAGAGATGGCAGGCTGATAGTAGTTGGGCCTGCTTGTTGTTTACTGTTTGCGTTCCTGATGATTGAGGCAAAGTGATGAGCCCAAATCTGCTGTCATTGAATGCAGATTTATCACCCATGCAATGCGTGTGTTCGGCGTGGGACTGAGTTCGCACGCAGCAGGTGGTATCATCACCTTTGTTTCATTTTCCCTGTGTGATTCATAGTAAGGATAGGGGAAAAAAAAAAAACAAACACATTTAATAGGTTCAAGAATAGCTGAAAAGCAACAACAACAACAAAGAAGGCTTCATCTTAAAGCTTCCCCACATAACGCTGCAAAACAGGGGTTTGTGGAGAGCTCTGTGGAAGGACCACAGTGGGTTGGACACAGCAGTATGGAAACAGTACGGAAACAGTACTTGGGATTTGGCAGGAGATTCAGACACCTAAAACTGCCTATGCCCTACTACAGTCAATGGAGACCCCATTAATAGCTTGGAGAGCAGTTCATAGGTCATCATTTGGAAAGAGTTCAAGCCAAGTGGGTGAGCAAAACACCATGTGCTGTGTGATGTGTCCCTGGCTGGCCTCCCACCATCCAGGAGGGCATGGACCTTCTGTAGGCCCCATTTCTTCCCTCCTTGTCTTCTCAGCTGCCCTATGGCAAGTCAGATGGCACTGGACGTGGTTACACAACTGTAATTAGCTCTGTGCCTCTTCTTCCCTATAATGAGAGCCTGCACTTCCAGTATACATGTAAGTTAAACCAAGAATGGTGCTGACCAGAGCTAATTACTACTACTACTTCTCTGAAAGGGTGGTCAGGCACTGGAATGGGCTGCCCAGAGAGGTGGTGGAGTCACCAAGCCCGGTGGTGTTCAAAGAGCGTTTGGATGTTGTGTTGAGGGACATGGTTTAGCGGGAACCATTGGTGAAGGGCAAATGGTTGGATGGGATGAGCCTGTGGGTCCTTTCCAACCTTAGTGATTCTATGATTGTATGAAGGCATTGAGAACTTCAGCCTTGTCGTTATCCTCAGTGGGCACATTCCCTGCCACATCCAGTAAAGGATGATAAAGTAGATAATAAGGTAGTTCCTATTCAGAATGAATTAGAAGAGTGATAATCTATGATAATTCCATCTTGTGTGATTAGACTGTCTTCACACTGCTGCCTGTGCTCTTTGATTCTTTCCCAGGAGATGCTCCTGCTGATAAAGACACCTTCTCCACGTCACACAAAAGCATTTGATACTTCAGAATTTATTGCAAATAACGCTATACAAAAGCAAAGATTAACTTAAATCAAAATATGCTACTGGGTTAATAATTACATGAGAAAGAAAAAAAGAATACTATTAGAGCTGTAAAGTAACTGACCCACTTGTAAAGATTTTTGTAAAAGCTACAATAATCTTCTTTTCAGGTCTTGAATCTCACTGGTTTGTTTCACTAGGAAAGAGTTTGAGAGGGGTGACATCCCTACATGGGTATTATAAGCAGAAGTGGATTTTGCATGATTGTTCAGGTTCCACCATTAAACTCCTTGGGGTTCCTGGATGAGAGCTAATGAGAGATACAAAGGCCTGAATGAGATAAATGTATTATCTCCCAGTAAAACAGAGCAGCGGGGAAATTATAGGTTAGATTCACCACTTTGAGTGTCACCCGTACTTGACTGAAATAAGTGGCAAGACTGTCTTTAACTGAAATGGGGACAGGGTTTGACCCATTCATCTTTTTCACTTTTGAAGCTGTAAGGTTTGAAGTGCTTACATATTTAAATTTAAAACATACTTTTGTTATTAAAGCTACTTTTCTCATCTCACCACAAAAGAATAATTTCTCACTTTCTGAAGCAATGTATTTTAATAAGGCCAGCTAAAGTATTTAGCAAATTTAAAGCTGTTTCTTAATGAACTTAGAATTTATTTTTAGACTCTACTTAAGTAATTATCTCAATATATTTTTCCATTTGAAAATTAGACAATTATTCAAAACAGCTACTTTATAGCAGTAACTGTATTACTCATTAGAAGAACAACAAGCTGCATATACCATAATTCATTCTGGTATCAGTTGGCCTAAGTGTTCCCAAATAGTTTAATTATACATTTTCCACAGGTTTTGGGCCCTCCTGAATGCACTCAGTGTAATGGGCCTGAAAATGCCATTTGCACTAATAGTGGCCATCACAGCAGCAATCACAGTGTTGGATGTTATGGCAATGACCATCTATTCGGCACTGAAATAGATGCCCCAGCAGGCAAGCTGGGCGGTGTTTGAAGATGGCTGTAAATTTCTGTATGATGCAGTTGCAGATGCATCATTTTGAAGGGCCAGGTTCTTCTTTCTTTTCTCTGGGGAAAAAGAAAGAAAGAAAGAACAATTTTCACAAGCAGGTTTGGAGCACCTCATACCTTCAGAGGTCAACCAACGCCCCAAGGAATGCTTGTTCAGCATGGAGGAGGGAAGGCTCTAGGGAGATGTTACTGTGCCTTCCAGCACTTGAAGTGAGCTTACAAACAGAACTTTTTATATGTTTTTAAACTAGAAGAGGGGAGATTTAGGCTAGATGTTAGGGGGAAATTCTTTACTGAGAGGGCAGTGAGGCACTGGCATAGACTGCCCGGAGAGCTGTGGGTGCCCCATCCCTGGAGGAGTTCACAGCCACACAGGATGGGCCCTGGGCAGCCTGAGCTGGTGGGTGGCAGCCCTGCCCACGGGAGGGGGTTGGAACTGGGTGGGCTTTAAGATCCCTTCCGAACCAAACTGTTCTGTTCTATCATTTAGCTAACAGACAAGAAAAGGAATGTGATGCTCTAAGCTGCAGCACT
The DNA here is from genome assembly GCF_016699485.2 of Gallus gallus. Classification (NCBI taxonomy): domain Eukaryota; kingdom Metazoa; phylum Chordata; class Aves; order Galliformes; family Phasianidae; genus Gallus; species Gallus gallus. The sequence goes on along the minus strand of NC_052533.1, from coordinate 128,900,588 downwards.
CCCCCCCAGGCAGTGGGATTAGTGGCTGGTTAAAACTGCATGTTTCCCTCTTGCCTTTTCAAACACATTCTGTACTACTGGTGACTGAGAAATCCACATATAATTTAATTTTTTCAAGACTCTTCATCAGGGGAGCATAATGACTAGATTGACTGAATAATGTGCAATTTGAGTGCATTTTGTCTGATGGCCCTTTAGAGCAGCACAGCTGGCCCCATGGCATATGTTTGGTCTGGGGCAGACAAGCAGCAACAAGCAGGCTGTAAGCCTCCTAACAACTACACAGCCAATGAGGATCTTGTGAAGTATAACCAATTCCAAAACAGTACTGTCCAAGTAGTCTTAGTAATGCCTACAGACATTCACTTGGGTGAACTCGGTAAGTTAGGCTGTTGTTTAGCTATGGGGGATAAAGACTAGGAGACATCAGAATTCAGGACAAGCAAGCGAGGGCTGCAAACATGGAATATTTCTAAGAAAACCAAGCTGCTGAGAAGGGAGGAAGAATACTGCTAAGCAACATGAGAGCATTCACAACTGCAGCCTCTGGTAGAGTGAAGGAGTATTAAAGAATGGCAGTAAAAAGACAGGAAAGTCAAAGTAGCAGAAGGACAAAAGCTGAGACTCCAGAAAGAGCAGCCAATGAGATGACGAAAGGTGACATGACAGAGCAGAAGGAGACTGGTAAGGAACTGGTCATTGTCCTTGGCTGCTCAGGGTGGAGAATGGGTTCTTATGGAGTGAGATTGTTCCGCGTACTCTAAATCAGTATTTGTTTTTGCAGTTGTTTTCTCCATCATGTTTTAAGGTTAAGTTGAAAACCCTTTTCTGACCAGAGCCTCTTCTTCCCCTGCTTTCCCCTAGATGAAAGCAACAGAGGGACAGCTGCTCCTGGGCTGGCTTTGCATTGCAACCACGATCTTGACAAGCACTTCCAACACCCAGGCTTGTTTCCATCTCCATTCTACTACCGCTGGTGGTTGCGCAGTGCCGCATGGCAGAGTAGGTAACCCACACAATGGAAAATCCAGCTGGATCCGTTGGCAGTTCTGCTTCCTCATACTGGCCCCATCACTGACACAAGGCAGGGAATGGCCACACAGAATTACGGGGGAATGAAGTACCTGTGTAGTCCTGTCCACAGCAACTGCGATTTCCTCCTGATGAGACTGGAAAGAAAAGGCAAGCCTGAAATCAACTGAAATAATAGACAGGATAGATAAATCCAGTTCTGGAATCCTATATTTTTAATTTCAGATACATATGAATTTCTAGGTAGCAATTGTGAGTCCACTGGAATTCCGTTCAGCTGTCAGGATGCGTCTGTGCCTTCTCTTCCAGCTTACCAGTGAGTGAATGCGTGCAGCAAAATGTTCCTCTCAGAAGAGCATGGGGAAGCAAAGCATTGTAATCACGTGCAATATTAAGTATTTCCTTGGTAGTATAAGGCTACAGAATGCAATAATTAAAGGATCAAACGTTTAAGTTCAAACCTTAATCACTCAGTAGGGACTGAAAGTTTTACCGAGGCTGCTCCACAGAAGCAGCTCGAGGGAGCTCTCTAGAGGTGGAAAAAAAGAAAGCTTTCATTTATTCAGCGAAAGTACTCAAGATTTTGTTAGGGTGCACTTAGGCACATCACACAGGACAGCAGAAGTCCTTAATGAGTCTACATAACAAAAGCTAAAAGCACTTTCTCTTCAGAATAACCAAGCAGAGGCCAATAAATAGTGAGCAGACCTATAAGAGCACGCAGTTCACTTTTTTTTTTTTTAAACTCTAACATGAATGCTACAGTATTGTCAAACAGCATTTGCTACTCCAAGTTGGGTCTCCATCATCTACTTGATTTGGCTTCCCCTGTAGTTTTCTTCATACAGAACAGTTGTGCCCTCTCTGTGCTTCCCCACAAACTCTCTTCTCACCAGAGAGAAAAAAACAAACATATTCTGCCTAGCCCAAAAGTTTCAGGTGTAACACTGCAATTATTTGCTTATGGGCTCAAATGAAGCTCAAGAAAATGAAAAAAAAAACCATACTGAATTCATAGAAAAGAATCACAGAATCATAGAATTATCTCAGTTGAAAAAGACCTTCAAGATCACCAAGCCCAACCATCCACCTGATCTACCAAGTCCCACCACTAAATCACATCCCTTGGTGCCACGTGCACTCATCTCTTAAATACCTCTGGGGATGGGGACTCCACCACTTCCCTGGGCAGCCAATTCCAGTGCTTGGCCACCCACTCCATGAAAAAAATCCTTCCTTATGTCTGATCTAAACCTCCTTGGCACAATGAAGTTGCACTAGCAAGAATTCATATATTACGCTTGTTTTCCTTGGCTGTACAAAATGGAAACGCTGACCTTTGCAAGATTAAGGTGTCATGATTTACTCCAGTAATGATTCTTGCAGTCAGTGACATTACAGAAAGTGCAGGAGTTGATTCACTTGTACTAAAGCAGCACTAAAAAGATCCCATCCCCACCAAATGAAGGGTGTTGCCGTTTGCTTATGACTCATCCCACATACTGCATCTTAAGGATATGTAAGTCGGTATAAGACAAACTGCGCACTATACAGTATCTGTGTGGAAGCAAATACCGAGCTGCTGGCAAACGTTAGCCTTTCACACTTAAGAATCAAATCTAAGGTAGGTGGAAGACAAACTGCCCTTATTGACATAAAAGATGTGCAGAATTCAAGCATCCTTTCTGCAGCATGAATTCTATTAAAACAAAGCCAAAGCAAATTCATGTACCAGACATCTGGTTACCTTCTCATCCCTTCTGTTTCTGGACCAGTCACTGTGGGCTGTGGTTTTCTGCATCTGATAGTTAAGCAGGACACAGATGCACTCATCTTTCATAAAGCTTTCAAAATCATTAATATCCCTATGAACATTAACACGGAGCTTTAAAAGCTGAGTGTTTCAAAATACCAGTATATTAAAAAAAACCTGCACCGAACCAAAGAGCTGACATCTGCTGGTCACCCTGGTTTGCTGTGTGCAGCAGCTGTAGTCCTCAAGCCAAGTGCAGCCCCAGAGGGAAATTCCTGAATATTGCAGGAACACCAACACGCCTGCCTCTGCACAAGAAAAATCACAGTAATTAAAACCAACTTTAACATAAGAAATCAGCAATTCAGCATGTCACCATATTGCCTCCCATGTCTGTCACCTCACCCTATACAAAACCTTTTTTCAATGCCTATTGACTGTTTCACTTCCTAGCACCCAGAACGGGACATTCCTCTCCCTGCCTATGAGCTGTAGCCATCTTGTACAGGATTCCTCCCCTGCTAGTTGACCACCTGCCTCCTGCTTGTTCCTTCCCAGATGCACAGCTCTCTGGCAAACTTCATACGGTTCCCATCAACCCATTTCTCCTTCACTGTGCTGAGGCCCCTATGAATGGGAGCCACGGGATCTGTCAACCACTACTCCCAGTTTTACATCATCAGAAAACGTGCTAAGAGTGCACTCTGTGCTATCATCCCATACCAGCACTACTGACCCTGAGGGCACACCACTACTGGTACCTACCTGGGTGGTCTTCATGCCATGGATCACAACACTCTTGAGCCTGTCCCCTCACCCAGCTTCCATGTTCTCACTGTTCAGTTTTCCCTAACAAACATCCATATTTCCTCCTCTTCTGCCCAGTCCTCCACTTCTCTCCAGTCCAGGTGATACTACAGCTCACCAAAGGTATTGTTTTCTAGTACAATTTCATATTCACTGTACCCTATTTGTGAGTCTTCAAAAGCAAACCATCAACATTTCAAGATTCTTAGTAAAATTTTGGCACACTGCTATTTTGGTACTTCTGCTGTGCAGCAGCTGTCTCTCCTTCTCAGATTTCAACTATTTCCAGCCATATAAATAGTGAAAATCCACATATGCCTGCTTTTCCTATTAGGCCATGAATCACCTGTTGTTCCTTCTTATAGCACAAAGCAAATTTCCATACCTCTCACATTCCAGAGAAGTCTATGCTCTTCATTTCTTCCACAAATTCCTTTTTACCTTAATTTTCATCACTTGGCACGCTTCTCAGAGATGGAATGAAAGCTTTCCATTTTTATACACTTCAAACATCGCTCCATTTGCCACAATTATTTTAAGAACTGCAGAAATACATCAAACCAAATAAAAAGGAGATTTTCATCGTAGCATTTTCTTGTAAGTTAAATCTAATACAAACCAACTCCCATTCCTGTACCCAAATTATCTTCCTTCACCACTAGGAAAGCCCAACAGTATCAGATATCTGTTATTCCAAGGCTGGCCATTAACTTTTAATATTCTTACCCTCCTCGCAAACAATAATCAACCACTGCAGCTCCAAATAACTCCAGCCCAGACATCACTGAAAGCAAGTACACTGCAGCCACTTTCCATCTCAGTCTTAAGTCAGTTTTAAAGAGTACTGCAGTTGTTATTATATATTTAGCAACTGGAATATGTAGCAGTAGTATGTTTATAACAGGTGTGACAATTGGTACTAAAATAAACAACCCTTCCCTATATATACACACTAAATGGCAGTTGTCATATGAATTGTATGGCAGGAAGATGTCACAACAAGAAAAAAGTAGTAAAGGGTATCTAATAATTCAGAGCCAGAAAGCAGTCCCAGGCTGCAAGTGATTGCAAAGAATGCAATAACTAAGATGATCAGAGGGCTGGAGCACCTCTCCTATGAGGAAAGGTTGAGGGAACTGGGCTCGTTTAGCTTGGAGAAGAGAAGGCTCCGGGGAGACCGTACTGTGGCTTTCCAGTACTTGAAGGGAGTGTATAAACAGGAAGGGGGAACAGCTGTTTACAAGGGTGGACAGTGATAGGACAAGGGGGAATAGTTTTAAACTGGGACAGGGGAGGTTTAGGTTAGATGTTAGGAAGAAGTTTTTCACACAGAGGGTGGTGATGCACTGGAACAGGTTGCCCAAGGAGGTTGTGGATGCCCCATCCCTGGAGGCATTCAAGGCCAGGCTGGATGTGGCTCTGGGCAGCCTGGTCTGGTGGTTGGCAACCCTGCACATAGCAGGGGGGTTGAAACTCGATGATCACTGTGGTCCTTTTCAACTCAGGCCATTCTATGATTCCGGGATTCTATGAATGCAGAATTGTTAAAAAAAAAACACCTCACGTCAGTATAGGTTGTTAGCATCCCACCTTACCTTCAATTGCAGAAGAATCATCTCAAATCCTGAGAGTCATGAAGACATAAACAAGACAAACATTGATACACAGGTCTGGTAAGCAGTCACCACACTTGCATATTTCTGCCCCAAATAAAATAAATACCCACAACTCTTAACAGTATTTGTGTTTAAGGTAATGGCATTTTTGTACCACTGCAGGCAGGATGCAGGACTGAATTTAAGCTATAACACATCATTTCAGTTTAGACACAGCTGACTGCAATTAACCGTTGTACAACAAAGTGACACATTTGCACAGGTATGTTTATTTTTTCCTGTGTGCTTACAGTGCTTCAAGTGTAATTTTACAACATTCAGAAAGCACAATTTCATACCAATCTTACATACTTTACGTCACAGTTCAACAATGTTAACACGTGTATCTACTAAATCAAATGAACAAAATGGCCATAAACATTTACACTATTCTTCTGTAAACAATTTTTTTTTAATAAACAACGGGGAATGGAATTAACACAGATCACGTATGAAAGAGGAATGACCTTTCCCTTAAATAAATCGCTCTGTTTATAAATACTTCAATTCTCTCAATATACATTTACAGACGTTTATTTAAAAGCAGATTGCCTACACTTTCCTTTAAAAAGAAAATGTCTATAGATGGACCACTGCGGTTAAAATTCACCTAACATAAGAAGCAAGCATATGATTAGTAGAGTGTTAAAGGTATTACTGTACTTCAACCTCACTTCTGTTTACACCAACACAGGATTGTCACGTTAGGGAATTTTTACTTGAATTCCAGTAAATTGCAATCGATCTTGTAGTACACATATGGGTAATACTCCTGCTGACTGAGGTTTAAGCCCGGAATATCCATAGTTGCCTGCAAAGAAAGTTTAGATGCTGGTTAGACTCCTACAACTCGGACCTCTTTCAGAAACTGATTTAAACGTTTGGATGTTTGAGAAGGCAATCGCACAGTGAAGACTTTGAGCTTAAACATTCTCTTGAAAATGGAAAATTCAGCAACACACAAGAAGTTAGAACTTCGAAAAATATTTGTCAAAAGTGAACCAAGTGCATTTTCCAGAACCTAAGTAGCTTTGCATCAATAACTGACATCCATTTTGTTAGTAAACACACCACCACTACAAGGAAGGTAAAGGTCTCCAATTATGTTCTACTACTACTAACCTCTGCCAGCTCATGCAAATAACGTTATAGGGTACGGATCCAAGAAGCTAAATGAAGCTTAGCATCTCTCACTTTCATCACCTCGCATTCCCTTCTCCACCAAAAGGCCTCAAAATACTTTGGAAAAAGCATTATAATAAATATAACTAAAAGATTTTCTTTTTAAGTAGCAACCGAACCCACTATGTGATAATGTTTACTCAATTTTTAACTATGAAAAGCACTGCTTTTCAATATAATGTTAATGTAATACAATAAGTCTCCCAACAAACCCGTTTTAAACATGAATATAAGACATGAAAGTGGAACAGATGACTCCATCTGCACAATTTAGCAGAGAACAACAGTGACATGAACTTAACTAAAGAAAAGATCATTTCAGTGTTATAAGGCCACTGTTACCTTACACAATGGACAGTTTAAATATTTCTTTAAGGGTCAAAAACAAGAAATGCATTCAAGCTTCTAAGCCTAATTTCAGATCAAAACTCTCTTCCAATTCTTTGAGAATGACATAGCCAGTCTGCAAGACATCCTTCCATTGGTAGCAGGAAAGAACGCAGTAAGAAGTGAAACAGAACTTTTACACCAGACAGCTCCTCCAACACATTGGTTGCAACTTTACATACTATCTCCTCTGCAAAAACGTAACAGAGAAGCTGCACTTTTATATGGAGACAGTTTTTGTACCATGAAAAAAGAAGAGATGCAGCTTTTTAAGAAGCTAGTAAACTTTTTTTTTTTTGCTTAATCACAATAAACCTGGGAGTAGCAATTACAAAACCACTTACATCAATGATAGCTGCTGCACTGCTGTCAAGATGTTTATATAAGTCATACAAAACCTCCCTCAGTTTCTTCATTGTTTTCTTATTAGGCTGAAGCAGCATCGCTTGGAAGTTTACCGGCAAACCATACCTGAAGAAGTTAAGCAAACAACTATGAAAGTGATGAAATAAGCTTTCTTCTATGAAATCTATTTTATTTTGAGAACGAATCCTACTGCTGATGAGGAAAGTCCACTCATTTCTACTTTTGCAAAATCACTCTGTTTGTACCACTTACAATAAGATATGAAGTGGAACTTCTTTCTTCAAGCTTAAAATAACAAAACAAATGTCTAAATCCTTTTAAAATCGGAGTGCTTTACAAAATTCTCAAAACATTACCTGAAGCCTGGACTAAGCTTTGAACACTTCCATTAATTTACTAGCAAGACTTTACCACTAGGTGGAGAATCCAGTTTCTATTCCACCCTCCTTTCTAGACGTGCAGAAACATCTGCCAATATCCAAACTAAGTCAAACTGCCTGCTTTACTTTAAGACTGCCTTCAAAATAAGCCTGCAGCAGCTACAAAAAACGAATCAGACTGCAAGTTTGCAAGATTGCAAGGCCTTCTCTGGAGGTGCCCTTGATAACGACTCTTACCAAAACTAACTTAAAAACACCTTTTGGTTTTCTGACTAAGTTCTTTCCACTCTGAAAAAGAACCAAGCCTGTTTGAACTACTACAGCTACGTGAACTTATTAGCCGTGCTTCTGGATGGCTATGAAGAAAAACAAAAACCTTACAGTTAAGATACTGAACAAGAACTGCTGTGTACTAACACACATTTCAAAATGACAAACTGCATTGCTACTCAAAGCCTCAAAACTTTTTATTCTGAATTATCCGCATCTCTCACTTAAACACAAGATACCGTAAGCTCTTTTTACAGGCAGCTCAATTAAGCAAGCTAAAAAACACAGCAGAAACACAGCCTTGCTACAATGGACAGAGAACTCCCCTAAAGCACTGAAGGAATGACATGAAGTTATCTACCTCAAATGTTCCACACCTGGCAACAAGAGCTAAGTCAGCAGTTGTTCTTGCTGCCCTACTCCACTGTTTCCTCCTTTGTGGAAGAGTGGCATTAACAAAACTCAAGCAAGTGAAGCCAAGCTAGATGTGCTTTTCTTCCTAGAATTTTCTGTTCAGGCCTGTCTCATTACCTTAGAACAGATTCAACAAATACTCGGAGTGCTTTCACATGAATCCATGCAATGAAAGCTTCACTGAAATTAACTTTCAGCCATCGTACCAGAGGCCCCTGTAAAAGAGAAAAAAATCTTCAGAAAAAGATTCAGACCGCTAAACACATTTAAGCACAATATTAATAAAATCAATATTTGTAGTGCGACAGATGAATTAAAAGTAGAGTTTGCTATTGACATAATGGCTCAAGGGTGATTTTGTACAAAGCAAAGATAAATTTAACAAGACTTGCTGTCTCTTCAGTACATCATCCCACTTGTCATGGCCTAGCTGTAGAAAGGACCATTTTAATAATATCTGATTACTTCATTCAAATGTTTGCCCATTTTCAGATTTCATATATTTTTAGTTGCAAAACCAACATTTGGTTCAGCATACTTAAGAGCAACTCAGTTATCCCTGAAAAGATTAAGTGGGTGTCAGGCTGACTGTGACATGTCATCCCTGCAATGCTCTCTCAGAATCACAAGCTCATGACACTGCTATGTAGCAATAACAAGTCCTAGACATCTTAGGTTTCTGTAATGACTAGCTTGCACAGACTTACAAACTGTTTCTTCTTGTCAGTTGACAGTCTATTCATTTCCTCTTTATCAGCTTTCATCTCTTCTTCATTATACTGGAAGTCACGGACCAGAAATCTGCATTTGGAAGTGAATAAAATCAGAAGTGGCTATCCAGAGATGCTTCAAAGCACAAGAACGAACACGCAAAATAAGACTTACTTGTATTCTCTGGCTTTATGCTTGAAGTCATCCACTGCCTTCCTGAACAAGGTGACATTACAAAGGTAACTGTCCTGATCCTCAAAGAGTACACTGCACAGAAAAATAAAGTTAGGATTAAGGTTCAAGTCACTAAAGATCTGAAATACAATGGTTTAAGTTGTACTTCATTGTTACTTGGGCAGGAACATAATTGTAAATAGTCACAGGGGATGAGTTCCCAAATTAAACACCCTCTACAGAATGTAACAACAGCTTTAGCAACCACTATTAATTATTCCCTTTGTAAAGAGTGACACTTTACTACACAGAAACACTTCATATGTGCATACGGATTTGTTCAAATTGTAATTATTTTACTCTAAGTGGAACTAGATTTGACTTAATACTGAAAAGTTTAGACTACAGAATTGTTAAACACATGTTCTAAAGAAAAAGGGAATAAAGACAGCTGGTGTTAGTAAGTGTTGTTTAAAGAAGATGCCTAGATTTACTATTTTATACTTCCACAGAATCACAGGGGTTGGAAGGGACCTCAAGAGGTCATCGAGTCCAACACCCCTGCTAAAGCAGGTACCCTACAACAGGTCACACAGGCAGGCATCCAGATGGATCTTGAATATCTCCATAGAAGGAGACTGCACAACCTCTCTGGGCAGCCTGTTCCAGTGCTCTGTCACCCTTACTGTAAAGTTCTTCTGCATGTTTGTATGGAACTTATGTTCAAGTTTTTTGTCACTGCTTCTTGTCCTATTACTACGTACCACTGAGAAGAGCCTGTTGTCATCCATTTGTCTCCCACCTCCCTTCAGACATTTATAAACATTATCAGAGCCCCTCTTGGTCTTCTCTTCCCCAGGCTGAACAGACCCAGGTTACTCTGCCTTTCTTCACGTGGGAGATGCCCCAGGTCCTTTATCATTCTTCTGGCCCTCTGCTAGATTCCTTCTAGAACATCCCTGTCTTTTTTGAACTGGGGAACCCAGAACCTGACACAGTAGTTTAAACGTGGTCTCACCAGGGCAGTGCGGAAGGGGAGGATCACCTCTCTCAACCTGCTGGCCACACTCTTTTTAATGTGTCCGTGGGTACCACTGGCATTCTTGGCCACAAGGGCACACTGCTGCCTCCTGGTCAACCTGTTGTCAATGAGAACAATCAGGTCCTTTTCAACAGAGCTCCTCTCCAGCAGGTAAGCCCATAACCTGTATTGATGCATGCAGTTATTCCTCCCCAGGTGCAAGACTCTACACTTCTTGTTAAACCTCATCAGGTTCCTCCCTGCTGCAAAGGACCTGGAGATACTGATGGATGGAAAGCTGGACATGAGCAAACGATGTGCCCTTGCAGCCCAGAAAGTCAACAACATCTTGGATGGCAACCAAAGCAGCATGGCTAGCAGGTCGAGGGAGGTGACCCTGACTCTCTACTCTGCACTGCTGAGACCTCACCTGGAGTACTGCATCCAGATGTGGAGCCCTCAGCACAGGAGAGGCATAGACCTATTGGAGTGTGTCCAGAGGAGGGTTACAAAAATGATCCAAAGGATTGAACACCTCTCCTGCAAGGGCAGGCTGAGAGAGCTGGGGCCAGAGAAGACTCCAAGCTGACCTGATAGCAGCCTTTCAGTATCTAAAGGGAAGCTAACAGGGTCTGTGGCAACAGGACAAGGGGAAATGGCTTCAGGCTTAAAAAGGGGAGTTTAGGTTGGAAATAAGGAAAAAGTCTTTTACAGTGAGGATGGTGAGGCACTAGAATAGGTTGCCCAGAGATGTAATGGATGCCACGTCCCTGGAGACTTTCAAGACCAGGCTCTGAGCAACATAACCTAGCTGTAGGTATCCCTGCTCATTGCAGATGTTCTTTAAAGGTCCCTTCCAACTCCAAGAATTCTATCAACTATCCAGTCTGACCAGGTCAATATAATAACACTTATTTTGAGAGTTCACTCTGAGAAAAAAGCTTGAGTAAACTGTTCCTCAGTGCTGTACTGCCTTCAATACAAGCGTTATACAATAGTTTAACCTCTTCCCAATACAACTCTAGGTGATGGCTTCCCAGTAATTAATTCAGAATCATCAATGGATCTCCTACTAGGTTGAAGTTGATCCAACTCATATTTGAGTTGGATTTCTCTTGCACTCAGCACTGGTGAGGCCGCACCTTGAGTACTGTGTCCAGTTTTGGGCCCCTCAATGCAAGAAAGACATTGAGGCCCTGCAGTGTGTCCAGAGAAAGGCAACAAAGCTGGTGAGGGGTCTGGAGCACAGGCCTTATGAGGAGCAGCTGAAGGAGCTGGGATTGTTCAGTCTGGAGAAGAGGAGGCTCATTTTGACATGTTTTAGACCAACCAAAGTCACTACAGATAAAGATCACCACATATAACACAAGCATATGAAATTTCACACTGATAACTTACTTGCTGGAACGTGGTACAACCATCTCTGCTAACGTTTCATATTGCTTAACCCAGTCATTGTAATTTACCCTAGAAAATACACAGATTATGATTATTTCTATTATTGTAGAAAAAATCCAAATTGAAGTTTTTCAAAACAAATCAGAAGCATTTAATCATTACGTCTTCCAACCCAGCTGTAGGCTGTCAGAAATACACAACAGCTCCCCCCTTACAATTCTTATAATTATTGCTAAATAAGCTACACTGAAAAAAGTGAGAAATATATTTTACCTTCAGTTTTGTGTAAGTTGACAAGCATGTGATTTTTTTTTTTTAAAAAAGGAACAATGAAATGAATCATCCTTCAGCATAAATCTTGGAGGATCAAATGGACTTAACTGTCAAGGTTTATCAAACTTTGTACGCAACTCTGCTCTTCTGAGTTACTAAAGGGAATACTTCTCCACTTACAAAAGGGTTCACCAGGGCACTGCAACTGCCTAAAATACTACAGAGAATTTGGAAACCTCTGCCTTTCTGTAGCTAGTGGTGAAGAGATTACATCCTTTTAACACCCCAAACAAGTCAAAGGTAAAAGAAAAATAACCAACAAGGTAAAACAACTACCAGCTCTCTGCCAAAACCACTGGACCTGTTTTTTGCCTTTGGAGTTTCACAAGTGACAGACTACTATCTCATGTGATGAACAGCCTTACACGCTGTCTTTACAAGTTAGAAATTCCCCTTGTTCCTAGCTCCAGGAAGACAGTCCAGCACCACAAAGACAAGAGAACTGCCTGTCCAGAGCACAGCTATTTTCTCATTTTACAAGTTTTAAAGATGTATGTATTACCACTTTGCCTTGGACAAAGGGTTAGGTTTCATTTTCCTGTTATTTCAGATCTATTGTCATTTTGGATTCAGAACAACCTGTTCCCAGAAAACCTTAGACATGACACAAGTCTTTACCAATGCAATCCTGTTTATCAACTAAATACAAAAGCAATGTCCTACCAATCTGAAAGAGCACAGAGTAAAGTTGCAAAGGGTTTACTTGGTTCATTAGGAGGTGAAAGCCAGCATAGAGCTCATCTGAATAATTCAATCATTAAGCCATCTCACAGAAAAGAACTCATGTTTTTACTCTCTAATTATTATTTTCATAAACATGTTTTCCACAGCATGTATAGTCACAGCTAAGGTCAGATAAGAAGCAGAAGTATAATCTACAGTTTCTTAAAATAAAATCACGAGAACCCAGCATTCCTATGAACAATGGAATATATGCACATGGGCACATTTGCTATAGGCATCCAAATGTTTTCATAAGTAGATCCAGGAAGATACAAAGCAATTTCAGGCATCCTCTCTTACAGTGTTATGGAGCTGTAGGATCTAATGCTTGGTTAAAACTTATTATTTTCTTCTACTCTTCAGTTAAACAAACTTACTTTGGTACAATCACTAATAGCGTGACCAAATATTCTGAATCAAGTACAAAGTCCTCTTTCTTTACAATATCAGCAAGACTTCTGGTTAGCAAGCTTCCCCTGTAGAGAAATAAAGACAGCCACAGTAAATGCATGTTTGAAAACTGAGCTGGTATTCACAATAATTTCTAGTGCCTGGTAGAATACACATTTTTCAAAAAAATATTTCACTTAAGCATTCATTATTAGCAGAACAGACCAAAAGTTCCTATATGAACATTATAGCTTACTGTCTAAAGTCACTAGAAGTTTGTTGTTTTTTTTAAATATCAGTAGCTCCACTGCTGTGTGGCATTTCTATATTCCAAACACCTCACAGAATAAGGAAGCCAAATTCTCTTTTAAAGAGGGATTTAAATCCACAGGAACCATTAATTCTCTATGAAATTTGTTATATGGGGCTTCAGAGTTACAACTAAGCTACCTACACTCTGAACCTCAACGAAAATTTAAAGCAGTGGCATATTGCCTTATTCACAAAGGAATAGGAACCTACACAGATATTATGAGACTTAGCTGACAAATTACTATGGCTCAAGAAGACATTTATAGCTCACTCATAAAACAATCATTAATAGTAACGGCAGTGCTAAGTCAAATTAATCCACCATACTTAGACAGGAGTACTGTATCTTGACTGCATTTGAATAATCACGTGTACCTGACAGGGCAGCATGCAGCTCTTTTTACTTCATCCTTACTTGCATTTATGCAACACCTGCCCCTTGGCTTGTTAATTTTGATGGAAGAAACCCAGTGACATTGAGATGCTTACAGCATGAACTGGAGTAAGGGGAAAGTCCTCCTTGTTTAGCTAGACACCAATATAGCAGCGTAACACACCACTTTAACAGCAATCTTCTCTCAAAGGTGTCAACAATTTATACATGCTTCTGCATATTTCACAAGCACTTGCCAGTCCCAAGTGAGCTGTTATCAGCAAATCAGTTGGTAAGAAACATTATTCTATGACAGTCATTGTTCAAGATTGATAAACGCCTCAAAAACACATTAAGCTTGCAGCCACCACCTCTTCACACATCAGCAACAAGCAACAGATATGACTTACGCATTCTTTCTTTCCAAATTCTGAAGGTTCCCTTTTAGATTATTGTATGCCGAAGCTCTTGCTTTAAGATCATTGTCAATCTGGTTTACTCCCTTAAAGATTAAGTAGAAAAGTGACTCAGGAACTGATTTTTTTAAAAACCAATTTCTTAATTTCATAACATAGATCCTTTATCTGCCAGAAAGAGCTTGATTTAAAACACACAAGATAAAATGCTTATTTCTCTAGGGCTTAGCAAGCTTCACTTGAAACTCAGGATATTTTATGTTATAACTCCTATAAAAGAAAATGAGTCAACAGTAAGAATTACACATCCTCTTCTGGATAAGTGGTGCCAACTGGACGTGCTACGCTACCCAGCTGATCATTACTCCACCCGCTTACTGTGTTAAGCGCCCTCCAGCTCAGCAGACAGGGCATTTTAGATCACCTTCACACAGTAACACAAGTTTACTGGTGAACGCTGAGCATCATTTCCTTCCACTACTTCCTCTACTCTTACACTTTTCTGCCGTTAAGAGTTTAAATAACATGAATGACAGTACAGTCTTATGAGTAGGAAAGTAAGAATTAAGTAATGCAGCGCATTATTGCTTCACATCACCTACAACTTAAGAGACTATATTTGCTTAATGCATGTTCTTTCTTGTACTTCTCCTTGAGAAGGACAGCCTTGCTCACTCTGAAAGATAGGGCATCAACACAACGTTTCACTTACCTGACTCCCAGTGGCCATTACTATTTACAGTTCTAAGTGTTACCACATTTTCCCCCAATCATTTCCCATTTTCTGTATTTCCAAAGGAGTATACAATACATTCTATCACCACTTCCCTTCATGAACTTCTATGATGCAATTTTATATATTGGCATTAGCTTAGACATAAAGGAAAGTCTGTTTTACAGATATTTTCTACATTTAATAAAAGCTCATATACTTTGGAATGCCTGAAGCTGCCCAGGTCCAGCTCCAGGGTAGACAGATGAACAGTATTTCAGAGAAACCCAGTTTACTTCAAACATTTGTTTAAGCAAGTACTTGTGGCCCAGTTGGGTAATTTGGCAGCAAGTTGAAGAACAAAACAAATTAAGCAGCAAGCAGTTTGTAAGCATCCAGTCATACTTCAATCAGCACATACCCTGTGCAATAAAATATGTCAAGTTCACTTAGTGAACAGTTGGATAACTGTAAGAACTTGGAGCAGTACTGCTTTGGCATCATACCACTGCCTACTCCCTCCTCCACAGTAGGTAGGAACAAGCATATGAGAAGTGCCAGGGGCACGTATCTGAGCACAAAGCTAAGAGCCTCTCCTTTTATTTGCACCCAGACTGTTGACAAAACATCTGCCTGCATACAGCGCTTCAGCATACTACAAACAGCACTTCAGCTTGGGGACTCAAACTTTATTTCTACAAAATAAACCTCTTGAAAGGATGTCACTTTGTTATATAGTAACCTTGTTTATGGTAACACAGGTTCACTTGTCTGTATCAGGAAGAAGCTGTTAAAAGCATCAACACCCTGACGGTTTCATTCAACAGCAGGTGAACAGCTCGCACCTTTACAGATATACAGCAATGCCTGAGACAAAATACTCTGAAATAAGAGAGCTTGCTCTTTAAACATATCAGACTTTACGGTTATTTAGATTCTTTGACTGATGTCACTTTTAATGAAGCATGAGGAACATTCTGGCTGCCATCACAAAGCTCAAGTATCTTCATTACAACCTTTTTATAGCACAAAAGAAACAGCACTAACATGTTTACAGCAAGAAGCCAGCATTAGGAAAAAAGCATCAGCAGGTGCATTTGGATATCTTCCCAGGCAGGCAGCCTTCCCTCTTCGCTTTGCAACAATCAAAACTTTCAAGAACTGTTGAAATGCACACTGCTTAATGACAAAAACAGCTGATACCAGACTTCTTTATGAAGCAGTTCCATTCATTATTTTCCAGTTGTCAATCCTTTAACCACTCTCGGTTGTAAAGTCGGTGGCCTTTCAAAAAAAGAAAACTCGCACTGACTAGCATTTACTGTAAACAAGAATCAGCTTTGCTTCCTACTGAAGTATCAGAAAAAGCAGAGCTGCACACCTCAGTGTCAAAGGGACTCTCAAAAATATACTTGTGCATAACACTGCTGAGAGTCACATTTCCAACTTTGTCTTGTTCATAGAATCACAGAATGGCCCATGCTGGAAGGGACCTCAAGGATCATGAAGCTCCAACCGCCCCGCCACAGGCAGGGCCACCAACCTCCACATGTAATACAAGACCAGCCTGCCCAGGGCCCCATCCAACCTGGCCTTGAACTCCAGGAATGGGGCATCCACAGCCCCTCTGGGCAGCCTGTGCCAACACCTCACCACTCTCATAGTGAAGAGCTCCCCCCTGACATCCAACCTAAAACCCCCCTCCTTAAATCTTCCCTTGTTCTAAGAATTGCTGGATAGTTCACAAACATCACTGCAGAATAAGAGAGGCAGACTCATGGTGCTGCTATAACAGTTATCACGGAGAGAGGTACAGAAAACCATTCAGAGAACAGCAACCTAAAGATGCCGATTTCAGGTTGAACTCCAGATGTTTTTCTCTGCATTCACTGTACAGTGTAATAACTCAGTGAGGTGCTTAAATTAGATGGTGAAAAAAAACAGAAGTTATGTTTAAAGTCCAGGCTCCAGAGTCCAGCTTTGTTGCAAGCAGATAACGTATCTAGCAAACTCCAGGACACAGGAAAACGTGGGCTGAATCCTTGATAATATTTCAACAAATGGTATAATCCCTTCAAGTTCTTCGCTGCCTTCTCAACAAACTGAACTGCTACAAAAAACGAGTTCTTTACCATAAGAACTTCTAAGTTCCAAAATTGAGAGAAAATTCAGTTAAAGACTTTTTTTCAAATCATTAATTCAGTAGCTTTCACTTGTATTCTATGGCCAAATGAAGGAAAGGAACTTCAAGAACCACTTCCTTGACAAAAGTTGTAGAAAATGCTTTATCCCATCTTATGTTCCCCCTACTCCTCTTTTACTGCATTTCTCTTCTCCCAACTTAAGCTTCATGCCTGTTCACTCAAGTACCTGCTGTAAGGTATGAAAACAAAACACTCAGCTGCTTGTGAAGAAGCACTCAGGTTCTTAGATAGCATCACGTTTTAAACGCATGCAATACCTTACTATGTAAATCTTGAAGTCATAAGTCAGTCCTTATTCCCCCAACATAACACCACACCGCAGATGTTTTCCAGGAATCATTTCTGAACATAATTCCTGGTGCACATTCAGGACGCAGTGATAGCCACAAAGAACATACCAAAGTTAAAGTGTTAATAACAACGACTGAGAATGTAACTAGGACTTCATAGTCTCGGCAAAATTTTAAGTAGTATCAGGAAAGAAACTGGCAAACAGATTCTGCACTTAATGCAAAGCATTTGTCTGCCAGAACTAATATGCAACCCCTCCCAGTTCTTGTATCCACATATCCAACACCAAAGACTCCCTCAAAGGTATCCTGAGCAGCTGCAGCACTTTTTATCCTGGTTACATACGTTAGTGATGCAAATATCTCCAGAGCTGTTTGAAGATTACAAAATACAGAAAAGAAACTGGAAAAGCTCAGAAGATATTTAAAGCAAGAATAGCTCACAGAGAACTCTTTCACCATTCTAATGCAGCAACTTGGTACTCAAGGTCTTATTATCCATGCTCACAACAGTACAAATGAAATGAAATCTGCGACGTTATGAATACTTTATCAGCATGAAGAGAGAGAAAGAAAACAATCACAACACTGAGATCAGCTTTCCTTACATCGAAGGCTTCATTTTCCCCTCACAGCTGGGCACCATAGCTTCCAGAAGGTAAATAAATACTGTGATTTCAATGTTAATAGCTCACAAAGTTGGATAATGTCAGACAAGTGTAAAGCTAGTACAGCAAAAATTAGACAGCAAGTGAAATAATTTGCTATTTGTTAAATTCATGGTCCTAGGAAATAAAACCAACAAAGACAGCAAGTGGTCTTCAGTGAGCTCAGTCTCCACTTCCTGTCACCATCCTGAATTACTTCGTTGGTTACTACAACACTAACTGCTATTACAGGCCTGCTACTATTGTCAAAGTTAAATAAAGCTGGCAAAATAGCAACAAGCTCTGAACACCACATTGTGCATAAAATAACAAAAGGTCAATAAAGTTTTACAAAACAAATGATCTTACCTTTGCAATAATTTCTGAAATATTCTTCAATGATTGCTTTATCGGATATTTGGCCATATCCCACTGGAACCTTGTTATATAGGTGACCAAGTCAACTAAAATGATAAAGAAGGACTTTAAGACAGACAATACTGTTTACAGTGATCAGCAACCTTTATGCTCCTTCAGAGACTAAGTGATGACAGCCCCAAAGGATCAAAAGGCCTCAAAGTGTGAATATTTCATATGCAGATCTACAATTACTTGCCATTTGGATCTTATCATTTCTTCCATGGCGAATGAGTCATAGGCAAACTTACTTCCGTGCCTAAACTAGGCTTTCAGACCAAAGAGAAGCAGCAGTAAGTATGTTTCTGGATCACCGCCTTCCCTCCCGCTCCTTTTACAATGCATATGTTATTGTTAACACTTTACCTCCATTAGCCAGAAGATTTTCCTGAACTTTATCTTTACTGTCTTCTAAAACATCAGCCATATACTGGGCCACCTTCTTTACAACACTGAAAAATGAAAGATAAAACTATGAATAATGATAAAAAACTGCCATTTTGATAAACACCATTCATAGAACTCATCTGAGATTGCCTGGGAAAAGAATTAAGAGATTGGATCAAAAACAGTGTTAATTGTTTTACACATAAGCTTTCGAAGGGCACAAATTGTGCTCAGTATCTCAAATACATGTCAGAATTCTTTAGAAGTCCTTTCCTAGTGCTGCAACTCATCAGTTCTCAACAAGGTGATGTTACTTTCTGCTATACTCCAACCTTCAAGTCTGTAATAATTTCAAAATCCTAACTCCTCTCTCAGAATAGATTGTGAGGCAGAAGCCATAACTAATAAAAATTAAACACAAGGCAACATACCAAAGATAATTAAAGAACTACAGAGAAATTCCAGCTCTCAGCCTCATGAGATCTGAGGCACAAGACCTGCTTTCTCCATTAGAAAAGCAATGCTCACTATTACTCACACACGCCACACTGGCAACAACTGAGTATTCTAACATAACTTAACAATGTAACATAACTTAAAAAAAAAACTACTTAATAATTATCTCCTTGAAACAGAAGATGGCTCCACAAACTCTGGCTAGGTACGTTTTTGTTACATTTGCTCAAAATCACTTTCAAAGGACCATTAATTTCTTCAAAATGGACAGCTTTAAGACTTAATGTTGTTTAATCATCTCTGTGGGTTAGGAACCTTCCCGAAGCCTGGAAACAGTATTTTATTATGCTAGAAGAACATATTTTATTCCATTTCACTGTCATTTCCTGCAGTTGTCAGGTTCAATTCTTAACAGTTCTCCATGATCCGGTAACGCACAGCACTGTTATAGGGAGAACCACCTTGCATCCATACATCATGTCCCATTATTCCACATGGAGTTTGGATTCTTTCCTCTTCCCCTCTCCCCCAGTACAGATACTAGAATAAAAAGCATCTTCCGTGGGGAGTCAACAAGCTAAGATTTCAGTAAGCTAAGAAGATCAATATGAAAACAAAAAAGATGGACACAATCCATGCATCATTATGGATTGGTAAGCTGGCAACATAACTGCTCTAATATTTTTGCACATTAGTAAAAAATAAAACATTACCTCTCCACAAACGCATCCAGCTTAGCCAGCTCATCTGACAGACCAACCAAAACATCCAGTGTGCCAACCTAGAAGGAAAGGTCAAAATGCGTTAGCACTTGTACGTAAGCCTAAAAAGATAAAACCAGATGACAATAAAAAGCCAAATCTCCTGAACAGACAGCTTTGCAGAACTACATAAAATACAACACTCCAATATTTCAGACTTGTTAATCTAAGAAAGTCACACTTTCTTTCGTTTGCCTGAGATATCCCTAAAGTTCACCTGCACTACATCTAACTCACTCTAGGCTGGCACATTGTTTCAGCATTCTAGCCAGGCAAAGCATATTAAACTAACTTTTATATTATGAATTGGCTGCATTTTCCACAAGTCACTTGCTTTAGCATTTAAGTTACTACTTTGGATCAAGTCTGAAATTTCTGTAATTGGGTACCTTTGCGCTGGAAGCAACCAGAACTTTGAAAATGCAGAAGATGCAATAGTTCTATAGCAGTCCAGTCAACAAGAGCCTAAGACTTTCTGTACCCAGAGTAATGAAATATTTTTAGCTTGTCTACAAACTTTTACTGTTTTCCACTCCCCACTAGAAAACACTTTCTTCCCAAACCTCATATAATAATTAGAGCAACAGATATACCTTTCAGGGTCAGGGATGACTATTTTAGACTCAGTATAATTTAAGCATGAAGATTACAGCACAGTAGTTAAGTCAATCCATGATTGAGTTTATTCATACACAAACCTCAAATAGGTTTAAGATACAAAAAAAAAAAAACCCCGTAATGCTCAAGTTTAACAATCAAATAGCAATTTTGTTTTGAGTAGGTCACATTATAAGAGTTTCTCTGGCTCACTTCAAACACTGACATATTTGTTCATTCTGTTCAATGAAAATAGGAGGCATCTTCAAAAAGATGACTCCCAAACTCTGAAACTTCAGCTACTGGCTTATATTTCTTGCTAGACTATTATTATGCAAAGTCAAATCTTCCATCTAGTCAAGATGACAGTATCTTCCAGTCTATCTTTATTCCATCCATACATTTGACTACTCATCTTGGCACAATTCCTGTTTTCCTCAGCCTTGAAGCAGAAAAGGGAACTACTCAAGCAACACCATAAAATCTTTCCCAGACTCACCTTCTTTTGAGCTACAGGCAAGAATAAGGAAGCTAATGTTTTGACTACTCATTTACAGGACATGGGATAAATAAGTCCCTGAGTAATATGGCTGTTGTTCAGTGGAGACTGTTTCCAATAATGAGCTTTCACTAAAGGATGTCACTCCTAACACAGTTTTACTAGATACACAGAAGCCAGATTACGTCCCATTGTACATAAAGTATATTCTTAAAAGGGGCAGAAGCTGAATAATTTTAGTTCATAAGAAATGCAAGAGGAGAAATGAAAACAACTGTTAATAGCTGTAATGGTCACATAAGTTTTTAGTATTAACTCTTCTAAATACTTCTGGCATCTTATAAGTTGAATGTCATCCTGACTCACCTCCAAGGCAGTCTGGGCAGGAGACTGAAATCTGCCAAAGGCCCTCGTTATACCTCTACTAATACATATTCTGAAATAACTCAGGATGGTCTAAAAGTGAACGTTAACCTGGCAAATGGAAGATTCTCTTAATAGAGGCAGTAAAGCACTGGGTGCTCTGGGTCCATTCCCTACTGGAGACAGGATGAAGCATCATGCTACTTGAACCATTCTGTATACAGATAGACAGGGGTGGCATTTTTCCCCTTTGTTTTTGCCCATCTTTCAGTTTGAAGAAATTAAACTGAGCTTACCATTTTTTTTTGTTCAAGAAGCATTCGGGTGTGAGGTAGACCTTTTCTTTAACACGCTGTCTTCCTACCTTTCTCATCCCTGGCAATAGTAGTTAACCAAGAGAAACCTGCTTTTAGAGGAACAATCCTCTTTCCTCCTTATAGAAATAGTCGAAACAGTGTTCTTCTTTTCTGTAACACGCTGGCAGGTCACACTGGAACGCTCAGCTGGAGATAATCACTACCTGAAGAATGCTACTTCTGAACATAAAGACAGCAGCTGCTTGATCATCTCCTGTATTTTAAATCGACCCATTTCATCGCATCTCAGCCAGTAAAGACAATTCAGGAGTGAAAAAAAGTAAAATCAAAGAAAACTGTCATCTGAACACTCAAAATCACAGGTCTCCATTTGTGCCTTAATTTCCAAAGTTAATTTTCTTCTCTGGCTAACTGCTAGCAGCATGAGACCAAGACTCTTTTCCTGGAAAAACTGCTGTATTCTCTGAATACAGAGAGCACAGCTTGCTGAGCATTTACAACGTACAGTGTGAAGAATTTTCATCTTAGACTTCCAGATAAAAAAGATAATCGATGGTCTAAATTAATTTTTTGGACCCACACATACACCAGAGACATCAGCTGTTTATTTTTCTAAAAAGGTTCCAAGCACTCATCACCCACAGATTTAGGAAAAAACCAAACACACTACAAAACAAACATACTTCCTGTACATGATACGGAGCTTACCTACCTTCAGGTCTGGAATATTGAACTTGGAATTAGTAGAGAGATTGTTATTTTTTGTAGTTGCTGCATGTAGTTTCTCCCATGTCTGTTGACAGGTTTTTTCCCCAGGAGCAGAAATCAGCCAAAACTCAGTCATCTTTGTGTCTCTATTGTGATGCTTTCTGCTTCTGAAGACAGAGGCAAGATGCTAGCAGGAAAAAGGAGAGGGTTGGGGGAGAAAGAATATCTGCCATTAGTTCCAGATTTAAAGCTCTACCTGAAGAAAAATATTTCATTCCACATAACCGTAGTGCAGTCGTAGCCATCAGATGAGATTCTACTGACATTATTCACCTGGTTCCATACTCTTTTCCTGTCACACAGGAATTTTTTTTACTGTCTGACACATTTGCACAGCTGCAGTCTTTTTAAATTGCCCAACCCACACGTTAAAGACTGAGTTTGCAATGTTAAGATCTGCAAGTCCTACAAAAGATCATATGCAGTCTAATTGAAAATAGACCCAGTAACTCAGTGAGTTGGGGCTCCTCAGCCTGGAGAAGAGAAGGCTCTGAGGAGACCTGAAAGCGGCCTTCAAGTACCTGAAGGGGACCTACAGGAAAGTTGGGGAGGGACTTATTACAAGGGCATGTAGCAACAGGATGAAAGAAAACGGCTTTAAACTGGAGATGGTAGACTTAGATGAGATATTAGGAAGAAAATCTTTACTGTGAGGGTGGTGAGACACTGGAACAGGTTGCCCACAGAGGTTGTGGTTGCCTCCTCCTAGGAGGCATTCAAGGCCAGGCTGGATGGGGCTGTGAGCAACCTGGTCTAGAGGGAGGTGTCTCTGCCTATAGCAGGGGGTTGGAACTAGTGGATCTTAAAGGTCCCTTCCAGCCCAAACCATTCTATGATTCTACGAACATATTACCCAACCATGTAGACAATCATTTCAACATGAAGAAGAGCTCTTTTACCCTTGGTACCCCTGCTCTCATCACAGACCTTCAATAAGATCATACTAATGCAAACATTATTCAAGAGAGTACATGTACTAAATACAAATTACGGGGCTTCTTTAGGGAAACACTAACTGTACTAATGGGCTTCCACAGGAGGTCTACAACCAAAATTTTCTAATAGGACAAGATTTTCTCTTACTTTCATCACTTAGATGCATTATCTTCCCTAACACATGCCAAACTTAGTGAATATATGGCATGTTACTTATCCCCATGCTTCACTGAACCCTGATCCTATAGAAAACACCACCAAGTTTACAGTCAACTTCACCCCACAAGGAGACATCACTGCAGCTTACACATGCACTCACTCAAGTGTTTAATCTTTAGATTGGTTTTCACTGGGAGTTGGCTACACCAGGACTTGGAGAGGCTTTGGAATGACTGTTGGATAAATAAGAGGAACTAGCTCAGGTAGCAGCAGCGGTAGAGTGCTCATAGAAGGCAGAAAAGCTGTAACACAGAAGCCCAACGCTTCTGTTCAGCAAAACAGATGGAACACTGCATTCTCAAGCTTTCCACTAAAAAATAAATAGATCTTAAGGAAAACGTTTGAAGTTCCCACAGATTGTATCATCTGTGGAAACAGTTATGTGTCCACCATGAGTTTGTCTCATTCACTGTGTTACAGACAGGAAAAGAAAAAGGTGGAGCAGCTGTAGCTCCCAGTAACGGCAGAGCTGGGTAATACCTCTCTTCTCCTTCCCCACCGTCCTCCTCTGCACGACTGCAGTTCCTGAAGCACTGCTCCACTTCTAACAGCCCATTCCCCATCCCAGCCACCTCAGCAGAGCAGAGGATTATTTGACGTGGGTGAAAGACTGACAGCTCGGCACTATTCCAGTCAGTTACACAGACTAGTCTGAACAGCGGGGCTTTCCTATGGGGCCAGAAATACTTCCAAACAGGCACAAGGCAAAAAAGCTTCACAGAGTTTTACGTGCTTGCTCCCATGTTTGCTCAACATAAGGAAGATGGAGTTTGCAATCAGAACTAGGGAACAACAAACAAGAACTGGAAAAAGGAGAAGTGCTGTTACACTTAAAGAGCACCAGAGAATAAAGCAGGAAATAGCAAGTGTTCAGATCATGCAAGCATGTTGATAGCCTTTTTTTTTTTGTTTTTAAATAAACTATTATTTTACTCCTTAGAACTACAAATAATGGTGTATATATACATTTACATATATATATATATACACACATATATATACACATATTATATATGTAAATGTATATATATATATATATAAAGCCTTCCTTGAGAACCACCACTGTGGTGAATTTACTTATTCTCTCTTTAGGTCAATTGGAATCTGCAAACTCGAAGCCTTGAGATCATTCCAGTCAACGTTTACCAAACTTGTCTGCTTTCATGTTTTGGAACAACAATCCCAGGGAAAAGCCAAGAATCCACTAAGTACAAAACTGAGAAACAGCAGTAAGAGCTGACGAGAACTTTGGCTTCCAACTCGTACCTCTATGACTGGCGCTGCTCTGTGACACACCACTGAGTACAAGCTGCCATAGTACAGCCTCACCTAATTACTGTCAGCTATTTTTGCTATTCCTATTATTTCTGAGGCACACTCATAAAAAAAGCAGAAACATTTATAAACAGAGAACCACATTCCTAAATGGAACTGTCCACCACACAAATATATCAGCTTAAAACACACAGTGCCAGAGCACCAACACATTTAGTCAAACTTTCAAGCCTTCTTAACATTGCTAATTCCATACTACATCCACTGTGATTCTAAGCAGGTAGGAATCATGGCTCTAATTCTGCTGAATATGGATAAAACTATGTGTCAAGAAATGACTTTTTGAGATGTCACCGTACCTTCTGGCCAACTTAGCAAGAAGTGTTTGCTATACAGCTAGGGGAAAAAAAAAGTCTTAACTCTAAGTCAGGAACATAAGAAAGTTTATACAAAAATTTCTCTACAGACTGCACTGAACCAAAGTTCAGAAGTTTGGACCAGTTTTAGAACTTAAACAGAAGTCCTGAGAACAGGTTCTGGAGTATCAGCTTTACCACAGAATGGCTTGGGTTGGAAGGGATCTTAAAATCCACCCAGTTCCAGCTCCTTGGTGTTGCCATTCCTCAGCTCAGGCTGCCCAGGGCCCCATCTAACCTGGCCTCGAACACCTTCAGGGATGGGGCATCCACAGCTTCTTTGGGCAGCCTATGCCAGTGCCTCACCTCTGAGGTAAAGATTTTCTGCCTAACATCTAAACTGAATCACCCCTCTTTTAGTTCACACGCAGCACTGAGCTGGAAACAGCAATTCTTACAATACTGTAGGTCAGGAAATTCCTTCTCCCATACCGATCAACTGGAGTATCAGTATCTTAAAAGTTAATGAAAATAACTTAATCTTGAGAGACCAGTAATACTGACCTGACTTCACCTTGCCTAGCACTCACAAAAAATGCAGTTCTCACTTGTAAGGCCATAATAGCATAAATCCAGGAGAACGCACTTCTCTCAATTCACATTCACAACACTCCATGAATTCCTTGATGCCTTCACCTAACCATGTCTGCCTCAAGACTCTGAGGGGTAGTAAAGCCTTCCATATGCCACTGTAGAGAGGTTCAGGTAACATAAGCGTGCTGCCAGGATGCTCTGCCTGTCAAATAAACGCAGCTCATCTCTAACATACTCTTGAAGTACTCCTTTTCCCTTAAGTTTCCTTCCTATTTTGAACCCCAGCTACATCAGTAGCTGACATCAGCTGGATATGGTATTTTTCATGTTTCTTGCATTGCTACTCGTATTGATATTGCTTACTTTCTGTATAGAATGGATTTCCAAAGAAAAATTACCAAAGAAAAGTGTTTTTTGCAGGACACTCCAACATAAGCAGCAAAGCCCCCGAATGCATACCTCAACGAAGGGAACACACACAGCGATGTCCAAACAGAATTCGCGCTGCGTTTCTCAAGATCGAGGCTGGAGAGGGAAGTGAAGGCACCGTATTTCCCGTTCAGCTCCAACCTCTCCCAGGAGCGCCCAGGCCGGCCGGCCGCCCCGAGCCCCGCCAGGTCGCTTCTCCGCGCCCGTTCCCAGAACTCACGGCTGACGCCCGGCGCGCGGCCCTCAGCGCGAAGCACCACAGGCAGAGGCCGCGGCGGCAGGGGAAGGCTCCGAGCCGCGATCTCTCGGTGCGGAGCGGTACAGGCAGGGGCCGCCGCACGGCCGCGCGTCCCGAAGCCCGGGCACGCAGAGCCTGCGGCCGGCCCGGGGACGGGAGCCGCAAGCACGACCGGCGGCGGCGGCGGCAGGCCGGCCGCGGAGCCACGGGCCCGGCCGGCTCTGCCCTCCCCGCTAGGCCCGGCCGCAGCTTCAGGGGCCGGGGGAAGACAGCGGCGACCCCGTTCGGGCCCGACCGCGGCCTCCTTCCCTCCCGCCCCCGCGCAGCTGCCCCGCGCGGCGCTCACCCGTCACTGCTCCATCCCGCGCCGCAGCCGCGCACCGCCCGCACAACCACCGCCTTGTCACGTGAGCCGCCGGGTCAGCTGATCTCGCCGCAGCGTCGGTCACGAGACGGCGGAGCGGGGAGGGGCGTGGAGCTGCGCGGAGATGCGCCGAGGGTTCGAAACCCGGCCTGGCGCCGGGCGGTGGGGTGGCGGGAGAGTGGGTATTGCTATGCGTGTAGGTTGCTCCGAAAGTCATGCCTCCTATTTATTTCCGCTACAACTATAACAGAGACAGAGAGCACAGTAACGCTTTTTCGATACAGCAAATTCTCAGCTACACAACAGTATGTTTGACACAATCACCACTATTAGCTGGGATTTTCACTGGCAGTGAGGAGGAGCTTACATGCTGTGCTTGTAAACAAATGCACCAGCAGAGGTGATCCACTGTTGCTGCCACTGCTGAAATATACCACCCACGGCCTCACTGTGCTGACATCCACTGTTTGGTCTCCATAAACACTCAGCAAGCATCAGTGATGTCATTAGGTGCCATTTTACTGCATGGATGAATTCAGTAATATGCCTTTGTTTCATCCACACTTCCACGTCAGACACCATTTTGTCAGACTGCCCCTCTGCTGCCATCTCACACAGCAACAACACGTAATGGGATATTGGTGTGAAGGTTCCTCCTCTATGGCCGTAACACCAACACGCTGTGGGCTGACATAATAAAAGAGGAGGCACTACTTTCAGAGCAACCCTCGTGTGTATATGTACGCATTCTGAAGGATATGCATACATATATAAATGTGTATTACTGCAATTCCAGTCCTGGTCAATGCCATTCTCAGGCTTGGTGGGCAGGGGGAAACCATCTCCTGGCTGAGGCCCCCAGGGCCATCTCGTTTCTACAGGGAGAGGAGGAAAGTAGAAGGAGATATGAAAAGATTGACATTTCCTGACTGAAAATGTGTCTGAACTCATCCATGCTGCTTGGGAAGACCATCCTGCCGTTTCCCATCCCCACCATGCCCACTAAACTATGTCCCTCAGTGCCACATCTCCACATTTCAGATGGTGACTCCACTGGGCAGTCTGTTCCAATACTTCACCACTCTTCTGGGAAGAAATTTTTCCTAATATCCAAACCGAATCTCCCCTGGCTCAACATGAGGCCGTCAGCTTTCACTCCCGTCACTGTCATCCAGGAGAAGAGGCCGACTCCCACCTCACCACAAATTGCTTTCAGGCAGTTGAGAGGGTGATGAGGGCTCCCCTGAGCCTCTTCTTCTCCAAACTGAACAATCCCAGTTCCCTCAGTCGCTCCCCATGACTTGTGCTCCAGACCCCTCACACCTTCATTGCCCTTCTCTGAACAGTTGCAGTGTATGTGTACTTAATTGCTTTATTGCTTCTGCCTTCTACAGTAAAAGAGTCGGAAAAGAAGACAGTATGCCTTCTGGGGGACAGTGGGAAAAGATAGCTTTAGAGAAGAACCGTCGCAGTTTTATTCTGGCCCTAAAACTCCTGTTTCTCACTCCGCACTGTAGTTCCTAAGTGAAAAATAGCATGCTGAAGATTGCTGCAGTACTCAAGAAGTGAATTCCTTCTATTGTTTCAAACTGCTTATTATCTTAATTCACAATAGTATTTGGAGAAAGCAGGAACCATGCACAAAAAGCAAGCTACTTTGGTGGCTTGTTGGTTTTCGTGAACCAAATGATTCTTTCCTGTTTTTTTTCTTTTTCTTTTTTTCTCAAGCACGCACAACTTAGAACCATCCTGTAGCTGCAAATGAATAGTGGAGAACTCCCTTCCACTGGCAGCACAGAGAAAGCACAGATGTGATAGCAGATACCAAAAAGGTGACTCCACATAGTCCCAGCCCTATGAACTCTGTGGAGCAACTCTAGGCTCCTCTTCTACAAGTGGTCTTCTTCCTTGTGTTTGTAGACTTAGCTGCTCCAAACTTCTTAGTCAGGTTTGAAGCATAAATGTTGAGAAACAACTCCTAATGTGACACATCAGTCTTCCTGCAGCCATTTATGTTGTTCTTCAATCACTAGAGGCTTCTGAATATATTCCCATCATGGAGCTGCCCACAGCCATTCCTAATATCCTAGATGAAGCTAAATTGGTAGAGTTTTCTTAGTCATACATTTTCCATACCAGTTAAAAAAAAAAATAAAGGAGCATACTCTAAAATAATGTAGTAAAAAAGAATCTCACGCACTTTAAAAGTTTGCCAATTTATTTTTAAACATCTGAGTACCAAATTCCAGCAAGAATTATTTCTTAGTGGCTGAATTATTAACATTCATTCAGCTTTCAGTAGAAACTCTTGTGAGACTTAGCAATAGGTACATTTTCTCATTATTTTTCCAAGTTATTTCCTGCAAATATGGCAAGATATGCCATACACTGACACTAACTAGCAAAGGAAAGTCAATAGCTATGTTATTATGTTATTTTTGGAACAAGATAAGATTTTTTTTGAGTGATCCATAGCTCCAAGGTATCAGATGGAAAATTGGCATTAACCTCTATAAATAAACAGAGTAGTCAGTGAATTACACTCTTAAGCATGGAGGGATAGCAAGCATTTCTAACCTGTATAATGGCAACAGTCTTGTTCAACATCTTCATCTGTGACCTGGATGAAGAGATAGAGTCCCCCCCGCCCAGCAAGTCTGCCACTGATAGCAGCTGTGAGGAGTGACTGACATGCCAGAAGGTTGTGCTGCCATTCATTGAGACCTGGACAGGCTGGAGTGCTGGGTGGAGAGGAACCTGATGAAGTACAACAAGGGCAAGTGTAGAGTTCAATACATGGGGAGGAATAGCCGTGTGCATTGATACGGATTTAGGAGATGGCCTTCTGGAAAGTCTGTGGAGAAGGACCTGGGTGCCCTGGTGGACAACAGGTTGGTCCTTGTGGCCAAGGTCAGCAGTATCTTGGGGTGCATCAAGAAGAGCGTGGCCAGCAGGTTGAGGGAGGTGATACCCCCTCTACTCTGCCCTGGTGAGGCCACATCTGGAGTCTTCTGTCCAGTTCTGGGCTCTTCAGTTCAAGAAAGATGGGGAACTACTGGAAAGAGTCCAGCAGAGGGCTAAAAAGAGGATAAGGAGCCTGGAGCATCTCCCTTATGAGGAAAGGCTGAGACCTGGGACTCAGGTTCAGCCTGGAGAAGACAGAGGGAATCTCATCAATGCTTATAGATATCCAGTGGGTGAGAATCAAGTGGATGGGGTCAGGCCTATGGGAAATCTGTAACTCTTCCCTAGGAAACAAAACAACAAAAATGGAAAAAAGAATTGACACAAATCACAGAATCAATATATTAGTACCCTGAGATCAAACACACAATAAGAGTGAGCTTCAGCATGCACAGTAACAAACTCCAGCCTGGCATGCAGTAATTGTTAGTGGTATCATGGAGAATACAGGAAAGGACTAATATTTAACACCAGAGATGTTGTGATATGAGTGGGTATATGGTAGATTAAACAGATATGTTCACTAATATTTTTTATAAACATACTTACCATATCATTGCTCCATCTGGCCTGACAGGGGTATTTTTACTCAGACTTAGAAGCATGAAAGAAATAGCACACAGTTTTTGTTGTTGTTGTTGTTTTAATGGCTGGAAAAATATATTCATAAAAAATTTGGTTGGTGAAAAGAATCAATGAATCACAAGGCTGGAAAGGACCTACAAGATCATCTAGTCCAGCTGTCCTCCCATCACCATTACTACCATTAAGCTATTAAACCATATCTCATAGCACCTCATCCAGACACCTCTTGAACACTGCCAGGATGGCGACTCCACCACCTCCCTGGGCAGGCCATTCCGGTGCCTGACCACTCTCTGAGAGAAAAAGTTCTTCCTTATGTCTGATCTAAATCTCCCCTGGTGCAACTTGTGGCCATTTCCTTGGGTCCTGTTTGTTGCCTGGGAGAAGAGGCCAAACACCTCCTCATCGCAACCTCCCTTCAGGAAGTTGTAGGGCATGATGAGGTCTCCTCTGAGCCTCGTCTTCTCCAGACTGAACAATCCCAGCTCCCTCAGCTGCTCCTCATAAGGCCTGTGCTCCAGACCCCTCACCAGTTTTGTTGCCCTTCTCTGGACACGTTCCAGGGCCTCAATGTCTTTCTTGCAGTGAGGGGCCCAAAACTGGACACAGTACTTGAGGTATGGCCCCACCAGTGCTGAGTACAGGGGGATGATCGCCTCCCTGCTCCTGATGGCCACACTATTTCTAATGCAGGCCAGGATGCTGTTGGCCCTCTTGGCCACCTGGGCACACTGTTGGCTCACATTCAGCTGAGCATCAAGCAAAACCCCCATGTCCCTTTCCTCTTCAAAGTCATCCAGCCACTCTGCCCCAAGCCTATAGCGCTGCATGGGGTTATTGTGGCCAAAGTGCAGGACCCGGCACTTGGCCTTGTGGAACCTCATCCCATTCACCAGCTGGACTTAAATCCATTAACCACTACCTGATGGGCATGGCCCTCTAGCCAGTTCTTTACCCAGAGAAGAGTATACCTGTCTAGGCCACGGGCTGCCAGTTTCCCCAGGAGTATACTATGGGACATCATGTCAGAGGCTTTGCTGAAGCCTAGGTAGACTACATCAACAGGCTTTCCCTCATCTACTAGTCTGGTCACCCAGTCATAGAAAGAGATGAGGTTGGTCAAGCATGACCTGCCTTTCATGAACCTGATTTGGCTAGCTGGATGCCGGAGAGAACTGTAGTGGGTCTTTTTGTCCTCATTTGTTTTCTGTTTTCTGTTTTATGATGATAATATCTGTAAACCATTGCAAACAAATCTCATTCTTTAGCACAATTTTTTTTTTTTTTGTTAAGGAAGACCAAATCTCCACATAGGCTAATGTTCAGTTTTGAATAACTCACCTAATAACTCTTTTTTGTTCAGCAAAACACTTATGCACAGGCTAAACACAAGTTGACCTGAGTGTACCAAAGGGCACACAGGGCTATTTGCAGATAAAATTACTGGACCTTTATCATCAAGAAAACTTAACCTAGGAGTTAGGCAAGAGACGGCAGGGTGGCAGTGTTGCCCTTTAGGCCTGATCTATTACAGCTGCACACAGTGATTGCAATTCTGAATTTGGAGAGTGAAAATAAGAACACACGAGAAGGATAGTGATGGAAATAACACTACCCAGGGCTAGAATAGCCCCACAGTGCTCATATGACCCAGAGCACGTGTACCATGCCAGGCAGCAATGGGGAGTCCCCAGCTGCCAGCACTCTCATTGGAAATCCACACCTGCTATGCGGGAGTCTTGGCCAGAGAGCCCATTGCAGGCTGAGGTCAGAAGCCACTCAAGGACTCCATCCCATAAAGCCCTGTCATTTACATAGTGAGTTGAGGTTTCTACTCAATGTTCCCTCTCAGAGACGAATGTTTCCAAACTAAATGTGACGAGAAGATCTTGCCTTTTCATTCTACTGCAGTGACTCTTGATAACTCCAAGCATTTCTTCAGGAAATACAGATTTTATTTGAATTGTGATTGTTCACTCGTTTTCTGTTTATTTCTTTTGATTTGTACCCAGCTTTTCTGCAGTGATCTTTGCAGAGCTACTTGTTCTTTAGTGTGTAGATGACATATGCAACATAGATTGGCAGAGATACAGGTTTCCCTCTCTTTCTGGTGTTCTCTGAGACTAAGTTCTCAGCTATTGTATAGAAGCACAGAATTACAGAATTGCAGGGTTTGGACGAGACCTCTGGAACTCATCCAATCCACCCACCCTGCAACAGCAATTCCCTACAGCAGCTTGCACAGGAAAGCATCCAGGTGGGTTTTGAGTATCTCCAGAGGAGACTCTACCACCTCTCTAGGCAGCCTGTTCCAGATAAGAGCTGACCTCCTGCCTTCCTGAAGACAATGGAAGTAACATTATCAGTTTAATAAGATCACATTTTTTTCCAGTTTTGTTAATGTGTATCCTATTAAAGCGTTAATGTGTTATTATGATGATAAAGTTGCTGAAATAAAGATTCCGTACAATTTGCAAGAGTATACTTACATAAAACTTTAAAGCTACATTTTCTGAAGTTTGAGAATATCAGTAGTTAGAAAGATAGAATAGAGTAATATTGTTATACATACAGTCCAGTGTCAAGTTGCACAGGATTCAACTATCTAAAAAATAACAAGTAAATGGTATGAGATAACGATATCCTGCGTAACATAAGAAATGTTTCTTCCCTGAAAGAATGGTCAGACACTGTCCCTGGAGATGTTCAAGAAACACTTACGTGTTGTACTGATGGACATGGGTTAGTGGGGAAATATTGGTGGTAGGTGGACAGTTGGACTGGATGGTCTTGCAGGTCTTTCCCAGCCTTCCTGATTCTATGATTCTGTGATAGGGAAACTGCAGTATAAGACCTCAGCCTGCAGCCTCTGTCGGTTTGGCTGATAGAGGAAAGATAGAGAGAAGCAGTTGTTGTTTGCCCAATATTATGCAAAGAGTTTTAAGATAAAAATGGTGACTTGGTTTTCTGGCGCTTCTGGGATTTTTGTTTGTTTGTTTTTTGCTATCTCTTATCAGACTGGAAAGTGGAGAGGAAGCAAACTTGTATGACTTTGTTACTTACATTTCTTTTTTCCTAGAGGTGGTGATACAAGCTCTGAAAGCATTTTAGAAAAAGATAGGTATGGAAGCAGATTGCATTTTAATCTTTCTTGATGTTGCCTGGGAGACACAAGCCTTAAGACTGAAATTTAAACCTTCGAAAATGATATTTGCAAACTGTATATTTTCTTCAGCCAAGCTTTGTGTAGCAGACAGAGTGTTTCTTCCCTAGCTGCTTCCCTGTTTTGATCCAAGGAGGCTGGGAAGGCTGCAGAGAAGCCCGGGGCCTGTGACACATTTCAGCCACGGAGCTGCGCAGCTCTTCCGTCTGCACACCAGATCCATGTCAGTCCTGCTCTCGTGTAACACGAGGCCAGGGGATGTGCCTTTTGGCCATCATGCCTGCTTCTGCAGCAGCATTCAGCTGGCCTGGTGATGCCAGCAGACCTCTGTGGGTACACCATGTTCAGGCAGTTACATGTCTTTCTGTGAGCAGTGTGGTTGGATGCTTTGAGATGTGTTTGAGCGATCAGAGTGGGCTGTGTAAACAACCAGTGATTCCAGGTGTCACTTCACCAGAGTTTAATGCCTGAACCTATGATGAATCTTTACTAAATAATGTTGGGTCAGGTAAATTCAGTGTCACAGAAGAGTATTTCAGTGAATTATATCTCTGTATATTCCAAGAAATTGAAGTGCTGTATAATGACATTTTATGAAAGATTTTAAGAATGAGGATAGAAGTGATAATGAAGCTCTACTCCCAGGTCTGTAAGCACTCGTTTAAAGAAGCAGGATATCCCCTGTGCCTTTGTAGGTGGGACCTTAGAACACAGAAGTTGCTGTCCACAGTAGAGATAATCCATGTTACTACCAGGGTGTTTTTGATAAACAAAAACTCTGTCTCATCTCTATATCACCGACCAGAGCAATTTTTCTCAGAAAAAAATATTTTTAAAAACCCAACAGTTTGACCAACTTACTGCATGTGTTTACATTTTCAGTTTGCTCTTATTCAAAACTTTTGGTTATAACCCCAATCAAATATTTTCCACGTCACAACATTGTGTTAGAAAAGGTTTTA
Organism: Gallus gallus; assembly: GCF_016699485.2. Lineage (NCBI taxonomy): Eukaryota > Metazoa > Chordata > Aves > Galliformes > Phasianidae > Gallus > Gallus gallus. Next base: position 128,865,988 of record NC_052533.1, on the reverse strand, counting down.
GGGCCTAGCTTGATAAGAAAATTTGGCAGCTGTGCCAGACTGAAGAATCACTGTGTCCCTCCTGTGCCCTTGGCTGCCGGTCCCTATCCTGCGTCACTTCCCTTCTGCCAAGGGCTACGCCAGCACAACCATCCTGCAGCCATGCATTGGACTGATGTAGCTGAAAACCAACCCTCTTTTCCTCTGTTGTTTTTCAGTTGAATCATTTCTTCTACCTGATTTACTCAGTGGCTGTGCAAATGTATCACGCAGAGCTGGTGTGAGAACGGGAGACCCAGATGGCACAGGAGGACTGAGCTGTTAAACTGATGCATGCTGTATTTCCACTGACTGCCTGATCATGTCCTCGCAGAAATACAATTCTGTATTCGTTTGTGGTTTATGTAGCTGTATGTGCCTTATCCTAACAGCAACAACAAATTTGTTCAAATACAAAATTCATGCAACATTTGATCATCTTTACTTAAAGTTTCTGATAGAGGGCAATGTTAGCATAAATCATCGTGTGATTCCCAGTCCTGTCCTGGTTTCTCACAGCCTGTGGATGATGGCATGTTTGGCTCTTTGCAGACGTGCTGCAAAGCTCGTGTTTCACTCGGGGTTCCTGGGATCTGAAGTCTCACTTTGCCCAGCATACCTCCAAGGCAACTATGCTGACTATGTGACACTGCATATTTATTTTTAATTTGCCAAAAGGGCAGAGATTTACCTGCTAGTACTTTTAGATATTTGAGCATATTCCCCAAGTGATAGCGGAAAATCTGCCACCTCTTCCCACAGCTTTATTTTAGCTTTATCTTTAGTGGACTAAAGAAGCTGAAATCCAGGCAGTACATGGGAAATGCTTGATATGGGAAATACGGTAGGAATGAGCACAGTCTGTTAAAACCAGCCAGGCCTCTGTCCAAAGCACAACCAAATCTCCAGCAGACTTGATGACCCGTAGTTTCCTTGCTTGCCTGCATATTATTCAGGATTTCTTAGTCTTGTTTGGTAAAGAGAAAACTTGCAGGAAAAGGCCCTCACTGGACTCAGTGTGATGTGATTCTGCAAATAGTTTCTTCAGTGAACAAATCATGAGAAGTGCTGTCATTTCCTGTTTCTTGGAGCTGATGTTTCTGGACCTAAAAGCAGGAAGCATCAAAGCTTAAAGAGTTTTGTAGCACCATCTCACGGTCTACAAAGATTTGGTTAATTCCTCCATCTCACCTTTGCTTTCTCTCAGGAGTTTGTTTGTTTGTTTTCCTGGTTTGGCTCTAGCAAGGAAAGAGAATTTGGGGGTTTTGTTCACCTAACAACCCCACAAGTCTCTATTTTTTCAATCATAGATAAGGTGCAGCAGCTGTTAAGCTGCTCATTAATGGAAGTGCAGAGAAAGCCACAGCTATAAGCTGATTTTCAGATGAAAATGGTGCTTGGTGTAAGTATCATTATTACTGTGTTTTTTTTTAAAGTACTTACATGGATTCCATCGGTATAACGTTGCACATTGAAATTCTGAGTTCTCTCAAGGCTGCTGAGGTCCCTCAGACTGGGGGATAAGCTGGGATGGCAAACGTGCTCTGCAAGCGGCTTTAGTTAAGTCTTAGGCATTGAAGCAAAGCCTTGTCTTCAAAATGGTGATTGGGTCTACGAGAAAGCTGTCGTCTCTGCTGTGTTTGAAGAAATACAAGTGTAAATCCTGCCACACTGAATCAGCCACACTGAATGTATGGGATAGGACTACACCCTCGGGATGCAATTTAAGCATTTTAATACTGCAATCTGCGTATGTGCAATAGGTGAATTTTAACAGCAGGGTGCCAATAAACAAACATTCACGCTGTCAAACCTGCTAACAGTCCCAAGTCATGTCATCCTAGACCTGCTATGTGGCTGCAGAATAACACTGTATTGATTTTTCCTATGAAAAGGAGACCTGAAACACAACCAAGCGAATGTTGTGCAGTGTGATGTAAAAGAGATTGTAAAGGTAACTGCGTGTTAGCAGCAAAGCTCAGCAGTCCTGACGTGACATCTGTTCCCAGTAAAACATTGCCTGTTGGGTACTCATTCCTTTACCAGGATGAAATGATCTCACAGAAGGCACCTGAGCTCATTGTAGCACTCCTCACTAAAGACAAATGATCATCCAGCAGCAGCTTTTTTGGATATTTCATCTTTTAGTCTATTCTAAAAGAATATTCTGAGGTTCAGACAAGGAGTACATTTTATTCTCTCTCGCTCTTGGAAAGTAGAAACACAACAAATATCTATCAGTTAATTCCATCCCCATCTTTTGCATCATTGTGCTTTCAGTTTATTTTGCAGCTGAAAGTATTCAAGGTCTTTCTTTTTACTGGCCTGTTCTGAACTTGGCTTGAATAATGTACTGGATTCTTCCATGTCAAATTCCTATGAATCACATTTATTCTGCTCATGTAAATTAGCGAGTGGATTGACTGTATTTTAGTTAAATGGTGAAAATCAGACAGGAGCTTGCTATGAATTCCCTGGGTTTGGAAAATTCAATATGAAACATGACCTTCTTAAGATAAGGCATGTGTTAAGAACAAGATAGATTGCTAGAGCTGTTGGCATTTGTTACATGGATCTGAGACAGCTGTAAGACAAGCAGGCGCTTTTTCTTGCCTACAGCACAACTTGCATGCCAAATAATCAAATCTGGTAGACGCAGTTGTGAGTTAAATGCCAGGTAATGTCTCGCACAGTGCAGGTGAGAAATGAAATACAAGTTTGAATAGTAACAAATCTTAACAGCAACAATATGTGTTTAATATGGCTTTCACACAGAAAGCTCAGAGTGACGTGTATCACTGCCTCCTCTGTTGTATGGGAGAGGAGGATGAAGAAGTGGGAGAAGGAGCTCACTCCAGGGCACCCTGCAGAGCCTTCAGCCATGAGCTGGGTGCTACGATGGCCACAACAGGAGAGTGACGACCTTTTCCAGGCTGTCTTTTCACATCCACAGCAGAAATTCAGCATTGTATCTGAAATGCAGTCTCTTCGTAGGACTGTTATTTTTACGATGCAAAGGCTGCTTGAAAGACAGTGAAGAAGGGAAAGAGAACAGAGAAGGAAAACCTCAAGAAGGATGGAAATGATCTGAGTAGCTGTGTTTCAGGTAAAAGTCTGCTCTCGAAGGGCATGGTCGCAAATAGAAGGGATGGCCTTCTCTTTGGCCATGACAGAAGGGAGGATAACCCAGATGGACATTCACAGTATGGAAAACTTAGGATTTTCTCATTGAAAAAAAAAAAAAATCCCGCATGGGCTTTACACACAGTTAAGTGTTACCATGGCCTCCAGTAGAAACGGTCCTTTTTATAGTTCCATTAGATAGATGTAATGTATGGCTCTGTCTAAACTACTTATGTGGCAAAAATCTCACTGTTAAAATCTTGCATTTTAAAATTGATCTGGTTAAAGTAGGGCAGGTTTTCTATTATAGGTATGCCTTAGGGCATGGAGAGATGTGAAGAGAATCCACGGCTCCCATTATTTCATCTGAGAATATGAATGCTTGGCGTTCATGAAAACCTGACCCTCGGCAATGGGGTCAGCCATGGCTGGTCATGTATGTAGGTATAGTTATGTATTAGTCCATGCATATGTATGTAAATATATGTATATACATATGTATATAGACCGCCCCAGGGCCCAGCTCCCTGCTGTCCTGCCGAGGGCATTAGGAGAGCCAGGACTGGCAGAGGGAGCAGCGCGTGTTGCTGTGCTTTGTGGCTCATGATAATGTGCAAACTGCAGCATTGTCGGCTCCAAATCCTTCAAAATAAGGAATTAAAAAAAAAAAAAAAAAAAAAAAAAGCCTCAAGATTGCACCTTCACATTTTTGTCTGTGGCCCTTGGTTTTCCTCCTTTAATAAACATGCAGACCTCTTCCTTGTGGCAACCTAGCAGAAAAGAACATGTAATATCACAAGCTCTCACTGTTGCTTAGCAAGTGTTGCAACACCGCAGCTGGCTTAGACATTTGTGGAGACCTTTTGCCTTTGCAGCTTGCACATCCCATCAGTCTTAATGTCACGCCTCCGAGCTGCAGCATTAACCCAGGCTTTCTGATCTGATAAGCACTGCTTTTTGCAGGGAAACGGTATCTGAGTGAGATCTGGTGCTGGGTGAGTCCTCTGCTGAGCCCAGGATGTGCGCGAACTGCTGGGTAGTTCTGCACAGGTGGCTGCTTTTTTAATTTGTCTTCTTAATCCTCAGGGTAAGTTATTTCTGTGGAAAGATCGCGTATGTCTAAATACAACTTTCAGAAGTGTTTCTCTGCAGAAAGGGAGCGTGCAAGGCTAATTCAGGTGGAGAGTGACCATCTCTCCAAGACCAGGAGGTGCATGCAATCCACAACATGTATCTGTTGTTACAGGGGAGCGAGCAGCCATCCCAGAGAGCCTCCACCCCGTGCAGGGATGGGGCAGCTCATTCACTGGATTTGACTTTTGTGGAATTTTCACTTTCAAGTTATTCCTGACTTTATGGAAGACGTAAAACACGAGTGAGTGAGAAGCTGCTCAAAAGGAGTGACACTTTCATGAAGGCTATAACTACGACAAAGGCAGACCATTTTTTAAAGTGACACACATAAATGTGTCGTATCAGCTGTTTTGTGGGATTAGCCACACGGCTTACGGAGCCCTGTAACCTTTCCCTGAGTGTAGTCAGCAGAGGAAGGGGCAAGAAATGTCTTAATCCCGATTAGCTAAGGATTGGTGTAAACCCTGACTGCTTGCAAAATTTCAAACTGCTGCAACTCTGCACGATCTCGTTCATGCCATGCCCTCACTGAGCCTCACAAAGGTTTTCCCACTGGTAAAATGGGCTCTGTCCCTACAGTCCCTCTGCTTTTAGCCGATGCCCTCTGGGAAGCCCCTGCACAGCCCTCACTCAGTGGTCACTGAAACAGCTCCAAGTTAAGTCAAGGTGTGTGATGGCTTGGAGCAACGTGAAAGGAGGAGCATGTTGTAGAGAGTGAGCTTTCTTGCTTGCAATTTTACGGTTAATGTGGAAGATTAAGTTTCTGTTTTAGTACTCCATTCTATTCTATTCTATTCTATTCTATTCTAGTTTCATTTACAGCTTAGCTGGACATCTGAGCTGAGAGTAATGTGGAAACATTTATTCTGAGGGACTTTCCCCTTAAAGGCAAGCCTGTGGCATTAAAGGTCTTGCAGGCTGTGCAGAGGGCTGGCAGCAGTTTCTGAGCAACAGCCAAAAATATGTTCTTGCAGCAGCATTTCCACACTGATGGCACTACAACAGAGTCAGCTCCACCTCGGACGGAGTCGGTGAAACCATGCTTTGGCAGAACTCTGAACTCCAACTGCATAGATGCAGGGACAGCCATCCTTTTTGCTGCCTTATTGTTCTTTGCCCATGGCAGTGATATGAATTATGTCCATATGGTAAGTAGAAACAGTACCAATAAAAATATCCTGGGTCTTTATCCCTTCACTTTTATCTTACCCCAGACATTCCAATCGCTTTGAAAAGCTGACGCTCTCTGATGGCAGGAGAGTTGCATCGTGCTGAAGTTATGAGTTCAAAGGGAGGGAGAAGAGAAACCCCTGATGTTGCCCTGCTCCAGTCTCTCTTTGCTGATGGGGGGGGCAAATGAATGCCATGGATGTCACACTCCTTGCAGCTGGGACCGAGAAGAGGTTTCAGATGACTCGTGCAAAGGGACTACAGTTTCAGGGTAGCACATGCCAGGAAAGACATTCTCTCCTACCTAGCTAATTCCGAAAATATAATGTGCAGCCGCTGGCTGATCCGGGGGAGCCTCACGCTTGCACGGTGCCTGCCTGGCGGTTGACCTAGTTGTGCATGCAGGGAGTCACACACAATAACCCATCTGTCAAGCCACTGCAGAATTCTCTCCCAAACAAGCAAACAAGAAATTAAAGGAAAGCTCCAGCCACGCTGATAAGCTTGTAGAGACACACAGGGCTTGTTTGTTCAATTTGGGATTTGTTTGGTCCTCTCCTTGAACCCAGTGAAAGGGGAGGCTGAGAGCAGAGCCTGCGGGAAGACTCAGTGTCGGAGCACCCATCCAGCTCCACGTCGCCACATGTCTGGGAATTCCCTCTGCTGTGATCCCATTCTCCTGAGAGAGAAAGGCAATGGCTAACAGGGCCAGATCTCAGGGGAAACGTGCATGGCAGTTTCTGGCCAGTTGCTCCCTGGGTAGTATGAAGTCCCTAAAGGATTGTCTATAAACTTGCAGGCACTGGTCCTTGTCATTTCCAGAAGCAAACTAACACAAGAATTGTCCTGTGCTAGCAAACACAGCTTTCCTAGCCCCATGCGTTTTGGGACCATGTCGATTATTCTTATCAGGGTGGTGTCTTACTGAAGTGTATCTTGAGATGGCTGGAAATGGCCCCATCTGTTCTTCTTACTGAAAAGAAGACCCATAGATACTCCTTCTCAGTCGGGCTGTATCTGTGAGGTGAGCACTGCACCTCCTGCGGGATGGCTGTGTGGATAGCATTCAGCTCAGGGATCTTCAGATGTAGAGCTATGATCAGCCTGAGGCACACAAAGCTGATCTGCATGCAATATGTTCTCTTCATGAGAACGCAGATGAAGGCAGGCTGGCCTTGCTCTGTTACAGCCACATTTCTCAGGGTCCCAAAGAAGATCACAGACTCTTTCTGCAACATTTGCATGAGAAATAAATGCTCCAGGACCCATTCTTCCTACAGCAGACGTCAGCATAAATGAGATTCTGCAGACAATCTCCTTGCCACCTGCAGGACAAAGGGCCAGCACAGAGCTGCTTCTTATTTGTAACACATTGCACTGCATGCTCTGTAATCCCCCAGACCTATTTTCCCTCCATGACCAATGCTTTCCTCTCCTGTGACAGTGCAGTAGGGCTCTGCACAGCAGTGCTGCCAGCAGAAGGTCTCTGCTTGGCTCCTGCGCAGCCTCAGTGAGCTGTGGTGTTCTGCTTTCCCACTTCACGCTATGTGACCACCAGTGTATTAGCACTCTTCTGAGAATATTAGTGCAGCAGAGCAGTGAACATTTTAAGCTCACAGGGTCCAAGAAATGGGAAAAGGACCTGAGCTGTTTTTTTAGCTTTTAATTATAAGAGAAATACCAAATAACATCACTCATTTACTATGCAATAGAAGTATCATCTGTTAGAGAAGGACAAAGAAAAATGCAAATATAATACAAACTCAATCTGTGCTCCAATACTTGCTACAGCTTCTGACTGGATGTTAAAAATCTGCCATTCTGCTCTTGCCAGGTAACTCTGCACTGGGTTCTTAGCTGAGGGCTGACACTGCTGAGCCAGGGTCACTCCAGCAGCGAGACAGGGTCCTCCACTCAGCGGGAGTGAGGAAAATCCCAAGGCATATGGGAGCAGGAGTCAAAGCAGAGCTGCTGCAGGTTTTCTGCAGTGTTTTAAAAGGGAAGTTGTATTATGAGAGCTGCTCCAAAACCAATGTGTCCTTCGTTATTATGTCAGAGGCAGATGGTGGTGGTATGGCAGTAGAGGTTGAACCTTCCAGCCAACACTGCGCTACGTGTTGTTGCTGTGTGACAGATGGCAGCAGAGGGGCAGTCTGACAGAATGGTGTCTGACATGGAAGTGCGGATGAAGCAAAGAGGTCTCATTGAATAAGTCCATGCAGGAAAAAATGGCACCCGCTGACATTCTCTGATGCTTGCTGAACATTTATGGCGACAAGCAGTGGATGTGAGCGCAGGGAGGCGGTGGGTGGTGCATTTCAGCAGTGGCAACAGTGACATGTAAGCCACGTTCTGGATGGCTATGCACAGCTGTCACACCACAAAATGAAGAGAGCCTCAACCAGCTCATCTACATGAATCTGCTGATGGTGGTGGCTGTGTTGAAAAAATAGTGTTTTGTAGCTGAGAATTTGCTCTACCAAGTAGTGCTGTTGTGTTCTTTATAGCTGTTGTAGTTTCCGTGGAACTAAATAGGAGGCATTACTTTTGGAGCAACCTATGTGTGACAGGTTGTGAACGTGGAAATCTCTCCTTTCTTTTTTTTTTTTTTTCCCCCGTCCCAGAAGACGTGTCTTTAAAAACAAAAAAAGCATTGTGTTGTATGTTTTCCTCTGCAGAGTTCATGAGTACAGCAGGGCTTTTTATACAGAGATCTTCCTCTGTACCACATCTAAACACAGAGTACTCGCCGTGCTCCTGTGGGGCTTGTTCTGTGGAAGGAGGTAAGTGCAGGGTTTGGGTTTCTTCCCAAGAATTCAGCAGCCGCACTGCAAATAAGATCACTACTTACATTGCCCATATTTACATAGCCTAAATATCACCGAACAACGTCAGCTGCAAGAATCTGCGTCACAGACATTCCTTTATCTTACTTTTCACAGTGCATACGTCCAGTCACAGGAAGGTGTTCTTTGTTGCAAATTAAGCGTTAAGCACGATTGATACTCACGTACAAATCTGGAAATGCTTCCAAGAAGGATTTCCATCCTGGCGTTATCCAATTAATTTTGCGTTCATCATCTGTAATCACCGAATCCTCAGTATTGGTCAGATATGTGCGCAGACGTGCATTCGCCCTGTTGTGAGCCAAAGCAAGGTTGGAATACAGTGCGGGGGACTGAACAGTCATCACCACATGGTGCTCCCTGTGGTTACCACTGCAGTAGCTTTCATTACACGGATCACCTGAGAAGGCAGGTAATGTGTGACTGGGCTTACCAACATGAGTTATTTCTCCACCTATTAGTAAGGCGCTGGCTTGCAGGAGATGAAGATGGAAAATAATACATTGTAACTGCAATTAGCACCACACTTCTGAAGAGTGTCTTGAGCTTGTGCTCCTATTATATTCGGAGTTGTTATGACAAGTTTAACTGTTATGTGGCCTCCGGGGCTGAATTCTGCTTAAATAATGATGTTAGTAAAATGTATTTGAAGTATTTTAATTGATGTATTTTAATGTATTTGAAGCACCTATAAAACTCCTCTGCTGACTGGGGCAGTGAGGATCACCTATGCATAACTACATGGGTTACTACACAGAAATATTTCTTTTTCTTATTTTCAGAAAATATTTCTCTTTCTGACTTTCACCTTACCACATGAACTGGCCTATGGCTGTTGGCAGAGCTGTATATAGCTCGTACTGCATGCTTAGGTCTTCTTAACCCAAATCACTGCGAAAGAGGCATTTCAGTTTTTTTCCAGTGTCATCAGTTCCAGCTGTAATTTCATGGCCCCTCTTCTAATTCGCTGCTTCCCAGCACACACAAAACAGAATGCAATTCTTTGAAGCTGGTGCTCTTCTGTCCAAAGAGACCATCTTGGAATGACTGCTAATGCATGCTCTGCTTCCTATTCCATCTCCCGAAATACTGCACGTTGATTTTGCAGTTACCGTAGTGGATGCTAATGTCATTTGCTTTGTTGTTTATGACTTAAGTGATGCTATTTTTAATGGTGTTCTGGCACGTCAAATTGTAAGCGCATTTTTGGCAAGGAGTGCGTGCAGCTCCTGGCTCCTCACCCTGCTCAGTCGCCTGGGTCGATGCAGACACTGCCATTATGGTGACACCTACAGCACGCATTAATGCAGCCTTAATTACTGATACAGCTGCCCTGCCAAGAAACAAGCTACGCTGCATCATCCAGATCATTCTTCGAGGGCACTTATGCTTATTTATTTATCCACAGCATGAAACCACTTGACCTTTCGTAAAGTTTGTTGCTTAATCACCACATACCAACTCCATAGATTCCCCTCAAAATGTATTCCCCAAAGGCTTAAAAGACCTCATCTCCAGCATCTCATTGCAGAAACCTGGATTTCTGGTCTGGCACTTCGGTTGACTTCTTCCTTTTTTGCACCCTCCAGCTTCTTTGGAATATCAGGATTCTCATCTTCCTGCAAACCCAAAGCAGTTAAATGCAATTTCAGGCAGTTTTTCTGCTTGAGGGCATGATTTCAGTTTGCTCGTTATGACAGCCTTGCAGTACAAGTTGTTATCTGGCACGGGTAGGTGTATAGCTTTGTATTTTCATTGGAATCTCATTTATTCTCTGTTCTGGGAGTGCTGAAAGCTTAACATGTCATTAGTATTCTCTCTGGTCTTTTGAAAAATATCAGCTGCATCATTATAACACAAGAAAAATGGGTCTCTCTCAAGTTCCCCTCCTATTAGGGCATGCAAACTATGCAAAACCTTCATTTTTGGCCTGAGCTGAAGCAGTTGAACACAGAACCGAACATTAGTGACAACTAATTACACTGTCCGGAGCCTCAAAGCAGCGGAAGAAAACATTGCTTATCGAGGAGGATGAGCTGAGACAGTGACCTGGTTTTCCCAAGTTGTGCACAGACGGTGCTGGGAGCTGCGGCTGACGAGGAATGCTAATGGTGTCAGGCACGGAGAGCAGCCCCGTCCTGCAGGCAGCACAGCTGCATGTGCTCCCATCGGCCCTATGCCCAGGGGCTCCTTGGAGTGCTCTGCAAGTGTCCCCTTTGCCTTATGTGTTGCCCATTTGCTCATTCAGAATGCCAAGCAAATGTACGTAGATTGCTCTGTAAGTAACGCCTCCTATTTATTTCCATGGAAACTGCAACAGCTACAAAGAGCACAATAACACCATTTAATAGAGCAAATTCTCGGCTGCAAAATATTATTTTTCAGAATAGTCACATCATTAGCTACATGTTTTTGCCAGAGAGGTACAAGAGCCAGCAGGCTGGCCCCAGAAGTGACCATGGCCTCCTGCTGATGCCTTTACTTGTGTGGACACCAAGCAGCCCCACTGCTGCAGGAGGAATACAGGAAGAGCAGAGCATAAGTTGTATCCAGTCCCCTTTCACTGAAAGAAAAAGGCTGTTTGCTGGATCCCTTCCACCTGGGGAAAAGATGGAGGAGATGTCGCTGTGCTCAATACATAGGGCTACATAGGGTTTGAATTTTGGGTGGTCCTTTGTTGTCCAGCTGGGAGCTGGACTCATTGAGGGTCCCTCGTGGGCCCCTTCCAACTTGGGATATTCTGTGACTTTCTGACACGTGGGGTGATGAACACATATTGCCGAGGTGTGTGGCTGTGCAGTGCAGTCCGCTGCCCCAGGCCTTCCAGCCCAGCCACGATCAACCTGCTAGGCCCTCTTTCTGGAGACCACGGATCTCAAGGAAATGCCGGTCAGGCCAACAGGCTGGCACGAGGCAGGCTGGTATCTGGACAATGGGAGCATTCTTCTGATCAGAATTTAGAAACCAGACAGCTTAAAAAGACAATAACGAGACAGTGCTTTGGAATAAAGGGCCCCAAACACAACAATGTCTTAGATGTGGTGCTGCAAGAAGGCTCGCATGTGCCAAATCTTCTGTTGTGTTTGCTGTTTTTATTCAAGGTGAACAGATTTATGAACACATGATATGTGAGGCAGAGTAAGAAGGATGATTTGGTTGTCTAGTCCATTAATTCTTCTCAAAGAAAAATGGCAAGGTGCCCATACAAGCCCATTTCTACTTAGCGCTTGGCAGAAGGTACAATCCACGTTTTAAGATTTCACAGTGACACAATATGGCATTTGGAGTGTTTTTTAAGTGTTTATTGTAAATCATTGGTAGATTTCCTGAGCTTTCTGTAGGGATCACCTCTTCCTATCATCTTAAGTGGAACTGATCTGCTGAGAAGAAAAGCCCCCTACAAAACAGGGAGCAAAAACCATCGAGTTCAGAAAAAGAGACAGTGGAAATAGCAGGGATACTGAGACAAGCAAAAAGTCCCTGAGGAATTGGGTAAATGGAAGGAAGAAGAAACTGTAGGGCATTGCAGCAGAATGTAAGACCAGCAGTATGTCTGGGGACTGCAGCCAGGCGCAGCTGGAGCTGGGAAGAGCTGTGAGAGGAAAGAGCTTGGGGTAGGCCAGGCAGGAGCACAGCACCTGACATGTCACTGTACAGGGCACATTGGAAATCTCAGTAGGCTTTCCATTGTTAGCTCTACCAGAAGACTTCCCACCATGTTGGAGATGTTAAGTTACACGTGTCCTGCTTTTGCCACCATGGAATTTCAATAGACATCAAAATAGCAAAGTCTGGCATTCATAAATTATCCCTAATACATTGCAGAAATGGTATAATTTGGACAAGCCCTTTTCCCTGAAGTCTAAGCACTAAGTTAGTAAGTTTTAGGCCAATGGATGATGGCAGGTGTTCTGCTGCTGTTTCTGGTTTTTATCTTGTAAGGCATGGCATTTGCATTCCTCAGCTGCATGAACAAGACAAGTACTGAAGGTAAGGCTTGAAGTGGAAATTCAGAATGCAAAGTAGTTGGATTAGCTCTGTGGTAAGCAGCATTGCATTTCAAGGGCTAACAATTCCTATGATCAAATATTTGTATTCTCAGGGACTATATACTGTCTTCATTAATTTGCAGCTGCCATGATGAAATCATGATAAATTTCAGCAGCTGGGGTGGGGAGGGAAGTAAAAATTGTTTGGGTTAAATATTAGAAGAATCACCGTGATTTTACAAATTTCCAGGAAATGCACTGAAGAATTCTTGTCACAGCCATGAGGGTCTAGTTTCATGGATTCCATTTGTCATTGTTACATCACTTTGTGGTTGTTGTTGTTGGAAGGGATGATGATGGAGACAAGGCTAATTTTCAGTAAATTTCGTGAGTATTCAAATAAATCCAGGACAGCCCAGTACAACAGCTGGCTCAGCGTAGATGAGAACAAGTCTTTTTAGAGGTCTTATTAACACTTTTAAGGAGTATTATGTTAACAACACCATAAAAACATTTAAATTCAGTCATTCTACTTAAGAATATACATTCATTAAGCGAATGTAAATTAAAGTCATCACGAAGAGGCAGTGTAATTAAGATTTCTGATTTGCGTAATGATGAGAAATGCGGATGAAATTCTTAGTTTAAGAATTCTTTGTGAAAGTGATGACTTGGGCATTGACAAGGATGTAACTGTAGATGAAACTCTTGCATAGAATAAGTTTTTTTTTTTTTTTTTCCCTAGACTTGAATAACTCAATTTGAAACTTACCATTTTGCTACAGTTTCCAATATATTAGATTTGTTAAATGCATGAGTATGACCATTAGCTTCGTATAATAAACGGTTTGTTGTAAGAAATAATGTAGCATATCATCAAAGCAAATAGTAGATCTAATTGCATTCAATTTATCTTTGGCCATGTCCAATCTGGTGTGGTATTTAAAAGCAAACTTTGTCCAAGAATTAAATGGAAGTCATTGAAACCAATTACACTTAAGATTGTGTTTACATGTAAAATCTCAGAAACACAATCATAGTTTATTGTTATAATCAATCTTCTGAACCCTGCTTCTCTTACAGAAAAGGGTAAGCATTCCTTTGGCTCCTGAGGGCAAACCAGAAAGGGATCAGGACATCCAAAATGACAGGAAGACGTGGTGCTGTGTGGAGGCAGTAACTTGCACACACTCTGCTTTACACAGTTCTTCCCCACGAGGACGACCAGTTGTGGGACCACAGAAGTCTCCCTGGTGCGGTGCTGTTGCTCTGCCTTGCCTCGGGCACTGTGGAAGGGGGAAGCAAATTCTGAAATGCACAGGAAAATTATATAAAATGGAGAAGAGATGGGCACAGAAAGAAGTTGGCAAGAAGGAGAGGATGGTGGTGTTTTTGCTAACAAGATGAGTTTTCAAGGCTGTCTGCTGAGTGGCATCAAAGAAGAGTGGAATTTTGAAAATGTCCCTGTGACCCAGAGAACGTGTTCCTGCCACATCAGTGCATTTGTGGCACTGTCAGTGCTTGCAGAAATCTCAGTGAGGCTGCATCCTTCTACTTATTTCAAAATAACCCATCAGAAATAATTTGGTGCCTTGAAATCTTTTACTCACAGGAAAATGTATTCTGCAAAGCACTCACTGTTACTTCTTTTCTCACTGTTTCAAGCATGAACAGAATTATCTGCCCCCTTTGTACATAGTTCTTAACAAAAAAACAAATCCTGTTCTCAGACTTGCAGACCAGTTTTAGTGGCAGTTCTCATGATGGTCAGACAGGGAACACTCATGGCACTGTGCTCACTGCTGTCAGCCACTGTTTGCCATCCCCAGTTCTGGAGGTCTCCAAGGAGAGGGGAGCAGCAGAGCCACGTCCCCGTTGCCTGGCTCAGCGCAGCAGCTCTCATGAGCTTGCGCCTCCTGCCCAGTGTTGGCTTTGCCAAGCCTGACCCTGCTGCCTCTCTGGATCTGCTCCTTGGGATTGTACCTTGGGGTTTAGGAGTTGTTAGAAACAGCTGAGAACTCCTGGCTTGGCAATGCATCTTCTGGTTTGAGTGTGTTCACTGGGCCGCACATCCTAGCTGCTAGGTATGAAAAAGAGCATCAGACATCAAGCAAAATTTATCCAGATTTCACTTGTATTTCCATCTCACATCTGATCCAGGAAGTTTCCTTGCATTCTTGGGCAAAGTATGGCTGAAGTCCTGAATAAGATCAATTGGCTCAAGGGACCTTACTGGCAACAAAATTAAAAAGGGATTTCCTTCCCTGATTTTGAGGACCACAGAAAGGATGAGCCTAGAAACAGAAATTACAAGCTACAAATCTTAGGGCCAGCCTCAAGAGAACGTCAGGTACATTAACACAGCTTGCTAGAGATGAAAATCCAGCTTGATTGCATCCAAATAGGGACTCAAAATCTTGCTGACAGACCATACCTTTAGAAGCCCCAAGTACCAGCAGCAGTGCTCTGACAACTCAGTGCACCAGTTGGAGCTGTGCAGCTCCTCTCCTTGCAATGTATGTCCAGATCCTGCAGGTCGTTCTGTATGCTCCTCATTGTGTCATAGGAGTAATTATTTCGTGTTGGTTTCTGCTGCCATCCATGGTATATATGGTTTTCCTTTTCCTTATGGAAAAAGAATTCCTTCTGAGGAAGTCTGTCTTAACTTCTAATGTATGCAAAATTTCAGATGCATAGCACTGTGAATAGTGCCAGTCTGCTCATCTTACTCCTGCTAACATTAGTAAATCTATTCATGCAGGTAAACAAGATTCATTTTAAGTGGGTCAAATATTTTTTGTCGAAAAGAAAATGAAGATATTCAGAGGCCTCTCAGATTGACATGAGGTCTCGAGCGATCAGTCCCTCCCTTGCTGCTTGCAGGTCACACAGGAGGGCAGTGGGGGATACTGATGAGTGCAGTGTTCCTTCAAGGCTCAGTTGGAAAACTTCCTCTCTGAAAACTGAGGGAACTCATGCTTGACGAAATGCCCTAGCAGCCAGGGAAGCTCAGCCAAACTGCTGCATCTGCTGTCTGGAGAACACAAGAAGAACACGTGTGTGTTTGGCAAGCTGAAAGGTGAGTGACAAGAATTACCAGCAAGCGTAGGAGCCTGAGAACACTCCTAATTGTGTGGAGCTAGGATCAAATTTGGGAAAGACTACCTATACAAAACATACACAGCTGAGAGAAAAATCTGGACGGAAAAAAATCCTGGCAAGGGTAACATACAGCAACACATACGTATGGACAAAAAGCTGAACATCAAACAGCAGTGTGCTCTTGCAGCCCAGAAGGCCAACTGCACTTTGGGCAGCATCAACAGAGCAATGGCAGCAGGGAGAGGGAGGGGATTGTTCCCCTCTGCTCTGTCCTCATGAGGCCCCACCTGCAGCACTATGTCCAGAACTGGGGACCCCAGTTCAAGAAAGATGTGGAGCTGTTGGACTGGGTCCAGAGTAGGGCACAAAGATGATCAGAGGACTGGAGCACCTCTCCTGTGAAGAAAGGCTGAGAGAATTGGGCTTGTTCTGTCTAGAGAAGACAAGGTTGGGGGGAGACCTCATTTTGATCTTTCAGCACCTAAAGGGAGCTTACAAACAGGAGGGAGACTGACTTTTTTACATGGTCTGATAGTGACAGGACAAGGGGGAATGGTTTTAAACTAAAAGAGGGGATATTTAGATTAGATATTAGGAGGAAACTACTTACTCAGAGGGTGGTGAGGCACAAATACAGGCTGCCCAAAGCAGCTGAGGATGCCCCATCCTTGGAGGCATTCAAGGCCAGGCTGGAGGGGCCCTGGGCAGCCTGAGCTGGTGGGCTGTAACCCTGCCTGCGGGAGGTGGTCTCTAATGTCCCTTCCAATCCAAGCCATTCTGTGACTCTGTGATTCCACTCCAGAAAAGACTACCTCTGTTCTGTAACCACTAGTAACAGCACGATACACATTGCTTTAACTTTCATCAGAAGGCCTGGATGGCACACACAACACTTCATCTCACTCCAGCACTTGGACTGCTGCATTTTTAAGTTGATGATAGACTTATCACTGTTGATTAGTTCACTCTTCTGGGAACAGATGCCTCCTGTTTGTCCATAAAGGAAAACTTCATGCCTCTTCACCAATCTAAAGAAACTCATAGTGAGAAAAGATAAATTTCACAGGGGCCGAACCCTGAGCCACTGGCTGATCCTGCAGGTTTTCATGATCATCTATGGTACTTGGACAACTAGAATGTGAATGATCAACACACAATTAATCTCTACTGCATAACAAGTCCAAGTTGTTTCTAACTTGGGCTGAGCTTAGGCCTATTTCCTGATAGTAGGAAGTCCATGTTCTGTTGCAGGTACTTAAAGCTTTTGAATCTTCTTGCTGTTTACTAGTTAATACAGCGTATGCAAGCAGGTCACTGGACTCCACAGTAACGCTCATATTTGAATATTCTCTTTGATAGTCCTTATTCAGCTGGTAAGATATCTAGTTCACAGACATTTTCTTTTAGTCTCTGGTCATCCACTCTAGGTTTTCATAGAGGTTCAATACCATTCTAGCAGTGGACTGATAAAAGGCTATATCTGCAAAACTGTGCTTATAGCATATTGCTAGATACTCCTAAATCAAGACGGTTTTTTTGTTGTTGTTACTTCTTTTTACTTTTGATCTTTCTAAAACAACCAAAGTTCAGTGTTACTTATTTGTGATACCCTTATGTAGTGCTTTGAGCCACTGTTTCCATTAATTTTCCATGCACCAGATCACCTCACATGCCTCTGTAGAAGCTATGTCAGTCAAAACAATGAGCCGATATATACTCATTTTTTAACCTTTTCTTTGTTCAAATGACTTAGCTTGAGTATGAGATGTATTCTGTAAATATTCACTGTATAAACCAGGCTAATCCAAGACCAGATCTGATTTCTGCTGCAGCTATTTTGATCCAGCAAATAATTCAGCAAACATAGTTGAGAGGCGACTGCTGTGTGTGCTAAAGCAGACATGTCTTTCCTCCCACCACCTCTAGGCTTTTAATAATTATGAATCATTCCTCCAGCTGCATGTCAGTGTTTCTTTCCACTGGACAGGAACAGCGATAGCTCTGAACTATGCAGCAATGAGAAAGGTACAAAGATTCGAGTACCAAACGGACAGTACTGCCTAAAGGTCCTATTTATACAGACAGTTCTACTACACAGAGGCTGCTGGAACTCTAGTACTTCTATAGCACAGTGGGAACAAGGGGTCCCATCATCTGTCACTGTGCTCATTTTCCTTTCATCCCGTGCCTGCCCTGCGCACAGCCATTCCTCCCCTACGCAGCTCAGACCAAAATGAA
This sequence comes from Gallus gallus, assembly GCF_016699485.2. Classification (NCBI taxonomy): domain Eukaryota; kingdom Metazoa; phylum Chordata; class Aves; order Galliformes; family Phasianidae; genus Gallus; species Gallus gallus. The sequence continues at coordinate 128,848,368 of NC_052533.1, read as the reverse complement.
ATCTTGACTGCTTCTTTCCTCCTACTGCAATGGCTCGGTGCTCCTGCTGGACAGCTACAGATTGCTAACTGTTCCTGGCACCGGATGCCTCCGCATGGACGTGAAGCCAAGAAGCCAAGAGAGAAACCGTATTGCCAAGTCCAAGCACTCTGAAATTGCAGTAACCTTTTCCCTACACAAAAAGTGGGTTATTATTTGTATTTATCCTTTGTTGCTTCATGTTTTCAGCAAACATATTTCAAACTCTTCTCTATGGTCATGATTTTATTCTCGATGGAAGTTGAAATTCTTGCATACCCATACAATTCCTGCACCTGATGCTTTAAGAAAAAACACCGATGACTGCAGGAGTTGGCAGCAGAGAGGGAAGAGGAAGAGGAGACGGAGGAGGAAATAATCTCATTCTCTCACCTGCAGGAGCGGAATCTGATCCCCTGCTGATGTCTGGTGATAGCGCATCGGAGAGGGAAAGGAAATGGGAGAACCAGAGGAGAGAAGAGGTAGCCCATAGGAAGACATAAAGAGAAGGAAATACTTTGGGTTAGTGGAGAAGGTCATCAGGCTACGCAGCCTTCAGACATCTACCCAAATCAGTTTGAAACTCCCGACCACACGGTTACCTCACCGCTGAGTGTTTTTTGCGTTCCAAAATGAGAGGTGGGGAAGGGTGTCCTTCCTGCTCCTGTTTATCTGAGTCACAGGGATAAAGCCTAATTTTGTCTATATCCAACTGTCAGCAGTGCGGGAAACAACACATGTGAAGGCAGAAAAGGAAACGTGGTGTAAGCAATTGGAAGTGAGGGCTGTACCTGCCTTTTGTGCTCTGCTGCCTTTTCATCTTACAGAACACAACGTGAGCTGTTACTCTAGTAATCCATGAAGTACATTGTGCATGCGGAGCCACGCAAGGATACTAATTGAAGGATTAAAACCGAGTGTAGACAAATGTTAATGAAGTGAAGGAACTTACTGGACTTTTTACGTTCTGCCTGTGTGTACAAAGCAGCGTTAGCTCTGTGCAGTGCAATGCTAAGACTATCTACGCATTTGAGCTGTGACATCAGTTTTCTATTTCTGCGTTATTATCACCAGTGAAAGTGGAAACACTGCATAAAGTGTGGGTCCTCATTCTGTCTGCAGTTCACTCTTGAACAGTGTGCCACTTCTTTTTGTTTTTTCAGTAGACTGAGAGGATGAAGTTTATGTTTCTGTTTTCAAGTGTTGCTTCCTCCACGAGCAGGAAATCCTCCCTCCCTCCATATGTTTTTAAAATAGCTGACAGTGCCCCCAATTAATTGCATATCAAACTGAACTTCTTTTTCCTGGCCTACGTGACTGTCCTCCCCTCCTCAACAGCCAGCCTGTTTTCATGCGCACGGTAGGAATATTAAAAACATCCCCTACCTAGCAAAACAAGAACTCCTCTGGGAAGGTGCATGTAGATGAAATGGCAGCAACTGATGTGGCAGTCACATCCCTCATGTACTGATGAGACATCTTCAGCTATTGCCATCGCAAGATAAGAACACAGATAAAATAAATAGTTCTATGCAGAACTACTTTTGACCTATTTTTTTTACTGTTTCTTTCATCATCACTAAACTCCTTCAAACTTTAAACCAAGCCCTTTTCCTAGCTTAAATCCCTTCCAAAAATACATTAAAAAAAGCCTATATTCCCTAAGAATATAGCAGTCTGAATGGCTCCTCTGGTTATATCCCTATAACCCTTGTCCTCCCTTCTAATCCTTCCTCCCTTTTTCTCTGTTAATGATTCACATTTATGGCACCCTTGTCCAGATCTGCCCAAATCTCTCTTATCTCTCTTCCTATATCTCTACAGCTTTCTTTCTTTTTTTTTTCTTTAGTGTGTGGGTTATATTTTGGGTTTTTTGGTGATTCCTTTCCTCCTCCTGCACTTACTATTCCAGAATAGGAACTCAAAACAGCAGGCAAGTCACCAGTGAGGGGTGTAGCACGGAACACACTTGAGAAAACAGTGCAAACTGCTGTGTTTTTATTCCTGAATGCAGGGTTTGTTGCAAATGTATGCAAGAGGTCCTCTGACTTCAGCATTAAGCACCTGATTTTACTGGCTGATCTGTACACTCTTAGTGCTCTTATCGGGAAAGATGAGACACCGCACTGAGACTGCATACATTTGTCAGCTCACTTCCTCCTCATTTAAAACGATTCGCAAAAGAGAAGGTGACAACAGATGAAGAGTAAACAAACTCCATCACTGCTTGCTGCAGAACTTCTGTCTCATTTTAGTTCTGAAGAGATGACAGGTGTGTGTCTATTAGCCACTTTTCTACATTCTCTCTTCTACAAAACTCAACAAACCCAGTTTTGCTTTGCAAGAAAAAAAATCCAACCCGCACTAACCCACAGGATTTTGGTTTTAATTAATAAACCAGTGTGTTCTTAGATTAACAATTGCCTTCCAAAACAATTACTCTCCATCCTCTTCTACGGGGTTCTCAGCAGATTTTAGTGCCTTGGAAGGACTATAACTGCATGAAGGAGCTTTAAGAACCTGACAGCCCTGTGTACTTTGGTAACCAACACGGCAGGACTGTGGGATCGGGGTTTGGTCCTTAGCTCTGCCACCAAACTCCTTGGTGACCTTTACTTGAGCTCTGTCTCTGAGCTGCTGTTTTCCACTTGCAGCATGAGCTGCACTTCCTCGCAAGGATGTTATGAAGTAATGAGGACTTCAGGATGTGCAGCTGTATGAGTGCCTGAGTGGGTCAGCTAAATCCCATAGTTCATGTATTTACCTGTCTTGAAACTCACCTAAACGCGAGGCAAGCTAGGTCCCTTCCAACCCAAACCATTCCATGCTCGGTCTCCTCCAGTGAGCATTGCTCACAGCTTCATGCTCCATGTATCAGCAGCAGGCAGCGGGCTCCTGTTCCCTTGGTGAAGGAGGCTCCCGGCCGGCTGTGAGGACCCGGCCTCTGCCACCTGCTCAGCACTGCATGACACCGGCCTGGTCTCACTGCCGTGGGTGCCGTTACCAGAACCGAGATCCAGGCTGTCACACAAAGCCGTATGTGGGCAACCCCCCGCCCTGGGCTCTGAGGGATGATCTCTGACAGCTCCTGACCTGCGCTCTGCAAGGAACTGCTAAAAGGCTGCAAAAAAAAGGTGGGTTTTCAAGCACTGTCCTCCACGGGGCCCGTATCTGGAAACAACTCAGCGTCCTGAACCCAACGCCTGTGTCGGACAAGCTTCGCTCTTTCCGCAGCCCCTGCGCTCCCCTTCTCTCACAGTTCACGGTGACGTTCCCTGCCATTCCCAAACTGGCGGCTCAAAAAAAAAAAAAAACAACAACCCACTTCTGAAGACGCTCCGGCGCCACAAAGAGCGCTGGATGAGGGGCCCCGCTCGGCGCGGCACTCGGGCCCCGAGGGAAGCTGCCGCAGAGCGCGGCCCGCACCTGCCCCGGCGGCCGCCTCCACGTTGGCGGATCGGGCACGGCGGGGCAGCGCCTCCTCCGCCGCCGGCGCGGAGCGGGCGGGAACGCAGCCAAGCCCGCCGGGAGCCGGGTTTGAGGCGGGAAGGCGGGAGCGGCGGCAGCTCCTCCCGCCCCGCGGCCGCTGACGCGAGGTCCCGGTCCCTCCCCGCGGCCGCGCGGCCTATAAAAGCGCTGCCGGCGGCGCCCCCTGCTCTTCTGCCCGCCGCGCCGCTCCGCTACTCGCCTTCTGTTCCCATTCCGCCGCAGCCCCGCGCCCCGGCCCGCTCCGTTCCGTCTCTCTGTGTCCGTGCCCTCCCGTACCGGCGCTGCGCTGCGCTTTCCCCGCCGGTCGCCCCCGCAGCCTATGGCCCTGGAAGGCGCCGCTGCCGCCGCCTGTATTTCTGCTGTAGGTTCCCACATCCCTCTTTAAAAATTCCGCCTAAAAAGAGAAGACGATTTACCAAATCTTTCGGGCCGTTATCTCACGTGAGTACCGGGGCCAGGGGCCGCCGCGCCCGCGCGGGGCACCCGGGGGCCGGGGGGGAAGCGGCGCCGGGGCGGGGGCTGAGGCCGCCGTGGTGCTGCCCGTTCCCCGCCGGGGCGAGCCCGGCTGTCCCCTCGCCGGCGGTGGCAAACGGAATGCGGCGGGGATGAGTCACGGCCGGGGCCGCCCCTCTCCCCGGCCGCTGCGGGGCCGCGTCCCGGGGATGCGGTGGGCGAAAGGAGCCCGGCGGGCGGAGGGTCAGCGGGCGCCGCGCTAACATGGCGGCCGGCCGTGCCCGCGGAGCGGCGGGCGGGAGGGGCGGGCCGGGCACCGGCGCCGGGGCCGCGTCGGAGCCGAGTCGCGCTCCCGCGGGGCTCGGGAGTGAGCGGGCGGCGGGCGGCGGCGCGAGGGGAGCGGGCGGGGGGCTCGGCGGCGGCGGCGGACCCAACATGGCGGATCCCGGCGGAGGGGCTGCGTGCCGCCTACCCTCTCCCATGCCGGGGCGCGGGGTGGCGGAGGGAGCTCGGTGCCGCCGATGGGTCCCGGCCCCGCGGGGAGGGCCGGGGTCCCTCGGGGCGAACGGGCCGCCCGGCCCGCCAGCCCCGCTCCTGTCACAGCCGCCCGCAGCGCTGCGGGCTGCTCTGCTGGCCGCGGTCCTGCCGGTAAATGACAGCCGGAAAGGAGCGCGGGGCCGCCGGGCAGGCCTGGCTGCCGAGCAGGGGAGCTGGGGAAGCAGAAGTGCTCGCGGCATGGCCGAGGCGTCTCTCCTCCTCTGCTTCGCAGAGGCCATGTTGTGCGTCTGTAACCGCGGCCATCCATCCGGGTTCCCTCCCGAGCCGTAACACCTCTCTTCCCTCACCTGAGCCGCTCCCGGGGTGGCCCCGCGTCACCTCGGCTGTCCCTCTCAGCGTGGCTGATGGCAGCGCGGTGACAGCACGAGGCAGGAGGGTATGGCACAAGTCATGCGGTGTTGCACAAGTGGCTCTTTCCGGTGCAGGAGCAGAAATGACGGGGCATGTTGCCTCAGTGCCGGGAGGAAAGGGGAATCCTTTGCTCCCGGTCAGCTGTCTGTGGCCAGGGATGTTCCTCCTCCCGAGAAGCAGAGAAGACAGCAGAAAAAAGCTTGTCTCAAGGATGCACCGTTTCTCCTCCCCTTGGTCAGTCAGCACAGCTGCAGGTTAGGTGCTGCAGGTCCTTCTGGAAGGCTCCTGCCTGGGGCTCAGCCTCCTCGATGCGGCTACCTCTGCTGGTCCTGGTGGCCCAGCTGGCTGCTGCTAGCTGTGCTGGTGGCTTTTGGGAAGCATAGAGCAGAGGGTCGAGTTGTGGCCCAGTGTGAAGCGTGAGTGTCAGGGTGTCCCACACTGCTGATCACAGCAAGCTGCCAGCCTGGTGTGGGAGGGAGGGGGTGACGTGTGGGTAAGGGGACTGCAGCTGTGGGACACCTGAGATGGGTGAAGGAAAGCACTGCGGCTGTTAGTAGGCAGCACCGCAGATGTCAGAGACCCATTCAGAGCCCAAGGAGGTGCATGTCTTTGCCAAGGAACCTGGTTATGGCAAAGAGGAAAGTGAGTGAGCTAAAACCTTCTTCCCAGCCCTTCTGAATCCTGCACAGCTCATGCATGCCAGCAGATGGGAGAAGCACTGAGTTTCATAGCTCTGCAGCAGTCTCCAGTGACTGGTTGTGTATTCCCAGTTGAAAATAGCCGCCTTGCACCAAAACACAGCATCTCACGGAATAGGTTAGCTGGGTCTGCCTCCTCTCCCAGGCAGCAGTGCGGCTTGCTCTCTGCGCTGCATGGTGGTGGGTTGGGGGATGCTGCTCAGCTTCAACCCCCACCCCAGCTGTTGGGTTTTTGGCTCTGAAGCCCTGGCACTTGCTGCCATTCTTTCCTTGATAAATGTGAGAGACAGCAGTGCTGGGGGGGGGGCAGTGGGCAGTGGGGGGTTGTGAATAATAGTAATGGTAGGAGGGGTTTGTTCCAGTCTGGACTGGTCCAGTCTAGTTCTTCTCTTCCTGTCACCCTGTGAACAATGCTGCTGCCGCTGTGGCTGATGCTTGTGCCACTGCAGCCCCCTCCCCATGTGTTTGGGGCTGTGGCGAGTGCAGGGAGCTGCTCCATTCTCTCCCCCCTCTGCCTGGGGTGGGCTGAGCACGCCGGCCTCCCTCCCTCTCACTGCCAGAGGATAGCAGGCAGCCACCAGCTCCCAGGACGTAAAACCCATGAAAAAGAGGGATTTCCACAAGAATTTGCATGGAGTGGCATTGTCTGGTGCTAAACAGCCATGCAAGATTTTCTCCTGCTTTACTGGAGGCAAGAGGAAGGCTCACTGCATCCTCTGGTGCTGCAGCTGCATGGAGGCGTTCTGCTTATGCATCCGGGTTAGTTTGGTGGCTGTTTCTTTTCATTTTGTATTTTTAAAGAAAAAAGATGGTGCAGGTGTATATTGGGAGTAATGCTCAGCTGGAGCGTATGATTTGAGAATGATTCAATCTCTCCAATTAAAGGAGAGACAGTGTGCTCTGGCAGGGAGTTTATACTGTCTCTTCCTGAAGGGATGCTTAATCATGTAATGGACTAAATCGGGTTTAATGGCAAATTTCAGTTTGAAATGCAGTTGATCTAGTGCAGGAGAGAGTTGATGGGAGAACTGCTGGCAGACCTGCGTGCTCCTTGGGACAGCGAGCACAGCCACACTTCCCTCAGACTGCCACACAGAAATGCCTTGGCACTGGGCTGGGAAAGACCCATTGTGCCAGAAGAATAGCTTGTGTTATTTGTGGACCTGAGGAGCTGGTGCCTCCGAGTCTGTCTGTCTGCCTGCGTGAGGTCGTTTCTAGATATTTAGGGTTTGGCTCCTAGATATTTTATTTCAGATAATTAGATTTTTTTTAATTATTATTTTTTGTTTATTTTGGAACTTGAGAGATGCAGTGGATCATTTTAGCAAAGCAAATGAATTACGCACAGTTTTGTAGGTCTGTCTGTGTCAGGCTTGGGATCTGAGGGCCGTGTCAGCTAGAAAGGGCTCAGGCTGGTGCTCATAGGGCACATCATGCTGACACAGTTGTTTTGGAAAAACTATGATCTTCGGACAACTAGGGTTTTTCTTGTTCCTCAGGATAGTGTTACTTGGTACAAAGTACAGCACTGCTAGTCAAGCTGCATGCAGTCAGTCTAGGCACCTGCTGATAAATTTACAGATGGTATATAAATACACGCATATAGGTGTCACTTGAGTATTAGAAGGCAAAGCACATACCCACAACTTCAAGCTCACTGTTAAGTGAAGAACACTTGTATATCTACTTTCAAACCCTTATACAATGGAACTCGTCGTTTGTGCTACATCACATAGACAACGTTGGCATTGTCCATATGAATTATGGGCATCTGCTACGCCTCTGTGGCTTAAAATGGTTGTCCTGCTCTACTGCAGCAGAGCAAACTAACTCTTTGTTAGTTAAATTACTTGCCTTATGGAGTAAAATTAGCATGCTTTGAAATCATATTTTCATCTCCAGATGTCTCTTTCATGCAGATTTGCCAATGTGAAGTAAGTCAGAGTGTTTTCTATACACTTGTGTAGATTTTTCAGACAAATAATCTTAGTTTAAAGGAAATTCCAAAGGGCTTTTGGAACTTAGAGCCGTTCATGGTTAACTTACTACAGAAAATGATTGGATTTCATTCCAACTTCATGGAAGCTGTTTCTCTGCATGCTTTCTCCTTGGGCATGTGAGAGCATTTATCAGAATAGTACTGCTGATTGTATTTGTCCAGAGCGTGTCCTTTTATGTGCTGCACTAAAGGTCATGCGTTCCCCCTAGAGGTACCTGTATTCAGTGACTTATTTCATGGGGAAGGTAAACTTAATTCAAAAATCATTGGAATTTATGCAAGTTCTTGAGCATAGTAAGTACAGCATTACAACAGTACAGTGGGGCTCCTGGCTTGTTTTAAGAAAGCGGTGTTGTATGCGTAATCTGAAAATGAAATGTTACTGACTTCTTGCTTGAATGAAAGAAGGGGATGATAAAACACATTGCATATACATTAATTCTATATGGCAGAATTCCATAAGCTCCATAATTTGATTACAGTTTTGCTGACGATATGAAGCTGGGAGGCGTGGCTGACATGCCAGAGGACTGTACTGCCATCCAACAAGTCTTGAATAGGCTGGAGGGCTGGACAGAGGAGACCCTAATGAGGTTCAGCAAAGGCAAATATAGAGCCCTAGACCTGGGGAGGAGTAACCATGTACACCAGTACAGGTTAGGTGCTGACCTGTTGGAAGGGAGCTCTGCAGAGAAGGACTTGAGGATCCTGGTGGACAACGGGGGGGACCATGAGCCAGCAGTGTGCCTTTGTGGTCAAGAATGCCAGTGGTATCCAGGGGACACATCAAGAACAGTGTGGTTAGTGGGTTGAAGGAGGTGATTCTTCCCCCCCCCCCCCCCCCCCCCCCCCCCCACTCTGCCCTGGTGAGGCCACATCTGGAGTACTGTGCCCTGTGCTGGGCTCCTCAGTTCAAGGAAGACAGGGAACTACTGGTGAGAGTCCAACAGAGGGCCACAAAGATGATGAGGGGCCTGGAGCACCTCCTGTATGAGGAAGGGGTGAGACCTGGAGCTGCTCTTCCTGGTGAAGGGAAGGCTGAGAGAGAATTCCGCCAGTGCTTATAAATATCCAACGGATAAGAGTCAAGTGCATGGGGCCAGGCTCTTTTTGGTGGTGCCCAGTGGCAGAACAAGAGGCAGTGGGAACAAGCTGGAGCACAGAAGCTCAGCCTGAACATGAGAAAAACATCTACTTGCATGTTGACAGAGCTCTGGAGCAGGCTGCACACAGAGGCTGTGGACTTTCCTCCTCTGGAGATACCCAAAGCCCACCTGGATGCTTTCCTGTGCAACTGCTGCAGGGAGCTGCTGTAGTGGGGTCGGGCTGGGAGATACCCAAAGGTCCTCTCCAACCACTACCATTCTGTGATAATATCTCAAATAATTTTGAGTAGTGAGGCTTATTTTTAATATTATATGCTACAGAATGCTCATGCTAATTTATAGCTAGAGCTGATTTCTCTTTGCGGTGGAAAAGTTACTCTCAAGTTAGGGTAGCTTATCTTTCTAGTAGCAGGAATAACTGGAGAAATATAGTTTGGCGGTTTGCTTAACCGTAATGCAGTTGAAAAGATGATTGTTGGGGTTAGGAGATTCCCAGAAGCCAAATCTTTGTAGTCTGCACATGTAGTCTCATTTAAATAATGAGAACAGCAAATACTTTATTTTTTTTTAACAATACATTGGTACATTCTGGATTTCATGCCATAGACCACAACAAATTTGTGGAAACTTTAGCATATGCTGAGTTTTCACACAAGCGGCTCTTCTGTACTTTGTTTATTTCTGTGAAAGTGGTGGTTTCTTTTAGAAGGAATAACTTCTCGGCATGGCTGGTTTGTGTCTCTTGACTGCTTTTTGTGTTCTTCATACTGTTCTGTCACTGCTTTGCCTTAATTTTAGCTACGTACTTTAGAAAGCTGCTTTGGTGTTGTGTGTAACAGCCTTCGTCTCTATGGGCCAACTGAAATGTTTCCTCATTCTTGAAGGCCAGCATAGGTTTGCTTCTTTTTCATGTCTTGCTCTTCCCTGGATTTGTATGTATGGTGTTCTGCTTCACTATCTGAAGCACTGTTTTCACCCACAGAGCTTTTTCACCCACATGCCACCTTGGTTCACAGCAGAGAAAAGGAAGGTCGCAAAGGAATTACAAAGTAGAAAAAGGAAGTGAGGACAAATCACAACAGTCACAGAGTTATGGGTGTTTCTGGGAGGGTGGTCAGACATTGAGGACTTCCTTAAAGCAGGAGCTCTTTGCCTCCAGGTTAAAGATCTTCCAGCTCAGGAAACAGAAGATGGACACAAGCCAGCAGTTTCATGTGCCCACTCTGTCTTAATAGTGCATCATACATGTGACTTGGTCTTGCTCGGAGCTCATGTTCACTGCTGGAAACGGTGTTGTGTGTGATTGTAGGCTTTCCTAAGGGGAAGTTGCAGACCTCCTTATGCAGAACTGAAAATGAATGTTATGTGTTCTAAGATGAAGTTTTTATTTCATTCTGGCCATCAAATTTACCTTTGTATGCATTTCTTCCCACAGGGCAAAATCTCTGATCAAGTTTACAACTATCCAGAAGGCTTAGGAGAAGTGCTTTATAGAGAACAGTTCGACTTCAACGCTGAGCCACCTTGGGAACCTAGCTGATGATAGTAGGGTTCCATCTCCTAACTTGTCCATGTAAGTCTTTTTTCCTTGCCCTTCATCTGTGTACAGGTGGATAAACACTTCCGAAACTGTGAACAGTATGTATGGGCTTTCTGATCAGCAAGATAACTCTTTATGTAGATTATTGAAAACTGAAAAATATAAGTGTACACAGTGTCCTGGGCTTTCATTCAGTGGAGCACTGTAATTTTTGTACTTATGTAATACTTTCTCAACAGTGCTATCAGTTTCCGTGGGACTTAAACACATGCAAGTAAGCTTTGTAAATAGTTACTTTTCTCAGCTAGGACCACTAGCTACAGAAATCCTAAAATAAAGTGCAGTAGCTTCAGTCTCAGTGTTAGTCATGACTTGATACTGTTCGGCTATTAACATCAAATCATGATTTTTCTGAGTACTGTGTGATTTCTGAAGACATTTTATACTGAAGTCGTTAAAATAGTTAAAATCTGCTATTGTAAACAGTAACTTGCTGATTGTGAAGGGTGTGCCTCCCCAAATGCCTGTCTCCATTATTTGCTGCTTGCTGTTCACTTCCACAAATAGTTGTAGTTGAGCTGCTGTAGAAGGTGGAATTCTATGCTGAATGGATATCATACGCCAATTACAACGGCCTTTACATTTTATTAGGCAAGCAGTTATTAGAGCAGAACAAAACCCACGATAAATAAAAGCAAACAAATGCATGTAGCTGATTTTAAGGAGTGTGGAAGACTCTGGGATGTGTGAGATTGTTCTGTTCTGTTAACATAAAACAATAGCTTTGTACACTTTTAACAATACCCTTAAATCATAGAATCATTAAGGCTGAAAATGCATTTGTAGCATCTCCATTGAGCTGATTTTGCAACAGTATTACTTCTCTCCAGATTATCTGGTATTGTTAATGTAAAATTTAAGCATGAGAATGGTTAGGTGTCATTAACTGAACAAGGTACTGCTTAAAGTCCACAGTAAGTTTAACTGCTGGTTACCGTAGTGCTGTAGATAGATTAGGAGATAGAGTATCTCCTAATAAGGTACTTACTTTGATGACACTGCCCTATGAAAATAGCGTGGTGAGGGAAGCACAGGGTGAGCACAGCTTATCGTGATTTCTATCTTCTCTCTCCTGGGATGGGGTTCTTCTGGCTGTGTTTAAGACATGATGGAATTAGCTAAATATAGCTGGTTCTGTATAGAGCACTGTTCTTTTCAAGTGGATATAGCTAGCACTGAAAATTCTCTGAATATTGGTGATGTTTTATTGGTAACTTGATTTTTTTTTTGTAAGTAGAAGATCTAAGAAAGTTTTCTTGCTTGGTTTCTGAGCTTCAGTATGTGGGTAGATCTGTCTTCTGTGATGCTTTGTACTTCAACAGGAAGAAAGCAAAGAAGCAGTTAAAAGATAGGAAAGGCAGCAGAATTGTCAGGAGGAGAGAGGCAATATAGTATAAAAGCTCAAGGGACTGGAAAATAATTGGGATTTCTTAAACTGTTCAGTCAGTATTACTTCAGAAGTTTCCTTCTTTCTTGAGAAGGCTGTTCTCTTCAATGAGACTGCAGCAAGTAGAGTGAGGTGTAGCTTGTCCTAAAATGGAAATGCCACTGGATTTGCTGCATTCTGTGCACTTACTTTGCTCTAGGATCTCTTATGTCTTCAGTACAAGTAAACTGTACGTAAATGTGAGTAGTTCAATATTGAATGTAGTGGCGATGTATGTAGCAGTGCTCTGTAGATGTTTGCCAGTAAGTCAGTGTGTTTCATTGTGCTGAAGCAGGGATAACTGCTTCAAACGCAGCTGGGAAGTATTTGAGTAAGCCAGCTAATTGGTAGTTTGAGTACTGTTCAACTTGTGATTTAATGAGAGGAAAAGGTCAACTGAGCTTTTAAATGTAACTATTAATCTTATGTTACAAAGGGACTCATAAAAATCTTCTGTCTGAAGGTGTACTTATATTCTCATTAAATTTGCTTCCTTTCTAAATTCTTCCCCTCCCACTTCTGTCCACGTACTACGCTGGAGAACAAGGAAGAACTTGGGATGTAGTTCAGTCTTGCTCTTCAAGCTCTGACTTCCTGAGCAAACAACCTGGCAGCTGTGGCCTGAAGTATTGGTCTTGGAAAAATCTGTACTATTTATTGCTGTGTCTGGTTGATCAGAAATGGGCGGAATTACCAGTGGAATTATGACCTATACCATCCCTGCATATGCCCAGTGCAAGTAGCTGCTATTTGGATCGAATGGCCTTAAAGGTTCTTTTGACTTTCTGTCTAAATGGGGCTGGGTGGCAGTCATGAAGCAGGAGAACTGGGAAGGCAGTGAGGGGCTGGGGTCAGTGGGGAGAAGTGACATGACTATGGACTAAAGATTAAAGGGAGGAGATGACTGCATTATAGGCAAGGAGAAGTGCTAGTACGTTACCATGCAAGTAGCTGTGCATTTCCAAGGGTGTTCTTGTTGGTAAGCTGTGCTAGCTTATCAGCTTTCAATAATGTACTCAAACATCATTGAAGAGGAAAATTCTCAAGTGTGTCTCTTGCACAAGTGTAACACGAGTGGTACTTTGCCATGACCCTACTGAGGGGCACATTGGAGATGCAGAATATCCACCATCATTGTAAACAGAGAAACCTGTGACTTGGTTGACAGTTGTGACTGAATGATGTTCACTGAGTGGAACAGTGTCTTAGAGTAGTTTTTCAAGATACTCTAAATATAAATGGGTGTTTTTGGTACTAAAAACAAAGGGCTTGTGTTTCTACTTTTGTAGTGCACCTGCTTTGCTGTCTAATTGGCAGTGTTGGTGACAAAATGTTTCTACTTTTTTGATCTCTTACTCTCAAAGAACCAGAACAGTAAGAAATGTGAGATGAAGCTCTCCTACCTCCTTACGATTTTTGCATTGGCATAATTGTTAATCTTATAATTATATTGCCTAATAAGACACGTAGCCGAGAGGCATTACTGGGAACCTGTCTGGTTTGCAGAGACTCTATTCTTTGCAGAGGAAGCTTTCAGTGGGGAAAAAGAAAAGAACTTTTTCCCAGACCAGCCAATATGTAGTTCTGACACTAATGAAAAATGGAAATGGCGTTTTCGTTCTGAATTTCTTGCACATGACAAGCACATGTTTAGGCACTTCTTGGAGTATTTTAATTTTCTTGTGTTCCAGATGTTTGCATTAATTGCAGTGTTGACGCATTTGAACTTTGATCTTGAAGTTCTTTATCTGGGAAATCATCATGTTAAATGCTGAGGGGCCTGAGGATGTATTGTTCACTTCAGAGAAAGTTTTGTGCCTATATAGAAGTCTTGTACTGTTTGACAGCTTTGTTTGCCCTTATTAAGTATACATCCTGGAGCACTGTGCAGGCTGACATTTTGGGAGTGTAACAGCTGGTGAAGTTTGTAAAAAACTATGACTTAGCAATAAGTCAGCATTCCTAACGTGGACTGAACTTTGTGTTCTAATCATTTCTGACTATGCGACAGATATAGAAGTCTGAAATCATCCTTCTGATTTCCTTTTGTGTGTGATCATTACGTACACCTTCTTGACTCTCTTCCTTTGAGGTTGGGGGCAGAACAAGAGTAAGGTCTTATAGTACAGTCCTTAATTGCTCTGCATTTGTTAAAGGAAAAAAAAATCTCTTCAGTATGCACCATTTTGTGATGTTGCTGACAGTACTGGTAGGAATTTTGGTTTTCTCCTTGTGAAGTGAAGTCTCCTTTTTCCTGTCTTGCTCTCAACAAGACTGAAGAGAAGTAATTTATTCTGGTGCAGGAGACATGGGAGAGGAGAGGGATGAGCTGAGGCAGAAGTTGGTAGGCTGACATCAGCTTTTTTTACTGGGTGAGCTTTGCAGAATGGAAAGTTCAGATGTCATAGGCGTGCTTAGAAAAAGGAAGTGCTCTTCAGCAGGCCTGGGGAAGGTTATACTCAGTTGTTCTGGTTTCCTGCAAGCTGTTTCATTTGCCTGCATGAGTGCATGGATTCATTTTCTTTTTTGCCTCTTGACCAGAAGGTGCTCTTGGTAAAGTGAAGGATAGGAGACAGCCTCTTAGGAAGTGACTTGCATCAAAGCTACCAACAAGCTCTTGCTGCCTGATTAATCTTTGCTCTGGTTTAAAGTTGATGTGATCAATTAGTTGAGTGGAACACAAATGTTTTCACCATCTTTCATAGAGCCTTCTGCTTGTCTGAAACTAATATGCTCATTTTTGCTCTCAAACATTTTTCCTCAATGTACTTTAAGTTGAAGATTAAGTTTGATCATAAGTAAATTTACCAGTAAGTGTTCTTACTGTTTGTTTTTCTTTTTGAGGAACTAATGGTGGTAGAAAGTCTTTATCTTCTTCCGTGCTTTATTTGAACCTGTTCTTTTCTTCCCCACAGGATCTCCCTAAAAGTTAAAAGGTGGCTTTTGGGGAGAAGTTGGCAACTTGTCTTGGTGAACTCTAGACACTGGAATCATTAACTACTACAAAAAAAATCCTTATTTTAAAAGTACTATAAAATTAGTCTAAATCCACTCCCATGTAACTCAATAAATACAAGGGCTTGGAGAGGAAAAAAGGCAGCTATTGTTTAGACCAAGCTTGGTGTGCAGAGGCACCAGCAATTAGCCTGCAGGGTGTGTGCATGTCTGCTGAGTCTGAAATCTATTCAGTGCTTGTTACTGCTGCCATTGAGTGTCCTCAGACCTTCCAACAGTGCAGATCTGTGCTTTGTCCTAGAGGGGGTGAATGGAGGTACGCAGCAGTGCAGTGGAAGGGACTCTGACTGTCTGCAGGCTTTGGAGTGCTGAAAGTGCCTCATAGCACCAGAGAAGTGGGAAAAGAAAAGGAAAATCTAGTTAGTACCCTTTTTACATGCAAGTAGTCCTTAAAATAATTCAGTCTTGCTTTCAGACTATTGAGCAGTGTCAGGGAATTTGGAGCTTATGGTCAGAAATGCGGAATTTGCCCAACAATGTGAGGGAAGAAACCTAGCACAGTTATGAGGCTTCTGTCAGCCCGGTTGCTTCTCACATGCATTCATTTGGTTGCAGCTAGTTAGAGTTATGACAGATCAGATGTGAGCAGGGAGGGGTGATGAGAAACTGGAGTCATGGAAGGTTATCCTTTACAGGGTTGCCCTGCTCGAATCTTGCCATTGAGTCTGGTTGGACTTCAGAAAAAGTTATGAGACTGATGTGTCCAAAGGATGCTGTAGATTGACGTGTAACACAAAATATATCTTTCCCTGAAATGAACACCCCTCGGTGTACCAAAAAGAGAAACTTGTGGTTTTTGAATGGCTAACGTTACCTACTATATTTGAATAATCTGCTGAAAATGGAAATGGTTTTGCTTTTGCATGTGTTCAGGATGGTTGTTTACTTATTCCTCTCTTCGGGTATTTTTCTTGCAGTTGGATGACAAAAGATCTATTGTAGGAGAAAGAAAGTTTAATGTTCTGTTACACAACTGCCAAGTTCCTGAGGATGCATGAAGGGCTTTTAAACTTAGTTAAACGTTGGGCTGCTGAAGACATAGCAGGAAGGAGTTATTCCAATAGGTCTAAACTCTGCTGTTAACATTTTAGATGTATTCATGTTTGTTCTTTTTTTACTATTGGTTTTCTACTACTTGAGAATTGTATCCCATTTTCAGTGAAGTCTTGATGCCCAATTTCTTTGCAGGAAAAGGTTACTTTGCTGCTCTGCTGCTGGAAAGCAGGGATATTTTGTGGAGCTGACTGTGTTCAGGTCTTTGTTCTAATTAGCTAGGAAATGAAGGATGCTGTGGGTGTACCTGTTCAGAGTGTGACAGCAGCTGCATAAATATGGCTGTAGCATTCACATTTGTTTCATCGATCCCAAGTCAAACTTAACTCTTAGGGTTTTTTTTAAGGAATTTTATCTGTTACTCAAACTTCAAAGGAGATGGAACTCCGAATGTGATTTTCCTGGTTGTTGCAGTGTCTACCACCTAGTCATTGTTTTTATAACTGTAATTTACTTAGCAAGCTGATGTCAAGATTTATCTTATTCTTTCATAATTGTTTTGGATCTCCGAGATTCACTTAGGTGTATGACTCACCTAACGCAAGTCTGCTGAGTAAGAAGCATATTTGTCTTTATCATTCATCTCCTGAATGTAACTGAAAGTTCTCATTGCCACAGAGTTAAATGCACCTGGCAGTAAGTCATTCTTCTGAGAAGCAGAGGTGGCACACAAAGTGAACTGTACAGAAGGCGCACAAAGCTCATGCCAGGGTTTTCCTTGCTGTTGTCTGTAATGACAAGAGGGAAGAGCAGCTGCTCCAAGGCTGGTTTTCTCACTATTAGCTGAGTGAAAATAAGCTTCATCAACACTGTTAACAATATGGAAAAAAAAATTATGTTGCAAGTTGTGATTATTTCTTTACTGTGGGAGGTGGTGGAACAAACATGAGCCAGAGCTCATGTCGTGGTCTTGGGGTCATTTGAAGCCAGAACTGTCTTAACTTTTAGAGTCTTAATGAAGGATTTTTTTAACCTTCATCTGTAATGTTTCTGTCAACACTTTTAATCAGAGAAATGTATGATTTTTGAAGGCAACTACAGATGTCTTGAGAAAACAGTCAGCTTTGTTTAATAAACACTATTCTATTTCTGTCAAGAGATGAAGAATATGCTTTGTGCCTTTTTTTTCTCATTGACTTATGGTTTCTTTGTCCAGTTTGTTGCATAATTTAAGGACCCGGATATAAGGCTTGGAAGCCCATCCCTTGTGTTTCTTGGTTTATGACTGTCGGCTTTGCGGAATACGGCTGAGATGAAAGGATTTCTCGAGGATGCAAATTACTCCATTGGCCTGTTGGATGAAGGAGCAACACTTGCAGATGTTATTGACAACTGTATTTATGAACATACTCATGTAAGTTTTATACATTTTCCACGTCTTCCGGTTTAGTTCTCTTTAAATCTTCAAAGTAGGTGAAGGCATTTAGCGCTGGTGAGCTGACAGCAACAGAGGAACAGTCGGCTAAAGCTCACCTTACAGAGTAGTTACCTATTCTCATTCTACTTTGCTGTTCATTTGCTGAAGGCTGAATTCTGCTGGGGAAATGTGGGCAATAGTTGTTACCTCCTTTAGCATGGCTAGCAGGAAAGTAATCCTGCTGATACGTTAAATGTAGGTTCCTATGTCATTCCTCCAAGAGTTGTTACTGTTAGTGGGGTTTAGACCAGGAACCTGAAATTTGACAAGTAGATATTGCAGAGTTAAACAATTTTTTTGCTTATTCCCTGAAAGCTTGCCAGAGTTTGGGCAAATAACATATGCTGAGCCAGCTTAAAGTCATGTTTAACATTTCTGCGGTCAGACACACTCATATGGTTATATACCTTCCCATATCGTTCTTTGTGTAAGAAGCACAGGTAGAAGGTACAAGGGCACATTGTGAGGTGCAGCTTTTTTCTTCTAAGGAAATAAACTGGTCTGAAAACTGTTAAGGTTTTGTAATCCACTGGAGAAAAATAACTTTAATTCTGTGTGTACAGTACAGCGTGTACAGTTCTATTGCAGTAAGACTTCACTCGTTTCTTAGGATGTAGGCAGATGTTATGGACTTTGTTTTGTAGACAAGGTTGTAGAAAGAGCTTTATGAAGAACAAAGTTTCATTAAGCAGTCCTGTATCCTTAATATGCCGTATCTATGAGTTGTTCGCTTTTTCCCTTGGTTTATAAGAACTAATGTTCCAATGCAAGTGCTCAACTATAGTGTAAAGCAAATAGCTAAATCCCATGGCCTTCTGAACTCAGGTAAAGGATTCCCAAATCCTGATTCCTAATATTCTTTTTCTGTCTAGCAAATAAATAGGTAAACTACTGGCAACATGTCATGTCTCCAACCACTGGCTGGCTCACAGAGGATAGCTGCCTCCTGCTGCTTTCATTTACTCCTTTAGCTCAAGGGGTAAAGGCGTGTGCCATGGATCTAAAG
Organism: Gallus gallus; assembly: GCF_016699485.2. Classification (NCBI taxonomy): domain Eukaryota; kingdom Metazoa; phylum Chordata; class Aves; order Galliformes; family Phasianidae; genus Gallus; species Gallus gallus. The sequence goes on along the minus strand of NC_052533.1, from coordinate 128,830,179 downwards.
CTCCAGATCCCATTCCTGCTGGTGACCCGTACAGGGGGTCAGTATGCTTCCACCCGATGGAATTTCTATTTGTGTTTTTTTTAAAACAGAAATAAAGACTTTGTATACAATAAGCCACAACAGAAAGTTTTGTATCTGCAAAAGTCAAGTGCTAGAATTAACGTGTGATGTACAGTCTTAATTCAGATTGATCATGTATTTTGTGCTGGTCTTTAATATAAAGGAGGCTATTTGTTTACAGGATTGTTACTGAGTGCACCTTTTGAACAAATACAGAATGATCAGTTTGGATTTAGGTCCTCTACATCGACATCATGATATTAAGCAAGATTATGGTGACGGATGCACGAGAGGGACTGTTGCAGTTTCCAGAGAATTCTGTGCATTTTCTTTAAAGCTATGTACTTGACTCTGCAACCTTAACACAATGAACTTGGGTCTTTAAATTCTGCTTCGACTTTGTGCTCCGTAAAACGTGGAGAAAACAGTCTCAATACATTTGAATACATGAATTAGATATTATCAAACAATTTTTCAGTAAAAATAGCTAGATGTTAAAATGATGGTATTACTTTAGATATATATATATATTCTTTCCTCGTGTATAATAAACTGCAAATCATGTTGAGACTGTGGATGCTTTCATCCTACTGGATTTTCTTCCTCCAAAGCATTGCAGGCCTCTAAAAGTACTGAGTCGGAAGTGATTTGTAACCTATTCTTTATTTCTAGATAAAACCAGTATTTGGCTTTCAAGTAGTACCTTTTGTCCAGGAATTTCAGAGTATTGTCTAGAAAGCATTCATAGTGTCTTTGAAGTGGTAGGTATTCCCTTTGGTTTCAAAGCTAGTTCAAATTGCTAGGTAAAATCTCAAGTGAGAATTGCTCAGGGTCAAACCTAAGTTAATAGGAGGACAAAAAAATACATGATTTTTGTATGACTTTTTTCATAGGTTGTTTGTGTCTTGACAGCAAACCCGCAATGTCAGACATTTTATTTTCCTAATTTTGTTTTTTAGACTGGAAAAAGAGCATTTTATGTTGGTGATCTTGGAAAACTTGTAAAGAAAAACATACAATGGCAGAATGTGATGGCACCAATAAAACCATTTTATACTGTAAGATGCAATTCTACTCCAGGTGTCCTTGAAATCCTGGGAACCCTTGGGATTGGATTTGCATGTTCCAGTAAAGTAAGTTTCCGTTTTCTGTGTATCTGTGCCTTATTTCCTTCCACCTCTCTACTGTTTTGAAATCTGCTTTCTGGTAATAGGTCCCATGTTTATACATAGCAGTTCATACTTTAAGTTATACTATGTAACCGGCTGTTGAAAATCTATATTTCTATCCTAGAAATGGTGGTTAGTTTTCTCCTTGGCTTATTTGAACTGTTTCTTACAGTACTGGAATGCACGTAATAAAAACTCAGTAAAGATAGCACATGTCTGTTGAAACCTGGTATGTTCCTGTCTTTCAGTCTGAAATGGCATTGGTGCAAGGCCTGGGCATTTCTCCTGAAAACATTATATATACAAATCCTTGCAAGCAAGCTTCTCAGATAAAGTATGCAGCAAAAGCTGGAATAAACATCATGACTTGTGACAGTGACATTGAGCTGAAGAAAATTGCACGTAACCATCCAAATGCTAAGTAAGTGTCAGAATTCTGGTTTTCTTTCTTAGGTGGTAGAAACTTAATTTTGCCAGTGTGCTGGGTTGCTTGTCGAGCTGCAGCAATGATACTTAGGTCCTTAATGCAATTCACATCTATTTCTCCTCTCTCTGACACCTCCTTTGAAGGTAGGATTTTTTCTCTTCAGTGTTTTTTTCCTCTGGCTCTCAGCTTTGTGTACAATAATAAGGCCCTTGTTTTGAGAGAAATCTTGTAGGATAGTCTTCATATAAAAATGTCAGACATTAAGCTTCACGAGTTGAACACCTTGTCATCTGCAAGTCCATTCTCGTCCTGTTTTGTGCTGGCTTCAGTATGTTCTTCTAGAATATTCTGTTTGAAAGTTAATGGCTATAGCCAAAGTCTAGGTGCAGATTATCAGCAAATGAGCTTGTATATTGAGTCCCACCTGGGGTTGGGATGTGCCGTGAGGTGTATTAAATAACCTACAGGTATTTCCCAACAGTTAGTGACTCCAGTTCTATTTCTAGTTACTTAGGTATTCACTCAAATGCTTTCTGTAGAGATCATGAAAGCTGATATTCTGACTCTTAAGGCATTGCTGCCAGCGTGTAGCGGCTTACTTTGGATTGATAGATGCTTGCTCATGTCATTAAGCATCACCTCCCTCGCATACTAAGGGTTTTGCCATGGGCTACATCTTTTTAAAATAAACAAGAGCCTAAGTGAGCTTCCCAGTAACTCATGTTTTATGGCTTCCTGCAAACTTCATCATAGCACACTTAAAAATGGAATTCCTGGCATTCTTTACAAAATTCTTGATTGTAAGACAGTCTTTAAAGATTCACATAGTCTCAGAACTGTGGCTGTAGCTGAAGAGTTGGGAAGACTTTACCAAGTCTGGTGTTTGGGGGACTGCTCATACTGCATGGTTGGGGTTTTGGTGGCTGTTTTTTTTATCTCGGGAGCTAATATTGCTGTTTGTAATGATTACACTTCATCCTCATGGCAGCCTGGCAGTGCTTTGCATGCTGGAGAGTACTTCCTGCACAAAGAATATAATCTCTGATAAATAATTTGTGTATAATTTCAACATACTTTGTGCATTTGAGTGCCTTAATTGCGCTAAGGCTGTCTTCTCTGTCATTAGCGGTCTACCAGTTCTAACTGTTTTTATAGTGTTTCACTAGGGGTTTTTTTTAATTCATCTCTTCAAATCTCATCAGCCTCTTTCAGCAGGTGCTCTCTATCTCAATGGCCACAGCAAGAATAGTTAAGATGCACGTTTTTGAGACAAAAACTGCAAAATGGGAAAATGGAATGAAAGAGTTGCCCAAACTGTACTAATTCTCAGGGATCCCACAGTCTCGTATACTTAAAAGGTTCCTGATTGCAAGGCACAGGAACTTCAGTGAAGAATTGCAGATTGCCATCTAAGTTTTCTAGAAACTTGAACTCCAGTTCTCCTACTTGGTAGAGACTTGTTTGCCCTTGATTTGGTGGTTTTTCATTGTCATTTTAATTTCAGTTCTCTTAAAACTCTGACATTAATTAAAGCGTGAATACTGAAGTGACAGCTATGGGTTTTCTTCCTTTTCTTCCGTGCTGTAGTTCCAAAATGTCCAAGTCTCTATATAGCAGTGTTCTTCTGTTGTGTGGCACTCTGTTCACAGAACTGCTTCACTTCAGGTGCACAGCTTTTACCATAGGTTTGTGCTCTCCCTCTCGGTTAACTGTGATGTGCTCTACGTAGTCTATATGTATTTATCATGATGCAACTTTTCCACATGGTTAATAAAGTGACCCTTTCTGTGGCCAGATGGGGTGGGGGAGGCTGCAGATTTTCTTAGTGAACAGCAGTTTGATTTTGCAAATGTTGGGGCTATACTTGAAGAGGTTTTGATGTGAACGTGCTTTTGCTACCCAGCGTTACTTCAGCACAGCAAACTGTTAACAACTGACACTGCAGTTTGCCAGTGCTGCCCACATGTCAGCTTTGAGCAGAGGGGAGGGTGTTCCTGCTGCCTGTGGCTGTTAGTGCTCGCTGCAGTGCTGCTCCACAAGAGCCCTATGAGGAGTATGGTGGGGGGGACCCCACCTCACCCCCAGTCACTGTACCCAGCCAGAAATGGGTGGGGAGGGGGGGAGAAGAGATGCATCCAGAATGTGCTTTGGGTCAGACCTGGGTTCACCAGATGTTGTGTTTAACCACATCTGAGATATGACTGAAGGATAATCTATGTGCTCTCCTCCTGGGCTACAAAGAGGACAGAGATGGGGAAAGCATATTACAGTCACCATGGTTTTATGGGAAAGCCTACAGTATCAGAAGGTAACGTTCTCTTTTATTACAGCACCCAACAGACTCTTGCTGCTACAAAAGAGTCTTAGTTGCTGCATTTCGAAATCCCTTACCCTTGTTGGCTCCATGTTTTAGCCCCTAATTGCTAGTTTTTTCTCTGTACAGGATTGTTTTTACTAGGTTCACTTGACTCATCCATCGATGGAGCTGGAGTGCTGACAACATAATCAACATACTTCTGACAGTCTTCAGGCTTCACATGTGCTGATGATGTAAACCAACTGCCCCAATCATCTTCCCCTTCTCTTAGGCTCTTACTGCACATTGCCACAGAAGACATTACTGCTGATGAGGAGATGAATATGAAGTTTGGCACCACTCTGAAGAACTGTAGGCACCTCATGGAATGTGCTAAGGAGTTTGGAGTCCAAATAGTTGGTGTTAAGTGAGTAACTTCATTGTTCTCTGCTGGCTGAACTGATGTTTGTGTGATGTGTTCAAGACTCAGAGCAACAGCACAAAAAGGCTTTTTTTCCCTTCTGGCACTTTTTTTTAACAAGGAATTTAAAATTCTGGATCATGAATTTTTGCTTGCAAGCAGAGCACTTGTATCCAAGCAAAAGCTAGTATGAAATACAATAACAATTGCTGACATCAAAGCAATTAAAGTACTAAAAATCTTTCTGTTAGTGTTAAAGGGGGGGTTGGAAGCCTTTCCTTTTCTAGCTATGTACTCCATCTTCCATGATAACTGTTCTTTATTTTCTGGTTTCTTTTCTGAGCAATTAACAGCAGAACAGACCTCATGCTCTATCATCATATACCTGGAATGATTTTGAACAATGTGAATACGGTATTGGATTTTTCAGAGTTGGGTCCTATGTCACAATTTGGTCACGTCAAGGCGTAGCATTCAGGTTTTTCATGTGCCAAGGGCAGGAGTGAATCACAGTGTTCTGAGAGCTTTCAAAAGGTCTCTGGAATTTTAGCTTTAAGTTTGACACAAAGATTTCACTGTTGGAAGGACAAATGCATACAGGAGTTTGTTCTAATGTCAGCTGCTAGTTGTATGCTATGCTGTCATATGCTTTCAGGAAGCAATCAAACAAGTAAAACAGGGTAGGTTGTCAGAACAGTAAAAGAGTATTGAAAGCAAAAGTTGGATTTTTAAGTCAAAACAAAACTGTTTTAAATCTTCCATCTATCCAAAAGTGATGTTAAATGGAAGCACAGAAGTATTACAGTTGCTACAAATGACAAATCTGTTTGAAAATTAGATGATGCTACAGAGAAAATGAGCATTTGTTTTAATATCCAGTATGTTTACACTAACTTTAACCAAGAACACATAGCTTTGTTGCATTTCAAGTTTAAAAAGTTAAGTTACTCATTACCTTTGTCTCAGATTGGCATTCCTTAAATATACTTAGTGTGGTGGTGCAAATGGGGATGTGTTGTCTGTCCAGAGCCAGCACACTGTACAAGTCTTTAGAAGCCTGTAGGAGTGTTGGTGCATGGTTAAGCACCTCAGTTACTACTGGTGTTCTGGTATTACTGAACTGTTTGGACAATGAGCCAGAGGAGATTCAGGAGCTTGTGGGAGGGGGGAGACATTGGTACTGCTCTGCTTCCAATTACCTGCTCACTGGCCTGCTCTGTCTTGCTTTGAAACTAAGACCTGGCCTGAGGTAACTGCATGGTGGGACATGCTCCTTAACACCTTCTTCCCAGTGCTGGAGATAGTAGGTACTATGAACAGTAGGGCCTGAGCTTTGGGAGGAGATCTGATTGGCCTAGGAGAGAGGGTATGCAAGCATGGGAGTACAAAGAGGATAAGACAGATGACTTCCATCAGGTACTGTGTTAGTGTTGGCACCCACAGTGGAGGATTTTAGCTGCTTTGATAGCAAAGACTGAAAAGTTCAATAATTGTGGCTTTTTTTTAAAGATGGAACTATTGTAGGACATTCCTAGCAGCATGAGGCTGTGAAGCTAAATGGGCCTTGTGCAAATCCAGGGGAGGGGAAGGCAGTTACCATCTGAGTACATTCTTTACACAGTTAATGTGTTGTCACACAAACTTACCTTGTGCCATTTAGGACTGAATTACTTCCCCTGCCATTGCAGGTAGTGAACCCGTTTGCTTTGTCTGAAAGCTGCAAGGCTCTGTGTACTAACTGCGTTTTTTTCTTACAGATTTCATGTTTCAGGCTCTTGCAAGGAACTGCAAACGTACATTCATGCTATATCTGATGCTCGGTGTGTGTTTGACATGGCTGTAAGTAGGATATTTACTCACATGTATATGCTGCAGTGGAGGATCCACTCTGCGCTAATCATGCTAACCAAACTACAGTATTTCCACAATGTATCAATATGAGGAAAAAGCTTTTGGGGAGGGACTAAATACTTCCCTGTGAGACATGTGCTAGAGGTAAAGCAGACTTGACAATCCAAATTGAGGACAAAAGTTAATGAATGAAATACTGTCTCCCTGTAGTGAGTAACCCAGTTTGCCAGTAGCTATAAAGCATTAAGTTTTTACAAGCAGCTCTGGAAAAAGTGTTGATATGCTTACATAGCAGGTATCTTTGTTTTCTAAGATGGCCTACTTTCCTAGAGAAGAATGAAGCTCAATGGCTGAAATAAATAAGCTATTCCTTTCCCTTTTAAAAACAAAAAAAATCCTAGTTTTGTTAAAGTTTTCTTTCTTTGAAATTCAGATCTCAATCCTGCAAATGCACAGCTGGCTTTTTTTCAAGCTGGTGTAAAATGTGAAGCAGTGGTATCTTGGCAGTTACAGTGATGCGATTACTAACTTAGTGTGTGTGATTTCAGGTTATTTGTTACGACACTTAGATGTTAAAGGGGTCATTTTGGTGGGGATCTGAGCGTGGGTGAAGACAAGTGGATCTTTTAGGTGCTTCAGATGGCTCATGTAAATAAGTCTTACGTGTTCTATATGCATTTCCCATCTTGCAAAACCCCAAAATCTCATCTCTGGAAGTACCTCTGTATAAATAAACAAGTCATATTCTAAATAGAGAAGAATTGGAGTGAATCCCAGCTGATCTCTTTGCTGTTAATGTTGCAGTTAGTGTGTTACCTATGACAGGTTGCACACAGAGGGCAATAGAACTGAGGTGTTTACTGATCTTTGTCAGAATGCACCACCCTCATTGGCAAACACTGTCTGAACATAACATAAGATGGGAATTGACATTTCTGTGGTACTTCTACTTGAAAGCTGTGCAACCAGCCTCTATTGACATCCTCATGCTATTACTACTAATTTCAATGGAATGATGCTAATTTTTACCATGATACAGCTTGCTCACTAGACTGTGCTTTGCTGAGTATGCTCAAAGTGTAAGTACATAGACAGTATGGTAAAAAGCAATAAGAACAGTTTGTAGTTACAGTTGTTGTGTACTTACATAATGTTCTGCCTATGCATTTTAGGAAGAATTTGGCTTTAAGATGAACATGCTGGATATCGGTGGGGGCTTCACAGGTTCAGAGCTTCAGCTGGAAGAGGTATGCAGTGTATTGAAAGTTGCAGTTTGTTTTGATTTAGGACGTCAGAGTGTTTTGCTTTGAAACTACAGTTAAAGTTAACAGCTGAAACTTACTCTAAATTCTGTGTTAAACTGTAATCCAGAAGATCCAAATAACTGGAGATCTTTCTTTTTACTTGTGTTTCTTTTTTTAATCCTGTTCACATTCAATAAACTCCGACTTCCGTAATTCAGTCTTTGAGATGACTTCTGTAAGGGTGGATTGGGCTGATACTGATAACTATTTCTGTGTGGTTGGCAGTTATATAGTTGGTTATTCTGTTGCACGGTTAGCACAAGGATTGTTCAGCATGCTTTGGGTCATAAATGCTACAAAAACTTCTCACACTTTGTTTTAGAACTGAAGACGAACCATCTTGCCTTCAGATAACTCTCAGTGTGGATTTGGCCTGAACTGGGTCTGTGCTACTCAGTTCTGCAGACAAAAGAATAACCTGTTTCGACTGTTAAGCCTTTATAAAGACAATGTTCTGGAATGTAGGACAGTGAAAGGCATTCAATGACAAGTTTCTAATGACAATCAGAATTCTTTGTGAGCTTTAACTGTTCTGTTAGTAGTTCAAAATACTTTTTAAAATCAAGCCACATACTTATTTATTTGAGATCTGAGCATCAGTATTAAACAACTTGCTCTCATGCTTCTCATACAAAAGCTTCCAGAACCAATCACAAAAATGCACTTCTGATGTTCTTCTCTTTCAACACAACTTTATCTGTTGTGCTGGAAGAAACTTTGAAGTGATTTGTGTTATCTGAGTGTTATCCTGCAGCCTGAACTTTGGCTGGGAGGAGGAACTGCTTGATTCCCACTTGTGCTGCTCAGTCCACAGTGTTTAGCAGGATGACTCCATAACAGCTCATTCTGTTCCTCTTTGTGTCATGCTTCTCAGAACTTTTTGCTTCTGACTGACATTATGCCTCTATCTGATAAAGGCATGTAAGCTGAGTTTCACGCATCTTATCTCTGACTTCAACTTCCCAGGTGAATCATGTCATCAGGCCTTTGCTGGATGTCTACTTCCCCAAGGAATCTGGTATCCAAGTGATTGCAGAGCCTGGATGTTACTATGTTTCGTCTGCTTTTACACTGGCAGTTAACGTAATTGCAAAGAAAGCTGTTGATTGTGACAAACTTCTTCCTTCTGGAGGTAAGCAATGTGTTTTACGTGCTGTGAATTGACACAGATAACTGCCATCTCCAGTAAGAAAGGGCTAGTTTGTCCTGGTGTATATTTAATATGTGCCTTATACTTCTGTGCTATGTAATCCACATTTCTTTTGGTTCTGGCCATATGTTATCTGTGAAATGTAACACAGACAGTGAGATTATTAGGCATTTCTAGTTTACTTAATAGATTTCACTTTTCAGTAGTTAAGCCTAGATCACGTGCTTTACAGAAGGTGTATTGGCAGGTTCTTTACTAGAATTACGTGATAAAACTTAGAGTAAGTTTTTTCTCTGCTCAAGTAGACGTTGGATTTATATTACTCAAAGTGAGTATTGCTTAATAAAATTACATTCTTCAGTCTCACATCTAATGCTACAACTGAATCAGTAATCTTGTTTCATAGTGCTTACTCTGTTCATAATCTTCCCATTCTAATACACTGAAGTCGATTTTCAGGAGACAACAGTTGATTTAAGTTGGCTTGCATGCATTTTTTTGGTGATAAATAGACTCCTTGTAACCTATTTCTTAATTTTTTTAACCTGCAGTGGAGCAAGCTAGGAATGATGATGAACCAGTATTTACATACTACATCAACGATGGTGTTTATGGTTCTTTTGCAAGTAAATTGTCTGAGAAACTGTATACTAATCCAGAGGTTCACAAGGTGAGTCCTTCTGTATTCCTTGAGCATAGACCTTATTGTTACAATTTATAGATTATACACAACATGTATATATTGTACATACTGGATATGCATGTAACTATATATTTATAAAATTATCCTTGAACATTTTCTTATTGGATACCCTAAAGCCTGAATTACTGGTACGTTTCTGTACAGAAATACAAGGAAGATGAGCCTCTGTTCGCAAGCAGCCTTTGGGGTCCATCCTGTGATGAGCTTGATCAAATTGTGGAAAACTGTCTTCTTCCTGAGCTGAGTGTTGGAGATTGGCTGATCTTTGATAATATGGGTTCTGGTACCTTAGGTGAACAGTCCACCTTCAATGACTATCAGAGGCCGCTCATTTACTACATGATGTCCTTCAGTGACTGGTAAGAAAATTCTCAGCAGTTGCCAGATTGTTTTCACCTATTTCAGGAGTGTACTCTTGCAGCCAAATATAAACGATGTTTATGATGGCACTTACAGGAAGATGCAGATAAGCCCACAGATGGCTGTGTGTTTTTGAGAGCTGTGATAAAGGGTTGGCAAAGGAAAGCAACACACCTAATGTGGTCTGTACGTATAGTGGTGGTTGTTCCTGAGTCATAGCTGCCTATTGCTGGGCAGCAGCTGTTGAGGTTTCCCTAATAGAATCAGGAAACTGTACAGCTACAAAACTTGGCATTTGCAAGCATGCAATTAGGAAAAACTAGGAAATTCCTAATACGATTCCTAATTGTGACTTGCATACAGCACTGGCATCGTAGCCGTAGGCAGGAAGGGTCATAGCACTGATGCGTAGATGGTATGAGTTGCATAACACTACAATCCCTAAGTAACCACATGCCTGCGTATCTGCTGGAGTCACAGCCTTCCTGTGTCGGCCATGTTCGTGCACAGGTGATTCTCTCTCCTGAGACTCAAGTCAACATATCTAGAGGCAGTAGACTTCAAATGCCACATCCAATGTTAAATTGTACACAGAGCTCCATATTACAACTCACATTTTTCTGCTGCAGGGATGAGATGCAAGATGCTGGAATTGCTTCAGACACATTGATGAAGAATTTCTTCTTTGTGCCTTCTTGCATTCAGCTGAGCCCAGAAGACCGCTTTTCCACTGCAGCTTAAACAGGCATTAACGCTTCATTTAGACCTGCAGTTGCAAGTCTGTAGTTTGTCTGGTCAACATTCCAGTGTGGAAGAAATGGAACAATCTTGAATTCAATTCATTCTCTTCAAAACTTGAAAAAAATAGTACTAGCTAATGGGGACCAGGCAAAACAAGCTACAGCTACAATTCACCGGGGGGAGGGAGGGTTAGATAATGGCATCCAAATTTAAACTTACGTTTATTCAACCCCTGAGCGTTTAAATATGCAACAAAATGGATGACTTAGTGGAGATGGAAACCCATCACTTGGGTTCTTCAACAGTTTACATACAAGTACACAGTTTTTATACTAAGGATTCCTGTTAGAAAAGTCTTGTAAAGTTATTGTCTTTCGCCCAGATATATCAAATGTCAGTGGGAGACCAGTGTGACTTCATTAGATGTTTAGTGTATTTAGAATGTGTAAATTTGTGCTTTGAACTGTAGTTTAATAAATGTAAAATTGCATCATAGTATTTGTTGTATTTGACCCTTGATGTATCCCTTGTATGATTGCAATAAAACTTTGTGTAGATTTTAATGTTTTTCAGGCTACCTTTGGGAGGGGGCAGGCAGAAGAGGTAGCTGTAGAGCAGATAGATGTCTACATGATTGGGAAGCTGCCTTCTCTCTAGGCCTTTACTGCAGCTTGGCATTAAATTGTATATAATTTGAGCTTGATAAATCTGTATAAAGTGAAAATCTGAGTACATTTCTGGAAGGCTAAAATACAAGTTGTGGTGTTTAATGTTATAGCGTGACTTTAGTTTCAGTTCTGACAGCCAATAGCAAACCTGCAACAGATGACAGATGTACAAAGAAGAGATAGTAGTCATGTAGCTCTGGTGCACATGTAGTGCCCCTAGGGCAGCATGGGTTTGTACAGCTTTACAAGCACTCGAAGTTCTGTAGCAGGTTGCTAGCTATTATTTTTAGCATTCAGTGAGTAGTCTGACTTACAACTTCAACTTCTTCTGTATAGTCCTAACTCATCAATGGAGGTCTTCAGAAACGTAAGTGCTGTCCTGCACTGGACTTGATTTCAGTATACCCACAGAATAAAAGTAGAGCACTCTACCAGAAGTATGTATGCCAAGTGCATCAAGTAACTTGTACTGCTGCAGCCATCCAGGGGCTCTCTTTATTGCTGGAGCCCCTTGATGTCTTCCAGGTGCTTTTCTTTCTCACTGTAAGTTTATCTGCCCCATGTGAGAACTGCGGAGGGCTGTCAGGGTTCTGAGATGGTGTGTGAAGTTCTGGATCTCCTGTTATCAAAGGGAGCTGTTCTAACCCTTAGATGGAGGTATAATTTCGAGCTTTTAGTTGTGAGTGTATTGTGAGAGTGCGCCTTACAGAATGAAGAATTGAGGTATCATAAAATGTGATGAGTTTTCTTTAAGTTCAAGTACAACTCAGCAGAGCACTGACCTGTCAGTTCAGACTTAACTGGCCTATAAAACGGTCCTGATGAGTTAAAGTACAAGGTGACTGACGTTGAAGGTAGCATTAAGAAAGATCACTGGATTAAATGTGGAAAAAGGAAAGGGAGGAAGTAATCACGGTTGGAACCCTCCTCTTTCTTGAACCTGAAATGATGATCCATCCTGACACTTCAAGAAGTCAATGTGCACTTAGTTGAATCTTCTTACTGAACTTTTTCTCTAGGCAGAACAGACCACACCATTTTTTTACTGTAGAATACGAGCTAGAGTTGGCTGATAGATAAAAGGGTTGTTTTGTAGTCTTAGAGTTGTTTTCTGTGAACTTGCAGGTCAGTTTAAGAACAGAGCATCTCCAAATGATACAGTCAGAGCAGAATGGTGCTTGAAGAGAGCTTGCTATTAAAGGAATGTGAATTCTGAACGTAGTATGTATTGCAATTAACGTTGCTAGGTGTTGCTATTTGGTTATACTGTTATTGCAACCTAGAATTTTTATGGAAAACAAAAGTGGAGTGATTTCCATACAGTAATTCCTAGGAACTACCATAGCTCTGTCATGCTGAATACACATCTGCAACTCCACTTGTTGCCCACATGCTGCTGGTGCAGTTGGCTGCTGTCATTGGAATGTCACTGAGTGAAAGTGTTCCTGGGAGCAGTCTGTACATCCCCACCTGCTTGTTGTAACCTCACACCCTTCAGCTGCATCCCGGTTCCCAAGGAGGACGCAGGACAACTTGAGACAGCACGGGGTTGCAAGTGGCTTTAAGCTATGCCAGCTCCCTCAGGAGCAGCTGAAAGGGTTCGACCTTTGAGGTGTGTGACTGAGCAGCTCCACACCTGGTGTGCATTGGCTCAGAATGCAAGGAAGGGCTGCGGATCCCTCACTGCGTGCGTTGCTACCCTTGTTTGTTGCTTTAACAATTTAACAAGAGTCCTGCACTGGGAGTGCTGGCCCTGGGGCTAGGGAAAAGCCCAACCTGTTAGCACGTGCAGCTCTTGCCCAACAGGCCCCGGTTCCTGATGGCAGATGGTGCGTGTTTGCTTGTGGTGCTGGGAATGGGAACAGCAGGGGGAGGCAGGTGGAGGTAGGCAGTGGATGTGCTTTTTAATGGGTTTGTGGGCTGTTCTCTGAGAGAGTACGTGTGCCTGTCTGATGTGGAGCCAGAAGCCGGGTGGTGCAAGTGGGAGCAGTGCTAGGGTGACGTGCACCCTGCTGGCAGGCTATATCCTTAGCATAATGAGCTTTCCTTCACTTGATACTTTAATCCCTTTGCAGCTGCATAGTCTGTAATCTGAGTTAGGTGTGTTAATAGGTCAGCTGCAGAGGATGAGGCTAATGGTGCTTTACAGAGGAAAGAGGGACTTGAGGAGGTAAGGGCGTGAGCCTTGCAGTCGCTCAGCTACAGGTGTGCAGGCTGCTGGGCTGGGGCCCTGAGGGCTGCACTTTGCTGTGCCTATACGTGATTTCTCAAATGTAGTGCTTTGTTTTGGTGTTCTCTACCTGGAATGCTGCAGCAGTGTGGGCCCCAGCCCCTGTGGGACGTGCATCGGGTAGCGATGTTTCTTGCTGTTGCTGCCTCAGGACAGGATAGAGAGTTGGTATCAAGGCAAAACAGTAGAACAAGCAGCGTCAGCTCCAGAACCTTACAGCATGGTTTAGTGAGTGCTGCACGGTGTTAGATCCTGGTTGTATTATTTTTTTTGCTCATCTCCCTTTCTGACGCTGTCAGGAACACCTCAGCTATTTGACTCTGGGCTCAGTACACAGCTGAGCTGAAGTGCCCGCGGTGAGGGTAGTGACAGGATGGGAGCTGATGTGCTGGGTCCCTGCAGTGCTGGTAGGGCCCAGAGCCATCCATGCAGGCTGCAGGCCTGACTCTGGACACCGCTGGTGGGGCAGTGGCCAGCAGGGAGCTCCCGCCACCAGCTGCCTCTGCCGGCCTCAGCACAGCCTGCGCCCTCCCTGTGTGGGCTTTCCCATTAAAAGCTCCTGTTTCAACAAGTTGTAATTTTCCAACGAACTCATCGGGGCCCCCCCCCGGCTTTCCTCAACCCTTGTAGCCCTCTGCCTGGCCTGAACTCACAGCCGCTGCTGCCAGCAGGGCCCATGCTGAGATGCGGGCGCAGCTCTCCTTGCGGCACTGTGTGCTTATCCACGTCTCCATCAATCTGCTTTTCCCTGCAGGCCTGGGAACTGGTACCTGATGCCCCTCTGGGGCTGTGAGACCAGAACAGATTCCATCAGGTCAGATCCTGGGCAGGGCTCCAGTGCGCATGGGGACGGGCAGAAATAGGAGAGGAATTCCCCTCTCCAGCTCATTGCAAAGCAATGTTTTCTTGGTGCCTTACGGAAACATGCAGAGAGCAAAGCTGCTTGGCACTACTGCCATTCAGCATGCTGCTCTCTCTGTGTTTTGCAGTGTCCTTGGGGTGGGGGCTCCCCTGTTGCCCTGTAGCTGCTCTGGGCAGCCTGTGCCAGTGCCTCACCACCCTCTGAGTAAAAAATTTCCTCCAACCATCTAACCTAAATCTCCCCTTTCAGATTTTTAATGTTTCCTTTTCATGGAGCAGAGGGGCTCTGTCAGGCAGTACTCACCTGTCATACAGCAGTGGGCCTGTGCTGCACCTCTGTGCAGAAATGTGCTTATCTAGAAAGAGCCATCTTGTTTGTGTGCCCTTGGCATTACAACACACCTGGAAGAAGGAACTCTGAGCTCCGGTCATTCCTTCCAGGACAGTTTTCCAAGTTCATATCAGGTAGATAGTGAACACGTTATAAAGTCTTTTATCCTATCTAGCCCTAAGGAACTAATTTCCCCAGCCTCTTTTTACCAAAGTCCCTGCACTTGCTGACCCTTGGGCTATCTGTAGTCAGTTGTTCACTCATAACCTCTGTGTACCTCTTGAATTTCCCCACAAGTGTTTGTCTCTTTGTGTGGGTGATGTGAGAACTGAGATGACAATGATGCTACCCAAAGTGGGGTAAGGGCTTGGCCTGGGGGTTCCCTTGCCGGAGCAGCAGCCAGAGCCCTGCAGCAGGGGCATCGTTACCCTTCCCATCAGTTTGGGGAAAATCATTCCTTACCTTGGATCACCAACATCTCTGCCCTACAAGAGCAGCACTCTGTCTGGTTCCAGTGGAAGCAACTATGGGAGAAGGATGGATTTTCCCTCTCAATCTGCTTTAACATTTCATCCTTTGTTCCCATGAATGTGTGAACTCAGTGAGTGCTTTGCCACCACAGTGCAAAGCCCTTCCTTGAGGGGAACCTGCGTGGTACAGTGCTCTATTGCACCTACTGAGAGGCAGGCAGGTAGGAGCGTGGGGTGGGCTGGAGCCTGGCCGCCTCTCATCTCCTGCAGAGCATGCTGTACTGATAGGCAGCGGGGCCCTGCAGCACGCAGCACACCTTCTGGCACACCCAGCTGCAGGTGTTCAATGAACCTCTCATTACTTCAGTGCACCTTGTAGCCTCTTGCTGATGATGCACTCAGGTGGGGTCTCAGGTCAGTTGTCTTGCTTGTAGTACCATGCCAATGACCATGAGCCCCGGGAGCACTGTTTGAGATACAAAGTGCAGTGGGAGCGGGGAGCTGAGGAGCCAGGCAGGAGCCACGCTGCCGCTGCGTGACAGCTTCCTGCTCACCCTGTGCAGCCTTTCACCTATAAAACACTGTTTACAGATTTCACTCTTCACCTTTTTTTGGTTGCAAACCAATACCTTTCTGTGTGTGCGTGCACTGCAGCTGGCAGAGCCATATGGTGTTTTCCTGATGTACGTTGGAGCGCAGCTCTGTAATGGTACAGCTGAGAGAGGCTTCAGATGAGAAAAACTTCCCAGGACTTCTAATCTGTATAAATAACCACCACAACAAAAAGACATTTTGAATTTATGCTTCGTGCTGCCGACCTCCTTGCTACCCCTCTCAAGTCCAAAATGTATGCAGATCATGGATTAAGAGTTTCGCTCTTAAAAAGAACAGCAAATGGATATGATAAATGGGCACGTTGAGGGAAACAGATGCGTTTAAAAACTCCACTTAAACACATTTTCATTTGTATTTTATGGCAGCAAGAAAGGAGTACTTACAGATAATTCCAGCGGGGGAAAGTTCTTGCCTCGATGTACAAACAAAGAGTTATAGCTGAGATTTCTGGATCTGCCCGAGGAATTCGGGCGTCCAAGTAAAACAAACCAAGTGAGCATCCAAATCCACTGCACGTCCCTGAAATCCCTCCTGCCTGTGTGCACGGGGCCGTGCGTATACGAGTACGTGGATTTATGAGCAGAGCAATTACTCTTCCAGGGATTCTGAATCTGTAAATACCTAAAAATGAACTCCAACTCGATGGGGTGTTTGAACGACCGCTCGGATATGACCTGATCAATACTGATTATTTAACAAGAGTAAATCTGACCCAGAACTTTCTAAAGCCTTAAGCTCTCTAGTACACATGGCCAGTAGGATTATTTAGGGGCATCCAGCCAGAGTTGCCACACAGCACTGCCGTAACCAAACAAACCCACCTACGCTGGGATTTTGGGCTATTTATAGTCATTCCAAGAGCAGGAGAAGGGTTTGTCCCTATAGGGCCATGCATATACATAGGTCTCCTCCTGAAAACTGCAGCTTTGCTGTGTCATCCCAATCCGGATTCATAAAGCTTCCTTTAGCACAGGCTGCTGCGCTGTTTCTGCAGTTTAATAGACGCTTTTCAGACATAGACTTCACTACAGAGGTTACATCTGCACATTGGCTTCTCAGCTTTGCTTTCCATAGGTATGTTAACCAGGACAATGCCATATCACTGATTTCACTAACACTGCAAGCATTCACAGTGCCTCTGATTGCTCCTCTGTGAAATCTGAGCCTCGCTCAGGTGTAACTCGCTGCAGGTGAGGAAACATACCCAAAGGGCAAATCAAACCCATACGGTGTGACAACATGGCAGAACAGTGGGCAGAAAACGCTGGGGTGGGGTACAGCAGGGATCTCACACCACCTGTAGGAATTCCCAAGACTTCTCCTCCAGAAGACAGAGCAGACAAAGCTTTCTGGAGCCTTCACACAGGTGTGACCTGCTCCAGGGACCTATACCTTACAGCCTAGAGCTGAAGGCAGCGGCTTTTGGTCTCATTTGGGGTAAATTTCAAAGCTTCCTGCAGATGGAAGAAACCAAAGGACTTCCATTTGTCCTCCTTTTGTCTGTATTTGTGTTGCAGCCCCAGTCCCAGCCAGCACTCACTGATGTGAGCAGGACCCATGAAGAGGGCACTCGCTGCTTGCTAATCTCATGCATGTTATACTTGATACAAGCGAGGAAGGCTGAATATATAAGCAGAACAAAACATGGCAAATGTGCTCACAAAAGGCTTTGTCAGATAAGGGGGTGGGGGCCACAAGAAACTCCTCAGCTCTTGTTTGCTGCTTTCTGTTCCACCTACACTCACACCGGTGTGGGAACTGTCCGTTTTTGGGAGGGATCTGTAGAGGGTTCCTGGTAAGCATGTGATCCTGACCACTCGCAGTGGAATGAGACTGTTTTCTGACTGATGATCATAATCATTCCAGCTGCAAAACACACGCGCGTATAAACATTACAACATCGATGTTGCTTTTACAACGTCTGGTGTCATCAAATAAACAACAACAGCCTTCAGGAGTGGCTCCTGAACCCAACAGCTGGACGAAAGCCTTCCTCTGGTGGTGGTTTATCTTTCATCCGTCTTTCAGGCTTTCTCAGAATAATTCACTACAAAGGAATAAACAACTGCAGAATCACACTCTTTCTGTGTGTCACGTATCAGCATTTTCTGTCCCTACGTGGAGTGAGATGAGATAGTATTTCGCAAGAATCCCTCTGTTGCCACTACTGCAGAACAGACCGAGACTTTTCAGCAGTGCCCATGAATGGACTGCTGGGAAGAACATGTTAATCAACCCTCAGTCATCCATTCCAGTATAAACAGCTTACCCGCAGATCCACCTCAGGTTGCCTCATCATGTACCCAACAAAGAGGAAATGAGAGGAAATGGAAGCTTCTCATGCAGGGCAGAAGCAAACGAGCTGAGCCGGCAGGTTTGGGAGGCCCTGGTTTGCTACATGTTGGAGACCACTCCCATCTCTCAATTGTTCCCCATCTCAACAGTCACAGCGTCCCTTCTTTCCTTCTCCTTGGCCCCACAGTGAGATTCAGGCTTCTTCAGCTTCTGGATTATCATTTTCAGTATCTCTTCTCTCCCCCCAGCTCTCAGGCAAATCTCTCAGCAGCAGTGGGCTGTGCTATGGCTGCGCTGGAAAGCATGCAGCCAGTAAACCCAGCCAGTGAGGCCTGAGTGCTGTGCCGCTCCTCAGAGCCCTCCTCTGCCCAGCTGATGGCTCTCCTCACCTTGTGGGTGCTCACGGTGGGATTCCCCTCGCCTCACCTATCTACTTTGTGGGCTTACCCACCTGTGGAAGCTGTCCAGGTTCCCATCATCAGTACTGGAGATGGAGTCAGCAGAGCTGGGTGCAATTAATTCTGCATCAGGGTAAAGATGAAACATGCCCAAACCCCGTGGTTTATATTTACTACCACGTCAATGGCCATAAAAAGAGCTATAAAAACAGATGCTTGTTCTACAAGCACCTAATCTTAGATGAATCCCACCCACAAAGTCACTGGGTACAGTTACATTCACTTTGCTATCTGAACCAGAGAACAACCTCGGGCTCAGGGCCACGCGGTACAGACTGGCCTGCTTCCCAGCTGCTCAAACAAGGGTCCTCTGGAGCAGATGATTTGCACCCATGAGATGAGCAGGACCACGAGGCCTGTGCCAGAGCCCTACGCACTCCCAGGTCTCCTTGGCCTCCCCGGCCAGCACACTCACCAGCACAGGCCCCACCACACAGCCTTCGGCTGCTGTTTTGCAACAGGTATGTGTATACCTGCACCTGCAGCCTTCCAGGCATTGACCTCATCTGCGGTCCCTTCTTCCCCTTGGGGAGAGGAGACTTTGAACTTAGAGCAGTTGACTGAAGGGATTGTTCCACTCTGTGCTGTGCAGCCTCACCTTGAGCACTGGCTGCAGCTTGGGTGTCACAGTATAGGAAAGAGATAAAACTATCAGAGAGCCTCCAAAGGAGGGCTACATGGATGGGGGTGGGTCTGGAGGGCGAGACGTATGAGGAGCGCTGAGGCCGCTGTGTTTGCTCAGCCCAGAGCAGAGGAGCTGAGGGGAGGCCTGATGGCGGCTGCAGCTCCTCACAGGGAGCGGAGGGGCAGCGCTGAGCTCTGCTCTGTGTGACAGCGACAGGGCCCGAGGGAACGGCATGGAGCTGCGTCAGGGGAGGGGCGGGTGGGGGTGAGGGACAGGTTGTGCACCAGAGGGCGGTGGGCACGGAACGGGCTGCCCAGGGCAGTGGGCACGGCCCGAGTGCCGGAGTTCAGGGAGCGTTTGGGCAGCGCTCAGACACTGGGATTGAATTTGGGGTGGCGCTGTGTGGAGCCGGGAGTTGGGCTTGATGACCCCTCTGGGTTCTTTCCAACTCAGGATATTCTAAGAGCAGGAAGACAAAAGTCATGGGTGGGTTCAGATAGACGGGGTCTTTATAAACACTGCGTGCCAGCCCCTTACATCTGGCACGTCCCTTACTGGATCCGTCTCCACAGAAAAGAGAACCAGCACTGCCCTTTGGAGGCTGGCAATCACCACCCTTTTTTGGATACCATAACTAGGTACTCAGGATCACTCTGCAGAGTGGATGCCACCAGTAATGCATGTTTCACCTACGAGGGACAAGCCATTGCTCTCTTTTTCCAGAAGAACCTCCCTGGCATCAGGGTGTCACTGCACCTTGCCATGGCTCGCACAGCCCCCTCCTTGCTGCTGCAGTCCTGCAGAGTGAGTCTTGGTGGGACTGAGGTGTGGTGTGCCTCCAAGGATGCTGTGGGACAGAGGAGCTTGAATCACGACAGCAATGAGCCGTGAGACCAAGGTGTACATCTCCAACAGTGAGATGCAGAGCTGAGGCCCACACCCCCATGCTGAGCTTCAGGAATGAGGTGCGTGCCCTGCAATCTGGGCTGCAGGACCAAAGCGAGCCGCAGGGAGGAGTTGAGGGAGCAGCCAGATGCCAGCAGCCTGCTGCCATGCAGGTGGTCAGGACAGGTCTCACATAGCTGTGCTCTGTGCCATCTCCTGCCTCTGCCTGAGGCACTAAAACAACTGGAGGACCGAAGGCAAACACCCTTCCCGCTCCCTGCACACTCCCCACATAATCACTGCTCCTCCCATTTCCACGGACCTGCTCCTGTGTTACCTGCGTGAAAGCCTCCGGGGTTGAGTAGCTTTGGCAAAGTTCAGCGGCTGCCACACCTAACAAGCACTTTAGGCAAGCTTTTTTTGTCTTGAGGGCAATCTCACTGCCAGGGTTCCCTCCCACTGACCAAGTCATCACTACTTGCACACTGTCCACCCGGACATTAAACAGGGATCTACCCTGCAGCCCTGCATGACTCTGATACAGCTGAGATACTTGCACTGTGCAGCACCAAAACAGGCTTTCATAGAGGCTTTTTTTTTTTTAATTAAAAAAAAAAAAAAAAAGTATTGCTCAATTCTTGCTGTGTTGCCAAAGGCTATCTGAGCTATCTGTATGGCAAAGCCATGACTCTTATGACATCTCTTTAAATGAGACACAAGGCCTTGAGCTCCACGGGTCCCTAAAGTATGCCCTTAGTTCTGTGACGTCTCAAGGAAAAAAGAAATCAGTTACTAACAGTGAGATGATTGCTTAACAGCACGCCAGTGGTGTATTTTGCACCATGATATGAGCAGAGGCATTTGACAAGAGGTGGCAGTGGGACGTGAGAGCTCAAGGCTTGCCAAGACATACTGGAGGGTTGTACTGGGTGCAAGGAGTCAAAGTGGATGCAGTACAGCCTGTACCGCATGAGGAACTGCCTGCACTTCTGTACCTGCATTTCCCTATTCAGAAACTATTCACTTGCTTGAGTATGAACTAACACACATGCAGTGGGAGTTGGATCAAATCTTAGCATCACAGAGCTGTTAATCGTTCCTGCAACATTACATTTACTGATAGCTTTGCTCTACTTTGTCTGTTTTGTGTGGCTGAAACTATTCAGCAATTCAAAAGTTAGAAAGTGCAGGTAGGCTTAAAGAAAAGAAGGGCCTTTGTTCATATGACTATTATCAAAATATCTATATTTGGAGGTGCAGAAACGCTGTTACCTTTGTTAGGAGAAGGAAAGTCCCTGCTGACTTCCATACCACATTAGTATGTCAAATGAACTGCTCTGGTCACATCACCATCTGCTTGCCTCTGGAATTTATCCTGGAAATGCAGCAGCTATTCAGTCACTGTGCAACGAGTAAGATCAGTTTGGGCACGAAAAAGCAAACAAATGTATTTCCAGTGCTTCCATCGGGAAAAACACATCACAGCATGGACAGGTGGCTTTGTCAGCTGCACAAGCTCACTCTACAGTGCTTAATCTTAGTTCAGTTTCTAAGTATCTGATTTTTTTTTTAACAGTGCTTTATATTGATCATTGGCTTATATTCAAAGTGGTTCATTAAATCACGACACCCATAGAAGTACTCATCCAACACGGAGGTTTAAAATAATCATTCATGCCCTTTCATAAGTGCAGTACGGCTTCTTGCTGGTCAGCATGTAGAAGCCCAGTCTGTAGGATAAAGGAGCCACTTACGGCTCCTTGTAAATTCTGTATGACAAAGCCAAGGTAAGCCACAGGTAACGGAGCGTGCTGAAATTCAGGCTTAGACTGCTGGATAGGATTGAAGTTACCTAGTTGGCCAGCGATTTTCCAGTCTTGTTGCCAATTCTCTTTCCTCATTTATCATCCCAATCCCACAACAATTCATCTTTCCACATCAGAAATACATGAAATGCAGGCTGAGCAAGTGGTTTACTAGGAAACATAAGATATAGTGTAAGAGGCATAAATAAATAACCCACAAGGGCTAAATGTCTAATGCTAAACTCCTAAACGCCTTCAGAATGAAAAGCAAACACATCAGGTTACTCCAGGATGGTGTAAAACCACATCCCTATCTTCCCTGGGAGGCCGAAGGGAAAGCACACACATTTGATCTGACAGCTGTAGCTCAGATTCTTCCACTGGCTGCCAAGGGGAAAAGCATTTTTACTGAAAACTGCTCATCTGCCAAAAAGAAGTGCCTCTTACTCGCCTCGGGCTTCATTAGGGGTGTCTGCTTCCCCCCGCCGCCATGGCAGCCACGTCAACAACAGCATTGCCAACACCCTCTGGAGCCTTCCACACAGTGACCCGCAGGCAAGGCATGATGATGGCTGCATGGACTCGGGGGCAAACAAAACACTCTGAAGAGGAGATGGGGCTGTGAGCAACGCTGTGCTGAACTCATCCATGCAATGCTGGGTTGGTCTTGTGTAGGATGGGGAGAAACACAGCACTGCCAGCCACGCACGATCCGCTTGGTGTGGAAATCAGGCTGGTAAAATAAATGACAGCCTTAAAGCTAATTACAAATAGCTTCTGCTCTGCACATGAAGATAAACTGTCACGTTTCCCAGCCTCTGAAGCAGGGATTATTTTTGGGAGAGGCGGTTGTAGACAGTCTCAGCCTGCACAGCAGGGAAGGAGCGGGGAAGGAAAGAGCAGTCCAACACACAGGGAGGGTTTGCAGCAAGATGAGCAGCTGTACCTCCGTGGATGCCAGGGGTGTGTGGGGAACGGAGCTCCCATGGGGTGCAGGAGCCAAAGAGCAGTTTGGTCTCTCCTTTCCGAGGGCTGCTCCTCCCAGTTCAGCCCAGAGGCCTGAAATGCTGCTCCAGGACACGTCACCAGGATGGCAGGGCCTCGGGCACACGAAGCCTATCCGTCTGGCACAAAGCCCCCTCTTCTTCACGGTCCCTCAGCCCCGGCTGCATCGCTACCGCCTCCGGTCAGTTTTCGCTGCCCAGTTCCCAGCCAAGCACCGCTCTCGGCGCCCAGCCCTCACAGCAGCCCTCGCCTCTCATCCTATCGCTGTTACCTGGGAGAAGAGGCCGACCCCCGACCCACCACAACCTCCTTCCAGGCAGCCGGAGAGAGCAACGAGGCCTCCCCTGAGCCTCCCCTTCTCCAGACCGGACAACCCCAGCTCCTCAGCCGCTCCCACAAGACCGGTGCTGCAGACCCTTCCGTTTCGCTGCCCTTCTGAGCACACACCCCAGCGCTTCCACGTCCTTCCTGCGAGGAGCCGCAAAGCGCCGCTCACTTCCAGACCCGTACTGCACGACCACCTCAGCAGCACGTACCGCCAGTACCGCGCCACGGCGGCTGACTGAAAAGGCGAACGGCATTTCATACCGCATACTGCGTTCGTTTACACGGGCGGAGCGGACGCTGCGGGGCCGCACCGCGGGTGACTCCCCGGTGCCGCCGAGGCCGCAGCACACAGCCGGGGCGCAGCGCCGCTGAGCCGTGACCCCCCGATCGGGGGCGGCGGGGCACGCCGGGCCCGGGGACGAGGCCAGGGAATCCCCCCGGCGCCGCCTCCGCGCCGCGGGGTGGGGCGGGGGGCCGCGTGACCTCACGGCGAGGCGGCGGCCGCCCCCGCCCGGATGCACTGACTCAGCCGCCGGGATGACGGCGGGAGCGCGCACGCCGCGCCGACGGCCGGGCCACGCCGCGCCGACAGCCGGGCCACGCCGCGGGGCAGCCGCCGATCACGCGCGGGGCGCCCCGCGCCCATTGGCGGCCGCCTCACACACCTTTGCCGCCGATTGGCTGCCGGGAGAACGACGCCCCGCCCGCCCGCGCGGGGCGCTGGAGCCGCCGCCACCTGAATGGGGAGCGGCGGACAAAAAGAGGAAAATCGGCGCGGGCACGGCCGGCGGCGGCGGCGCGGGGTCCCGGCACGGCGCGCGGTGAGCGGGGGCCGCGGGAGGGGCGCCGCGGCGGGGTACGCCTCGGGGGGGGCGAGCCGGGAGGAGGGGCGCGGCGCCACGGGGGGACCGGCAGAGCGCTGCGGCCGGACGGGCGGTGGCGCGAGGGGAGCGGCGGGTACGAAGCGGGGGGCGCCCCCGGCACTGCGAGCGGGGAGCCGGGCGTCCCTGCGCCGGGCAGCGGGACGGGCCGCGGGACAGGCCGAGCTCCGGGCGCCGGCTGCCGGCACCGCGAGCGGCCCCCCGCCTCCGCGCCGCCGGGCGCGGTGGTCGCGGCGGTCGCGACCCCGTCCCCGCGGCGCGCTGCTGCCCCACTCCCTTCCTGCGCCGTCTGGAGGCGGGGCCGGGCGCGCGGCGAACTGGGGGAAAGGTCGGCGCGCGGCGCTCCCAGCAGCCGCCGATCACGCTTTGTTCGCGTGCCCCCGCCCCGGCCGCGCCCCGCCCGGGGCAGCCAATGGGGGCGGGGCGGGGGCGGGGCGAGGCGAGGCGGCGGGGTGCGCCGAGGTGACGGTGGCTCGCGCCCAACGGCCGCCGGGGATTGGGGCGGGGGCGGGGCGTGCGGCCGCGCCTCGGCGCTCCTCCGCGCCGCGGAGCTCCCCCACGGCGATGCCGCCGGCGGCTCCTGGCGCGGGGCTCCGTTCCGCGCGGCGTTCGGCCAAAGCGCGCGTGTCCCGACGTGCCGCTCCCCGGGCTGCCGCTCTGCCGTCCGTAAACGTGGCCGCGTGCGCTCACGGGCGTTCTGGGAACACCGAGCGGCGGCTGACGCGATCCGAAGGGAGCGGCCCTCGGCTCCTCGTAGCCGCGGGTCAGAACGGCGGTGCCGCGTTCGGCGCGGGAATGGAAGGCGGGTGCGGCGGCAGGGGGGGATTTGGGCTCCGTCCCGTGTTGCGTTTTGAGCGTTTGGAGCTTTCAGACGCGACAATGTGGAATAACTGAAACTATTGCTTAAGGCTCGGGGAAGTTGCTTGGTCTCAAGGAGCTGTGTCATCCTCACCGGATGGCAGATCTCCCCACAGACGACCTAAGAAAGCGTCCTGTAAAGAGGGCAGCGTAGCCGTAGTCCGTGTCACCACGCACGTATTCTTACACGAGGTGCTCTGCGCCCAGACTCACCATCGAGTTAAAGGCTTATTGAACTCTGACCCAAACAGGAGGAAGAAATGGAGGTGATGACTGAGAAGCAGGGAGATGCTCGGTATTTCTGGAACAACACCCCCGAGAAGGGCGATTACGAGGCTGTCGAGGCCCTGATTTCTATGAGCTGCAACTGGAAGTCTGACCTGAAGAAACATGCAGACGTGAGACCCATCACGCCGGCCTCTGACGTGTCGGAGGAGAGTGAGGAGACCCTGCTTCCCGGAGCCGCAGACTTCAGCACCATCCCCGCCTTTGTAAGTGCTTACCACGTGCGTGCTCGCTTCCCCGTGTCCTGAGGCAGCAGTCGGTAACGCGTGGCAGCGGGTTATTAAATGCCCCCCCCTAATCTCACCTCTCCCCGCAGTGCCTGACCCCCCCGTACAGCCCATCCGACCTGGAGTTGTCCCACGCCACCCCCACACCTCGCGGAGAGGCTGATCCGCACGCGCCCAGAGCCCCGAAGGCCCAGGCGACCAGCGTCATTCGCCACACGGCCGACGCTCAGCTCTGCAATCGCAAAACCTGCCCGGTGAGAACGGCCAGCGTACTGAAATACCAGGATGGTGCTTCGTGGGACAGCGATGGCAAACAGGACGGCAAAGCAGAGTGCTCGGCTGTGGCGCTGAGCGGAGCGAGTTACGAAAGCAGACGACTGCCAGCTGCAGAAAGAGAAACTGCGGAGCCGGCTGCCGGCCCTGAGCGCTCGGCAAAGCCTGCGGTCAGCAGGCATCCGTCTGTCCCTGGGTCAGCGCAGCAGCCGGCACCGTTGGCAGCCCAGTGCCCTGTCCCGGGAAACGGAGCCCCCCCCGTGCCGGTGATCTGCCAGATGGTCCCGCTGCCCACCAGCAACTCCGTTGTGACTGCCGTGGTGCCCGGCGCTGCAGCCAGCCGGCCGCCTGCGCTCTGCCAGCCCATGGTGCTCATGGGCACGCAGGTCCCCAAGGGCGCCGTCATGTTCGTCGTGCCCCAGCCAGTTGTGCCGAGCGCGAAGGCTCCGATGCTCAGCCCAAACGGCACGAGGCTCTCTCCTATTGCCCCCGCTCCTGGCTTCGCACCTTCTGCAGCCAAAGTCGCTCCGCCGGTTGATTCTTCGAGAATAAGAAGTCACGTTTGCAGCTACCCGGGGTGTGGGAAAACTTACTTCAAGAGCTCCCATTTGAAGGCTCACGTCCGAACACACACAGGTTGGTCACTCTTTCTGGCTGTTAACGTGACGTTGCGGCTGTATGCACTACTTGTTAGGAATCTCATAGTTACTGGATTTGTTCATGGAGTGTATTGTGGGGCAGCAATGAAGGGCTTCTTTCCCATTGTGTGCGTTATAATGCCACCTAATCTGTGAGAGGAAATACCCCGGGGAGTTGATTCAGCAGTTTGTGCTGGCCTCGCTCCATGTCAGAAGGCAGACAGCAACATGTCTTACAAGCACTGGAAGCAGGGCCTTGCCCAAATGTAGAGTGGGCTTTTCTGTAGTTACAGATTCCTTACTAGGCTTCTACACAAGAATGCCTTTGTGCAAAGTAGGTTAAGGTTAACTTAAAAGGGATTCTTTTATGAGCAAAAGCAAGTGTCCAGTCCAAGCTATTCCCACTTTGGTTATCTCTGAGCAACTTCTCCGTGTCTCAGCTCTTATTTGCAGTAGCAAAAAGAGGCACATGCATTTTCAGGGACTCACGGTGCGCTGCCAGAGCTCCGTTACATGGAAATGGGACCAACATCGTTACGGGTTGCATTAAGGGGAGCACTTTGGTCACACTGAGGCACCGTAATCTGCGGCACCCATGGAGCTCAGAGCTAAAATCAGCCCTGTGTGGAGGCACTGGGAGCATCTCACATAGTTTGTTTTCCAGAGGACTTTTCACACCTTCTGTACTACTTAGTACTGACGATAGTGAGTCTGCAGTGCTTAATCATTAGTACATTTTTTTTCACATTTAGTATATATAAAAGTAATTAAATTTATATGGAACCTGGTTGTAGTGGAAATGCTTTCTTCAAAAAGCCAGCTGCTGTCAGTCGAGCCAGTAGTCTTGGTTGCTCAGTCGGTGTTCATGGCTTTCCTTCTCGCAGGAGAGAAGCCCTTTAGCTGCAGCTGGAAGGGCTGCGAGAGGAGGTTTGCCCGCTCCGACGAGCTGTCCCGGCACCGCAGGACTCACACGGGGGAGAAGAAGTTCGCGTGCCCGATGTGCGAGCGGCGGTTCATGAGGAGCGACCACCTGACGAAGCACGCGCGGCGGCACCTCTCCGCCAAGAAGCTGCCCAACTGGCAGATGGAGGTGAGCAAGCTGAACGACATGGCCGTGCCCCCTCCGTCGGCGGCTGCGCAGTGAAGGGACTTGGTCGGAAGACGGCGGATTAACTGTTGTCACTGGGGTATGCCAGTGTAAAGAAAAAAAGGAAAAAAAAAAAAAGAAAAAAAGAAAAAAAAAAAAAGCTTTTGCTGCAGGTCTGCGGGTCTCCGGTGCCAGCTGCTGATGGCAGCGCTGCAGGGAGGTGAGTGACACTACGTGGGGCTGAGAGTCGGGCCGGCTGGAATGGCGGGTGTCTTTTGCACTGGTGAGGAGAGAGAGGGAAGGTTCTGGAGCAGAGCAGCACGCGTCGTGCAGGTTTTGAATTGAGCAGATTATTCATATATGCTATATATATATATATATATATGTGTACATATATATATCAGGCAAGCATCAGTCTTGCTGAAGGTTTGAGGCTGATGCTTGAGACCAGCACAGATGTTAACTGTTGGTTGTGAATCTCCAGTACAACACAGATTAGATAGACAGCAGTGTGCAGGCACGGGCTTGAAAGCCCAGGGTGTACCTGCCGGAGGTAATCCACATTGCTTTTCCTACTTCTTGCTGGTGGGCTCGGTAGGTTCCCAGGCCCAGTGGTACAGGTGGTTCAGTGCCACGCTCCGGGGGCTGTGGGGCCTGTCCTGCAACTGGTGCCACGTGCCTCGGGGCCACCAGCTTTGTGCTGCTGCCCAGAACAGGGCTCGGTGGGTGCGGAGGGGCAGTGCCCTGTGGGCAGTGGGAGGCGGGGGGGGAAACGTTTGTGAATTCTCATCGGCTTTGTAATATTTTCCTGGCTTCTGTTGAAAGCTTTGTGACAATTACAACTGGTTATACTGAAGCATCGTATGGTGCTTCTGCTTTTGTGTTGCTTACAGTTTCCTTCATACCCTCTCAAGATTCCATACTGCTGCATTTTTCTTAAGCAGATACAGTGTACTTTTTAACAAAAACAGTAAAGCTGTAAGCAGCGTGGGTTGATTGAGAAAGAAGAACAAGAACCATAGGCTTCTTGACCGTGTTATTCTTAGAAAGACGGTTTATACTACAAATGAGATACAGATATGTTATGTATTGTATTAAATTAGAAAGTTGTGATTTGGAAAGTTAAACAAGGCAGTAAAGACACGGCTTAGAATTAAAGCTGTATATTTTGTGAGAAATAATGCGTCAATTTCACTATATTTTATCATATTGCGTCGAGGACACCTATCAGAAAGTGAACCATTTGAAAATAGTGTATTAGATACGCTCTTTTGTGACTACTTTAAAGATTTGCACATTTCTTATGTTGTACTTTATACTTTGTTTACAATAAAAGCAATTTTCTTTAATACAGACTTCTTTTTTTCATATCAGAACTTTGTCCTATTCACCCCTTTGCAGGGAAGTGAGCCTCAAAGTGAAATATAGTGTCCATCAGTGCATGTCCTGACTGGTGAGACCCATCTGTCTCAACCTTTGATTTATGAGCTCTGTGAAGCCAACGGGAGTGGAATTTGAAGTCTGCACTTACTGCTTAGAATACTTTTCCCCTCCCTACTCTTCATCCTTCCCCCGCTTTTCCACCAGGCACCCAAAAATAAACGTCCTTATGCGGGCCACTGCAGTGCTGGTTGAAAGTGATTGTTTCTCTGATGATGGTGGAACTGCACTGCCTTCTGCGGGGTGACACTCAGCCCACGTTGCACACGGCCGAGCCATCAGGAGGAGGTGGCAGCCACCACCTGTGCAGCGTGGGATTGGGATTCCTCTGTGACGTTGCCTGGAGCCGGTCATGAGCAACACCGAGAGGGGTGTGCGTTGAATTTCACCCTGCTGCAGGCCTGCCTGCCTGCTCAGAATCAGCTGTCTGAGCCGCCTCCGATAGGCGGCTTTCCCTTTACTGCAGTAGGCAAGCAGCACCTTTCTCTGCCTTCTGCTCTGTGCAGAGGATAATGGCTTGGAACTGTTTATGTGGGCTCCTCCGTGTCCTGCTCTGATTCCCTCTGCCTGCGGAGATTCCCATATTTCATGACTGTGTGGCTGCTGACTCACTCATTCCCTATAGGGTAAGTAGCATCGGGACTGGGGCGCTCCTTACCTTTCCCAGTTGATGCAGTGCCCTGTGCAGTAAAACCCTGAGTCATTGTGCTTCTTGTTCCAGGAGGGAACACAGCCCCGCAGCCCAGTGCAGGAGACACTTCCCCATGAGCGGAGTCCCAGTCTTCCCTCTTGCCTCACACATGGTATTTTACACTTTGGAAGCAGGATCCAAAAGCTCCCATGTATGCAGATAACTTAAGGCAGCCAGACAGGGCTTGCCTCAGTGCTCCCTTCTGGCTTTGGAGTACCCTAGGCTCAAGGGAGCTGCACATAAACCTGTCCAGGCGAGAAGCTCCATCTGCTGTGAGCCAGCACTGCACACTGGCGTTCCAGGAGTGGAACCTTATAGCAGCCTTCCAGTACCTGAAGGGGCCTACAGGAAAGCTGGGGAGGGACTTCTTATGAGGGCATGTAGTGACAGGATGTGGGGAAATGGCTTTAAACTGGAAAAGGGCATATTTAGACTAGATATTAAGAAAAAATTCTTTACTGTGAGAGTGGTGAGACACTGGAACAGGTTGCCCAGTGAGGTTGTGGATGTCCCCTGGAAGTGTTCAAGACCAGGCTGGATGGGGCTGTGAGCAACCCGGTCTAGAGGGAGGTGTCCCTGCCTATAGCAGGGGGGTTGGAAATAGATGATCTTAAAGATCCCTTCCAATTCAAACTGTTCTGTGATTCTATGAGTGGACCAGCAGCAGGAGGAAGGTTCTTTCAACTACAAAGCTCCCAGGCCCTCGCCACACTCTGAAGCAACACAGGGAAGAGTCAGCAAAGCAGATGGCCTTCTGCAAGCACTGGCCCAGACAAAATTACTTTGTCTCACCGTGTACACATCCATTTGCTGCTTCTTTGCATCACCAGTGCATCCCAACATCATGTTGCCTGCCAGGCCCCAGTAGCATCACAGAGCTCCTAGGGTGGTTGCATCTCCTTTCTTGGGTAAATACACGGGGTCAGACCTCCAAGTGGGGTGGGTCTGTTTAAGCCAGTAATCAGTGCTAATTACACACCCATGGAGCAGGCAGGAGGGTGCGGGGCTCTGTTCAGAGCTGGGATCGCTCACCAGAACAGTGCTGGCAAATCTCAGGCACTGCACTGAAAGAAAGACTCTCGCTTCAGTCTCAGAATTTAACAGGAAGGTAGTGCCCTCCTCAGCTCAAGGCAGGGTCGTAACAGTGGATTTACCCCATGTACAGGTTTGCCCCACCGATCAGCACATGGCCTGCAGATTGCAGCTGCAGCACCAAAATAGGAGCCTGGGGCGGGGGGTTATTTTTTGGAGACTGGTTGGGTATGGGGGCTTGGGGCTGGTCACCCCCTGCGGCACTGCAGCAGCCCCCACCACACACCCAGTGTGTCCGTGTGGTGCACAGGGCCTTTATCTCTGCACAGAGCATGAGGAGAAAGCTGGAAAAGTCATAATTTCCCCTGCGGCTGGGAGAACAATAACTTCCATTACAGCATTTGTGGGAGGCCTGGATGCTAGACAAGTGAACTAATGCGTGCTTTACAGGAGGGGTCCTGAAACAGGGCAGCAGGCTGGGAGCTGCAGCCACTGGCAGGGCCAAGACGCCAATGAGGGAGCTCTGGCAGCAGAGCGGGGAGCCCGGAGGCTTCCTTCCTCCCTGCCGCCCGGCAGGGCCGTGTCCAACCAGCCCGTGGCTCTGGCTGGGCGCTGCCGCCTGCGGACGTGGCGTGTGCCCCGGCGCCAGAAGGAAAGGCTGCACTGAGCCCAGGGCTGCTCCGCACGCAGGCACACAAGGTATCCCCGTGGCAGCTCGCCTCGTCCCCTGCAAATAGATGATTCACTTGTCTGCTTTGGCAACATAACTCTGTCGCCACGGAAACACTCACAAGCTGTCAGAAAAGTTATAACACACAATCAGGGCTGGAGAAATGCTGGATGAATGAACGGGCGTGTTGAGGGCCCGCGCTACCTGCTGTTCTCCGAGGGAAAGGGCCGGGGAGGATCATATACGGCCACAGCGAATGTTCCTGGGATACATTTCCCAGTGGGGTAGAACGTGTCACACTCTGCTCTCTTTTCCAGGGTACCTTAACCTGGGCTGCATCCTGTTTGCTCCGAAGGACAGTTTGACTTTATCAGTAAGAACAACACACATCTCGGGCCTCCTCATCACGTTGATGAGAATGCGCAGACAGCCCGCAGATGCGTTTGCTGTGCTGCGATATAAATCAGGTAATAATAATGTCACACATTAAATAAGTCAGAACCTTTCCCAGGGTACCACAGTTTTGGTGAAACTTTATACCGACCTGTGTGTTCCACCATGAAAGGCAAAGTCATCGTGTCATCAGCGCGGACTGGGCTGCATTCCATCAAGTTGTCATCATCTAATTGCAAAGTGATCCCCGCAGCGCTAGCTGGGTGCCTGGCACGGGGATCTTGCTGCCAGCAGAGAGCTCAGCCATTCCCAACGCTCCTGCCTGGGAAGGAGGGTTCCTGGTGCTTAATTACCCGAAAGGCGGCTGGTAATCCCAGCCCCCTCCCCAAAATAGGGAAGGAAAATAGGGAGCGTCCCATGCAGACTGCTCGATGTCCTGCCCTGTTCTGAAGTAAATGGAAAGCCTGGCAGCTGTGTTAATTTCTTGGTGTACTACGTTGCTCAAAACCACTTAGCAATGACCTGAGGAGAAGCAATTGCTCTGTCTGTGAGTGCCCCGAGGGAGGCGGGAGACAGGACAGGATGCACAGACTGGGAGGCCCAGGTGGCATCGCCTCTGTCCTGCACAGATTCATCTTAACACTGATCCTTCTGGCCCTGGGGCAGCAGGACATGTTTCAGGTCTTCCGTGAGAACACACCATAACCAGTTGTTAATGTCAGCTGGGGGGATCTCTCTTTTTCTTTTCTATTTGTGCCAGAGCGATGCAAGGAGCCTGATGAGTCTACGGTGAGTCACCGGCCCAGGAAAATAGCTGCAGGAAGGCCGGACTATTTATAAAAAGCAAAAGAAAGAAAGGAAATCTATTCTAGATGCAAAGAGATCTAGAAGGCCAACCTAACTTTTTGGGGAGACTGTGTGTCCCCGGGCTGTGTGAGGAGTGCTCCCAGCACACGGGGGGCTGCAGGCACGGTGGGAGGGCCCTTGGGTGGGCCTGATGCCTCAGGCCAGGCCAAGCCATAGCGGTGTGCGTCACTGCCGCCTGCGGCGCAGACGTGGGGCTGTGTGGTGATGGCGGTGATGCCACGCATGGTGAGGAAGGCACCACCGAGCCCACAGCCTGGCTTCAGGTCCCACGGCCCAGAGGCAGCTGGCCCAGCTCTGCTCTGTACAGCTGGGGTGGTCGCAGCCGCTGTGGGCTGCGCTCGGGTGGAGGTGTAGGGAAGGAACGGTGAAAGCGCCACCACTGTCAACTGAAATTTTGCAAAGGTACGAAGGGGTTTAGTTTTGCAACCCTGCTGCTGGGATGGAGAAGGATTCTTCAGCCCCGGTGGGCCTGCTGCTGCCTTGGCTCTGTCTGAGAAGCACGCTGCTGGCTTCTGGAGCCGTTCAAGCACACGTTGAAACCGTTCCAACACTTAAGCAAATTTTTAATTGTCCTGAAAGGTGGGGTTTTCCTCAATCACTTGGATAAAAATCATCAGTGCAGCAAGGAATCAGCTCATGCCACTTCCACACACCGCAGATACAGTGGGTTGGTAGGGCAGCCTGCGGAATGAAGCATTTATTTCACTTGAGCAGTGCAGCCGTGGCCTATTCTGCTGTGCTGGTACAGCCCTGGGCACCAACGGTGTGCAGTGCCAGGGCTGAGCTTGGTGCCACTCCTGCTGTCACTGAAGCGGAATGAAATGGTGCTCCCAATGAGGTGCGCTGCCTCTTGCCCTGCATTTTGTTAGTGCTTTGTGTTTCAGCGCTGACACTCCGTTTCCCCCGCTGCCGCCTATTTCCTTCTCTTAAATATTTAATGAGCAGATCCCCACCCACACCGCAGTCCCTTTGCCACCATTTCCCGTTGCTGTCAGCCTTGTGCTCAGGCTGTGAGCCTCCGTGTGCTGGGCTGTTCCTTAAAGTTTTGACAAACACTGATATTTCCCATGGCAACGGCCCCGTCACAACAGAGCTCACTTTCAGAGAAACAAATGCAGCTCCGCACTGCCAGCTGCCTTTCAAACAGATGTTTGACTGCAGAGGAGATTTACAGCAGCTCTTAGTTTGGAGAAATGAATATCATTGCCTGGAGAGTATGTTTTCTTCTTCTTCTTCTCTTTTCTTTTCCTGCCTGATGAGTTATTTTTCTTAGCTAACAGAAATGTTCCTGGGTTGCTCTTCTCACTGCAGAGGTATCTCCTGGTGCTGCCGCAGAAGTCCCAGCCCAGAGGTGACAGCCAAAACCACCTGGATGTGACCCGAAACTGCAACAAGGTGCACCAAGACAGCAACTGGGGCAAAAGTGCCCCCGAAGCGCCCCCACACTTCACACCCTGCCTTACAGCTCAGTGCTGAGCAGAGCCTGGAAAACCTGCTGGTTCTAGGGCCATGGGAAGAAGATTTAATCCCTTTTATTCTTTTTCCCCACTCAACTTCCTTCAAACAAGAGGTGGCTGTCACTTGAACTGTTTTGGAGCTGTTGGAGCGAGTCCAGGAGAGGCCATGGAGATGCTCAGTCTGCTATGATGGAAGGCAGAGGGAGCTGGGCTTGTTCAGTATGGAGAAGAGAGGGCTCCAGAGAGACCTCACTGCAGCTTTCCAGTACTTAAAGAGAGCTTATAAAAAGATGAGGACTAACTTTTTACACAGGCAGACAGTGATAGGACAAGGGGGAATGGTTTTAAACGAAGAGAGGGGAAGTTTGTATTAGCTGTTAGGAGGAAATTCTTCACTCAGAGGGCGGTGAGGCACTGGCACAGACTGCCCACAGAGGTTGTGAATGTGCCTTCCCTGTAGGTGTCCAAGGCCAGGTTGGATGGGCCCTGGGCAGCCTGATCTGCTGGGTGGTGGCCCTGCCCACAGCAAGGGACTGGAACTGGGTGGGCTTTAGGGTCTCTTCCAAATAAAGCTATTCTGTGATTCTATGATTCTATAATTCTTTGCGTTCCTGAATCACCAGGACTAACAGAACCAGCTTGTATTTCAGTGTTCCAGAGAAAAACACGCAGTAGTTCACGAGTAGTTCACTCCCACCCCCAAAAGAATGTCCAAAATAGTTTTGGCTTTGCCTGGAGATGTTACTCAGAACAAGCACATGCATGGCTCCTTGCTATGGGGTTCCTGGCGGGGACAAGCATTGCACGTGGTGGTGTGGGACACACCATTTTCCAAGGCCTCATAAATCTGTTTCTGAGGGTGTGCCTTCAGGAATGTTGCTATTTTTAATTTGGGGTTAAGAGAGAACATACTTGTGTTACCACTGCTGTGTATTTGGGCATCAGGGCTGGAATCCTTTCCATTCTGTGATTCTTCCAATGAAGGGCCACCGAGATGATGAAGGGCCTCCAACATCTTTGGTATGAGGAGAGGTAAGCTCAGAATGGAGGAGGCCCAGGGGGATCCTATCAGTGTCTGTAAAGACCCAAAGGGAAGGCTGTGTCCAAGAGGATGCAGCCAGGCTCCGTTCAGTGGTGCCCAGTGCTGTGCGGTGCCGGAGCACTGGCACAGGTTGCCCAGAGGCTGTGGGGTCTCCTCCTTGGGGATGCTCAGAAGCCGCCTGGCCATGGGCCTGGGCTCCCTGCTCTGGGTGTCCCTGCTGGTGCAGGGGTGGGTCAGAGGGGCACAGAGGGCCCTGCCAGCCCAGCTATACTTTTCCCTGTGATGTACAGATGTGCCCACCCCTACTGCTGCAGCCACTGCTTGCCAGCAGGTCTCATGTCCCCTGGCCTCCCTCCTTGCCTTGCTCCCAGCACAGCCCCAATGCTTTGGGTGAAGCAGTGTATCAGGGGGCTCTGGGGGCTGCGCGGACCTCCTGGTGGAGGCTGTGGCTGGGAAGAGGAGGACAACAGCCTGCAGGTGGGGTCAGGACTGCACAGAGGGCAGCTGGGTACAAGATAGAAGGGAACACTCCAGATGTGCTCCAAGTCTGGTGTGGTGGCTCCACGGGGTTTGGAAATTTGGCTTTTGAGTAGGCCTTCTGAACAGAGCCTGGGTGAGTTGTTATTCACAGAGCAGCACGGGCCTTGGGAGCCGAGGAGCTGCTGCTGATGGCCCTGCATGCACCGAGGCAGGCTCTGCAGCAGCCAGGGGAGTCAAGGCCTTGTGCCGCGTAATCCTAAAGTCCTGCAAAGCTGCTGTCATGAAAAGGCTGTGAGCAGAGTTGCCAGGCATGAAGGCAGCACTGGTGATGCGGGCGCTCATCCCATTTTGTGCATGGTAAGAACACTGGTAGGGGGGATAAGACGGCGCATCCACCTGCGTGTCAGCCCCGGTTGGTGTCTCAACACAGCAGTGCTGTCACACACGGTTTGCAGCCAGGCCTCCTTCCTCCACGCGCCTTCCACGTGACAATCCGCTTTGCAATTCAGAAGGAAAAAAAAAATCTGAGAAAGGCAAACTGCAATTCTCAGCAGATTGACATGATTACATTCTGAGTGGTTCCTGTGCTAATGCCAGCACTTGAGGTAACTCAGCAGCAAACAAAAAAACACCGCTGTACTGAGAAATGGGGGAGGTTTGTTCAACAGGCCCTGTGGCTGCTCTCAGATTTCCTTCTTCTCCTTTAAGACAAACATTCTGGTTTGAAGCCGAAGCCATAGCCATGACCTCAGCCATGCCAGACCTCGCTGTGTGGGACGCGGCCTCAGCGCCGCTCCGCTCATAAGGCCAGCTTTTCACTTGCCAAGGATCATACCAGGCCCTGGGCACGGTTCTGATCACTCCCTTGGAGTTTCCAAGGGCATCTCCAAGGGATCATAAATATCGCAATTGCCTCTATGAAAGTTTGTTACAGAGGAAGTTTTTAAGCTATGGTTGACCCCCACAGGCATGGGGACCACTGACAATTAATCACATGGATGCCTGCATTGGTAGTGTTATTTCATGGTCCTCCTTCACAGACACAGGGTTCCAGGGCCAAGCTCTGTGCAGACAGGGAGCTCCCCAAGGTCTGGATGCCCGCAGCTTCCTGACCCACCCCTCTGGGTAGCCCACGTGCTACAGAGCTTGGATCTGTTCAGTGCATAGGTTGGAGCCAGGGGGAGCAATGGATTCAGTTACTTTCTTTTAGGGCCACAGATGAAGCAGAAAATCATCTTGTGCTGCAGATGTTTCTGTATTACTCCTCTTCCTGTATCCAGGATACGAGTGGTGCTTATCTGTGCCCACGGGCTGTCCCTCAAGCTGCCCCTTGGTTCCATGTGGCTGCCCTAAAACAAGCAAAAAAACAAAGCAGGGGAAGAGGAAAAGCCAAGGCTGGATCAGAGGGAACATCAGCTGACAAAGCAACAAATCCATTTGCTGTTTCAACTCCCACAGCCCAGAGAGCCTCAGCCAAAATTAAGCAATTCCCTTGCTCCACTTTGGTTCCAAGTGACTGTCAATGTGCACCAGCTGCATGAGCTCTTGTGAAACTTTTACTACTGCTTTGTTGATTAAAACTGATAATTAAAGAACAAACAACTGTCTTGGAGTCTTGAGTTACTGTGGCATTTACTGATGTAGCTGGCAGAAAGCACAAGATCACTTCTGTTCTTCTTCTCTATTTAGACGTCTTAAGGTTATTTCCCTGCCTCATTTGCCCTTGTTTCAGGCGAAATGCAGCCGTGTTAAAGCCCAGCTGGCTTTTGGTGCCATGACTTCAGCCCCCAGCAGCCCAAGGAGCTGAATGTCCCACAGCACCGCGGTGGGAGCCGGGCAGCCCGCATCCTGCTGAGCCTCTGCCAGCTGTGGTGTGGGGCTGGGCACAGCTGCGTGCTTCCCATGGACATAGCAGGAACAGAGGAGGAGGTGGAGTGTGTGCAAAAGGCTCTGGGAGCGCTTCCTATAAAAATGCTAATGCTGTCTCAGGCCTCTTGAGGGTGTTCAGTGATGCACAATAAATTACTTTTATGGGGTTTTGTGAGCACTCCTGAATTTAACACTGTTTTCAGGGAGCGAGAAGTGTCTCTATAATCACAGGCAAAGAGCCTGAATAAAACCCATTCCAATGAGCGAGAGTAAAAATGTCAGGCCTTTACCTTTAGAGCCTTTGTGCTAATGTTTGAAATCCAGCTAAAGCCCCATACCCAGGAGAAAAGCAGCACAAACAGTGTCAGTGAGATTTATGCTAATACCAGGAGAGCCTCTGTCTCTTCAAACACACTTAGTTACCCTTCCTTCTGCTTATATCAAAGGAATACTCTAAAAACGCAAGGCTACCAGCAGCAATCCCACCCCCCAGCTGCGATTTGCGGCGTCCTGGTGCAGGGCCGCGCCAGGCAGCAGGCTCAGAAGAAACGTGCTCCTGGAAGCGCCCGGCTGAAGGAGGGCTGCATCCTCAGATGACCTCCCACCACAGAGCTCTGTCTATTTATAAGCGCCCCCGATAAGGCTAGAGTTCAGGAATGCAGCAGCGTTCGGAGCTATAACCGCCCTCCGAGGCATCCTCCTTGTGCCAGGGAATTCGGAGAGGGTATTTGCTCTATGAGGACGGCCAAAACTGGCCCCCAGAATAACCCTGTGGGACACTGTGCTGCAGAACACAGCAACACGCGGGAGCTGGCGAGCAGCTGCGGCAGAGCTGGACGTGGGGCTGAACGCACTGCAGCCCCACGAAGGAGGGCTCCTGCTGTCCCTTCCGTCTGCTGCCAGCCTTGCGGACACGAATGCATGCTGCAGCAGAGGCCCGCCTTCCTGCTCTGGAACAGCACCGCTGTTGATTCTGCTTTTAACAAATATTTACACGGGGATAAATTAAAAAAGAAAAAAAAAAAAAAAAAGAAGCAGCAATAAATCTGCCACCTAGTGGCAATGTGATTTGTTTGAGGGAGATGCTCTTGCGAGCACGCCGTGCTGCGTTACGAGGGTATTCATCTATCAAGCTCTCCTCTAAGCAGTGTTTGGAGGATATTGATTCCAAGCCCACTTGTGGGTAGGCTCTGGTGTATCCGTAGCACGCGGGTGCTCACATTTCTAACTGAGGGACAAGCTTCTCAACTAGCTTCTGTCACAGACAAGGTCGGCGGGGCGCTCTGCCTGGCCCACACTCTAGCACTGCGCGGGATATATAACGAACCAGGAATTTTCTTCATCTCCTAAGACATATAACAGAATAACAGAATCTTCAAGGTTGGAAAAGACCTCTAAGATCATCTAGTCCAACCATCTACCACTAGTATTGCCCACTAAACCATGTCCCTCAATATCACGTCTTTGTATTTCTTGAACACCTCCAGGGGGGGTGACTTCACTGCCTCACAGGGCAGCTTGTTCCAATGCCTCACCACTCCTTACAAGTTTTCTCCTAATATCCAAGCTGAACCTCCTCTGGCACAAGTTGAGGCCATTCCCTCACCTCCAGGGATGGGGTTTCTCTACAGTTTCTCTGGACAGCCTGTTCCAGTGCCTCATCACACTTTTAGCAAATAATTTCTTGCTTATATCTATTATAAATCTCCCCTCTTTTACATTAAAACAGCTACACCTTGTCCTGTTGCCATACTCCCTGATAAAGCGTACATCCTCAGCTGCAGAGGCTGTAAGGCCCCCTGTAGGTACTGGAAGGCCACTCTAATGTTCCTCTGGAGCCTTCTCTTCTCCAGGTTGAACAAGCCCAACTCCATCAACCTTTCTTCATAGGAGAGAAACATCCTTGTGTCCCTCCCCTAGACCACCCTGGGCAGGTCTATGTCCTTCTTATGCTGGGAGCCTCAGAACTGAATGCAGCAATTCCAGTAGTACAATAGCAAGCTTGCACCTTGGGTAAAATAATGGCAAACAATGAACAGCAAAGAAAAATAACATTTCTACAGGTTACACGGAAACAACAGTCATTTAAATGCTGCTGTTAGACTCGTTCTGTCTGAGCCTTTGTACTTACTGAAGGCAGGAACAAAAGCAAATGTACTATAACAGGGTTCTGAGTCCAAGGGCAGATACACCTGCAAGCTGGAGATGCTGTTTGCTCAGCCTGGAGCTGGGCTCCCTACTGCCAGTACAGCGTATGTGCAAGGGGAGGGCAAACACCTCCTCTGCCATCCAC
This sequence comes from Gallus gallus, assembly GCF_016699485.2. Taxonomy (NCBI): domain Eukaryota; kingdom Metazoa; phylum Chordata; class Aves; order Galliformes; family Phasianidae; genus Gallus; species Gallus gallus. Next base: position 128,790,639 of record NC_052533.1, on the reverse strand, counting down.
ACAACCACCTGGTTAGCCATGTCCCTGCTAATACCGTACGTGTGGCTATTTTCTGAATGGGAAACTTAAAATAGAGCAGATTATTCTTCCACAAAAACAAACAAACAAACAAACAAGTATTTCATTATCAGCTGTCAAAATGCATGACTTCCATTTTCTTTACATCAGGAGAAAATACTCTCAAAACATCTATCAGGATGGGGCATGTTCATGCTGAAAATATTTATCCTGCTCTTCAGGCACAGGTAAGTGAAAAAGGACACACAACTGTCACTAAGTTCAATAGAAAGAACAGAAACAAGAAAAAGAAACAAAACCGAAGTAATACATACCTCCCAGTCTCCAAGTCATCTGTGACTTTAAGCACTAAGAGCCCCTATCAGTAGGAAAAAATGACTGTAGCTCATTTCTGTAAGGAAACACTTTTTTTCCCCTACATCTTGCTTCAGTAGCATCCTCCTCTGAGTATTTTGTGAACTGATGATGCCAGACATTCTCACGCTAGTAACCAGGCATGACATTTAGTTACAAGGGAATTAGTCACTGGAACAAAATACAAGAGAAGTGCTGGAGTTTGTCACCTGAAGTCTTCACATCAAGACTAGATTCTTCTCTGAAGTGACACTTTGGGTGCTGATCTGTGGTATAACAGGAGATGAGGACACGTGCTCTGATAGTGCCTTCTGGTCTTGAAATGTGGGAATAACATCCTATCTGCCAATGAAAGCATGATCTCCCCATCTTGGTGAGAATAGGAGTCTCCCAGGCAGCTCCTTGCGGGGACAAGGCCCATTTCTGTATGTCCTCCAACAACACTGGGAAAAGTGGGCTACCTGTGCACAGGCAGTACATGCTGACCCAGATACACACCAGGCCCATAAAGCTTGAAGTTTATACCAGATAATTAAGAGCTGCTTGGATGCTGAACACCTGCCCAAAGCAGCACATCTTGCACTGAGTTGTGTTACCCAGTTGGCTCCAGCCAAACCCATCCTCAGCCTCTTGCTGGGACATATGGCTGATGGAACTGTTCCGTGAGGACCCTGGGGAGAGGCCACAGCACTGCTGACTTTGCCAGCCTGGCCCAAATGGCAGCAAACGACACCCTTCGGTACGGCTGAAGAAAGTTCAGACAATTCACTCCCTCCCAGCTGTAAACATCCTGAGCTGTTTATTCTGCCCTGTGCCACAGCATTTGTCTGCTGGGAAATGCTCTGCAACGTTTTCAACACCTTATAAATTAAAACCCTCTGTCCATCCAAAGAGGCTCTTCCGAGTAGTGCAACATCTGTAAGAGCCAAATTGAGTGGGCAAATGGTACTGCACGTTGTTGTTTTTTTTTCTTTTTGCTATTCCTAAGGGAAAGCTGACTTTACAGGGCTCCTGTCTGCTGCTCCCACAGCAGCACCTGATTGTGCTGCAGCCCCGTGTGGACTGGGACAGCTTACTGTCACCACCTAACCAGCACACAGCTCTGGTGGCCTATGAAATTTTCCAAGAGACAGAGCCGTTCTGTGAGAGAACATGGGACATAATGCAGCCATACCGCCACTCCCCAGGCTCCCATGTGCAGTTCCAGTGTCCAGAGGCATTTTCCTCTCTAAGTGGAATAATGAAATAATATTGGAAACCCAGTAGTCCTGTGAGAAAGAGGAGAAAGCTCCGCTGGTGTTCCTCTCCATGAGGGTGAAGAAGTGATGATCGGTTCACTAACAGAGTGAGGAGACTTCCGCTAGAGGTGGCATCTCACAGGGAAGGACAGGGTGAGATCTAGGGAAATGCAGACAAATTTAGGGAAGAAACCAAGGCACACATTCTAAAGAGCTGGGACAGTTCCTCACTAGCAGGTTGGCCCATGGTGCTGCCTTGGAAGGAGTCTCCTTCCCTTGAGGTGATTTCTGTTGAGCCCTAGAAAATATCCCACAGCTCAAACGGAAGTGATGGGATGGAGAGCAGTGCCCTTATTATAGAAACATGACTGATCAATGGTTTCATTTGGCTTTTGAAATCCTCGAGATTACAAGCAGCAGCAGTGCCTGCTTTAAATCATGCTATCTCCAGCAATGACCCCAGCCAAGTATTCACCCATTTTCCTCTTGGCACCTCCCCTTTTTGATCACCAAAATCCTTTGAAATGAGGCTCACACACTTCTTTTTTTTTTTTTTTTTTTTTGAATGCTCTGTTTTGTTTTGGGAATTGCAAGGAGAGTTGGTGGTGCCTACGGATTAACACAAAGGAGCAGAGGGACTACTCAGCACAGCCTGCCAGCTGCGCTCCAGGAGCTCAGAGCCTCAGGAGACGAGGGCAGTGCCTGTGTGCTGTTTCAATCTTCACAACTCTGTTTGGCCCTAGAGAGTACATCACCTCATCTTCGCTCACCCCTGGAGGCAAGGTGAACTCCTTCCTGACTTTTTTGTAGTTATACTCCTTCCCTCGTGTAGTGGTGTGGGCCTCCTCGTGCTCTGCCAGCACCTGGACCTTCCTGTCCTTCACCGTCACACTGACCTCCTCTGGGTCAAAACCCTTCACATCCATCACTGCTAAAACCTTGTGGTCTTGGGAAGCATTGTACATCCTGTTCAGTTTTCTCCGTACACTGCAAAAAAAAACCAAGAAGAGAGCCCTTCAGTCCAGCTCATGGAGGAATGGGTGGATCACTATGAGCTCAAGAAAAGCAAATAGAAACCACTGGCTCCATTTTCAAGTGCAGGGTGATGCAGAGCACACACGATGGTGTTAGTCCACATCTGCAGGTATTGGTGGTTGGGCACATTTCAGTGTGTCCTCTTGGGATGGGACAGCTGGGAATTTGAGATTTCTATCACTTCAACACAAAGCCCAGTGCTCTTTTTCATGCCTTATGAGCCCATGTGCCTGTGTGCCCATGTCATGCACTGTCCTACGCTGCAAATGGGTGGTTGCAATAGATCCCATTTTTTAGTTAGGAGAAGGGGAGAAGAGACACATCTGGTAAAAAAATCACAGAAACACTGCTGTGGAGCTGGTCTGGAGACTCACTGACTTGTTAAAATGATTTCTGCCACTGTCAAACATCAAGTCTGCTTGACCAGAAGCAAGGCTCTTGGTCAAACCATGTGTGGAATGCACAACAGAAGGGTTGCCTCTCTTACCGCAGCTGAAGAGGACAGAAGGCACCACACTAAGAGGACAATGTGCCTGGTGAAAGAAGAAATGGGGCCACAAGAGGGGAAACAGGCACGGCCACTGCAGTCAGAAATCCCAGCACCATTTGTGGCCCATTCAGCATCAGCACTTAGAGCCTGCAGTGACCAGCGGGGCACAATGTGTGTGAAATGGCCGGGGACCTCCCATCCCTCCTGGTTTCTCAGGGCTTGGCCAGGCCTCAGCTCAGGCTGAAAAGTTTTATCCCTTCCTGCAGAGCTGCCTTTTGGATTTATCTGTACTGACATCAACTTTAATCTCCTCTCACAGCCTTCAAACCACCACAGAAGCGGTCAGGACCCAAATTTAGAGATCCCAAACCTTGTCCCTCCCACGCACACCGATGTCAGCCTGCATCCTCCCGCAGGGGCTTACTCCGACCGCTGGCCCAAGCCATGCCACAGCCCCAGGAGCCATTACCTGGCCAGGTCTCGCTCCACATCCCGTATGGCCATCACAGCCTGGCTGGAAGCTGTGCGAGGCCATGAGCAGAGGCAGGAGGGTGGTAGGAGGTGGCCGCAGGGGCAGCAGGGCAGCAGCTCCTCCCGCAGCTCCTGCAGGTGCTGGTCCAGCAGCTGCATGTGCCTCTGCATCTTTCTCTCCATTTGCTTAAAATCCCACTCGTGGTCCTCCAAAAAGCTACTGAGCAGAGACATCCTCAGGCTGTGACAAACTGCATCAGTGCCCAAGTGCTATTTGCACTTGGGAGAGTAAAAAATTGTCCGGAAAGCTGCGGGCAGGTGCGAGCTGCGGAGCAGAGCTGTAGGTGCTCCTGTAAGTCTTGTGACTTAGGAGGGAACCCTGTGACGTCATGGGCCTGCTGGTGTGTCACAGCTCCGTGGTGTCCCAGGAGAGCTGTTCCATGCGTCTGGGCTGCAAGGGCACATTGCTGGCTCACATCCAGTTTTTCATCTAGAGCTCCCAAGCCCTTCTCTGCTAGGCTGCACTCAATCCATTCATCTCCCAGTTTGTATTTGTGCGGCACTTGGCCCAAAAAGTCCTGTGTGACTTCTAGAAAAACTCAGAGGAGATGACATGAATGGGAAATGGTTTCCGTTTTGGAAAATTTGGGCTTCAAGGACTTACTTATAGCAGGTTGTGCATCAGTGTATACTGAAGACTTCAGCAGAGGCAGGGACAGTTGCAAAGTCGTGTTGGGGCAGGCGGGCTGCTGCTGGCGGTGCGTGGTGCAAAAAGTCAGCCTGTGTGGAGCAGAGTGAGCAGAGAGCTTCCATCACAGCATGGTGAAACCCTTTGCCTGGGTCATGTTGTGCTGCAGCACATCACTGCCACTGGTGGGGAGGTCAGCGGGGACCCTGGGAAGCAAAAGGGAACAGGTCACTGCCGAGGATGCACAAGGAGCACACACCAAAATGCTGGTGTTTCATTTGCAAGAGTGAATTCAAACATTCCACTAACTTTGATTGATATGTACCTAATTACATCCACATATGCCAGCAAACAGTTGTTAAAAGCCAAATGCTTCATACATACTTAGAGGGCAGAACTTCTCAGCACAGCGCTGTTCCCAGCAGTGATGCTCACCAGCAGCTTCTGTCCCGTCATCTCCAATAAGTGCTGCAGCTGAGACACAAACCATCCTCCTGCAGACCGCCACACAGATGCTAATCCCAACCAGAGCAGCAGCATCCCTGCCTCCGAGGCATCTGCAACGCAGAGAGAAGTATGGTGTGTTGTTTTCCTGAGGCAAAGTATGAGTTTGGCTTTTCAATAAATCAAAAAAGCCAGCTTATTTTATATTGAATAATTGTCTCCTCTAAAAAAAAAACAACAACAACAACATTGCTTTATGCTTTATTACTCACAAAAGGCATTGTCTTTTTTTAGTCCCAGGATGACTGTTTTATTTAAAAGCTGAATTCAAAGACTGTGAAGAGTCCCTCCTGAAGCAGTTTGCTTACATTTGCTGCAGTGTTCTGTCTCTGAAGCTCTGGCGGTCCGGATCTCTCCAGCCCCACACGAAGGAGGCTTTCAGGAGGTCCCTCTCCTGTGGCGGGAGCCTCAATCATATTTCACAGAGGATGTTTTGTTTGTCCAATCCTATCTGAGGGCCACACAGCAAGCATTGAGAGAACTTCTCCAGTTATTCTGTTGTCCTGGTAGACACCTCTGTGAAAGCGGGCCACCACGGCCCCCCTTGCAAATGTATCACTGGGCACTTACAAGCAACAGCTGGCTGGCGAGGCCAGACAATTTAATGGTTATGTTTTTATCATATGTTTTATGATGTTTGTATAAAGATCAACGTGATGGTGATAATAATCCTCACTGCCACTTCCTAAGCTCAGAGCAGAAGTTTGTACCTGCCTTGGCTGCAACAAGGGGATCTCCTGACTGTGTGTACCTGTTACAGCCTCCAATGGCTCTGGAAGGAGGCTGCTGCCTCTTTCAAGCACTGAGCTCTGTTTGCAGATTACAGTAGGTGAATATTGCAAAATTAACTTCAGCATTGTCTCAGCCATATGTGATTTAGGTTGTGGATGTCTCATCCCTGGAGGCATTCAAGGCCAGGCTGGATGTGGCTCTGGGCAGCCTGGTCTGGTGGTTGGCGACCCTGCACGTAGCAGGGGGGTTGAAACTCGATGACCATTGTGGTCCTTTTCAATCCAGGCCATTCTATGATTCTATGGTTATCTTCAATAGCATTTCCATATAGGTTACTCCTGCAGATGTAATCTTTAGGAAAAGGACCTCAAAAGCAGCCAGCTCTGGCTCTTTTGGCAAATATTGGCAGGGGATGGGTTGCCTGGTATGCCCCCTCAAGATTCCCTTCCTTTGAGTCATGGCATTATAGAGAAACCCATGGTCAAAGTGGTTCAGATGAACACCGTGGAGTTCACTGTGGCCAGACCTGCTTGCTGAGCAACAGGCACCTCTGTGCACTTTGTGGGTAAGCTGGTGGCCATAGTGTCCATCACGGGGAGCTTCACCTCTTCCCACAAAGCAGAGCTAACGGTGGCCATGCCCTCCATTGCTGGAAGCTTCACTCATCCCATAGAGCAAAGCCTGAGGCAGGTGGAAGATGAAGGTCCCAGTTCCCATCTCTCTGCAGCCTACCTTCAGACCAGGATGAGGGCAGCCTTGTGTCACCAGACAAGGACAACATGCATGCTTTCCCCAGCAGTGAGCTCTCTCAGTGAGATCAATTCCCAGCCAGCAGGAACTGTGTCCTGCAGTGACACTATATGCAAGTCAAAAGATGTTTTCTGGGTGGCCAGCCACCATCAGAGCACCACCAGGCCCTGCAGAGCACCCAGAGAGGCTCTGTGCCCATGGCAGTCAGTGGAGGACACAGATGTGAGGTCATCATAAAGCAGGGATGTGACACCTGCTATTTTCTTTGTGTTGCACAGATATGGGAAGGACAAGAGTCATTTCCAGGTTAAGAAGATGCACAGGACAGACACGAGGAGCCTTGCAGACGGGATTGCTAAGGAGGCATCTCTTCAGCAAAGGTGCCATGAGAGATCCCCAGCCTTCACCTCCCACCACCTCACACCACACTGCTCTCTCAGGGCTATATTTAAACCTGCTCACTTCAGTGATCTGCTTTATGTCACGAACCACAGATGCAGCAGATCCTCCATTTCCAGCTGGGGATGGAGGAAAGGGAGGGCCAGGCTGGGAGGGCACCTCTCAGGGCAGCACTGTGGCACACCATGCCATGTTGCATCATGCTATGCTATGTCACACCCCATCGCACCGCTGCACCTTCAGCCTGCAAGGCCACCTAGAGAGCAGATGAGCTGTGAAGGCAGCAGAGGAACCATCAAGAGACGATGCAAATGGGAAGTGTGGCCACACCAGCTTGAAACAGCTTGTGCCTGCTGCTTTTAAGCAATTTCTGAATATACACAACTCCGTAATGAACGGTTAAGCTCCTGACTCACAGGGAGCATTTAAGTCATGGAACCAGCTCACTCCTGAGGCAGGCTGACCTGCCATGTGCCAAACAAGCCTTTCTTGATGGGCTGCTTCCATGCGGACAGAGCCATGTCCGCTCCCTCCCTTCCCCCCCGCTGGCAGCAGGCTGGGCCGTGAGAACCCATCCAGGAAATGCCAGGCAGTGTGAGTAATGCCGCAGTGCCTCTGGGATGTGTCAGCAGGAGATGGGTGCTGCACAAAGGGAAGCAGTACCGCAGCTATTTCCTCTGACTGCAGGAGAACCCGCCTGCTCCTCTGGGTAAATGTAGGCAGCCTGGCTTGCGTCATTCCGGCAGAGCTGGGGACTTCTCAGCACAGGGAAATGGCATCCAGTTCCTGTGGGCATGCCCAGCTGGCCCAACTTGAAAGAAGCACCAGACACGGCTGAGAAGGTGTGTGATGGAATTGCTTCTGGATCTCGTTAAGTCCACCTTAGAGGTGTTCTGCCTGTCATTTCAAGAACCAGCTCTGCTGCTTTTCTCAGACAGGAGTGAATGGCTTCTGCCACCCCATTTGTTATCCCAGCAGCTCATGTGGTGGACCTGGCACAGGGTTTTCTCCCGGGATTCCTCTATGGTGTGCCATGTACTGCTGTGGGTGAGATGTGGGGGCTGCTGGTGACACGCTGATACGTGAATGCTGTGTGTCACTGGGAAATGAAGAACTACCAGGTTAAATCTGCTGTGGTGTTATGTGGCATCAGCTTCATGAAGTTAAGGTGATGCCCACTGAAGTCAAGGTGAATTTTGACTTCTGCTAAGGTCGGGCAATGAAACATATTTGGGGCTGTCAAGTCTGATATCAAGTCTAAAAGGCTGTTTTGAGATCATTTGTTCACATCCTCCTGCTTCAAGTTTGCTGCACACCCAGGGAGCTGTGCAGCCATGTCTGGCCTGGCATGGGGAGGAGGGGGGGTGGGAGGAGGAAGGAGCACATCTACCACAGCATCCTTCTCTGATCTGACCCTTGTCAGTCTCATGGGTGGTCGTGAACTCACTCCCACTGCGATAATAAAAGCAATAGCATTCCAACTTGGCTAAGCCAAACACAATTTAGGTTCTTTGTTTCTTTGTTTCAGAGCCTTTTATGGTCCCTGCCTTTCAGGATCTTCCTAACACCCATGAAGCTGAGAACTTTGCTCTTAAAGTGTAAAAGGAGAGTTGAGGGAAAGTCGAAGGTGCCTTTCATGCACAGAATGGTGTGGACTGTTCAGCATGACTGCATCTCCCTGTCCTCAGTGAGGAGCTGGAGACCCCTCAGAGCCCAGTTTGTCAGGACAGCCCATGGAGACTTTTAAGAAATTCAAAATGACTCGAAAATTGCAGAAAAAAAAAACCAACCAACCAAAACAAACTCAAACCAACCAACAAACAAACACAAAACAAAACAAAAACAAATATCAAACCCTAAGGGCTAGAAACACTGCTGCCTTCATTGCCCTTCCAAACACAATGCCTAAATTAACCTGATCTTTCAAAGCATCTCTTAGCTTCCCTTGAGCAAGAACAGATCAAGTACAGCAAGTACTGATCAATTCAAATGGTGTTTGGTCAACATATTTTTAGACCTACCAGCTTCTGATAGCGTGTCTGACATATTGATTTGCAAATATCAACCAGAATCTCTTAAAACTCCTGCCACGTTATTAAGTGTGCTTTAGGGCTCTTTCTTTAAGCCTGGTCTGTAATAACCCTCGTATGGAAAGCGCAATGTTGTTTAACTGAGAGTGAAATCACAAACAGGGCACTGCAGCCACACACCAAAAGCAGGTAACCATATGCTCAAATGGATAATAATGATCATTTCCCCCTCTCCTGATTTCCATATGCAATGGAAGTAATTAGCCGTGTAACTGTGCACCTCTGTGCCCAGCCAAGCGGTGCTGAAAGCCTTGGAGCAGACCCAGGCAGCCGGCTCTCAGGCTCAATCCGCTCCTCTTTCGAGGGACGATGACTTCCTGCACAGAATGACGTCCTGGGGATGTTATTTCTGGATTCCCAATACACTGCTTACGGAAACAGGAGAATCCCTTGGTATCCTCTTGGTTTTACCAACATATTTAACACTCTTTAATCTTCATGGGAAAAAATATTCTCATTAGATCAAGAACTGGGTTTTTTTTTGTCTTTCTTCAAGGAATTCTTTCTCCACTTGAAATTCATAATGGAGCAATTGAGTTCCCTCAATTCAAATTTAAATGATTTGTTGAATATTTTATAGTGACTTCTCACTCTGCTGTTCAGCCAATGTTAAAAGAGCTGCAGTCAATGTTAGAAGGGTTTCCTTTCCCTGATTTTCCCAGTACTGTCCTAAGGTTCCCTCCCTTCAAACAACCCTTCCCGTGACATCTCGGTCTCTCTTTCACTTCTGCGCTCCCACAGGGACTTAGCGGTGAGGATCTAAGAGCAGGGGCACCCTTCCATAACCCAATTCTTCCTCCTGACTAGGTCTAGTCACCAGACAGAAGAAAATGAGTGTTACCTTTCCTATTTATAGCAAAACAGTTAATTAATTGCTGACTTGCTAATGGTATTTTCAGTCTACCTTTGCATATTTGAACACAATTAAAGGAGTGACAAATCTCTCTCCAGAAGATTTCAGGTCACTGCAGAATCCAGCATCTGTGCTAAAGATGCATTATCTCATTTCTTCATGGGATCGTGACTGGAACATCCTGCTGCATCATGCCTTGGAGAGAAGCCAGTGGTGTGCCCATCTCATCATGGCATTTGCACTCATGCACTAGGCTTGCCCTTAAAGCCTCTTCTAACCCCACATGTCTCAACATCCCCACATTAGCTCCAGTTCTGCTGGTTCGCTGTGGTAGCCTCTGGGACAGCTCAGCCTGGTTACACTAGATGATCTTACAGGTCTTTTCCAACCTTAATGATTCTATGAGTCTGTGTTGTGCAGTGTGGGCCATTTGGAAGATACACTCACAGCAACAGCTTCCTGCTGACACATCATGGGGACCTAGGGGTGATGCTACAGAAAGGCTCCTCTCTCTCCCTCCAGTCAGTCTGTCCTTCCCAGAGGCAGCATCTGAAAGGTGCTGTACTGCTTAAAGAGAACAGCCTGCTGCTTACATTGAAATGCCTTCCCTCTGCCTCAAACAGAATTGTATCCAGGCTGCCAACATTTCTGTAGTGCAAACAGAACGGCAGCAGTAGTTTTCAGACCCTAAAGCTGCTCTGAAAATCCCCTTGTTTCCACTTTTGTTTTCAGCCAACATTTCAGTATTCCAGCTGCTCCCGTTTGGTTCAAATAGCTTGGCAAACTGCAAGCCTGGAGCCCAGAAGCAATTTAAAGTGTGGAACAACTGAAGACAAGTGCTGTCTGTACTTTCCAGCTCTCAGGTAAGCAGAAGAGATGTGTGGGTGCTATGCAGCAGTGCACAGCTCGCCCTGGAAGGTGTGAGCTCAGGATTGGTAACAGGTGCCAAGAGCCAGTGGCCTCCAATGAGTCTAGTATGGAGTGCATTTGCTGGATCTTGTTCTTCCTATTTAGGCATCTTTTCTACCTACATTTAAATAAAGAAGATGCTATTCTCTATAAAAATGCATTTTATGTTGCTAGTTCGTAGTCTGATATCCACTCTGACATCCACTTCTACTAAGGACACTCCTCAAGAAATGAAATAGATGGCTGCTGGTGTAGAAATTAATGTGCTAATGTGATGTAAGAAAGAACTCTCATTTCTACAATATCCATGCTTACTTCGATGGAAAAGTGTGCATACTTGCATAGCCACCTTTTGTTTTTCTCTCTGCATGATGAAGGTAAGGCCTAGCCACTTGTCAGAGAAATGCCAAGGTTACTTGAATGCTGGGGAAGTCCTTTGCATTTCAATCAGGGTTTTCTGGAAGAGGACCAGAAGCATCTGATGGGATGTGCATGGGAATTCCCTTTGCAGCAGGCTGGCTGGGCTGGCTGCCCTCAATCACTGCAGGCAGAGATGTGCCTGCCAGCAGCATCACTGTGCTCCTCCTGCTCGCACAAGGAGGCTTGAGGTTGTGGGAATCTCAGAACTCAAATTTTCTTGGGAAATTTGATTATTTCAAACCTCCTTTCACTCCAACTGAAACTTAGTATGAATACCAAAACAAGATTATTGAAGCCCTTTGCTTAGATGCCAGTGTTTTGATATTTTATGTGATTCAAATGAAGTTGAAAAACATTGAAGGTGCTTAATAATTCTGTTATATCTCAGTAAAAGCTGTGATTATGTGAAACATTTCCAATCTCATCTGTTCAGTTAAGGACTGAAAACAAACAACTAGTTTTAATGAGAACTGAGTGATGAAATAATCTTACGTCATTCATCAACACTGGCTGAGCACTCTGGATCAACAAAGACGCCTTTTGCTTGTGGTCACATCTCAGCACCTACTTCATGTCATTCCTATGACAGCTTCTCTCTCTCTATGAACAGAAGAGGCATGGGCTCTGGCAACATAAATATACAGGCACCCTAATTCTGCCTTCATTTTCTCAAGTTTTCTTCCCTGATCCAAGAAGGGTGAGCAGCTCTTGCTTGCCCACAGGAAGTAAGGACTGTTGCAGCAAGGTGTAGAGATGGCAGTGACGAAGGGTGAGTGGTGTAGCAGTACAGGTCCTACCTCGTGACAGGGACATCCTTGCCAGTGGTGAACTGGAAGCTGTATCAGCCTTACCTTCTCCACTGAGTCTATCCCAGGGCCATAGATAGATTTTATCTATGGTATCCTCAAAGCAGCTGTAAATAACCCCGTGGTTAAACTGAAGAGCTCCTGGCAGCTTGTTTCGGCAGCGCTAGCAGCAGTGGTGAGCTGAAGGAACAGCTGGTTGATGGATGAAGGAAATACATCTGGGCACAGGCTGGGCTCTGAGAGATTCAGCACTGCGAAAGAAGAGGTTCCTCAACTTACGGATTTTTATTTCATTGTATTCGTTTCTTTTGCTGGCTTTTAATTTTGGGAACAGCTGCATAAACAAAAACTGAATCATCCCCAAAAGTAGCCAGACCCGAAGGTACAAGGGAAGATTCTACATGCTGTGGATCTTACAGAAACAGGCTGGAGCTTCAGCAGTGGTATTACAGGCAAACACATTACTGAACTGCAGTTACATGCAGAGGAGAAAGAGCACAAAATGTCTCCATGAAGTGTTGTTATCCAAGACTTGTATGAATTGATTTTCTTCCTCTGTGGGTAATTATCAAATTAAATGGCTTCAGAATAGAAATTAGAAAAATTCTGAAAGATAAAAAAAGGTAGCCTCAGAGCTTAGCATCCTCTCCCAAGAAACCTGTGAAGTCTCGCTTATAACATGAGAACTATAATTTAATTGTATTATACATCAGGCTGGAAAAAAGGCACAAATCAGGCTGACAAGCACTTCCAGACACCTGTGATTATAAAAATCCAAGCTCACAGCATGAGCCCTCTCCAGTCACATCCATATGGCTTTATTTGTGAAATAGATCAAAGACCAGATAAAACCAGTGCTCTGATCAACTCTGCTTTTAAGGAATTCGGAATCCCTCTGTATGCCACTGAGTACAGTTTTAATTATTCCTTTCTGCCTTTGGCAGCAGCACTGCTGGGACATACAATCACAGAATCATAGAACCAGGAAGGTTGGAAAAGACCACTGAGATCACTTAGTCCAAACCGTGACCCATCCCCACCATGCCCACTAACTCGTGTCCCTCAGTACCACATCTACAAGTTTCTTGAACACCTCCAGGGACGGTATCCACCACATCCCTGGGCAGCCTGTGCCAATGTCTCATCATTCTTTCTGAGAATAAATGTTTCCTAATATTCAACCTCAACCTCCCCTGGTGCAACTAAAAGCCATTCCCTCTCATCCTACTGCTAGTTACCTGGGAAAGAGGCCAATCCCCACCTCCACGACCTTCTTTCACACAGTTGTAGAGAGCAGCAAGGTCTCCCTTAAGCATCCTCTTCTCCCAGACTGAATAATCCCAGTTCCTTCAGTCACGCCCCATAAGACTTGTGCTCCAGACCCCTCATCAGCTTCACTGCCCTTCACTGGACACGTTCCAGGGCCTTGATGTCTTTCTTGTAGTGAGGGGCCCAGAACTGAACACAGTACTTGAGGCGTAGCCTCAGCAGGGCTGAGCACAGGGGGATGATCACCTCCCTGCTCCTGCTGGCTGCGCTACTTCTGATACAAGCCAGGATGCCATTGGCCTTGGCCACCTGGGAATACTGCTGGCTCATGAGGCAGGGCCAGAGTGTGACTTCTCATGTTATGGAGGAGTTTAAAATAAAGCCTGCACCCTGATGAACCACAGCAATCACAGCATATTGAGGCAGCACTGATCTCCCAGATCACCCACTGGTGTCAGTACCAGTGTCAGGCTCAGGTCTAGGGGATGAGATAATGCTGCCCATGCACATAGATGCTGTGGCAATGAACAGGGTATGGGGTTGCTCTGGCATCCTGCCTCTGATGGCTGCTGACTGTGCTGGATGTTTAGGGGAAGAGTCTCTCCAACGAGGGCTGTGTTGCTGCCTTGCACCCTGACGTGAGCTGGATGGGAGCTGCTGGGCTACGTGAGCAGCTTTGCTCCTATGCCAGTCACTTCTTCCTTCTGCAACACCTGCATTTTAACCTGCCTTTCCTGTTCTCCTAGCTTCTCAGCAGCTCTGCCTTGGAAGCATAACTTGCCTGGGTGCTGCTCAGCACCAGGTGAATGAGGGGAGCTGGCAGTTGCGTGGTGACACGTTCCCAGGTGGCTGCAGAGGTGATTCACACTAGGAGCGCAACTTTCCTGCAGGGCAGCTGTGCCTCTTGAAGGGGCACCACAAGGCAGGGTCCATGCAGGGCAGGGGCAGATGGCTCCCACCTGCAGCCAGCAATCACTTTGACCAGGCCCACACAGTCCCCATCAAACCTCTACAGAACACACATCCATTCCCATCTGAATTTCCTTTGAGGCAATGAAGAAAGAGAGGTGATCCCAGGGCATGATTAATCCCTGTACAGCTAAGCCAGTCAGGTCCCTATTTCTCCCAGCTGGCTTCAAAGGTGCCGAGCAGCAGCTCAGGTGTGGGCACTCACACTGCAAAACAGGTGAAATGAATGTTGCCTTCTGTGCCCCAAAGTATGGGAGCTGAGAGTTCCTGGATGTAGTATTCCTCTAGCTGACACCATTGGAAAAGCAATCTATGCAAGTGTGTGATCTTTTTTGACATGCAGAAAAACTGGCCTGAACTAGGAAAGCTCCAGATGTTTCTGTAGATCTTGCAAAATGTTGATGTTCCAGAAGATATATTGGAAGAAAAAATATATACCTTTTAGAACTAATAGCTTGGTTTCTGCCACTACAGCATGTCTCAGAGCCCTTCCTACCCAGCAACACAGTCACATAGCAAACTAACATTGCTAGACCATCGAGTGCAAAGCTAGTCTAAACCTGTCAGTAATATCCAAGGCTGATTCTATGCGTTAATTATATGTTGTGTAAAAAAAGATTTCCTAACAGCTTTTTTTTTTTTTTTTTAAGTTAAACTGAAGATTTGGATCTTTCTTTTTTTATGTGTCAAGGGACAACAAAAAGCAGAATGCAGGATCCTTTAACAGCTGCACTTCACATATTGCATATCAGCATATCTCCTCCAGGGTGCCTCCCTTGCTGTGAATTGAATCTCTGTTTTGAAGGAAATCTTTCTTCAAAGCAGCATCCCCAGGCCTAGCGCACATTCCTGGTTTCTCTTAATGTATTGCATTCTTTGAAGGAGCGCAGATCCCAAGGCTCGGCTTTTGTGTGCTAAGGGCTTTTAGCTGTGCCAGGTCATCTCAATAGATGGAGGTCTGGGGAACATGCTGGGCAGTCTGTGGTGATGTAGAAAGGATGCACACTGGCAGAAGGGGATTTTCCAGGGCTGCAGTAACACAGGAGTCCCACACATGAGAAATTCACTGAGACTTCAGCCATGGCCATCCTGCTTTGCTTATGGTGCTCACAACATTTCATGATTCTGTCACTGTGCCTCATGTCTCATATCTTTGGAAGTCTGTTGAGGAAGTGCATAGATGAGCAATCCTAGCAATACCTGAGGTACAGACGTGTCTTATCCCAGTCACGAGTTGTACTGACAGATTACTTACTAATGAATGAAAAATATGTTCTTGATGATTTCCCAATCTTTCAGATATCAATTGCCTTGAAAAAACAGGTTTGAATGATCATGTTTAGCTAAGATGTAACCATAGGAAAGTAATCCAGAGTTAAGACAATTAAGATATCATAATTATGGCTACTTTGCAGAAATGTGGGCAGTAACAGCCATTTGACTTAGTGGACCTGCAGCCTTAACATCTTCAGTTCATTTGCCTTAGCTTTCTGGAGCATCCTCGTGCAGGAAAAAGCCATACTAGAGGTGGCAACAAGCTCATGGGAAACATCTGCTGGCAAAAACCATCCTGAGGCCAAGTGCCACAGAGATGGGGCTCCGTGGGCTTGCTTCCAAAGGGCTGTCCTGACTGAAAGCTACCTCATTTGAATCTCAGCACTGGCAAAGTTACAGCACAATTTCCCAGGAAACAAGAATCTTTCCTAAGAACCTAATGAAGATGACTACAGGTATGAGCCAGCAAAGCTTCCTGTGCACAGAGGTCCAGCCTTCAGCAGCAGTGTGGGCAAGGACCTTCATGTTTGGTCATCAGTGATGGCTCCTGGAATGTTTTACAGCCCCTTGAAGCTGCACGGATTTAACATGGACTGTGAGGCATTTCCTGAGGTTTCATTTAAGGAAATGAATGTGGACTGCAGTTTCGCACATTTTTTGGGAAATACACAGGCTGGCAGGTGGTTACAATTCTCCTACAGGTGCCTGTACTGCAGACTTCACAAATGCATCGTAGAGGTTTCCTAGCAACTTCCTTTCATGGTCTTTGTGCTCAAATTTGTTTTGAGATGTGGGCTTTCATAAAACAGCACTTCTGCCTATTCAAACAAGTTCAGTTCTTTTCAGCTGGCAGGGCAAGCACACTAGCAGCAGTACTGTCTGATTTATATCCTTTTCAGCTGCTCCCTCCAAAACTAACAAACCCCCAAACTATTTATTAGAGGTGGTAGGTTTCTTACTTTTTCCACTAACCAGTTCTACTGCTCAAATTGCTGAGTAATTGAAAAACTCCAGTTTTTTTTTTTTTTTTTTAAGAAGACATAGGACCAATATTTCCTCTAATCTCTGCATTTATTCCTTTTGCCTGTCTGAAATAACTGATGTTGATTCTGTGCTTTGGACAACTCTTTCCAAATACATGACAGCAAACCAAAGCAGCTAACCCTTGCTAACCTATCTGTGCACACCAGTGCACTCAGTTTAAAACTGTCAGTAGGTTTTATTTAAGTCTGTCAATGTACTGATAGCATCCAGGTTTGAAGACATTGAAGTGTTTATCCAGGATGTTGTGCCAGCTCTAACAGCTTGCTCCGACACCTTTAGCTAAAAAGGAAGTGAGTGAGCAGTTTGGCGAGCACAGCAAACCTGAGTTTGGATGTGAGGGCATGCAAATTGAGAGGAACCCAAACTGCCCCAGTCTCCTCGAGGAGCTCTGAGACATTGTTTGTTACTGAAGTCATTCACTGCACAAACACATACAAAGATAGCAAAGGGGGAAAATATCCCTGCATCATTTAGCAGCTAGAAGATGAATGGCAAGTGCCGCTGTGTATTCATTGGCCCCCTGCTGTTCTGGGAGCTCTCCCTGTGTTGTGAACAACTGTTGTGCCAGAGGAAAAGCCGGGTCAGGTACTCCTGCGTGCAGCCCTGGGTGGGACCTGAAGCTGCCTGACACTGAACACACACGTGCTGGTGGAGCTTGCTGTCCCACCTGAGCGTGGCTGGGCTTGTAAGCGGTCCTTTCAAAGCCACCCTGTGTGAAACGAGGCTGGGCTGCTGCTATGACTGGCTTACCTCTGCATCAGGCATCCTCTCCAGAGATTAGCTGCACATACACCCTTGTGTGCATTGGGAATTTGCCAAATCCTGGCATTTGTCATGCTTCACTGCTCTAAACCATTGTATTTCTTGCTTAAGACCAATGTTTGCACCAGTGCAGCTATGTCAGCTGTTGGCATCAGTTGCAGAGACCAGGGCAAGATTCCAAAGCAGATCAGGACCTGGATTTCTATCAAAACCCATCTGTTACTGGTTGAGAGTCATTCTCACTACCTCTTTATCTGGGTGGAACGATGAGCTACTGAACTCATGAACCACCACAAAATGCAACTCTTTATATAACCCCCCTTCCCAGAAAGTCACGGTCACTCCTTTATCTTGTGTTGCCAATCCAGAGAGCTGGGATGACTTCTTGACACTGCCATTTGTTTTCAGAGTTGCTGACACTTGAGAAGGCAATTTAATATTTCTCCCATGACAGTCACTTCAAATACTCTGCAAACAACTCGCATTAAACAATGGCCAACAGCCATGACACTTTTCCAGGCTGACTTTGGATATAGCTTGTGTTGGGCAGGAGCGCAAGGTGAGCATTGCAGCAATTTTACCTCCTATGTCGATATAAAACCAACAGCTAATCATGGTGTGCACAAAGGTTAGCCTCGTGTCACAAGTCTTGTTGCAGAACAATCGTAATTACAGCTATGAGGTCTGACGAGTGTTCACGCAGTACTACTGTTCAGGCACTTGGCAGCGAGCTGTAGCACAAAGAGTTAACTCTCTGCTGCATGCCTCTAGAAATCTGCATAATGCCTTGCATTTGGCAGCTCATTTGCATAATTTAAAATGACTCTTTTGTCTCGGAAATAAAATCTAAAACATGGCTTCAGAAATAAGTGGTAGATATTAACGCTTCACATAATAAGAAGGTTCAGCTCAGTGTGTTTGTCTGAAGTCTTCAACTAGGCTTGCAAAACCAATTTTTACAGGGAGCTGTTGTTTCTTTGCTATTGCAGAGCCTTGAGCGTTCTTCCCCGGTGCCATCTTGGCTGCCCGCAGCCAGCTCTTGTGCTCACACTGAGGTGTCCTGCAGTGCCCCAAAGACCCCAGGGAAGGACACAGCTCCCCAGGAGCGCAGCTGAACTAAACCCTGGCTCTGCTGACAGTGGAGGCTGAGTCTGTGCTGGCTCTAAGGGAGATCAGACACCTGGATGGAGCCTCCTGTCTGCATGTGACTCCCACCCCCAGCTTGGAGGGCAGTTATGAGGTGCTTGCTGCTGGCTGAGCTGCATGCCTCAAAGATCCTTGCTCCCTCACTTTAGGAGACAGATGTAAAGCATGAAATCTTCTCCTTGCAGTGACTCTTCTGTGTAGAAGAGGGGACTGTTAACCTCACCTGGCATTTCAGCATGTTTTAAATGCTGAAAGCCTAAGAAATCCAAAACCAGATGGTCCAATACACATTTAACTTTCAACCTGTCTGCAATGGCCACTACTGGAGCACAGCTGATGCCACCTCAGTGCCTACTGTTCCCAAACAAATGCACTTCCAGCCCTAGAAACCAGGCAACACCAGAAAAACATTCTCAATTTATCTTTCTCACCTCTCCATGCTGCTCCTCTTCCTCTGGCACTTTGCCTGGAGGAACACCCGGGGACAGGAAAGCCTCAGCCCCCTCCCTGCAGGCACACAGAGCAGCTCTGGGAAGAGCAGGAGGCAGATCCGGCTTGGTTTGGGCAGCACGTGCAGGCTGTACGGGGAAAAGGACAAGAGAACGTGTGCAATCCTGAGTGAATAGATCTGTCAAATGCTAACAAGCTTCTGCACAGCACGTTTAGCTCAGCACTCCTTTTGTCTGGCGCTCATAACCCAAATTCAGATGAACTCTGACCTTTCACGTGATGCCCTCCTTTTTGAATGCCCTCCTTCAGACTTCAGTGTCATTACAATTCTTAATAAAATGCTTCAGAGATGATCTAGGGACATCTTTGTCCATCATCACATTTTGCAGCAGCTAACCCTTTAACTGAAACTTCGGCCAAAATTTAGCCAAAGGCAGTACACAGTGTCAAGAATTTCAGCCCAAATTAAAGCCTGATACATCTACAGACACGCCAGTTCATTTCAGTTTACAGCATGAGGCAACACTGATTGCAGGTGAAACCACCTGTACGTTCAGGTAGTAGCAGATAATTCTGTATTTGCAAATCTGCCTGCCTTTTCCTGTTAACTACCCACCCATCTACACCCAACACATACACAGGTGTGAACCACAGACAGGTGTTGTAATTGCTGTTACCCGCAATAAAATGTTCATCTACCGGTTAACGGTGTCCCTCCCCCCCTGCAAAGGAAAAAAAAGCCTCTCAGAGTTATTTATTTGGTTTTGCTTTACTCCATTCATTTCAGTAACTGCAGAAGCAGTTCTCTGGTCTCTCTGTACTGCCTCTATTCCTGCTTGGAGCCCCCCCACTGCTTTTTTTTTTCCTTCAGCATCATTACCACAGAAATCCTAAAGCTTCATTTCATGGGACTTCCATCAGTTAAAGCTGTCTCTCTTCACAGGAATCAACATATATTTTTCTGACATTTAATCACTTGGGCAACTGGTTGAGATGACCTGGTGCAATTATGTTCTCAGCTTGGGAATGTGCTACTGGGATAGAGGAACATTCAAAAACCAGCCTTCCTGTTCTGTGTAAATGTCCTTGGTGATTTAAGGGGAAAGAAAACATTCACAGGATTGCTAGCAGAACAGTAAGATCTCTCCTGAAAGCAAAGCCCATCATTTAAAGAGAATGGAAGGGTCCAAGAGATGAGCTTTTCACTGCTGGAGTGCTGTGTTCAAAGCCATACCTGTATGCCCTCAGCCAAAGCCTCCAGCTGACTAATATGGAAGAGTTATGTCAGAAGGGCATGCAAATTTGCAGCCTCTGCGTACTCTCATTCTAGAGGCCAAATTTCTCCCGAACAGCCACTGTTTATCACTTCTCAAATGACACAGTCTCTGGTTTGCTTAAAATGCCAGCTGTAAACAGAGGCTGCTCGGGAGCTGTTCCACAAGCAGCTCGGCTTCCTCTGCGTGTGCCTGTGTTATCGCTCACATCAGGAGTCTCAATTTGAAGCTGGCCTTCAGCTCAGTCCTCCTGCTGCCATTTCGATCAGTCTGAGCACTCAGCCCGGCCTCCTTTGGGGTGAGACTGGACAGAAACCCATGCTTCAGAAAAGGCGACTGGAATCCAAAATAAATGTGAGAATCACCTACTCTTTCTTTCCGTATTATAATCAGCTGTCAGTGGTAGGTGATTGTTTGACGACAGAAGACCAGAGGCCAGAAAATTAGCACACAAAAAGTTAAATTCTGGCTCCACCAGAGCCCATGGGATAATCCACTTGATTTTGTACTGCAAGGTCTCCACTGCCAGTAACAAACTGGCACTGCAATAATTTCTGAAGATGGTACATGAATCATGGTGATTCTTTTTCAAAGGTGCCATTTCTGAAGGTAAATATGGTTAAGGCAAGAGTAATGAATCCAACCCAATGGAAGATAGTTCCATTCCCAGTGGAATCCAATTTGATGCAAACTAGCTAAACTCCACTTTTCCATTGCCTGCATAGAAGCATCTGCCCAGGTGACATAAAGTTGCAGAAATATACCCATTGCATACACTGTGTCTGTGTGCTCTCTACACACTGCCTCCCAAGCACAGAATCAAAATGCTGTTGTCCGTGGCCACCGTTCTGGGGGAGTTCAGCTCCTGCAAGATGCTCAGGAAGCCTGGTGAGCTCCTCTGCTTATGCTAAGTCACACTGGTTGGTGGATGGGTCAGTTCATCATATATGGAAGCCATCACTTGAACTCTGTGGCTGGCCCTGGTCAAGAAGACATCCTGGATGCCTGCTCAGAAGGAAAAGGTATTTAGATGTGTTCTTGTGGGAGCTGGCAGACGGGGATGCAGGTAAGGGGCCATTAACAAGGGTGAGGAGCAATGCCAAGTGAAGGCTTAGGGGCAGTAGACAAAACTGCAGTCCACCAGATACTGATGGATCTACAAATTGTACTGAGTACTGGCGGAAACCTCACCTCAATTCCAGACACACTCCCTAACTGGGAGAAAGTAACTCTGAGCACACAAAAGAAAGAAAAAATGGGTGCAGAATTCTGATTTCTAATCCAGGAGTCCTTCACTGCAGAGCTGGGGGAGGAAATGCCAAGCGGATGAGACAAGAAAGGGGAAAGGAGATTGGGTATCTGCATTATCACTTGATTTCAAACGGATGCGTTATAGTCTGTGTGTGGTAGCAAGCACTACATGAGCAGACTGTGTCGATGTGTCTGGCTCACAATGTTAATTTCTGAACATCTGAGCCTCTTTCAGCCAAATTTTGGCATAAGGCTGGTCTCAGAGGTCTCCGCTAGCTTCACTGACCCAACAAAGGGAAAGACTGCAGCAGATTTCAATGCTTTTTAGATACTGGAGAATCTACAGAGCAGAGAGCCATGGCATGTACTCTACCAGACCCACTGTAAGAAAAAAATTATGGGAAACAAGTTTTCATCAACTCTGAGCCTTACTAAGCTACCTTATTTTCTGTGGCCTCAAACAACAATCCTTCTTCAAGATAAGCATCATTCTGATGAGAGAACAAAGAAATGATTTTTGTCGTACAGTAACCTTGTCACTATACAGTCAGGTATAAGTTAGAAAATTAGAGATTATAAACAATATCTGGCATCTATTGCCATCAGGATGAAATTTCAGCTTTCATAAGTCAGCAACATACTAAAAAACTCAGGCTATTAAAATCTGAGATGAGAGCATGGCAAAATGTAATCCAAGACAGCAGAAAGCAAATGACAACCAGCACAGACCTCCACACCTGGAATTCTTTGATTCCTACCGTTAACTCGCAAACCACGCACAGCTAGTTTAAGTATTGCAAAACACACCAATGTGGTTTAAGAGCTTCATATTCCCACCCCAAACAAAATACTCGTACTCTACGTAGACAGAAGCAGTGAGGGACTTGCTTTGCTTGGGTTTGTAGCACAAGGTGCTGGGAACAAGATTTCTTTCTTTGTAGTGCACTTTGCTGATCACTCTAAAAACTTCTGTTCAGTCTTGGGAATAATCTGGAAGCTGAAGTATTCTACAGAGCATTCTTGTTGACATTTCCAAGAATGCCGGCCTCATTTCTTCCACAGCAAAATATAATGTTAAGCTGCCAGCCTGATGTCATCTTTGTTGACATCTGAAGTCAACAGCCTGGAAAATGCACAGTAGGGTCCTCCTTGGATGCCTGAGGCTTTTGCTTTTGTTCAGGGCCTCTTCCCCTACATCAGCGTGCTGCATCAGCAATGGGTACCACTGCCGATGGCATACCTGCCACCATCTGCTTCCACTGTTTACAGAACAATGTCCCTTGCAGTCTTTCCACCCCAATCTTCCCACTTCTACCGAGTCCCCTCCATTCAGGACTAACAGACTTGCAATAGAAACCTGCAGAAAACACAAGACCTGCAGCTGCGGAGCGAGCAGAGCAAGCTGTTGGCAATAAGCCTGCCCTGTGGCATGCTTTTCAGAAGACGTTGCTGGTGGAAAAGTTCCCAAACCATCCACTTGAGCTGGGCGTGCCTTCAGCAGAGAGCTTCACAAGATGGCCTCCAGAAGTCCCTTCCACATCACGTGCTTCTCTGATTCCAAGAACTTCAGATGCTGATGATTATCAAAATTCCAATTTCAGACACGACCACAGTAAGTCCACAGGAGTTCATTTATATGGCATTTCCAAGCTAGCAGAAATTCAAATTAGACAAAAATACCAGCAACAAACTTGTTCTGCTGGTTGGGTGTTGGTGTATTTTTAGTTGCACCTTCACAAGGAAGCGTCTTCGTTATCAGTAGGCCTGAAAATAGCAACATTTGTGTGCAGAAGAGTTGTGCAACAAAGGGAACTGAATTTCTTAGGCCAAGACATAAATCCTGTCATAACTATACCCTTTATAAAGCAAGAAAACGTGGCTGTGTTCTTTTTTTCATTACTTACTAAATACAAGTTTTTTGATGTTGTCATCCAACAGACTCGGACAATCCAGAGGTCTTAGGAAAAGTCAATTATATTGAAGTCCTTAACAAACATAACTGAATGAGCAGTTCTACAATCAGAAAGCAACTCTATTTGGATTCACTTCAGAGGATTCAAAGGTCCAACAAACACCATCACCTACGTGATCCTTACATAAGAAATACATCAGTGGAAGGTACTCCAGAGATCAACTGGTAAAATATAGTCTTTCATCATTGTTATAGGGTGCTTCTGACAGTATGCTGAACCTTCTGTTGTGTTATACATTCACATCAGAATAACAAATGTCAGCTGAACACTAGGATTGATGTCCTCTCATCTACACATAGGATTATCTGCCATTTGAGAGAAGGTATAAACTCTTAGAGTGAACAATAAAAGCCAAGATCTGCATTACTGAAGTTTATTCTGGCTCTGAGCACAAGTTCCAGTGAAATCAATTTTTTCTTCCCTTTTGATTATGCTGAGTGTTTGTGTTGGCACAGCCTTAGGCAATGGCTAAAACTGAGGTTCAGTCATAATGTAAAGAAAGCCACAGAAAATGACTACTTAGAAATGCCAGCAGTGGACTGCTGAGCCCTAACAGACATATGCTCCATTTGGGCTTTTCCTGCTCTTTTCCTGTCCTTCATCTAATAGGTTTCCATACCCCATTAACTTTTAAAACTTGCTTGTGAAGGGTGGAAGGAATAGAGTAATTGAAAGTAATTGAAATCTCATCCTTATGCCCAACCCTTAAGAGAACTCCATTGCACAAGTCACGTTATTTGGAAATGTCAGTGCTTTGGAAACTAGGTTTTAATCCTAAGAGCAAACATAAATTAACTGTATCTTCCCAAGTTCTACTAAATATAGTAGAAACATCCCCAGGGATGCAGCAAGACCTACCACAGGGCTTCACTTAGCCCAACAGCTCAACAGAAAAATGACTGCTAAAAGGAAATACGCGATTACTGTCTGTAGAAAATAAAATAAATACAAATTGAGCTGCCAAGTTTTTCAGGTGACCATTGGAACACAGCAGAGATTGTGATAAAATGGCTGTGGTCGAGATAGTTTAGAAGAAATCTCCCACTGCAGTAAACAAGGGGAATACTTGAGGGAAATCATCAATAATGATAATAAAGCAGAACAAAACAAATACTGTGCTACAAGCAAACACAACACTAAGTCATCCAGAAGGTCCTAGCCCCGTTCTAACAGAAGAAGCAGGAAAAAAAAAAAAGAGTAAACCGTGGATCTGCCTGTTTCTAAAAGCACAGCTACTGTATTGTCTCAGCAGAAAGCAGAATTGATCACACTCCATGCCCTGTGTATTGCTAGAAACCTGTCAGGCTCTGCCTTAACGACAATCTGAGTAACTTATACGTATTCTTTCAGTACCACAGCCACCCGAGAGCAGACATATGGTGAAAGAGAGCCGGGCTCCCGGAGGACGGCTGTGCCGGAGGAGGGCACGGGCTGCAGAACGAGGCGGCCCAACGGCCCCCAACGCCCGCAGATTCGGCAGCGGGAGCGCAGCCGCACCGCTCGGGACACACGAGCCGCCACCCACGGAGCCGGGCTGCGGTAACTTTGGACCGCTGTCCCGTGGCCGCGCGGCTCTTCCCACGCCAAAACGTTCCCGGCTGCTTCTCCCGATTCCCGCTCTGCCGAAGATAAACACGGCTGAGCTGCAAAACCAGCCAACTGCAGTTGTAAAGACAAGAAGAAGCCAGAGCCGGGCACAGCCCCAGCCCAGGTGTTGGTTTCTATAAAGGCAAGCAGCCGTTTTGCTGACTTTGTTACTCAATTTCCAGTAAGGTGAGATGGCAACGCGCTACGCGCGGCTCCTCCCGCTCAGCCACCTCAGCGCTCTGGGACGGAGCGCTCCGCGCCGCACGGCCGCGCTTTCCCCGGTGTGAGAGGCGACTCTGTCAAGGAGCGGCCGGGCCACACGTACGCAGTCAGTTCCGGAACGCGAACCAGCGCACGCAGCGGGCGGGGAAACCCCTCGGCCGGCGCTGGGGCGGCGAACCCCGCCCCCAAGAGCTGCGGGCGGCCCGCCAGGCGCGGCGGCTGAGAGGAGGCGGAGGGGGGGAGGGGCGGCTCGCGGGGCTCCCTGAGGCGCGGGACGGGCTCTTACCGCCCCTCCTCACGTGGTCTACTACGCCCCTCGCGCATGACGTCACCGCGCACGGCGCGAGCCTCCTACCTATCGACGGCGGTTTTAGTGGAAGGGCCCCGCCCAGCAGCGCGTCCGCCACTCGGCGCGAGCGTTGCAGCGTGGCTACGCGGCGCGGCCCCGCCCCGCCCGGCTCGGCGCACGGAGGGAGGGAGAAGGGCCCGCTGGAAGTTAAGATGGCGGCGCGTGTGTGAGCGCGGTGCGGGACGAGCCTCCTCCCGGCGTCGCCGTAGCTTAGCCGGCTCTCCTTCGAGTCCTGCGCGTCTCCCAGCGAGCCCAGCGCTCCGCCGACGGCCGCGAGCACCCCCGGGGGAGGGCCGGAGGCCGAGCGCCCCCCTCCCCCCCGCCCCCATTGTGTGCCCGGCCCCCGCCCGCCCGCCTCCCTCCCTCCCGCCGCCGGGGGGGGCGGCGGCGGCGGCGCCGGCGCCGACCATGACCTCGATCCACTTCGTGGTGCACCCGCTGCCGGGCACCGAGGATCAGCTCAATGACCGGTGAGGGGCAGGCCCCGCGCGGCGGGGGGCGGAGGGGAGGGGCCGCCGGCGCGGCTCGGCCCCCGGCGGGGCGGGGGAGGGCCCGGGGAGCTCCGGGCGGCGCGGAGGGATCCCCCCTCCCTCCGTACAGCCGCCCCGCAGCCGTCCCGTGGGGCCTCGGCGCCCGCCTCGAGCGGAACCCCCGTCTCTGCGCAGCCTCGGCCCCAAAGTTTGCCCCCCCTCCCCCCCCCCCCCCCACGCTCCCCAGAGGAGCTCCGGCGGGGGGGGTGGGAGGGGGGCGACGCGGGGCGAGCTGTGCGGGGCGGGTAGAGGGGTGCGGGGAGATGGCTGTGCTGGGTTGGGCTGCACTGTGCTGCTCTGCGCTGCCTGCCGGGCCGTGCGGCTATTGAGGTGATAAAGGCACGGCCCGTCTCCTCCTGATGGCCGCTGTCGGCAGCTCGGCAGGGATCGGCCGGGAGACCTCGTGGCCAACTTTATTTGTCGCCGCGGATGGGGGCAAAGCGGAGTGCTCGGGAGAAATGCATCTCGGAAGCGAGTTCTCCTGCCTGCTTGGTGCGGGTTTGACAGCACTCTGCGTTGCAGTCCGGTGTTTTCCTGCAGTAATTGCGATCAGCCTGCGTCGTAGTTTGTAAATGCCACCGCTGCTCTTATCTCGTCGTTCCTAAGGACGTGTAGGTCTTAATTTTTGTTTCTTAAAGATATATATGCAAATAACTCCGGATTTTTATTCGTCTCTGTATAGAGACATATTTTTTTTTTTACACTGCTGAAGAACGTTGCTTGTTTTTTATAACTACCTCCTTGGTATTTATGATCAATAGAAGTGCAGGCTCTTAGTAACGTTCCTCCTGACCGGGTAGGTCAGGGTCCAGCTAACTTCGCTGCTTTTGGCACTTTGCATTAGGAGAAGTGATGAATCTCTGCTGAGACATCTCCATTAATGCACAGCTGAGGTCCCAGAGCTTATGGCGAGGAAAATAGGTCATCATAGAGATAAAACTTCTGCCAAACTGCATTATCCCTGCCTTTACAGAGGGAGAGGAAAGTCCTGTTGACAAAATGGGTCCTGGACTTGCAGTGTGTCGATGTGATGTGCTTATTCCTTAACCTGCTGATGCATTTTGCAGGACCCGACCTGGAGGAGGCCTGCCCCTGCCCATTCGTAAGGGGTTGCCTGGCTGCCTGCTCAGTGCCACACAGCTCTGGCATGCGTCCTCCTCCCTTAGAGTGACAGACAGACAGGTGATGCTGTACTAGGAGCTCTGTTTCCTCCTTGGGCTGTTTTGACCTAGGGCAGTGATTGAGGACTTTGAACTTGAAGGGACCTCAGCGGTTTTCCTTTATCTTTCTTTTAATTTTTATTTTTTAATGGGTTCTAAAGGGTTGATAGACCCTTTAGAAAACATTTAGCGTGTAATTATCATGCCTTGCTTGGAATGAGAGAGCTTGTCAGTTTTTTTTCTTTAATGTTATGTGTTTTATTGACTTAACATTTAATATGGTGGCCCTGAATTCTTCATAATGCTTCCCAAGTTATTTATTCTTTTGCTCCTTACTGCAGCAGCGGCACTTATGACTTCTTCTTGATACAGGAAGCTTCATCAGGTGTGGTAATTAATATATGGAGAAGGCAGCAGAAGTGCCCTGAAGTAGTGACTTGTTCTGGAAAAATCAGGTAGCTCTTGATCTGAGCTGCAAGGCATACATTTCCATTTCATAAGTGTAATTTTTACAAGTGTGGTGGCTGTACATCGGAACTTGTAGTGCTGTGAAGTTGCAACAGTTTGCAGATGGGGTGCTGGAAATGCCAGGTCAGTGCTATTGGTAGCTGTTCTGTCCCTGTAGATGAGGATCGAGAGAGCGTAATGAGTTTTCATATTTATGTAAGTAGCAGTTAGGATCTTAGAACTTATTGTTTCTGTATGATGGGATGCCCCATCTCTGGAGGCATTCAAGGCCAGGCTGGATGTGGCTCTGGGCAGCCTGGTCTAGTGATTGGTGACCCTGCACGTAGCAGGGGGGTTGAGACTCAGTGGTCATTGTGGTCCTTTTCAACTCAGGCCATTCTGTGGTTCATTCTATGATGTTTCTTCCACCCCTTGCCCATTGCAGGCTTTTTTGAGTCAGTGCTACAGATGGTGGTCATAGCCCAACTCGTTTTCTATCTCCTGTCTGAATCATGATCACATCTTAAAATCTGACTTAGGGACTATAACTGTGTTGTATAAGTTCATTAGTAGTGCACGAAGAATACGGTCAATTGTATTCCTTTCATGGATGCAGTAATCACGTTTAGAACCTGTGATCTTGATGTGTTCAGGATACTTGATGGCTTTCAATTTTTTATAAGAAAGTATTTGATAGCACTATGCTTAATCATCTGTGTAGATATGGTAAGTGGGTGAATTGAATTTGGAAGACATCCGTCTGTTGAAGTATTGTTCTGCTCTTAGGCTGTCTCCACAATGTGATGAGGCAGTTCTCTTCAGCTTGGTTTGGTGCAGTTTGTGTCATTCTGTCCTGCAGTTTTTACTCACTTTTCTATGTAATTAGTTATCCCTCTTACTCATGCAGCAACTTGGAGAACAGTGAAACGCTTTGCAGCGAAAACGTAACTGTAGATAGAACCCAACAGTCTGGAAGATTCCTGATTGTAATGGGACAGTACTCCTTAACTGACACTTTTGGAGATGGGTAGTGTTGTGCCTTGATGGCAGTCATTAGACCTCTCTTTTTCCAAAGTTTGCTTGTTCGTGGTGCTCATTGAGATGTCCAGAAGCTAGATGTGCTGGAGGAAGCCCATAGAGTACACTGCTAGGTTTGCTTCTGAAGCTGTTAGGATTCATTTGTTTGAAATGAGTGACAGGCTGCACTTGGGTTTTGGATGAAGTAGTTAAGCCTTTTCTGGTAGGTTTATTTGGGAAGATGGGCAGCTTGGAGTCATGTCATCCCCCCCTTCCCCCTACCCCCCCCAGCAATGTATTCTATTTGAACTGTATATGAAACTTTTAATGTGAGGAAAAATCACTATGACCTGCAGTTTAAGAAACAACTCCGTAAAGCATGTGGGACATAAATAATTACTTTAACCTTTGAAAAAGAGCTGCCCAGCTTCTGTTGCAGTGCGAGTGAAATATATTTATTGGTTATCCACCTGTTCCATGTATGTTTCAGGGTTGGGGATTTGCGCTTTGTAAAGGAAGCTTGGCACGCAGTTGGATAGATAGCAAGTGGTAGTTGACTTTTTTTTTTGTTTCTTTTCCTATTTTTTTTTTTTTTAATTTTATGTTAGGGTAGGAAATGGGTGTACTGATGGCGAATAACCATTTCTTGGCTGTTATGAAACCTCACAGGAGCAGCTGAACTTGCTGCTGCATGGAAAGGGGAGTCTTTCACCTTGCATTAGGCTTTGTGGCTTTCTGAACATGAACTCCCGTTAAGGACAGGATTTGTCTTAAGGCTTTGCCTTTGCTTTTACTGTATTATAAGAAAATTCTCATCAGCTGAGCCATTCAAGTTACAGCATAAAGAAGAGGGTAAGGTGCCATTTCTGAAGTGGTTATTGACGCATGGTTAATGGGCTTTTTTCTCCCCTGTGAAGATGAGACCTAATGAATTTAGTTAAACAGGGCATTCTGAATGTAAGGTGAGTGGAATGTAGTACATTTTCTCACAGTAAGCTCTTTGAAGTAAATAATGGGACTGAGAAAGCTCATTCTGGGCTTCTGTGGGTATTTATGCACAGTCAGCTTTGGGGGAAGAAAGGAGTCTCTTGCTTCTAAGTGAGTTTATTCTCCCTTAATACATTCAGTGCCTTTCTCTATTATTTGAACATTACTTAATTTAGGCTGTGTCTAAACTGAGAAATGAACTCGCATTCTAAATTTATGTAGTCCGTGTTGTTTTTACCCTCTGATAATCAACTTCCATGGAAAAGGTACTTGGCAAGAGATATTCTTTCAGCCTGTATCAGTGTGTCTCCTTGCTTGGGTACCCAAAAGCATCATTTCCAAGTAACGGGCAAGTGAAGAATGGATATGTGGGCTGCTGCTCCAGCAGCCTTTCTTACCCCCTCTGTGTATACTGATGAGCGAATCGGTTAAAAATCCCAAGCAGATGTTGCTGGAAGGAGCTGGGGCAGGGTGTGGTGTGGCTCTGCGCAGGGAGCCAGCAGGGATGAGGAGCTGTGTCCTGGCCCCAGACGCCTGCAGGAGAGGAAATGTTCCACGTGTCTGTAGTTCAGAGCTCCATCTTCCGTGTCCTCAGGCCTACTGGGAGACCTCCTGCTCAGGAGGGGGGGTGGGGGGGGGGGGGAAGGGGGTGTGCAGTACTGCAGCCTTTTGTAATTACTTGAGCTCCAGACAGTTGTTTATTTTGGTGTGCTTTAAACTGCTTTCTAATCTGATGTGGCACAAGTGAAATTAGCTTACCTCAAACAGAAATAGGTGTGTTTGCTTGTGGGGAAACATTGCTAATGTGGCACTTGTGTTCCATGAGTTAAAACTGCTTCACAAGCTTCAGTGACTGGAGATGTGCCAACCTCTTTGAATTAACTTCTAGACTGGAGTGAGGAAATGGCAGAACTGTCATGGTCTTATTATTGCCAGGTTTGTACCACCGGTGTGGTTCATACAGTAGGAAGCAGGGCATTAAGGTTTGATCTCTTGATTTCCGTATTGTTTAAGGATAATTATTGGGGAACTTGAGCATGTTCTTCAGTTTAGTATCATCTTCATCTATGAATCAAAGTAGGTTCAGTGGAAATTCTGCCTTCACGTTCTTTCTTTACTTTCTTAAATCATAGAATCATAGAATGGCCTGGGTTGAAAAGGACCACAATGATCATCGAGTTTCAACCCCCCTGCTATGTGGAGGGTCGCCAACCACCAGACCAGGCTGCCCAGAGCCACATGCAGCCTGGCCTTGAATGCCTCTGGGGATGGGGCATGCACAACCTTCTTGGGCAACCTGTTCCAGTGCGTCACCACCCTCTGTGTGGAAAAACTTCCTAATATCTCACCTAAACCTCCCCTGTCTCAGTTTAAGACCATCCCCCCCTTGTCCTATCACTATCCACCCTCATAAACAGCCATTCCCCCTCCTGTTCATACACTCGCTTCAAGTACTGGAAGGCCACAATGAGGTATCCCCGGAGTCTTCTCTTCTCCAAGCTAAACAAGCCTGGTTCCCTCAACCTTTCCTCATGGGAGAGGTGCTCCAGCCCTCTGATCATCTTAGTGGCCTTTCTCTGGACCCGCTCCAAGAGCTCCACGTCCTTCCTGTACTGGGCGTCCCAGGCCTGGACGCAGTACTCCACATGGGGCCTCACAAGAGCTGAGTAGAGGGGCACAATCACCTCCCTCTCCCTGCTGGCCACCCCTTTTTTAGTGCAGCCCAGAACACAGTTGGCCTTCCAGGCTCCAGATGCACACTAAATGTGTGAGGCATTTTTTTTTTTCTTCGTCCTTGTAGATCTGAATTAGAAATCTGGCCTATCTTTGGGCAGCCTCATTCTAATTTAGTTGGTAAATAAGAATGTGGTTTATTCCACACTGAAACTAATGTAACTTCTGTTGTTTAAGCAACTTAAGTAAATTGCACATATGTATATTTCATCACTTTCAAGGCAAATTTCTCACTAGCTGCTCAGAATTTACCTGTGAGCATCCTTTGATACCTGGCTGGTTGTCTGAGGTTACTTACACATAGACTGTCTGTGCCTGGTTGGACTTCACTTTGCCAGGGTCCTTTTCTGGTTGTAATTTGTGCTGTGCCCCAAAGGCTTTCTCCTTTGAGTGCACGTGCGATAGGCTGTGAATGTCCCTGCTGGAACCTTGATGAGAATGTGTAAATCAAAGTAACCGCCCTCACAGAATGGGAAGGGTTTGTTTGTCTCACATTCCATCAGCTGTGTGTCTGATCCCACAGTGAACTGGCTTAGTGGTAAACTGTGCAGTAAGCACAGTTTTGCGGACTGGTGAGTATAACTCCTGAGTGAGTACACATCATGGTAGGTGGACTGAACAGGGGAGGAATTTGGTAAGTGCTGCAGGAGGGAGAATGGGAGCGGAGGACAGGGGAAGAGGAAACAGGATTGAGTTCCTTCCATTTTGAAAGCAGCAAGTTTATTTTGGCTACTGTAATGCGAAACTGCACTGTGAATGTGATCTGGGATGAGAGTAGTTGTGACCAGTCACGAGGAATTCAGGAAAATAGCAATTGGGACACAAACACAGCCTCTTTTTTTTCTTTCCTTCTCAAATTATCTGTGTGGTTTGGGCATTTTTGTTGTTTCTACCAATGAAGAAATAAAGATTAATGGGATAACATCTCGATAGCCGTATTCTAAGGATGGCAGTGTATGTCAGAGCTGTCAGAAAACAACTTCAATTCTGAGAAATCTAAGCTATCGGTCAACGTCTGTGTTCTAATTATTTTGTAAAGGTTAAAATCTGTGATCAGTTGAATTCTTCTAAGGCAGTTTTGGTATAGTGAGCGTGTTTATTAAATCTTGCAGAAGTGTGCTTTGTGGAAACTCAGAGGAGATACGTCATAAGTACATAATTAAGCCACATGGGTTTAATTAATGTGCGTAATACCTTTTTTTCTTAAACTTTCTAAAGTTGGAGTAGATAAAAGTGATTGTGTACCGAATGGTTATGTAAGAAGTTACTTAACGCTCGAATAAAGCAACCGAAGACGTACCGGAGCACGGCAAGCATTGCATGTGCTCTAACTGTGCTGTAACACTTACGGTTAGCTGTTCTTGGATTAAATGAAATAGAATGTGGGATGTGTTTGAGAATGGGGAGGGAGCTTTGGATTACCTTCCATGGTGGTGATTACACTGCCTGCAGTCTTGGTAGCTAATTTTACAAGATATTCTATGTAAAAAGTTCTGTCTTTCCCTGCATCAACTCAACAGTCACTTTAAGGAAAAGAAAGTTACATAGAAAAACTACATGTGCTTTTCAGTTGGTTGTTTTACACTTGAATTCAGTGAACTCCTGTATAGGCTTGGTTTTGATTAACACGCATAGAAGACCGCAGTTAGTGGGCATCTGTGTGCCATAGAGGCCATGGGACCAAGGCCTACTTACAGTGGCTAGAGGATTTTGAAGTGGGAAATTAAAAATTAGAGGAAAGAAGGTATTGAATTAAGCATGAAAATGTAATTTTCAAGGAATGCATGTTTTTTGGGCAATGTTGTGAGCTAGTCAATTTAAATGAAAGTGGTCACAGCGCAAATTAGTCCTCTATAGCAACAGTTATTCACCTTTCACATCTTAAGTTCTTTATCTTTCTGGCCCAGTGTTATTTTAATGCTACTTTGACAATTAACTCTGTGTTCTACATTTTAAAAGTGTCTGTCAGCATTCCCCAGAACTGCTTTCTTCACTCTTCCCTTCCAGGGGAAAAAGAAAAAGAGCTGTTTTGTATTGATTTTGAGATCTTTGGTACATTGGACAGAGAAGTTGTACCCATCCGAAGGTGTGGAGCTTGCCTCTTCTGTGCAGTGCAGACGTGCTCAGTGGCTGTTTTTGTAATCCCAAGTCTGTTGTGTTATACCATAAGGTGTCTCTTGGAGACTCCTCACATTGTGTGTATCCAAAAAGAGATGAAATTTGGGTAGCTCTTTTTCAGTAAGCCAGTCACCACCTGTTGCCAGAAAAGATGCTTCAAAATAGCCTCGATCCCCTGCGTTTCTGATATTTAACTTTACATTATAACATTTTCATAAAGAATGTGGAATAAATCAAAAACACTCAGATGATTAACGCTATTTTGGAAGTTGGCTGTGTTGGAGCTACCAACTATCAGTGTTGGTTTATTGCCAGCCGTGAGGTCTGCCAACTGAGTTTGTGGCAGCAGTAGTGTATGCAGCAGATGATTGCATGAAGGCTGCTGGAGGCTCTCACCACTTCAAGAAATTTGTGTCTTTAGGAAAAAAGGGGGGGAGTACAGAGGAGCATGCTTTCCATTTGATTGTATTGTCTTGGTGTGTTTTTTTTTCTTTTTCCTTCCCGTGCTCCAGCCATCACTGTAGACCTTTGGGAATATGACGAGTGATCCAGGGCTGTGATAGCCATACAGCTGCAGTTCACTGGAAAACAGCTCCTAGGGAAGCTTCAGTGCTCTGTGCTCAGGACTTCGTGGTATTGCTTTCTGCAGCGTATTTGCCATCATCTCTGCAGTGAGGTGGATCTTAACTGGAGCCTCTGAACACTACTACAAGTTGTCATTTCATTACATATTTTCCCCTGTGGAGTCTGACACTACTTACACGTAGAAGTATTTGTTCTACACTATTTTTTACCAAAGCTTTAACTGGAAAAGAAATAGTTACCGATGTGGAAGTGGTTTGCTGACAGCTGTAGGCCTTACTCTGTTATTGCTGGAAGTTGCAGGTTTCTGATGCTTCCTTTGGTGAAGGTGGGATCAATCGAATTTCTCTTCATCTTGTAAGATTTTGTTTTCTTAAACATCTGTGTTCATTCTTTCCTTTGTAACGTGAAGATTTGCTGTTCTCTATCAGCTGTGGAAATGATCAGAGCTACATCTTTTGCTGGTAAATACCAAGAAGTTCTTCAAAAAAGGAAAGGGAAAAAAAATGAGAAAAGACTTTATGGTTTTTAATATATTTTTTTAAACTCTCAAGAGAGCAGAGGTGGTGTCTGATCTTCAGTGAAGATATGAAGATCTTTCTGTTCAGCTTTGACCTCACTTAAAGCGTCACTACCTGCAGCCCTCCCTGCCACCAAAAGACACTGATGCAATTTGCTGACTGTGGCAAACTGTATTTGTCTCTACAGCAGGGATTTAAAGGTCCTTAATGAAGCATTCCAGTGATGTGACCCGTACTGTGGGGACAGGTCTTGTGTTGGGGATTGCCCTCCCTGGGTGATGGGGAGTGGGGGGTAGTGGGGGTTTGCTGGTGCGGCCGCTGTGCTGCCTGCTTCCATTGCAGCACTGCAGCTGTATTGAGTGAAGCTGTGACCTGAAATAGGATGGCTGTAGGCCAGATGTGAAGGAGGAGGTGCGCGCTGTGCTGCTTCACGAGCTCTTGTAGAGGAGCCAAAAATGCTAGCTGCTCTGAGGGGAAGCACCTGGAGTGCTGTGCCTGCAGTATGCGTGGAGAAGAGAGAATCTGCTTTTCGGCAATGCAGCAAAAGGGCTGTGATGAGCTGTGCGCCTCAGAAAGCCGGTTTCCTTTGGAGGGATTTTGCCTATAGTGTAATGCTGCAAAGGAACAGCTTCGGGACAAAAACAAAGAGAATCCTTTGATAGCGTGTAATTGCAAAAAGGCATCCTTCATTCTGGAAGTGCACAGCGTGTGAACATCTTCCTTTACTTCTCTGTATTTAAAGCCCATCTTTGGGTTGTTTCACTTCGGTGAGTTTTATGGTGTGTTCTTTAAATACCCAGTTGACATTTACAAATTTAGGCTAAAGTTACAGAGAAAAACGAAAAGTTTCTTCCTTTGCTTCAGTAAAGAAGTTCATCTTGGAGATAGTGGAAACTGTTTTGTTTTGATGTACTTTTATTAGCCTAAAGCTGCAACATGTCAGATGAGATATTAGCACCTGTGAATGTTCTTTGTTGCTGTTCAGTGGTGAGTCAGTTTTTGAAGAGAAAATGATGCAATTCTTGCTACAACTATTGGGTGAGAGTCCTATTTACAGTGCATCATGTTTTCACGATACTTACCAGATTAAGAAGGTCTTGCACATGTCTAGTGAGTGTCAAACATGTTGTTCTTCCTTTTAACTACTAGTTTCCTAACACATGGCCTGGGGAGGAAGATGGGCATACATGTGTGGAACAAGTCAGAGACGGAGCAGTCAGGTAGTTCTGCTCACGTCCTCTGCTTACTTTGTTGGGCAGTGAGTTGAGCTCCTCGGATAAATTTCCCTGGAAAGATAAGTGTATTTTGAGAGAAATAACAACTTCTGGTGCACAGAGTGCCCCATGTGAAGGCTGAGCTCCTGTGGTTCTGACCTGGAGCCTTTCGTGTTGCTCAGTGTCAGTGTGGTTCCTTTCTCTTCTGATCAGTTTGGAGAAGCTAGAAGTTGTAGCTGCTCAAGCTGAAATAAAGGAAATCCCGACATGGCTGGGGCAGGCTGACTGCTTGTCTGTCTTCACTACTGATTTTGCACCAGTTTTGACTGGGCTATTTAAAGAATGTGCATTTTAACACAGACGCCATCGGCACTGACGTTTTGTCCATGTGTTTCACCAAAAATCTGCTTGAGAGCCAAACACATCCTGCTTCTGCCTTTATCCTTTGAAATGGCTTAACTGCCTTTAATGAGATTTTGCTTTTTAAGGCTTAACCTCTGTGGACGTTCATATCGGAGATGAGAGATAAGAAAGATTGAATAAAAGGCCTCAGTGTTGGCATTCCTTAATGCAAGAATTGATTAAATCACCTCTGCCTCTGTTTCTGCTTTCGGGGCACCATCAGTAGAGATGATGGAATCTCACTGTTACAGCTAACCTGATCTTAAAGCTGCGTTTAGCATTTGTCCTGCAGAGGGTCTGCAGCACAACACCCAGCAGCTCTGCAAGCAGAGTGATGGATTGCTGCGGGGAAACAGTTTCTGTGAAATGATTTAGAATTTTAATTGCACAAACACGTTCTCTGCACGCAACATCTGAACATGGTTGTTTTATGCTTACCTTTCAGCAGGCTTGCTTCTGTGATGGCAGTTGGCACAGACCCCATTGGCAACGCAGGGGTGAGGGGAGTCCCCTGCAGGGACAGGGCACTGAGCTCCCCTTGGATGACCTCCTTCTTGTTTGGTCGGGGCTCTTCTATATTTTCTTTTTGAAACTTGGTGATGTTCTGTATCAAATTCACGTCCTTGTGGTTCAGATCTGTTACAGCAGCTGTGTAACAGATGTGGAGGTTTGGGCAAATGTAATACTTTCAGTACTGTAGCTTATAACCTCTGCTCTCTCACTGTAGGTGTTGTCAGCTACCTCTCCAAGTCATGTTATCTCTCTTTTGATCTTGACTTGTTGCAGGTAGATCTAGTCTTCATACTGGCATTGCTGACAGCCTCACAGAGCATGCAACTTTTACCTTGCTGAGTGTTTTCCCTATCACTTCTTTTTTAACAAGTTAAAAAAGGATGAAGATTTTTTACAAATTGGATAAGTCTCTTACTCTAGTCATGAGATAAAGCTCAGATAGGGAAGCTAGATGTTGCGGGTAGGCCATTAATAACTGTTCCCAGTGAAGCATTACTTTATGTGCTGCCAGCTTTTCTTCAGGCAGTGCTGTGAACTTAAAGGTGGTTTTCCCATTCCTGCTTGCCAAGAGGAGGAATGCTGACAGAAACCCGGTCAGTGTTCCTTGGAAACTCCTGGTGATATGCTTAAGACACAAAACCTCAAGGATGTTTACCTAGCCATACATTACGCAGCACATCCCTGCGTGTTTATAGGACTTCAGTGTTTGTGGGCTATGTGCCATTCATCTTCGGGATTACATTCAGTATCCCACAGTAATTCATCACTTGTATTGGGTACCTTCTACACAGGTGGCATGTGAAGTTCAAGTTCAGTATTCACCTTCTGGACGTGGCCTCCATGGAATCTCATACCTTGTCTGTGTGAAGGAGCTGTGGCTGGTAGTTGGGATGCTGCCAGTGCCCCTTTACAGAGCGGCAGCTTGGGTGAGAGAGCAGAGCGTGGCTGCCAGTGTTTGCCTCCTGCCTGCTCCCCTTTCACTGGGGTACTTCTATTTTGTGCTTGTATTAAGTATAAAGCTATTTCTATAGGCGTAAGTTACTTTATTTCTCTAACAGATGCGTGGTTTCATTCTCCCCTCCACATCTCCGTCCTCCCCCCAGGTGCTCTGGAGTTGGTTACTTGATAACCTAACTTGATAACTAATCTTGGCATTGAGATAAAACATAACGAAGAAGACAGGATTTTCAATTTCATTAGAAGACTTTTTTTTTTTACAGACTTCATGTCTTGGTTTCTATAATGCAAATACTCTAGCTTGTTTGGAAGCTCTGTAGGGACTCTCAGATCTCTTGTATTTTGGAAAGCATAAGCTCAAGATCTACCTGAAATGCCTACCTGGTATTAGGAGAGCGTCTTTGCTGCCAAGAGAGAACCTTTTCTAGGTCAGTGGTAAGGGTAGGAATTACTGTGTTGGTTTCTATTTTGGGATGCTGTACTGGCTAAGCAGAAGTGGTCTGTGGATTGACCAACTTTTCGGGTTCTTATCTTCCACTTTGCTGACGTACCATACAAGTGAGTTGGAGGTT
Source organism: Gallus gallus (assembly GCF_016699485.2). NCBI lineage: Eukaryota > Metazoa > Chordata > Aves > Galliformes > Phasianidae > Gallus > Gallus gallus. Next base: position 128,752,557 of record NC_052533.1, on the reverse strand, counting down.
CCTTTGGAAACGGTTTCCCTTCTAATAAATGTGACGCTTTTAATAATCCCATATAAGATGATGAATTTTGTCTGAGTTATTTTTTCTGCTTGTCAGTTTCTTGTTTGTCCCTTTTGGGGCTGGCTTTTGTGTGTATTTTCCTGTCCATTCAGTTCTGGGGAGCTTATCGTCATGGTTTATCTCTGACATGGCATGTACTTGGATTCCTTAGAATGTGGAAATCACGTCTGCTGTGGGATACTGTATTGAGACTCAGTAGAAGGAAACATAAACGTATCTAGAGCTAGTGCTTGTTGCTTCCTCTGCTTGCGTGTGAAGTTATAAATGACTGTAACAAAGCACCGTACTGATAGTGACTTGTAAAAGGTACCAAAATGCAGGAGAACGTGGATTCTGTGGTAAGGTAATTAGTAGATAATAACTAGTACACTCTAAATCAAAAACCTTTAAAACAAAAACTTCATTTGAAACTGAGCGTTGTCATTTCTGATGTAGATTCTGAGTGGCGAGTAGCATTGATATTAAGCTTCATTGCATCTGGTAGGAAGTGGATTCCAATAATGGACTTTCACTGTCCCTTACTATAATGTCATCAGATTTGTTTGCTGTTCAATAGTTCCTTAATAGTTAAATGTGAGATTTAGATGTCCTATTTAATCAGTGTGTAGTATCTTGAAGTATCCCTGCCAACTAAACAAAATCATGTTGTAATTGTGCCAGTTAAGTGGATGTTTTGTACAATGATATTTCTCAAACAACATCTAACATGTTCATTTCTTCTTTTTTTTTTTCAGGTTAAGGGAAGTATCAGAGAAGTTGAACAAATATAATTTAAACAGGTAAGGTGTATTACATGATGCTGTATGTAATTTAAGAAAGCATGATATTTCCAACAAGAATTAAGACTGTATTGTATGTGCAGCCTTAAAGCTTCAGTACTAGTATTAAAGTTCAGAAATGCCTTATGTAAGAGAATTCTTATTAAGGTGAATATGTTAGATTTTCGGTTATGACATATTAAATTATTAAATACCCACTTTATCAAGTGACTCTTGAAGTATGGCTCTTACTGTTTATTGATGATCAAATCCAATGAAAAATCTGTCATCTTTTAACATTTTATTTTACGTTTTCTGTTCTTAACTGGAAACACATAACAGTTGCTCCAACTGATAGACGTTTAGTCATTCTGGAATGTTTTGATCAGTGACCGTTGCTGCACATTGTTCCTTCCATATGTCTCTTGTTTGTTTGTTGTTTGCTTTTTTTGTTTGTTGTGTTTGTTTTGTTGGTTTTTTGTTTTTCCAGGCTTCAGAAGTTTAAAAATATTATACATGCTCACTTTTTTGTTTTCAGCCACCCCCCTCTGAATGTATTGGAACAGGCTACTATTAAACAGTGTGTGGTGGGACCAAATCATGCTGCGTTTCTTCTTGAGGTAAATGACTCATTCTGTTCAGATAACAAATTTGATATCATAGAGTTAAAACTAATTCTTCAAACATCAAATTGATAAACATTCTTCAGCAACTGAAAACTCGTTTTTGCTTGCATTTTTTTTTTCCTGTAACTATGTCTTGCATTTCAATTTTGGACGCTTGATTTTTCTTCTTTTTAAATATAGGATGGTAGAGTCTGCAGGATTGGTTTTTCAGTTCAGCCAGACAGATTGGAATTGGGTAAACCTGATAATAGCGATGGGTAAGAAACACTTTTCTTTATATTAAACATTTCTTTGAGGTGGATAAGCAGCTTGACTCTTTTTTGGTTTGGTATTTGTTTGCCTTTGGAATGGGTACTTTGAGTAGATACATAATAGTTATGGTGATGCAGCCAAACAGCCTAGCTTGACAAACTGGTGTAGGAATAAACACTAGATTTGGCTCTAAAACACAAGTGAGACAGGATGTCTATAAATTAAAGAAACATACCCCACCAAAAATAGTCATCATGAAAGAAATTGTTTTAAAGTGTTAAGCCCAATGTAGAATCCACTATGAAAGCGGTCTGATCTGGAAAGGCTTACTTTCTAGATCCGCTACTTTCAGCTCCAGGTAAGTTCTCCTCAATAGGACTATGTAACAGTTACTGTTTGGATGTAAAATGCTTATTAATCTTGAAGGAGCAAATTCAGGCTCAGGTCTACAGATAGCGTATATGTACAAATTATAATTGCCGATTCTAACTGAAAACACAGTGGCTATCTCAAACCACTGATTAGCTTAATGTGTATTTGCAGCTGTGCTGTTACGGATTGCTGGTGTACTTACAAACTAGTAGACATGCTTTCCATTTTCTTTCTTCAGTTTACCTCTTATTATACAGTTAGATTAGTTTGGAGTATTCCCCAAGGGTGTTGCTTAAGCTGGTATGTTACCAGACTAAGTCCCTGAGAATTTAGACCTGGGATTCCAGGTTTTGTTCTTAACCCATTTGGGATTGTTTTGTGACTGATTTACCATCTTTTACTTTCAGTTCAAAGTTGAGCAGTGGCTCAGGGGCAGGAAGGACATCCAGGCCAGGCAGGACTAGTGACTCCCCATGGTTTCTGTCTGGTTCTGAAACTCTGGGCAGACTGGCAGGCAACACCCTTGGGTAAGTTTTGATAGGATTGAGGCTGCAATCTGTTTGTTCCATATTTGAGTATATGTGTATACACATATATAAATTGTATGCAGTATGTCTAAGGGAACGTATCATTAATTATACAGCAGTTGTGTAGATAGGGTATAATAAACATTAATGACTTGGTTAAAATGACAGATATGCAAGTGACCCTTCAGTACTTAGGATATGGAGCGTTCTTTGTGTATGTGTGGAGAATAACTTGTTTTGGCTGTGTTGTCTTCTTCTGAATGTTTCTTTTGGTTACTTCATTGTGAAATACAGTTTCTTTAGAGGGATGCAATCAATTTAAGCTATCTAATAGGATTGTGTTGTAAAGTAAAAGGAGTGCACTTCTGCAGGAAGAGTCTTCATTCCATATAATTATGGGCTTGTGTATTCAGTTTTATTGTGCCTTCCCTTACTTCTGCCTTAAGTAATAAACTGCATTTTGTTAGTTGGGGTTTTTACACATATTAATAGGAAGGAAACATTTTAAAAGGTTATCACTTAGGACCTTTAAAGTTTTACTGCATACTGAATCAACTCTACAGACAGTTTTTTAATCGTTATCTTTAAAATTGATGGTGTCCCTCCATATAGCAATTTAAATAAATCTTCTGCACATAATCACAGTGAGTTCTTTGTAACATACTTGTAGAAGAAGTTGAAGATGCTTTTCTAAGGTAACTAACCATAATAAAGAGATTTGCTTTTAGAAACTGTACTTTCTGCATATGAACATCTTGTTACAGGGGGAGAAGAACTACAGCTTCTCCCTCAATGTGAATTTGTTACAACAGAAGCTAATTTTGCTGGAGGGTTAGTTACATGAAAGATAACCCATACCCCAGCTTCCTATGAAACTTTCATACATCTCAATCTAAATTTGTTGGTTAAACTTTAAAGGCATATTGGTACTGTCGTGTTTAAAAACCTGCTGTTGAAAGTGTAAGATATTTTTCCTCAGATCAGGAATGTGTTGAATTTATTTTAACCTGACCATAACCATTAAAATTATTTGAAGCTATGTACTTAGGTTCCTAATTTCTTCCTGTGCATGCTTTAGAACTCACCAAACTCATAGAGTAATAGTGGATACTGTAACGGCTCTATTAAATGAGAGTGCAAGTCATAATAAACCAAATCTGAAAACACTGAAATGGTGGAGTCCACAAATTAGATCGTGGGATTTGGAAGATGGCCGTCGTTCTGGTGGGCAGTGGAGAGATGTGAGAACAGGAAGATTGGAGTTCAGCATCAATAATCTCTTTAGGTTTAAAGAGCTTCAGTCAGAATTGTGTCCTTATGGTTTTTTTCTTCCATTACTATTTGAGAGCACAGACCTGTTAAGCTAAAGAAAGGTATATAACAAGGGATTTAGAGTACAGCAGGTGAATGTAAGTTTACTTGAAAGGTGTCTGGATAGAGTGGGGAAAAAAAAAAAAAACAAAAAAGCTTTGCAAACAAAAGGAGGGTGAATTTTATGATGATGTTTTTTTACTGAGGTTATATAAAGGAGTGTGTGTATTAAACCGTGTAAAGAGTTCAAGGAGTTAAGCCTGTCTCTTGTCATCTTTTCTTTAAAGAACAAGTTTCAACCACACTAAAATTAATGCCTGAAAATGGCAATATACTGAGTCAGTAGGTGTCCCCAGACCTGATCTAACTTGAGCTAGTTCAGTACCCAGCTAGTATAGTGTGATTTCTAAAGAAAACAGTTTTTTGATGCCTCTTAGTTGTCAAGATAGGACACACTTAGAATATATGAGTCATTATATATATTTTATATATATGTATAATATATATAAAATATATTTTCAACCGTTAGATCTCTCACTTGTCATCGACAGTGAGGTGGAGAGATACATCTGTAGCCAAGTATTAACATGTAATACATAAGCTTTTCTTAAACCTGTGTCTTCTCTGCCAAGAGTTGAAATGGAAATTTTCATCTAGAAAGAACTTGTCTTCCCTCAGCCCTTTCACCGGCCCACAGGAGCAAAATAACTAGCTTACTTTAAATAAAATTTCTCTTTTTTCCCCTGCTAGTATCTTTTTGTGAGCTCTTTTTCTAAATCATGAGATAAGACTTTTGCTGATGCCATTGTTGTATTGCTTATTGTCTTGTATTGAGCTATTGTCTGTGTGTTTGCTGACTAGAATCCTGAAAATGTGGTTGTGTCTATGAAAGGGCCTCACCTTAGATAGACGCTTGAGTTACTCTGTATGGTCTTGTCAGAAGGAAAGAGAAAGATGTTAGTAATTAACTTAAACTGCAAAATGTAAGGCAGTTATTTTTGTTTAGTTAGCTTTTACATCTAAAGGTGATATAGTTTGAAAGTGAATTTTAGATACTGTTTCAGAGAATGTTTCTCTTGTCTTGATAGATTTTTTTTCCATGCTAGATCTTAAAAAATATATATATATGTTTTAAATAATATTAAATAAAATTAAGTAATACCATATGCAGTACCCTTTACAGTTGATTTGTGCAATAACCGTGAAGACAAACCAGAGTCTCTTTAGGTTTGCAGGACAACAGAGCATGTAGTCTTACTTCCAGAGCAGATTCATTTGACTCAGTTCTGTGGTGTTAAGATGAGTAGAAAGTTGTAATGCTGGTGAGATATCTGTTTCCACCAATCACTGCTTTTTATTCTCTTAATATTGACTTAATATAAAGAAAAAGCTGCTTGTTCAATCAGTTTCTACGTAGTTTGCTGTAGAGTTGATCCTGATTTCTCTAGTAGCAATAAGCCCAGAGTAGAGTATCTCTTGAAAACCTATGTGAATTAGAAAACTATCTAGTGTCAGATTTGTCTTGCAGTCAAGACCGTTACGTGATCTTTTTCAGTGTAGTCTAAGGCAGTTTATTAATGTGAATCAAGTCTGAGTTTTAAAGAGCCATAAGAGTATAGAGACCTTATGTCAATCCACTGACCTTGAAGCTTTGCTGTTGTGCTTTTATAGTAAAAAGTTAACAGTTGAGTGTTAGACATTATACTTCTGATACTATTGCTTTTAGAAGCGCAGGGAATTGGTTTGGGCATCTGTATAAACATTCAAAAACTGTATAAGTAGGAAAAAGTGCAACTTCCAGTTGCAGTCCTGCTTTATATTTCTTGTCTGATTCAGAGCTTTATCAAATAACCTTGTGCTCTTACTAGTTCTGTGGGAGACTTTAATAGCGTCTGCCTATGAATTCAATCTCCTATACTTTTCAGACAGACTACAGGTTATTATTAATAGTAAACCTGATGCCATATTTCTTGAAATGGTGCTATAAAAATAAATGTATCTAAATCCTTCTAGGAGTCGCTGGAGTTCAGGGGTTGGTGGAAGTGGAGGAGGATCTTCTGGGAGGTCATCTGCTGGAGCTCGAGATTCTCGAAGGCAGACCAGAGTTATACGCACAGGGCGAGACAGAGGATCCGGACTGCTGGGGAGTCAACCACAACCAGTGATTCCAGCATCAGTCATTCCAGAGGAACTCATTTCACAGGTACCTGAGCTTGTTTTCAAACACTTGCGCAGGAAAGTGTTTTAAGAGTACTGTGCTTTCTCCAAGGACTAATGGTATATAATTGAAAAGATTGACTTTCTCTAGTTGAATTGTTTTTATTCTGAAATGCATAATACGAGTAACAGACTTCTCTTTTTTTGGATGCTTGCATTTTCATTTCCCAAACTTTCACTGACAAGCTATATTTGTAGTCTGTTTAGTCTTGATGAGGAATGTCATGTGTTCTTCATTTGAAGAAGTCAAATATTTGAAAGTCATGTCAAGCGTGTAGATAACAAAGTTGTTTCTTGAGTGTGTGTAAGGAAAGGGGACAGACAGGCTTATTTTTTTTTTAAATAAAAGGAGTGATCTGTTTTAGATTTGAATGAAAAACATCCAACCTATTTAATCTTATAAATAATTTTTCTTCATGAAAACCTCCACTCTATTTATTAGTAAATGGAACTGATTATTTTCTTGTATTAATTGTTCTGCTTTTACCTGTTAATGCACCACAGCCTGGATAAACTGATGAATTTTGTGTGATTCATGATTCAGTAGTTTGAAACAGCTTTTTCTCTGTGCTTCAAGAAAATATGTTCAAAATACGTGACAGGTTAATGCATTCTAATTCTTAGTTCAAGACAAGTTGCTGGTCTGCTACATTTAGAATACATATGCTAAGTTGCTAGGCCAAAGATAATCTGCTCACGTGCTTTGTGTGGCCTATAGCATGACTGGCATGAGATAGGAGCCAACAGGCTTAGTATCTGCACGCACACCAGTGGCACACTGGCTTCCTGTCTCTTTAATTGCAAACCTAGTAAAAGCTGGGAGCTTCTGTCTTCACAGTAGCAAGATACTGGAGGTGTTAGTTACCCTGAACTGAGCTGTGCTTTCAGCTAATTACTTGACCTCCTGATACTTCCTTAAGCTGTGCTTTTTGTTTTGTCTACACTGTTCATATCCAGGTGTTTGTTTTGTGTGGCTTTTTTTCGAGTGCTTATGGATGTGTTTGATACCTTACATAAAAAAGAAACACTACTCTATTCTGTATTTTAATATGTGGCTTGTTGGTAAAGTCTTAGCATTGCTTCCATTCCTATAATCTTTTTTCTTAGTATATTTTATTTTTCAAAAAGCATACTTTGTCTTTCAAACAAAAATGTCTAAAGCAGACTAGTGGGAGAGAGCTCCAGAGCTACTCTATGAAACGTACATTCTGCTCTATCCCAAAATCTGTAAATAACTTCTGGCACTGAATATTACAACAGAGCTTACCTTTGAACCCTATTAAATTCTGTTTTCTTTCCCTCTCTTCCTTCCCTCCCTCCCTTCTTTTCCTATTACCAGACTATTTTATTTGGTGCCTTGTTTTTTACAATATTATGAGAACAACCAGTAGTGGTTTCGTATTCACCTTCACACTGCTTGTAACCTTTCAGAAGTCTGTCTTCTTTTCTGGTATTGCGGGTAGTCAGTCTGGAAATGTAAAATGCTCTGGGGCCTAAAGTTTGTGGAAGAAACCAGAATGCTTCTGTTTAATATTTGGAAGGTTTCTTTCATATTTATGCTTTTCTTGTATAAGCCCAGAAGATTCAGAAACTGCTGAAAGTGAGCCTTTAGGAACAGAATGATAAGAAAAACAGAGGAGGTGGCTATATATTGAAGGACGCTGGAAAGAGAATCCGGTGTCAAAAAGACAGGGATTGAAGTGTAGTTTTGGAAAACAGTTGATGTGCAGAAATCTGCTGATTGATGTACTGTAACACTTCTGTAGAAATGGATTGTTTCAGTGTTATTGCTTGCCTACTACATTAAGTGTTTCAGTAAGTAAATTCTAAGGTGACCCATAAGGAAATTCAGCACCAAGGCTGGAGTCTGGTAGCCTAAATTAAAATGATAGAAAGTTAAATATCTAGTACAAGGTGCTGAGAAAAGAAATGAGCCTTTGCATGTATGTACTGTCAATGACTTCTGAGACTATCTTGGTTTTTGTTAGACTTCTTTTAGAATTAAGCATCCTTATCGTAGGAAAGATGATGAACGACCATGGTAAGTAATCAATTATACTCTGTACTTACAGGCACAAGTTGTTCTACAAGGGAAGTCCAGAAGTATTATCATTCGGGAACTCCAGCGAACAAATCTTGATGTAAATCTTGCTGTAAATAATTTGTTAAGTCGTGATGATGAAGATGGAGATGATGGGGATGACACAGCAAGTGAATCATACCTTCCTGGAGGTTTGTATCCTGTGACTTTTGATAAGGAAATGTCAGTATGTTCTTATTTTTCTGTATTTAAACACTCACAGCATGCTCCATGCTATGCAAGGTATGCAGTGAAGACAGTTATTTCAGGAGCAAGGTGTAAAGATGCACAGAACAAAAGATACAGTGGGATGTTTTGAGGGATTAGATGAGGCATTAAAGAATAACTTGATTCCATGGGTGGCATGAAAGCAATTTATTTTTTTAAGAACCCTAGCTTTGTAACATGAGCATTTCTTACATCTGTGTTTTGCTGCTTGTTGAGATGCTGAGACTGCTACGTGGCTTGCTTGTAAAAGCTAATTCTAAAACTTTACAGTCACCTGCATGTTATTTTTATTACTAATACATATTCTTAAGGCACAGTGGTTAAGTGAGGGCAAAATGATTTACAGTTGTTACAGTTAGACTGAGAATTTATTTGTCATCTCAAGTACCTCTCATAAATACTGTAGTATTTGGCAATACAGATTTAATGCTATAATTAAAGTCCAGCTATTCTTGAAATATTGTCTGTCCCATGCAATTGTTTTTTTATGGAAGACCTTGAGTCTTTTCATTGGCTAAATAAGGTAATCCGACTCATTTGCCAAACAAGCATTTGAAAACTGCAGCCAAATCTAATGTTTGTACTAGGTGCACTGCGTGATGAGAGCACATCTCAACTCTGGCTACGTATTAGTTTTCTTTCTGTGTGTCAGAATGACATTTTGCTATTTTTCTAATAGATATTTTTTTTTCTGCTCATCTGGTTCACCAGGAAGGCTCATGGGCTTCCTTCATCGTGTTCATCATGTGATTAGACAAAGGGTTTTTTGTTCTGCAGTAAAGCTGCAGCTCTGTCAAGCTACTTTAATCCTTATGTTGAGTCTTTATTTTAGCAGTCGGTTTCATAGCATTAGGTGTATTGGCATAATTGAATTCTCTTAACGCTTTGCATGTATTCAAAGCAGTAGTTTCTACTATAAACGTACCAGGTCCTGCCTTCAAAAGACTAATGACCGTTAGTAATCATTCACAGTAAATGTTCCTTTTAACTATACTAACCAGATTCCTACAGCACTAGCTTTTCTCTTAATACCTCTTGGGATCATAGGGGTCCGTTAATAGGGGACTGTCTGACAACCTATAACTACCTGCTTTTATTTTTGAGGTGTCTGTGCTGCACTGTCTCTCGTAATTGAGATGGTAGGTTAAAGCAATATGCAGAGTTTCACTGTCTTTGATAGCTGTCTAGAAAATGACTTTGTTTGTGGCTGAATTTTTAAAGCATCTCACGTCTTTAGGCTAATCTTTCCTGTAAGAGATGAGTGTTATTGTATTATGAGATTAGTATGAATATTTTTTTCCCTTTTATCCCACAGAGAAACTGAGCGAAATTTTCCCAGTATTTGTGGGGAAAGAGATGGAGTTTCAGTTGAAATGAAATCTGTCATGTCTTAATCCCAGTCTGCAAAGATGTAATTCACAGTTTGTAGAATTTGCAGAGCTTTCTGTGTCTCTTAGTTACTTTTGCCATTAGAACTCAAATAACTTTGTTGCACAGAGGTGCACTTGATAACTGAATGTGATCAAAACATGAGAAGAAGTGGAGATGAGCAGTGGTCAGCACTGTTGTGACTCCACTGCTGGTGTATGGCAGTACAAATTACCAGTCCCTACTTGTATCCCATAATCATGCAGGCTAGATTGCAGGAAAACCTGGTGGCTACAGAACCTTGCCTGTAGGTATGAGGTGAAAAAAATAACCATGTTTTGCCCTTCTGAACAACATAGAACCAATATTTTAAGTTTTTTGCTCTATAAAATTTCCATTCTTCTTGTGGTCTTGTCTCTGGATGTTCTTTTTGGACGTGCAACAAAGTTCATAGAAGAAAACTGTAGATAACCAATAGTTGCTATGTGCATTCTATTTTTAGTCAGGTATCCATAAATGATTCTGAAAGATAAAGAGCTTCTACTTTTTGTGATGTCAAATTAAAAGGTTTTATCTCTTCCAAACACAACAGAAGTAAATGACAAGGCTGCTCCTTGCCTCAGGGTTTTGGAAGTTCTTGCATTTTAATTAAAAAGAGTATGCTAATTTTTATGTTCTCCCTTTTGCGTGCCTGGTGCTTTTCTTAAATTAAACCCTTCAGGTTACTTCTCTAAACTTCCCAGGGCAGAGAAGTTTGTGCTTTCTTATTTTTATTTTTTAATGACAAACTTACACTTGATTTAAAGTAAACGGAATGAAAGAAATTTCACTGTGGCTGGAAAATAAGTTCTTGTTTAATACATCAGGATTTCGTTAGTGTATCAGTTGTCCTATAGTTCCAGTTAGCGTTTGTGAGGGTTATCATCTGATGTTTGTTTTTTATAAAAAGAGGCAATTCTTCCCAATGCCTTAAGAGAATCAGAAATGTCTTAAGAAGTTTCTGTACAAATTGCTTTAACGAAGTTCTCTTAGCAATCTTATTTTTAGAGCCTTATGTACTCTGTCTTTTCTGATGAGTGCTGTTTCTTTTGTTTTATAGTGGTTATGTGAACGGAACGGGGTTTCGTTTGATAAATAACAAATACATGAGGAAAAATCTAGGAAGAAGCTGTATAGAACAAAATCATTTTTCATAGGAAAGACTCAAAGTTGCGTAGAATAAATTTCCTGCTCGTTTCAAATAGTGCTAGGGCCTTCTTCCAGGCTTTGTGTTCTTGGTCTCTGGTTTTGTAGAATTCACATGCGTGCCTATTTGCTCGGTAACTCCTACTACATGTACAGGGTCCTCACTAGTGGAGTCTGTGGGCCTTGGTTTTGGCAGTATCCGGACTACTTTGAATTTTGGAATCTGAGATGAATTTGTTTCAAAATAAAAAGTAAAAATCTACTTTTCTGGAGGAGAGGAGAGACTGGCTTACATCACTAGTATTTACTGTATTGGTTTGCAGTGAGGAGAGGTCGGAACCAGAGCACAGTGTAGGGATCAGTTGAAAACCCAGCTTCGGTGGCTTTCTTTTAGGGAGGACAGTTTGTTAATGTTTTGTCAGTATGGTTTTTTTTTGTGTTGCTTTTTATTTTCCCCCTTGATTTTTGAGGATGAACGTCGAGTTTAGTAATATTTTGAACAAGCATAACTTATCAAGAAATGAGTTCTGGAGTTCTGCTGATGTCTGGTTGCCTGGGAAACCAAAATACATGTTTTTGTCACAGTTTTGCCAATTTGAAAGAAGTGAAGATACTGAAGACGTATTTTTGCATGTTTCGTAAAAATATGCAGCTGAGAATAAGGAAGACCTCATGATCCCCTCCTTAACTGTAAACATCTGATGTGAGCTCTGCTTGATGTCCTCATCAGTCTCGGCAGTGCCTTCAAGTAATGGATCCATAGGAAACGGTGTTAATGCTGCCCATGGAGCTATTGGAAAACAGAAGTGTTTTCAGTACTTGAATTGGTGTTTATCTACTTATTTGGAAGTGTCTTTTCCTCACTCTTTTTTTCATTTCCTCTGCCAGTTTTCAATCAAATTTACTTAGGAAATCATAGCTACTTCCTTACTTAAATAGACTGATCAGAACCATCACATCTAAATCGGTATTTGAGGAGTTTGATTCTGGTCTTCACTGCACAGGAAGTGAATGATATCTTATGGGATTCTCCTGGAAAAGCAAAAAAAAAAAAAAAACAATCATAGAAAAGGTTTGGTGGGTTTTTTTTTCCTTTCTCCCTCTGCCCCCCTGGATGTAGCCTTGCAGTACCTGTGTTTTCACAGAACTGAAACATTCCAGTGATGTTTGAAGGGGAGTGGATTTGGCTCTTATCTTTATTGGTTTTAGCACCTTCATTCTCTGGTATAGAGGATGGCAGGCGGGGATCTCTTGCAGAAGTGTTGGAAGAAAATTTAGAATCTGATTTGAAGCTGTGAGAAGAGGGTAAGAAAGGCTTGATTTCCTCACTTGTGTCAATGCATATGTAGCCAAAAATACATAGTTTTGGTTCCTGGATCTGATTGTTTGAATTTTAACTCTCCTGTTTGGAAACAAGGCTAACCTCAAGATGTTTAAAATGCTTCCAGGGGTGTGTGTGTGTATGTGTGTGTTAGTGTTCCAAGTTAGTGTGTATTTTCTTAGAAGAGAATTTCTAGCTTAGCTTAAAGGACATTCCGTACATATTAAATAAGGCCGGTGAGTTCCTTTCTGTGCTGACCAGTTCTGTTCCTAATAGGGATCAAGATTTTTTTCGATTTACACTTGAGTAGAAGAGCAAGTTGTGAGACTGCATGGAGGTCGGAGTGTACCTAGAAATAAGTGGTAGGGGTGAATGTGGGAGGAGGAAAGAACAGCAGTGTGTGAACATCAAAATATACAACAAAACATTGGCTGTCTTTCCAGCTCTGGAGCTATTGTTCTTACAGGTTGATGCTCCTAAGGTGAGGTGATCTGCCACTAAAGTGTTTCAGTGGAAAACAGGCAGCAGGGTAAGACCACCCTGAGACATCTAAGATGTTCTGGTAAGACAGAGCATGTTTGGCATATAAGACTTTTTTCTCTTAGTAAGCTTTCTGAGCAGGATGACTTTCTAAAATGTACTGCATGGACCCCTCAGTTCCAAATGTTACGCTTCTAGCACAGGCTATGCTTTTAGTGGGTAACTTTTTTTTTTAACAAAAATATCTCTCCCAGCTTGTTTTGAAGGCCTCAGAGCTCACTTTCATAGCTCTGTTTTTTATGTGAACTCATTTGTGCTGGGGACAGCTGATGACTGGTGTGTCTACATTTTTCAGAGAGAGTTTAGAAATTTAAAAGATGAGTGTTGTGATTTGCAGGGATGTGAATGTCTCTCACACCTTTCGTGTCACTAAAGGAAACAGTTGAGTGAATTCTCACAGTGAGGGAGGACATAGGGCAACTTTTCTGTTTCTGGATATCCTCTTGTTTGTATGTTGATGCTTGTTTGTTTGGCAAGTTTATGGCCTGAAATGGCTGTAGATTTGGATTTCCCACCTTGACCCAAGGAGATCCCTTGCCATAGAGCTGAAGCAGAGAAATAGGACTGTTCCTTCTGTAGCAGCAAGATGGTCGTCTGGTTTACTTGTTTTGTCTGGCAATGTTCTTGGACTTTGCTAAATTACATGCATTTTCAGTAGCCTCATCTGGTTGCTAGCTATTGGTTAGTAAGCAGAAGGAGGTTGTTTGGTAATTCAGTACTTAGAGAAATTTGGGTTTTTAAAAGAGTAGCTCGGGGTGTCACAAAATCATGTGGTTTCATCCTCCTGGGTATTTTTTTTAACTGTGTGGTATTAAAAAATGGAAACAAATGCTTTCTTCCAGATAATCATTGTTCGTAATGCAGCTACCATTTGAAGATTTGTACCAAGAGCTGAACGTTTGGGAATTAAGTATGTAATTCTCTGAAAGAAACGTTCAGTGGAAGGAGGAACTGTAGTCTTTGATGTCAAAGTTGTGGCTTTGCAAAGGCTGGCTTTCACTATCCTTACTTAATTCTAGATCATTTTAAGAGTTTCATGTGCATGAATGTGTGTGCACATTTATGTACTTGTATCCACCTTGCTGTAGGTCTTTGTTCTTTCATGTGAAAGGCTAAAATTTGAATTCCTAGGTTACCAAAAAAAAAAAGTTTTGGGCAAGACTTGTTTGTGAAATGTGGTTAGATAAGTGGCAGCAGTTTTTGTAAGGAAACTAGTTTTGTGCACTGGACTACCATGCTTGATTGTAAATGCGGGTGTGTAGGAGGCACATGAGTTGGAACTGGTGAATCTGAAGAGCAGAAATTCAACTGATAGGTTGTTTTTTTTATGTTTATTTAGTTGATGGTCTCTCTAGCTGATGTTTTAAGTAGCTGACTATTCACTTAAGACCCTTGTCTCCTCTTATAGAGGATCTTATGTCTCTTCTGGATGCTGACATACATTCTGCTCACCCAAGTGTCATTATTGATGCTGATGCTATGTTTTCAGAAGATATTAGTTACTTTGGTTATCCATCCTTTCGGCGCTCATCACTTTCCAGGCTAGGCTCATCCAGAGGTAATTTTGCACCTTTTTTTCTTTGTAATAAGTAGTTTACTGTGCAAAGCTAGTGGTAGTACACAGTGGTGGTTTAGATTCCAATTTAACGTGAAAGTAGACTGTGATGCGATGTGGGATATAGAGTAGACGAGTAGATTTTTTGTTACTCATCAAAATTGTTATTGAATTCTGAGCCTCAGCAGGTAAGTTCTATAAGAACCTTGATTATCATGTATTATTAAAAATCTAACTGTTGATATTGCAAGGTGTAAAACTTCTGCATGCTAAATTTTATTTTAAACTCTGTAGTGTGTTTGCTAATATATATTATGCGATACAAATATTTAATTTGGTTCAAGAATAAGCAACAACTCATGACATGCAGCATTCTTAATCTATTTTTTTTCCTCTTTTGGGTTATTCTTTACACAGAGTTTTTTCACATTTCCTGAGGTAATCCATGACAGAAGTGAACTTTGTAGAATGAGGAGAAATACGTTGAACTGTCAGGGAGGGAGAAGAAACCTAATTTTTTTTTTCACTTTCTTTTTTTTTCTTTTGAAAGCATTTTTGTAGCTGGTTTGGGAGAACTACTGGCAGTTGATAGAAACACCTTGATCAATGTTAAGGTGTTTTTTTGTTTGCTTTGTAGATTGTATTACAGTTTTAACGTTTAAACAGAACGTGCAGCAACTTGGAGCTTTTTGAAGCCATTGTACAAATGCCTAGAGTGTTTCCAAACTGTTAATCCAACCTCTCCTGTGTTTTTTTTTTTAGTACAGTTTTATTGCCTTTCATGAACATCTTTCAATATATTAATTGTTGAATGAGTAAGTTCCAGTTCCAAAGTGATTAGTCAAGGGTCAGAGTGATGTTTGCTAGAAGAGAAGTGGAATTTTTTATGTAATATATCTGTAAGACCAGCTGTTGTATTTGGCTTATGTAAAAACTTCGCCAGTTTTCTCATACTGCAGAAGACCCAGCACTTGCCGTAATTTATTGAAGCTATGATAACGTGGTCATCTCATACGTGTAATTCCAGTTAACTTTTGTAAGCATAAGTGAAGTATTTAATAGGTTAAATGCATTATGTGCATGTACAAATATTCAGCATCTGACATAACTCCTAAATTCCTCCTTTTTTTTTTTTTTTTTCCTTTCCTAAGGTTATTCTATATAAGACGTTACCACGAATTTTATAATCCTTATTTTCCATGCATAGTTGACTCTTGGAAAGTTAGTTTGATTACCTGATTTAAAAAATTTATCTGCATGAGCGAACTGCAGAGTACTGCCTTTAGACAGTTTGTAGGCCAATTGGAGGGGAAGCATTTTGGTAAGGAACGTTTTCCTACGAGGATCCTTTTTAAAACTTGTCTGACTATTGAAAAGTTTTCGTTTGATCTACTCAAAACAGATGCACCTTAACTTATTCAATCCAGTCCTATAGAATATTGCTTCAAACAAAAGGGGTTGGATTATCAAGCTTGTATACCAAGAGCTTTTTTTAATGCTTGCTTTCTTTAACCTTTTCAAATTACTGTTTTTTTTGGGGGAAGATTGTTATGAAACTCTCTAATAAATACTCTTTTTGGTTTGCATAAATGAATCTAACAGACAGTATCGATCAGATTTTTTTTTGTTACTTCATTGATTTAAAAACAGTACTACAAAACTGCATATTATACTATAAAACTTCAAATTGATATTTTTCATGTATTTGGCCTCTTATGATGCAAGTAAAAGTGCTGTAGCATTTTTGATAGCACACAAAACTGTTTCTTTACTTCTAGCTTATTGTTTTTATACTTAGTAATTCTGAAGTACACATGCTTGGAAGGGTTATTATACTGAATGTTGCATGTCAGGGCTTCATTATTTTTAATCTTTGTGAGTAGATTTAACTGCTGTTAGTTGCATCCTGAAGGGTCTTTACTAGAGAGTGGCTTACTTTTATCCCACTGGTGTGACCCAATTGCATACCAGTTCTCCTTCTTCCCTTAGAGAGAGACTCTGAGCTGTTGCGTGAACGTGAGTCCGTTTTACGTTTGCGTGAACGAAGGTGGCTTGATGGAGCCTCATTTGATAATGAAAGAGGCTCTACAAGTAAGGAGGGGGAACCAAACCTGGACAAGAAGAATGCACCTGTTCAAAGTCCTGTTTCTCTAGGAGAAGACTTACAGTGGTGGCCAGATAAGGTACTGAAAATTTTTGTCTGTTTTATTTGCTGTGTGCAATAAACCTGTCTTCCTTTTTCCCCAAATAAATACTGTTTTCTTGTTGAATATTTCATTTTAGTCTGTGAGAGATAATGCAGTAATGTATATTCTTTGTTATGTGCTTAGGAAGATTATAAATAACTAGTTATTCCTCTTGATAGTTAATGCTTCTTCTTTAATCGTGTTTTTATTTCCTTCTTATGTTTTGAATCCCCTACTAAAGTCATAAGATAGCTTTTTTGGTTTTTTTTTTCCTTTTCTATGTATTCAAAAAATTTGATAGGCAGTAGGAAACTCATAAAGCAATTGATTCAGTTTAATGCTTTATTATTTTCCTGTTCGTTTTTTTTTTGTTGGCTTTTTTTTTTCCCCTTTAGACGCAGTATAGATGGATTGAAGAGGGAGGTAAACTTTAAATCTTATTTCTGTTTACAGCAGTTCACCTCTAATCACTGTTTTGGTTTTGGTGTTCAAATTGAGAAATGTAGATACCCCCAAAAAGAATATTTTGTCAAACAGTTCCTCTCCCAGCCAGACCTTGTCTGGTAATTACTTTTTGAGCTTCCATGTCAGTGAAAATTAGCAGCTCTTGTCCCTCTTCCTTTGTCATGATGGTAGAATGAAAAGGTCATCTAGCTTGGGAAGAGAGATTTTAGGGTTTTTAGCATAGCAGAATAAATTTAGTTCATGTTAGGAATACTGCACTGTGTTTTGATAACGTAACGTTATCATCATTGCTATCACTGTTTTCTTATTACTGTGCTACTTCAGGATTTTTGTCCTGTTTTGTTCCCTCTTTTCCACCCAAGGTGTTTTTTTTTATTTGCAGACTCAGCAAGTTATGCCCTAGGATAATTACTGTAGTCTTTTATTGGATGTATTTTATGGAATTAACTTGCTAGAGTATGTAATTTCATGGTTATGCAATTTAAGTCTATGGAACTTCTTCCCACAGACATTTTTGCATATGCACTCTTGTAATCCCTAGCTTCCAGTTAAATGAAGGCGTGCCTTACTGGAAGGGCCTCTCATCTTTGTGCAACATTAGTTACACCTTTTATTCTGTCCTTCAGCTGAACATTCATAGCCCCGTTTTTAAGTTCTGTTGGTGGTATTGCCTGACAGAAATTCTTCATGATAAATCATGAGGGAGATAATTTAGTTGAAGGGCCATCCCAAGTATTTTTTCCATTTTAAGAGTCCTAAAGGAGATGCTGGAGATATTAATGGAAGCTAAAAGCAAGTTAGATGAGAGATTCAAGGACATGAAGAATTGCTACGAAATAACCAATGTTGTTTTCTTTCATTTTTTGTTACTTTCACATTTACAATTTGAGACAGAGCTGCATTACTCTGTGATAAGAATGGATGGTGAATTTGAGGTTATGAGAGGTAGAGTACCAAGAAAACACTAATGTAGTGGAACGTTGCATACGGAGTTTCCACCAAATTAGTGAAGTCAGATGTCCAACAATTCAAATAAACCGATTCTAATAGATCAAATCTTACTGGACACTAGAACTAGTAATCTGTGTCTCTTACGAGTGAAAACCTTGTGCCGTCTATGGCAGAGCCACTCTGTTCTATAATAAAATATGGCCATTTTTTTTCCTCCTTCACTGTAGTTGGGTGCTAACTGAGGTGTTTTTTTAGTTTGTTTGAAGTGGGTATATGCTGTTTAGCTAATGAGATGTAAGAATTTTAATCAGCAGTCTGAATTCTGAATAATTTTCGAGCTATTTTCTGATCTGGACTCAGAATTTAGAGTTGAATACATGAGACTCTGGTTATAGTACCTGTCATATCATTTGTGCATCTTTGTGCTGTCACTCTTTTGAATGGCCTTACAGAGATGTATGTGGCTGTGGTCCTGACTTTTGCACTAGGACTGCTGATATTTTAATGGGAGAAAAGACTTTGAGTGTTGAGTCTCTTTAGTATTGAATTTATTGAATAAATCTGCTTATAAAAATTAGAAAACAGATTAGCAAGAATAAAAAATCATGGTGAAAAATAGCTTTCCGTACTTAACTTCTGAAGACTCCTTTGTGCTGATGGAGTAGAAGCATGTTTTGAAGGCTTCAGTAGGTTCTCTTTCAGAATATGCAATACTTACATGACGGCAATTAATCATGACTTGGATTCACATGCCAGTTCTGTGCTGCATTGAGAGATGACCTCTGGAGCAAAACTGTTAGAACTTAACTAATTTTAGATTCTGTTATCATATTATAAAAGAGAGTTATTTGTGATTTCTTCCATCCTTGTCTGTTGCCATCTTTCTCTTCTTTCCTAAAATATTGTTGAGCATTTTGAACTACCGATAAGAAGCAATAAATTTTGTTATTGAAGGATACGCTCATGCCTCTTGAGATGTCTGTATTTCTGTGCATGAAAATAGCAAAATACAGAAATAATCTTTTACAAAAAAGTGAATCAAGGTTTATGAAAAAACAAAATAGGTGTTGTTTTGTTTTGTTTTTGTTTTGTTTTCACCAGTTGTAAACTTCTGAAGCTGAAAGGAAAGCCTTGTAATTTAGGGGACAGATGAATGTACTGGGTGGTGGGCTTTGTTAGTAGCCTGACATGGGTTCAGCTTTCCATCAGATGGCTGAATTGCTTATATGTCTTATCTTCCAATTCTAAGAGAGGCCATTAAATACGCTGATGTGGAAGACTCCTATCCTATTAGAGATTACGCACGCTACTTATCATGTGCATGTCCTTCAGATTTTGAAGCTCTGGAAGACAGAATTTTCAATCACTTGATTTTATACTAGTTTAGGATATTGTTTCATTTTTTTAAGAGCTATATTTTCCCCAAGTGAATTTTTACTTCCTAGAGAAGTAGAGAAATTCAGAAAAAACATATTTTTCTTATAGCTGCAATTGCTGAGGAGTGTTAAATGCCCTGGCCTTGCAAATATTCCTCAGTAAGCAGAAGTAAATTTTTTGTGAAGTTATCTATGTTCACATGTCTGTAATTTGAAATTCCTTTTCAATATAGGGGTAAACTGAAACTTAGAGAAGTGTGGTTATAATTTTCAAATAGTTGATGTAATACAGATATGCAGCCAGATGTAAGAGAAAAAGGGGCCTGTAAGATCAGGTGGTGTACAGTACAAAGCATTGAGCAAAGTGATGCTCTCTGAGTAGTAGAAAGATGCTGTATGACGTTTGTTAAAATGAGAAGAAAAGGAGAGGTAGAAGGGTACCCCATAATTGAAGAAGGGTAACCCATAATTGAAAACTTCTCCAGCCTGCTAGATCTTAGTGATGCATTAAAGTGATATTTTGCACACTGATTTTTTTTAACTTTTTTTTTTTTTAATTTGACCTTGTTTACTATTGTTTATTTCCCTTCAGAAGTAGAAGATAGAATTGTTTTATTAATGAGGTAGTGGATTTGAAAGTCCTTAGAAGATATTTTCATGAGAATGCTTAGGTTTGGACGTTGTGTTGAGGGACATGGTTTAATGAGAACTATTGGTGATGGGTGGACGTTTGGACTGGATGATCCTGTGGGTCTTTTCCAACCTTGGTGATTCTGTGATTCTATGATTTAATGAGAGTGGAATAATGGAATTTCATTGCCTTATTATTCATTTCAGAAAGCTAGAATTTTAGAAGCAATCTGTTTTTAAAATACCAGAAATCAAGAGATATTCCCATCTTTAATTCCATGAATAGTGTTTTTTTTTCTTAAAATGTTGTGGAAACTCTTAATAAGCTGCCAGAGTTAATCACCAACTAGTATTTTCCTGCAATTAAACAATAAAATATATCTAAACAACTGTTCTTTCCTCCCTCACCCTATCAACAGCAATACTGCCGGTTTTCTTGTTGTTTGAGGGAATGCTGAGCTTTAGATAAGCTGAATACGTCTTCATTTTCAAGTTTTCGTATGTCTGTATTTGCAGGATGGAACAAAGTTTATCTCTATTGGAGCCCTATATTCTGAGCTTGTGGCAGTTAACAGTAAAGGAGAACTCTATCAATGGAAGTGGAGTGAATCAGAGCCTTATAGAAATGCACAGGTACTACTCATCTTTAAGTCCTGCCTTCAGAATGTTTTATATGCTTTGAGTATCTAAAATACTGTTTTATTGTTTCCTAAGAATCCTTCCCTACACCATCCACGCGCCATGTTCTTGGGATTAACCAATGAAAAGATTGTGCTCCTTTCTGCAAATAGTATTAGAGCAACTGTTGCCACTGAAAATAACAAGGTATGAGATGTTCACTGGTTTCTGAATTGGACAATACTGGGGTATTGTTTCTTCTTTTTTTTTTTTTTTCCAGTTACTTGCAGTGTATTGTAGAGAAGTTGATCCTTCAGCTTCAGCTGTAGTAGAAAATACTTCACTAACTCATTCATCTCTTCATTTTCCCCTGTGTTCCCAGAGCAAATATCCAATTGATGTCTTGTAACAATGCAAAAAAGTTAACAGTCGGGAACAAACAATGAAACCAAAAACCCAACTAAACAACCAAAACCACTCAGATCTGATAGATTTGCAGTTGAACAGTGGAGAGAATACCTGAAGCGTATCTGTTTAACCTCATTACCCAAAATGCTTGAGTTCTTATTCCTACAGCAGAAACTGATGTGGAGTCTGGAGCAAAAACACTTGTTAGCATTCTGTATGTAATTACTGGAAAAACTAAGGACATTGAAGCTTTCAGAACTGCAAATGAATTTACCTAAAGTCAATTTTCTACCCAGTTGAGTGAATGTGAAATTCTGAAGCCCTCGATTTGGTGAACTATAGCCATTTGCTGTATTTTTATGATGCTTGTCTGTTTTTTGTCACTTTTTTTCTCGTGTGTTCTGATTTTTTTGAAGTGACAGTATTGATCTTTTCTTAATCTCCTCCACACTCCTTCCATCTTTTCTATTTGTTTCTTCCTTTCTCCATTAGGTTGCTACCTGGGTGGATGAAACTTTAAGCTCAGTAGCATCTAAATTAGAACATACTGCACAGACGTACTCAGAGCTTCAGGGAGAACGGATTGTTTCCTTACATTGTTGTGCTCTTTATACATGTGCTCAGCTAGAGAATAACTTGTACTGGTGGTAAGTAAATACTGTTCACGTGTAGTAGTGGCTGTCTTCATGTTCTTGTTTCTGAGAAATGCTGCAAAATTACTGGACTGCAGTTTGTTTGGGTTCTGAAACTCTCCTCTTGAGCGTAGATTCCCTTTTAACGATGTATTTCTTCTCTTTCATGCCTAAAGCTTTTTAGCTGAGTTACAACATCTTTAAGGGAACAAGATTATTATTTTAGGAGATGCATACAAGTGTTTTAGCATTCAGTTGTATCAGTACTACAGAATATAAAAAAAATTAACATTCTTAGGCTTTTCACGCATTTTTTTTCAGCTAAAAATGTGAAACAAAGTTGCCCAAGTATGAGGTCCACCTTCTGTCAGGTTCTGTTAGAAATTCTGGTCTGTTAGTTTGTGGTCCAGATTCTAAAGCATAGAGGAATAACATCAGATGCTGCCTCTGGAACTTGTTGGTGACATTATCTAACTCATAAACATTGTAGTATATAGAATATTAGTATATTTTGATTATTAAACTGTTTATTTTCAATGGAATCCTCAGAAATAATACACTCAAATGAGATTTGACACTTATTTGTAATTTGAATTTATTGAATATTACTAAGGCCTTGTCAGCATGCATTATTTTTGTCAGATTGTTAGGAGTAGCACCCTGCGTTATGCGTTGTACCCGGAGCTTCAGTAGCTTTTTAGACATGGATTGAATTAAATGCTTGAAGATAAGTTGGAAATTGGAGCACTGAAAATTGATTCTAGGAAATAGCTTTCTTACTAAATTCTCATTACTCTGGACAATTGTAGCTGGGCTTGTAGTTAAACAAAGCTATATTTTATTCTAACTATTCTAACTTCTGGTCTCAGATAACAAAATTACATCTCTGGCTCTTGGTGATTTTGTTATGTCACCGTTGACATACCTCACTTAGTTTCCACAGAGTTATTAATCTGATAACATTAGAGATATTTGTCTGTTAGAAATGGTAAAATCATTAGATTCTAGAATGGTTCGCTTGATTTATTAAAAAAAAAAGACTTGCTAGCCTTACTGAGGGGGCGGTGAGTCACTGGCACAGCTGCCCAGAGGAGCTGTGGGTGCCCCATCCCTAGAGGTGTTCAAGGCCAGGTTGGATGGGTCCCTGGGCAGCCTGGTGTGGTGATTGGTAGCCCTGCCCATGGCAGGGGGTTGGAACTGGGTGGGCTTTAAGGTCCTTTCCAGCCCAAACCGTTCTATGATTTTATCATTTAAATTTCTTTTAAGGGCTATATTTATTTATTAATCAATGTGTCCTTTCTGGGAATATTGTCAGTGGTTTTGTACTCATCAGATGGAGGGAGAGCCTTCTGTTACTAGTAATGTATTACAATGTATTTTGAGTTGTTTGTAGTATGTTAGACAAGATTTTTGTCCCTGCAACACTGGCAATTGTTGCTTTTTGTCTCCTACTTATCACGAAGTAGGAGGGTTTCTAAGAAAAGCATCCGAAGCTTTAACCCATTGGTTAATATGTGAAGCGCTGCAATTCTGTAGAATGAAAATAAGCATGCTAACTGTGCAGCTTGTTGGTGATAGGAGTTGGGAGTCCCTCAGCCACATCCCCAGGGAGGAGGAGAGGCTTTTAAAAGTTCTTTTTAAAAAAAAAAGCATGTCCACCCCCCCAGTAACTGCAAATTCTGACAGTAACCACTAGTCATAGGAAGGAAGGAACGACACTGTCAAGATAAGAGAGGAAAACATGCAACTTTGAGGCAGTGACTGGAACACACCATCTGAGATAGAGATCTCGATGCACGTCAAACTAAAATGAAAGCCTTTCAGCAGCTTCACGTTTTGCATACTCTCTATTCCTCCTCTAATACAGTGACTGTTGGAGGTGAATTTGGAAAGCGAGGATGAAGAAAGAGAAACGTGTCATTTTTGCAGTTCTTTAGGTTTTTGGGGAAAGTGACACAGGCTTGTGTATTGAATCATAAGTACATGAAGCAGAAGGAACAAGTTGTTCAAAGATAGAAACAAAATTTCTTTTGATGCCTTGTTAAAAATAATATGTATTTTTCCACAGGGGTGTAGTTCCTTTCAGCCAAAGGAAGAAAATGCTAGAAAAGGCCAGAGCAAAAAATAAAAAGCCTAAGTCCAGTGCTGGTATCTCCTCCATGCCAAATATAACTGTTGGAACCCAGGCAAGTGAAACTGCGATGTTTTAACGATGTTATATGATGAGCTTACAAATAATAATAATATAAAAGTCAGGTTCCATTCTTGTTGTGCGCAAGTATATCAATAACTTTGGTGTAAAGGTGGTATACTTCAATTAGGTGTCTCTAAAGTGAGGTGATGTGTCCTATTAATGTTATTTCTTATTGGTGTGGTGATTGCTGCAAACGTGGAGGAACTATCGGTACCTATACAGAGCGGGGGGGTTTTGTTGGTTTTTAACTCAACTACCAATTTGGTATTTTGAGAAGGTGAAATGTTAGTAATGCCATGATTTTCAATGAGGTACCTGGCTCTGTAGGTGTGTGGGGTTCTGTTGTTGGGTTTTTTTTTTTTTTTTTTTTAAGGGTGGATAGTGATAGGACAAGGGGGAATGGTTTTAAACTGGGACGGGGAAGGTTTAGGTTGGATATTAGGAATAAGTTTTTCACACAGAGGGTGGTGACGCACTGGAACAGGTTGCCCAAGGAGGCTGTGGATGCCCCATCCCTGGAGGCATTCAAGGCCAGGCTGGATGTGGCTCTGGGCAGCCTGGTCTGGTGGTTGGCGACCCTGCATATAGCAGGGGGGTTGAAACTCGATGATCACTGTGGTCCTTTTCAACCCAGGCCATTCTATGATTCTATGATTTATTACATACTCAATGGAAAATGTATTTTGTTTGAAGTCTTTACTGAAACGGTTAATAGCTGATACGGAGAGAGAGCATTCTTTTGTGATTATTATTAGAACTAGTATGAGAGAAAGCAATCCCTTCCTCGGGAGCACGTTTCTTTTGGTTCCCAATCCATTCTAGTCAGCCCTGGGATGAGTCTTTGTTTTTGGATGAATCACTCCTTTTGTTGTTCAGCATCTGAATATTGTGTATTAAACAGTTTCACTGTTGAAGCTGTTGTTTTGTAGCTGTGAATTGCACAGTAGTCTCTTTCTTCGAGCAAAGTACATAGTACATCATGCTGGCTTTTCTTTTCACCCGCTTCCATAAGGTTTCTTTCCTATTTTTTGATTACTACATATGTTACCAAGAAAATGCACACATATGTGGTTTCCTTTGGCATAATACATTCTTTTCATAGAAATAAATATTTCTATCTGTAGGTGTGCTTAAGAAATAACCCCCTATACCATGCTGGAGCAGTTGCTTTTTCAATCAGCGCTGGAATTCCAAAAGTGGGTGTGTTAATGGAATCTGTTTGGAACATGAATGACAGCTGTCGATTTCAGCTTCGGTCACCAGAGAGCTTGAAAAATATGGAGAAAGCCAGCAAGACTACAGAGGCCAAGTAAGTGTGTTTAGAATGAGAATGCACACACACCAAACATGTGTTTGATATTCTTTTGAATTGCTTGATGCAGACTTAAGGGAGGTCATGTTTTTCAGTTTCTAGCTTTCTTGCAAACTGCTAACTGTGCAGAAATGCTCACTGCTTGGAAGGTGTCAGAGATGTAAAAGCACAGTGGAAAGATGAAATGCAGGAGGACTGTTAAATGAGAATTTTTTCTCCAGTGTTTCCAAGGTTTTATATTTGAATAATTGAAATTGGTTTTGTTTATGGAACTCGAGGGCTTGAAAAGGTAGTTTTCATGGCATTGAGACCTTTTCCAGCCCCTCCGAGGCTGGGATGGTTTTTTGGATAAGTGATTGCCAGTTTCTGGAAACAAATCATTAAACTCTTGTATGAAAAACCTGAGCAGCAGTTCCGCCGTTTCAGCTTATTGTATAAAGCTAGTAGTTCTTTGTCTCCAAGTAAAGCACAAAGGGTGTTTATTTACTGTAATGTTATCTATATGTTCCTTTAATGTTATAAAAGGTAATTCATGATTAAGAAGCAGAACATCATTAACAACATTGGATGCATAGCCATGTAAGTTAGGATGTTTGTTCCAAAGTATGAAGCTATTTCATGTCAAGCTTTGCATTTAAGTGTTGCTGCTACTTAAAGTATAGAATGTGACTGGTTTCTTGGACACAGTGGCACTTCATCCATTACCATAGAGAAGACACCTTTCTTAATTTTAAGTAACAATTTTCATTCTAGGCCTGAAAGTAAGCAGGAACCAGTGAAAACTGAGATGGGTCCTCCACCTTCCCCAGCTTCCACTTGCAGTGATGCATCTTCAATAGCAAGCAGCGCATCAATGCCATATAGTGAGTAGCGTATAGCTCATAGTAACATAAAATATTTCTGTAGATAAGAAGCTCTTGTAGAGGGCAGTTCTAGAGATACTGTACTAATTTAAGAATCTATTTAAAAAGTTAAAATGCTTTTCATATTACAGTCTGACCCACAATATATGTAAAGGCTTAATAGTCTTTAGATAAGCATTGAATTAAATAAACTTAAACGTTAAATAAACTTAAATGTAGCAGTACAAGCAGTGACTACTTGATGCCAAGTGTATCTAAGCAAATAAAACATTCAGTTCTCAGAATCAAAAGCATCTTTGGGACATAATAAAATAAACTTAAGTATGTGAAGTTGGTCATCTTTTTTTACACAAAATGCCTAAAACCAGACATTATGCACTGATGTATAAAAGCAGTCAGGGAAGTTTAGTGGCATCAACAGTACTTAGTGAGGTTTGTTTTGTTTTGTTTTTTAATGTTTAAATCCACACATCTATAAGTGGTTAATTACAATACTATCAATGGAAGGAATCTTATTTGCCTTTGTTTCATCTACACGGTGCAGTTTTTAAGAAGTGTCACTTAAAGAATTGAATGGCCTCATTCTGTGACCAAGAGTCATTTCTGCTTAGGTGTGCAGAACTAATCTATTGAGCAGTACAAGTGCTTGCTACTGATGCGTTCTGTTACATGGTTCTATCCATAATTAATTACCGACTGAACTTTGCTTGGGATTTTGATCTAGTGTTTGAAGTTAATCTCATGGCTAGTTCTCTGCTTCTTGCTTTTCAATATTTTGATCGTCTTAATTATACTTACAGAAACTTCAGTAGATGAAAGTTCTTGTCAATGTTAATTTAGCAATAGAAGCTTAAATTTGATCTTGAGTGGATTTGAGCTTCCTGTTGTTACTGTTCAGATAGCTATTTGGACAACAATATTTGCTGCTAAGACACTATTTTTTCCTCGTGCTGCTCATCTAGATGCTTACCAAATAATCCATAAGTTAGTGGACAAACAGACTTTTTGCAAGGGTGATAGAAAGCACCATAGCAGGGCTGAATGAAGAGCCTTACAATGTCAGTCTTGCTACCTACGACTTTTATATGTCTGAGCCCTGCCAAAATAATTTCTTGTAATTATTTTGTTTACAAGTGTTTAAAACTAGCTTTCTTTATCTAATGGTCTTTATTAGCCCTAATATCACAGGAGGAAAAAAAACCATTAAAGGGGCACAGTATGCTGTTAGGTATCTCTAATGCCTGTAAATCCAGCTTTCTGTTAATCTGTCCTTAATTTCTAGATTTGAATGCTGATGCTCTTTTGTGGGGGAAACAGAGTTTGGTGAACAGTGCCTTTCTGGTACTTTAAGTATTTCAAGACTCTTTTTTTTTTTACTGATTACTTTTTTTTGTCTCAGAGCGACGACGATCAACTCCTGCTCCAAAAGAGGAGGAGAAAGTGAATGAGGAGCAGTGGTCTCTGAGGGAAGTTGTGTTTGTAGAAGATGTTAAGAATGTTCCTGTTGGCAAGGTTTGTCTAAAATCTACCACTGAATTTTTTTAAATTACTTTAGATAAGCTAATTGTTGAAGTGGTATAGGAATTAAATTGTCTAGGCAGTTCACTGCTAGGCTTTTCCAAACGAAGAAAAATGGGAAGGCCTATAGAAGTTTTCCACAAGTTCTGAAGGTTGGATCGCTTTCATTTTCATTTGTGGAGGACCTCACATACATAACATTAAAAAGTGTATAAAAATCCAAAATAGGAACTGATTGTCCAGGAGAAGGCAGTAGATTTAGCCAAGGTTATTATAATTACATGCTTAGTGGTATTACTTGTGCAGAAGTGGAAGGTGTGCCTTGAGCAGTATCTCTGAGTGAAAGAGGCCCACAATGAATTTCTATGTTTTAGATCATTTCTGCAAAGGGGAACATAGTGCAAATTAATTCATTAAAACACTTCTGTTTTTGTAAATAAGGTTTTGAGGTCTAATTGAAGTCACTGACACCACTGTTTGCCTCTTATACCAGCTTTCAGAAAGCATTTTACGTTTACTTGTAATGGTGTTTGTCCCTTGTGGGATACCTGCAGATGAAGTACTGTAAGAAATACAGAGCAGTTTGAATTTTGATGTTTTCATATTTTCACTGAAATGCTTAAAGCAATAAGTAGAAAAAAAAAAAAAGAGTAGTCTGTCTTCTGAATACAATTACTGGTTCCAAATCTGTTCTGCACTGTTTATAAGGAGGCTTCTTTCCTCAGAGCTTTTGTTTTCAGTGATGTGTATGGTCATTCACTTTTCTCCTGTCACTTTTCTTTTTTTAAACACTTCATCTTTGAAGATCAAATAAAATCCTGCAGACAAAAACACTAAAAATAAATAAATAAATAAAATAGCCTAATGTTGCCTACATTAAGGAGAGAAACACAGTTCATGCCATGTTATGTGTTTTACATGTAATTTGGATTAGTTGTGAAAAAGACTGGAAGCACCTCAGTCTACCAAAGGGATACTCTTTGCAGTGTTTTCCTGCAGGCTTTCAGAATTGCTGTTTCTGTTCGTTATTAAACAGTTATGTTAGATCACAACAAGCTAAGTTACTGAATTAAGCAGAAAGATCATTTGACTTCTGAAGAATCGGGCTGGTCAGCGTGTAGAGAACTTCTGAAGCGTACAGAAGATTTGACTGTGGAAATGTATTTAAATGACTTTGGAGTCATTTAAAACTTTCTGGGTTAAGAAGTACTGCCCTTTTAGAGTCGTAAATGTACTCTCAGCTGGTCTTCCACAACCATTTGTTTGCTGAATGTTGTTCTAAAAAATCACATCCTTGATGTATTGCTGTGGGTGATCTCCGCTTACAAAGCTTTGTGTAGCAGCTTTGGTCATCTAAAAAAAAATACTAAATTCTACATGTGAAACTGGAAGTTGTGCTTGAACCACTGGCATGTGATTTCAGGCTTTCAAGTTAGTTTGACTGACTGAAGAAAATGAAATCTAAATGAGTTTTGGTTAAATTTTGTAATCAAACAAGAAGCATTTGGACAGTGCTCTCAGATGTATGGTTTAATTTTCAGGTGGTCATGTGTGGAGCCAGGAGTTGGTGATCTTTGTGGATCTTTTCCAAGTCAATGCACTCTGATTTTATGATCTTTGTATAGAGTCTTGTTAGTCTCAGAACAAATGTTTGTATGTTGTAGATCAGAGTTAATGTTCATGGATCTTGTGACTAGGTCTGAGTTTTCAAAGGCTCAGTAGCATTCTTGCAGCTAGCACTGATGCTCTGCTGATACAACTAGCAACTCTACTACTCGAGTAAAATTTCATTATGTGGTTAGAAAGTGCTCTGATTATCCATAATACTCTTCGTAATCTTCTAACACCTTCATGGTTGTCAATAAATCCTTTTCTCTAGTGTACTTGGTAAGTTACACTTAACTATAGAAATTGGGAAAAAGCAAGGAGATGCCTGGATTTTTATTGTTTTCAATATCTTGAAAGTATGAAAATTGCTTTTTATTCCAGGGGACCTCTAAGTTGGTAAACTTATTACAGTTAGGTTTTTATTGCTTTGTAGGCACTTTCTGTGTAGGAAGTATTGCAAAATGAGAGCCTAGTCAAGACTGATGGTTATTTGTATCTAGTTCTGTTCAAGACTGAGAACATATTGAAATCTTACTCGTCCTCTGAATGAAAACATTGTCCCTCCTCCTGTTCTCTTCCTTGTTAGCTTTATTTTCCTTCTGAGAAGATTATGTTCTCAGGTGGAGACTCAAAGGGCCTTGCTGTTTAGTGGTACTCTAAGCTGTCAAGGAAAACTATTTCGACAGTTCTGATTAGATATGCATGGCAGCAACTCTTCAGTGAGGCTAACAGTAGCAGAAATAACTGCAGGTGCAGGGCTGAAAAAAATTCATTTCCTTGGGGGGAAGAGAAAGATACAATACACACAAAGTGTTTCTGGATGGACTTTATCCTTCAGTCCAAAGGGACTGAGTGGAGAACGTTATCACTGAGTATAAGCAATAGGTAGTAAAAACATAAACAGTTTTTTTCATAAGATGTTCACCTTGAGGAATGAGCACTAAGACACAGAACAGACTAAGAATAAAAACTCAAAAATGTGGCAGAAAAAAAGTGATTTCCTGTTTCCTGTAGTAAAAGAGCTAATAGGCAGTTAAAGTCTACGTTGACTTTATTCAACTGTTGAATAATGTTTGGAATTCACTGCCAAGAGATGGTGTTTGTTTCCAAAATTGGTTAAACAAATCAGTAAGAGAAGTATGTATCCAGGCTATTAGAACTGAAGTTGTCCCACTGCTTCCAGTAGATGGAACAATGTACTAAGAGAATAACAGTAGGAACTTCTCCAGTCAGTTACATGGGTTTCTGTTGGAGGTAGGATGCTGAAGGGAAGGGGCTTTCAACCTGCTTATGAAATTAAGAAATTATGAAATTAAGAAATACAGTTTTTAAGTGTTCAGAAACTTCAGCAGAACAACAAGGCCGATGACCAAGAGCTGTAGGATTTTATCACTGATTGTCAACTTTTTTTATTTTCCTGACAAAGGTCTGGTTTATTTTGAAGAAGGTTAGGCTAAATAGTGTCTATTCAGAGCCTTTATTAAAACTGTAATGTTTTCTGCTTGTAGGTGCTAAAAGTGGATGGTGCTTATGTTGCTGTCAAATTTCCAGGCACTTCTAGTAATACAAACTGTCAGAGCAGTTCTAATTCAGATCCAGATCCTTCCTCTCTTCTCCAGGATTGCAGGCTGCTCAGGATAGATGAACTACAGGTGTGTATTCGTGAAATACTGAAAATGCAAAGTGTTATGAGATATCAGCAGCGTGTATTTTACTGCATCTTAACATTTTATGGATGTTTTTAGGTCGTAAAAACTGGGGGAACTCCGAAAGTTCCGGACTGTTTTCAAAGGACACCTAAAAAGCTGTGTATTCCTGAAAAAACAGAGATTCTAGCAGTAAATGTAGATTCAAAAGGTAACTAGGACTTAACGCATAAAGATACTCCATTATGTCCTTCACTACCCATCTCTCTCCTTAGTGGGAAACTGTGACTGTCAGACTCACTTAAATAGTTGTTTTTGTTAACCATAGTAAAAATGCAGTAGTTAAGAGTTTTTACTGAATACCATTGAGGCATTAACTTTTTTTTTTTTTTTCATGGATCTCTGAAGGAGTTCATGCTGTCCTGAAAACTGGGAATTGGGTTCGATACTGCATATTTGACCTCGCTACTGGAAAGGCTGAACAGGAAAACAATTTCCCTACTAGCAGCATTGCATTCCTGGGTCAGAATGAGAGAAGTGTTGCTATTTTTACAGCTGGACAGGTTTGTGGTTTTGCATTTCAATCATTTAACCACACTGCATTTCACTCCTGTCATCTTTAAGTGAAATGGTATAGTCTTTCTGTAAGGCCTTTCCAAATACTGGTGAGGAGTACCTTTTGAATGAGTGGGTTATGAAAAACATGGTACCACCATATTTTGATGGGATGTGTGGAATAGCAGTCTAACACACGTAAGCACTTTTTATTCAAATTGTATTTTAAATAATATAATTAAAAAGTAAGAAGGGAGAAAAGCAACTTGACAGTGGTTGCTGTGTTAGCATAAACTCTCTATTCAGCTAAGTTTTGGAAGTGAGGTGGGTAAAAATGTTAAGGTGGAAGTTCAGAAATGTTCAGATGGAGGTGTTAACAAAAAATCTGCTAACAAAAAGGATATGTTAAGTTTTGCACAACTCTTAACTATCTGTTGTTAAGTATCCTATTTTATCTGGTTACGTGGCTCGTTACACTGCGGATATACATGAGTTGATCTTAGAAAAAATTAGTGAAGTCTTTCAGTGATAAACTTTGCTTAAGGTAATTGAAAAACTTGATTGGTAAAGGGATCGAATTTTTGTTGTATTTGAGCATATTCAGCTCTCTTGAGAGTATTTAAGTAATGTGAAAGTGTAATGTAGGTACTATGTATGTGTTTCATTAGTAATGTTTTCTGTGAATGCTTGTCATTAAGTAGGTATTCTAAATAATATTTACTGTCCTAAGCAAATCTTGGGCATTTGAAAAAGAGAATTTACTATCTTTTGCTGCCCTGTTTGTAATTATAGGAGACAATGACATAAATGAGAGTTTTGAGTCAACTGTTGCCTCTGTTGGCAATCAAGCGTAAAATGGACCCATTTATAAAGCATAATATTTGTAAATTGTGGAGTTTAATTCTAAAATTTTTTTTCCACAATGTAGGAATCTCCTATTATTCTTAGAGATGGAAATGGTACAATCTATCCAATGGCAAAAGACTGTATGGGTGGGATACGAGACCCTGACTGGCTTGATCTTCCACCTATCAGTAGTCTTGGAATGGGTGTTCATTCCTTAACAAATCTTCCTGCCAACTCAACCATCAAAAAGAAAGCTGCAATTATTATTATGGCTGTTGAGGTAAAATAGTTTTTATAGTACAGAATCTATATATAGTACAGAATCTATGCTATTTTTCTCTTGCTTTTATGAAATTATGCTTCAGGCAACTTTGTGTTTAGATACCAGTTTGTGTTTTTACTACATGAACTAATTTGAGCAGAAGATCGTCATAGAAACGTGAAAGCACAAATTGATGTAGTAAAGTGAAAGATGCGTTTTGGTAATCCATAGCTTCTTAACGAGTTTTAATTAATATTTCCTTGTGTGTGTACAACTAGTATACAGTTTGTTTTATGGGCTCAAAGCTTTTCTGAGATGTCCAGACACCTTATTTTCTTATGAATGCAGCACATTTTTGTACCTTACATTTACCATAAATTAGTAAAATAATTAGCAAAATAAATTTTTTTTAATAGTTTTTGCTGTGAATTTATCTATCATGCTAACACAAACCAATAATTGATTTGTTGGTTTTTTGTTTGGTTTTTTTTTTTTAGTTAAATCTGTGACTGTGCTGCCACCAGGAAGCACTATGCACCCATTAGGCTGGGACTGATTTCACAGTGGAGTGTTCAGCCACTGTTGAATATAACCATATTATACTGGGGATGAACCTCCCAGACCTTCAGCAACTTCTAGTTATTTACTCCTCAACATACATTATCATTTCTCTAAAACAAATATGTAAAAGCCATTTAATGTTGACCCCTTATTTTTTTTTTTTTTCAGTCACACCACTTTTCCCATGTTAAATTATATGGAAGTAATTTGTCTTAAGAACCTACCTGTGAAGCCAGAGGCGTACTTTTGCAAGTCTTGATAGCTTCCGTGGCTTGAACCTGCCCTTGCTTTTAATTCCTGTGCCCGGATGCTTTTTTTGTTTTGCATTTTTAGTAGTGCTGTAATTGAGGTTATATGTGTTCTCAGCTGTTCCTGCTGAGAATGTCCTATGTTTAGGCTATTCTGTTAATTTAAGAAATGGAAGACCAGAAGTACCTATGCAACTTGTATGCCTGTGGTTTTTCTATGTTCATTTAACTTACTCTATTCTTTTGAGTACAGAAACAAACCTTAATGCAGCACATTCTCCGATGTGACTTTGAGGCTTGCAGACAATACCTGATGAATCTTGAACAAGCAGTTGTCTTGGATCAGAACCCACAAGTGCTGCAGACATTCCTTGGCCACAGATGTGATGGAAACCGCAATATTCTGCATGCTTGTGTGTCTGTATGCTTTCCAACCAGCAACAAAGAAACAAAAGAGGAAGAGGGTGAGCTCAGCAGAGTCATGAAAATAGTTTGAAAGTAAACTTTTATGCATTGTCCAGATAACTTGATTTAAAATCCTGCATTCTTCACATATGAGTAGCTTAAAATTTAGCACCTGAAATGCTCTGAACCTGCCAAAGATGATGAGATGACATTTTTATTACTGTCTTAAAGATTTATAAGAATTCAGTAGCTGGGAATACTGAACTAATTTTATTCATTATAAAAGGCTAACTCTGCATCTCTGTATTAATTCTAAATGAAAGCAAATATTTTTTCTCCTTTGTTGCTAGTATCCCTGTTATATCACTAGCAAGCTTTTAAAGGAACAGTATTTAATATTTTTCAAGTGTTATATGAATGCTTCCAATGTTACTTGCAATTGACATATTAAGAAACATAAGAGACTTCTTACTGCTAGTCACTGTCACCATTTAAAAATGTCTGTTAAGTACTGTTATGTATAAAATATGTTAATAGAACAACAAGGTTGCTAAGTCAAGCACTCAAAAAAAAAAAAATTAGGAGATGCCAGAATTAAGTTGACCCAGGTGCTGTACGTGGGTATGCATTGTGAAATGGTCTTTAATTACACCGTCATACTATTTTTTCCACAGGACTACCTCATTCAGTGCACAAGATGGACGGTGCTCACCGAATGGGTAGCTATTCAATATTTCTTTTTATCCTCATCATTCAGTGTGTGGCCCCATTCCTTACTTACGCACACCATACAAACCTGCACTGAATAATGAATGAACTCTCTTGTGAGATTTTTTTTTTGTATGGTGCTGTCATTGAATTTTAGTCATTTGTAGACCTCAGTTGTTTCTCAGTATCCCTATCTTACAGATAGGGATAATGGTACAGATTTCTTATCTTTTGAAGGTAGTATAGCTTGACATTTTTCTGCGTTCAAAGCTGTTGGCTAATTTTGAGAGTTCTGTTGGAGAAACCTAGGGCATAATCTCACCTTTTCGTGTAGGTGTTATTTTAAAATGTTTTACTCCAGAGATGGATTCAACAGTAATTTTATTTGTTCTGTGAATGTTAATTATTTCTGTGAGTCAGGCACCTTTTACGTGTCCAAAATTGAGTTAAATGTATCACTGTAATTTATAAAAACGTGTTTAACAAAGTTCTCTGTGCTGTTAGATGTGATGGAAATAGGATCCCATTCTCCAAAGTGGCGTTCAGTGATGTTAAACACAGGACGGTGCTTTCCCCTCTCCTTTCCAAGCTGTTAATGCTTTACTACATGCTGATCATGCAGCAAACAAGGCACAAGCAGCTTGCTCATTGTACAACCCTTCATCTCTGGTGTGTCGTCCATCCTGTGCACTGATTGAGGCAGGGGTCTTGTTGAGGGAAAAAATAAACAAAACAAAGCAAAAAAAAGAAAACTACCACCACCAAAAAGCTATCTATGTAGCTGAAGACTGTTTTGATTATAAGCACACAAGGAAGCTGAAATAAGGATGCATGGGCAAATTTAATCTGACTTTTCCTAATTTGAGTGCTTGTCTTTGCAACCTTGGCATTCTTTCAGTAACTTCATTTGGATGTAATTTAACTTTTGAAACACGAAAAATGTGAACCTGATTCGATACCCTCTGCCTCTCTCTCACAAATGTTGTTTATAAAAGGGTATTCATGACTTTATATTCAAATCACATTCACCTTCAACTTGTAACTGCTAGTGAGTGATATTAGGACAAGCTTATTTTCTGTACATCGTCTGGAGGGCAGTGGTGATTAATGTTACTGTCTGTAAGTTACACAGCCATTTGTTGAACTGAAAGAAGACTGATGTAGGGCTAAAGGCTTCAATTCCAGGCTCTGGATTTGATGTCCCTTAGCAATTACGGCACCTAAAGTGGTGCCTGGCTGAGACCTTTTTCTCTACCTCCTGGACTGCCAGAAGGAGAATAAGTGAGGGCAGGGATGAGCTTTTTGTCTGCTCAGATCCTGTGTCTAGTTGTCTCACAGCTCCTGCCTTGGATAAAAAAATTGCAGAAGAAGTGGACCTAGACCATACAAAACTGGGGACAGGTTATTGTGCTCCTCTGTGATTTGATGTTTCCTGAGTTTAGCCAGTAGAAGTGATTTAGGAAAGACAGGACTAGAGGAAATGTCCAAAGTATGTAAAATGCTTGAAGGCTTATGATAGTGAATTTCAGATAACTCAGTTCACAGGTATTCATTAAAGTTTTGTTTCTGAGTGAGCAGTAGCTGTAGGAACTCTGAGAAGTGTTCTGAAAGAGTGATCAGATTCACTTCAAAGATCTTTTTAGTCAGAAAGGCACCCTTTCCTTCTAGGTTGTAATGAAAATAGTCATTGGCTCTGTTGACATGAAAATTGTCCCTCTCCTGGCCTTTGTCCTGCTAAATGTGGTTCCTCCTTCAGTTCTTTTTGGATCCACTGCAACAGTGACTTTTAATTTGCTATGTAATGGCTGTGTCATCCTTGCTAGTAGCCCTAAAGAAGGGATGGCTCTTAGTCGTGCACAGCTGACTTTTACCACTTTATCTGTGTATTTATTTTGCAATGAAATTTGGTTTTATTGTTCAGGTGGCTGCTTCAAGTTGTCCTCTATACAATTAGGCAGGATTTTGTAGTTTGTACAGCACAACTCAATCCTGATTATGACTAGGACTTTTAGGTATTGTTGGTGCTTAGGTTTTAGATGTCAGAAATAGTGCTCATACTTGAATTTAAAGTGGTTGCAGTACCGTATTATATTCTCATCACAGTTAATTTTCCTAAGCATACTTGTAAGTAGAGCACCTATCTTAGAGGCATAGAACTACGTGTTGCTGCTCATTGTGAAGTATTTTATTTTTTTTGTTTCATTTTGTTCTGGTTTTTTTTTTTTAATTGCCATTACTTTGGAACCTTGTACTCAGCAAGTGTCTGCAATCAGCTGTATTAGATCCTTGTCTGTTGATGATACTGAAAACTCGTTCTCGTACTTTGTATTTCCTTCCTTTTGGAAATCAAACCCTGTGAGAATCATGGTTACTGCTTGTCCTTTTAAAAAACAAAACACTGCCACAGAAAAAAAAACATCACAAGAAGAAAAAACCCGAAGTAGCTACTTGAGCCTACTGTGTCCCTCTAAATCTTAATAAAATAAATAACAGGGAACATACTATGATTAGTGGCATTTCATACATTATGCTCCTTCCTTATAATTTTCCAAAGTGAAAGCTTGACCTAAAATTTTTCTTATTTTTTCAGAAGCTGAGCGCTCTGAAAGGAATACGTTTGCTGAAAGGCTCTCAGCTGTGGAAGCAATTGCAAATGCAATTTCAGTTGTGTCAAGTAACGGTCCAGGAAGTCGAGCAGGATCATCAAGTAGCAGAAGGTAAACTGACTGAAGTTTTCCTCTTGTTTTCTGTATTCTGATTTTTGGTGCTATTGCCAATCTCTTAATTCTTTTCTTCAACATGGCTCAAAAATAGGCTCTCTTACGAGTTTGAAGTCAGATCTCACAGCTTCAAACAGCCCTTCTAGATTGGTAGCTAATGGTGGGGTATTATTAAACTAATTCCATTTTCTGGGGTTTGGGTATTGTCTTTTCAGTAGCAAAATGGAAATGTTTCTCCTTATGGGGAAAGAGAATTTGAGGATAAGCTCTTATGTTCTTCAAGATGAATGAAGTATCTTGGAAGTACTTTCATGGTGACCAAGTTTTTTCTTTAAAGAGAATTTCTGTGGAAAGGTGGTCACTTATTCAGATAAATGGAACATGAGAGGGGAAGAACTGAATTGGATTCTCTTATCCTGAACAGTCATTGTCATATAGTTGACAATGATTGTTGAGGTGACTCTAAAGGATAGGCTTCTCATCTTGGCAGAATCTTAGTATTCTCTGGTTATGTTCATCTTTCCAAGATGGTGACTGAATGGTGTTCGATTTCAAGAGAGCCAAAAGGTACCTGTACCTTTTGGTTGAGAGCACTCTAGACTAGTTAGCTCTGTAGTTGGGGTAATGGATATTAAATCATGTCTTTATCCTTCCCAAACTGCATTCCTCATCACCGTGATATTGACAGTGGTGTCGAGTGTGCCCTCAGCAAGTTTGCTGATGGCACCAAGCTGTAGGGTGCAATTAACACATGAGAGGGATGGGATGTCATCCAGAGGGACCTATGCAGGCTTGAGCAGTGGGCCCAGGTGAACCTCATGAAGTTCAACAAATCCAACTGCAAGGTCTTACACCTGGGTTGAGGCAACCCTCACTACTAATACAAGCTGGGAGATGGAAGGATTGAATGCAGCCCTGCAGAAAAAGACCTGAGGGTATTGGTGGATGGCAGGTTGGACATGAGCCAGCGATGTTCCCTCACAGCCCAGGAAGCCAACCGTATCCTGGACTGCATCAAAAGAAGTGTGGCTGGCAGGGTGAGGGAGGTGATCCTGCCCTCTGCTCTGTGCTGGTGTGACCTCACCTGGAGTACTGTGTCCAGATGTGGAGTATAGGAGAGACATAGGCTTATTGGAGTGTGTCCAGGGAAGGGCCACAAAAATGATCCCAGGGTGGAATGCCTCTCCTGCGAGGATAGGATGGAAGAACTGGGACTCTTCTGCCAGAAGAGAGTTCTGAGGTGTCCGGATAGCGGCCTTTCAGTATCTAAAAGGGAGGTACAGGAAAGAAAGGGACAGACTCTTTTAGTCTGTTGTGATAGAACAAGGGAAAATTGCTTCATGCTTAAAGGGGAGTAGATTTAGGTTACATATAAGGAAGAAGTCCCAGATCTTTCAGTCTTTAATGAATTACTCCTGGCAAAAATATTTTTTATGCCCCGTTTTTATTCCTTCATGAACTTCTTTTTGAAGTTAGATTTAAAAAACCAACAACAGGAAGACCAAATCGCTTTGCAGGCTTAAGACAAAGGCTCTGGCAGAAGCCTTGGGGTAAAAGAGATCTCAAATAGTGATGAAAATACCTATCCTCCACAGCACTCTGTTCCAAGCAGCAGCAGATGATAAGTAGATATGTTCTGGACTCAAATCTACCTTGATGTGTAGTTGGCTGACTTTTGTTCCAAGGCTAGTATCCTTTTATAACTAAGTAGAATACAAGAATGAAAAATACCTCTTTGGTCATTCTACTCCGTGCTGAAGAAGAGTTTGGTTTCTTTTTCCAGCATGAAAGTTTGCTTTAAAATGTTCTAATCGTAGATTACAATTGGACTATTTTTACTCATTTTAATTGTTATTATTCAGTCTGAGGTTAAGAGAAATGATGAGGAGATCCTTGAGAGCTGCTGGACTGGGCAGACAGGAAGCTGGTGCTTCATCGAGTGATCACCAGGACCCAGTCTCTCCACCAATAGCTCCTCCCAGCTGGGTTCCAGATCCTCCTGCGATAGATACAGGCAAGTCTGCTGTTGTAATAAATTGAACTGTAAAATGAGAGATTTACTGAAGGAACCGATGACATTTAAGGTGAATTTATTAGATTTCATTTTGAGACTTAAACGCTTAATGTCAGTGAGGTAGCAAGAAGTGCTCTGAGAGTTTACTGAAGACTTAAATGTTCTTTTAAAATCCAATATGGGTCTTTCTAGTGCTGATGTCAGACTTCAGTAAAATATGCTTTGTAGTTGATTGCTGGTCTAGGAATGTGGCCATTTGTAGGAAAGAGTACCAGTAAAATACAGAAACCCTGCAGTGTGTTAGACATTGCAGAAAGAGCATGTTGTTAGGGATGTCTTGATATATTGATATACATCCTGCTGTTCTGTTTACTGAAAGATGGTGACATTGATTTTATCCTGGCCCCCGCTGTGGGATCTCTTACCACAGCAGCGACTGGCACCGGCCAAGGACCGAGCACCTCCACGATACCAGGTGAGAACATCGTGCTTATCTGATAATGCTTCAGAGGCAGAATGAGCTGAAAGCTTGCGCACACCTTCTACGTATGCAAATGCCTCTTACCAAATGAAGATTGGATTGAAGCAGAACTTCATGGGTGTGCGGAATACATGAAGCTTTATGCAAAAGTTATTCTTAGCTAAGTAAAACTAGGCTTGCTGTCTCTATTTAGGAACATAACTTGGAACTGAAATTCTCAGTACTTCATTGAAATGCTACTGCACCTTGCAAACTGCTGAATAGTCCTACTGATTAATCGCCCAAGTGAAACATTGAATTATTTGTGTTTAATAGGTAGTCATTTTTTTTTGAGGGAAAACGGTTCCTGTGCACTTTCATTTTGTCATTATAGGGCCTTCTACTGAACCATCTGTAGTGGAATCAAAAGATCGGAAGGCAAATGCCCATTTCATACTGAAGTTACTGTGCGATAGCGTTGTTTTACAACCTTACCTTCGAGAACTGCTTTCAGCCAAGTAAGTGCTTTCGAGTGGATTCTCACTACTTTTTTGATGTTATATCACATTAAATTTATTGCACAGAAGCCTTTTTTAAAGGTTATTTAATGGCACATTTTGCTAAAATGGAGAACATCGCAAAGTTGTTAATGTTTGTATCCTGACATCCTTTGGAATTAGTTCTATTTCATAGAAGTAAAATGAGTAAGAGTGCTTAATCTCCCTGAATGCTTTTCTGGTTTGCACTGTTGAGCATTTGTATTTATTTTGTACTTTTCCTGTTTAAAATGAAATAAATTCAGTGTTTTGATCTGTTTGATTTCTTCCCCTCCCACCACCCAGGGATGCAAGAGGCATGACACCATTCATGTCAGCAGTCAGTGGCCGGGCATATCCTGCTGCAATTACAATTCTAGAAACTGCACAAAAAATTGCTAAAGGTATGCTGGTTTCACACATTATTGGTGTGTTGTTTCCTTCTGAAGTTTGGCCTTAGCATGTATTCACGTTCATTGCTAACAGTGTATTGTGTGTGAGTGTATGTGTGCGTTTGGGCAACTGATGGTTGGACTACCTTTACAGAACAATGTATACTGCTGCATGTTTTGGAGATCTTGTTATTTCATGTCACGTTAGATGCTGTTAAAGAAAAGACTTTTATGCAAACACAGACTTGGTGACTTTTAAGCAGCAGTGTTTAATTAGCCATTAATTAGCTGAACTTGAGGGTCATAAGCAGATTAGAACTGTTGTGAGACAATGTCTTTCAGACTGCGTGTGTTCCTTGTAAAAATATTGCTCATAGATAATTCTTTAAATCCTTCAAAGTGGTGATCTCTTGTACTGATTAGAGTATCAGTGAATCTAAAATAAGGAAAGAGTTGTTGGTGATCGCAGCTTCTGAATACCTGCAGTGGGGCCGTTGTGGTTTAATCTAGCAAGTAGCTAAGCACCACACAGTCATTTGCTCACTACCCCCACTTCCCAGTGTGATACCGGTATAGATATCTATAAACATAGAGATACAGTGATGCACAAGCAGTTGCTCACCACTGATGCCCCGTTGATTCCTGCATGGTGACAGTCAGCCCAGTGAGCTCTTCCCTTTTTGCTTTAAACTTTCCTTCCGCATCTTCTGCGTGATCTCATATGGTATGGAATATCCCTTTGTCCAGTTAAGATCAACTGTCCTAATTCTGTCACTTTCCATCTCCTTGTGCCCTCTCAGCCCTTTGCTGGTAAGACAGCATGAGAAGCTGAGAAAACTGTAACAGCCTTGACTCTGTGCAGCACTGCTCAGCAACAGCTTGAGACATCAGTGCTTTTCTCCTAAAACCAAAACATAGCATCATAGCAGACACTATGAAGGAAATCACTGTCCCAGCTGAAACTAAGATAGTGACAAAAAAGGTTTTCTCAAAAATCTGTAAAGAAGACTTTACTGAAACTTACAGTTCTGCGTGTGATTTTGTACCATCATTCTTCTGTTCTGTATGGGTACTGTTGGTGGTTTTTACTGTGGTGTGTTCTTCTGTATTTTTAACACTGGTATTCTACTGTTCCTTTAGCTGAAGCGACTTCAAGTGAAAAAGAAGATGATGTGTTTATGGGAATGGTTTGTCCTTCTGGTACAAATCCAGATGACTCTCCTTTGTACGTTTTGTGTTGTAATGATACGTGCAGTTTTACCTGGACTGGTGCAGAGCATATTAACCAAGTAAGGCTTTTTTTTTTTTTAATTTAAGGTATATTTTTCAGCCATGTATTGTATTAGTCTAGTGATCTGATTTTTCAAATGATTCAAGTGGTGTTTTAATTATTGTAACTTTTAATTGTATTTTGTCATTGCCACCCTAATTGCTTCTTACTCTTGAGGCTGGCAGTATTGGTCGGAATATTGCTGTTAATGGGTGTGGTTTTCCCCTCACTAACTTTAGCAAAAACTGTAATGGAAACTGCTCTTTGCAAACAGTGAGTATTCTAGCAACAGTTTCACTTCCTAGAGCTGACTAAGAGAAGACATCATTTTAAGGAAGTGCAATTTTTTTTTTAACCTCAGGTGTTCTGAAAGAACTCCATAATAACAACATAATATTTTGGCTAACTTTTTTAGGATATATTTGAATGCCGAACGTGTGGCCTGTTAGAATCTCTTTGTTGTTGCACAGAGTGTGCAAGGGTGTGTCACAAAGGACACGACTGCAAGTAAGTCTTTTGTTCTGCTTCTTATAATAAAACTAGTCTTGTGGCTTCATTTCTCTCTTGGTGATTAATTGGTTTAGGTTTTTTTTTTTTTCCCCTTGGTTAAAGTCTTCAGATACTATAAGATTAATAAACAATTTTAAATACCTTTATCTTCCTTCCCTTCTTCTCTGTAAGATTGATTTTTATGGGTCAGAATTTGAATAGTAACATAGGGTGGTCTTCTACTTTCCACTTCTTAAAATTGAGAGTAAATGAGCAAGTCCAACATCCATAAGTGCTTAATTATCTGAGAATAATATTCTTCATTTTGGGCATCTCAAAGTTTTCTGAAGCCAATGAATCCCAATGACAGCTCATTTGGTGAAGTTTCAGAAAGAACTGTAGTATATTCATCCCTGAAATCAGATGTAAAAAGGGAGAAATGAGCTAGCAGTTAAATGAGCAGTCAGGATCTGATCAGCCTAGTAAAGCTTTGAAGCTGCAGATGTTTTATACCACTGTTACTGTATGTAAACATTACCACGTTAATATCCTTGCTGTAATAACAGTGCTAACAGATGCAGTTATAAAGATTTTCTCAACATTATAACATTACTGAGATTCTACTGCATGTAGAAGGGATTCTCAGTCTAACTTTCTTAGCTGGATGCTGTTTTGGATGAGATGGTTTTCTTGGATGAGCACTATGAAAAGCTGTCCAGCGAAACTACCTTCATAAAGTGAGCGTAAGAAACAAGAATAGTAAATGCCAAGTGTAGAAATGCACAGTTTCTACACTGCTCTTTTAAGCCATATTTTGGATCTTGCTAATAAGGGAAAACTAGCAGGAATCTTAATATCTCTGCTAACACCCCAGCCTGTGTAGAAAATACTTGATACCTTGTGGACTGCTGTAACACCGTTTTGCTGTATTTCTTCTTTCTTGCAGACTGAAACGAACATCCCCCACAGCTTACTGTGATTGCTGGGAAAAGTGCAAGTGTAAAACGCTAATTGCAGGACAGAAGTCTGCTCGCCTTGATCTCCTCTACCGTCTGCTTACCACCACAAACCTTGTAACTATGCCAAATAGCAGGCAAGTTTGTATGTGCAATGACCTAGGGCAGAGTAATCTTTCTTACTTTAAAATACATGGTATATCGTATCGCCATTAATTGACTTTTTTCATTATAGGGGAGAACATCTTCTGCTGTTTTTAGTACAGACAGTTGCCAGGCAAACTGTGGAACACTGCCAATACAGACCACCTAGAATTAGGGAAGATCGCAATCGTAAAACTGCAAATCCTGAGGGTAAGAGTGCTGTCACTTAATAAATGGTGGTTATAATAAATGGCAAATTCCGTACTCCAATACCTCCTTCTTACATTGCTTTTTTCTCTCTTTAGATTCCGATATGCCTGATCATGATTTAGAACCTCCTCGATTTGCCCAGCTTGCTTTGGAACGTGTTTTGCAAG
Organism: Gallus gallus; assembly: GCF_016699485.2. Classification (NCBI taxonomy): domain Eukaryota; kingdom Metazoa; phylum Chordata; class Aves; order Galliformes; family Phasianidae; genus Gallus; species Gallus gallus. The sequence continues at coordinate 128,708,807 of NC_052533.1, read as the reverse complement.
ACTGGAATGCACTGAAATCTATGATAATGTTTGGATCCCAAGAAAATAAAGACCCGTGTGTATTTACAATTAGTCATCAATGTAAAATTTGATCTAACGTTTGAGGCCTGCTGACTTACATAAATTTTATTTCATTTCTTTGTTTTTCTTTCCAAGTCTTAGTGCAAGCAGTAGGATAGGCCATCTTTTGCCTGAAGAACAAGTTTACCTCAATCAGCAAAGTGGAACTATTCGCTTGGACTGTTTTACACACTGCCTTATTGTTAAGTGCACAGCAGACATTTTGGTAAGCAGGCTTAGCCGTGTCTTACATAGATTCTGAATAATTGTGGAGCAGTATGGGTTGGGAAGGGACCCTTGAAGATCATATAGTCCACCAGCCTGCCATGGGCAGACATATTTCTGTTTGATCATGTTGCTCATAGCCTTGTGCAACTTCAGAAACTTCCATTAATGGGCTGCAATGCAACATCTTTGGGAATCTGTTCCAGTGTTTCAAAACCTTCATCATGAAAAATATATTCCTTATATCCAGTTGGAATCTACTTTCTTTCAGTTCAAAGCCATAACCTGTCATCCATGTCAGAGCTTGCTAAAAAGTCTTTCTCCATCTTTCTTATAGTCTCCCTGTGATATAAGATATTCCAGGGTATTTTGGGTGAAATGCTTGGAGACTAAATTAAAAATGACATGAAATTAGTTGTGTTTTTCTGAAATCACACTGTTAGGACTGTGGTCTGTTTTCTTGAATCTTAATCTGGCTTGTTTCGCACGTACCATTATTGGACTCTAATGATCTGTTTCTGCAGCTCCTAGATACTCTACTGGGTACTCTTGTAAAAGAATTACAAAACAAGTATACACCTGGACGCAGAGAAGAAGCTATTGCTGTTACAATGAGATTCCTGCGCTCTGTGGCAAGGGTGTTTGTCATTCTTAGCGTTGAAATGGCGTCTTCCAAAAAGAAAAAGTAAGTGTGGATGGTGTTTGTTTTCATTGTTTGCTTTTATTTATTTTTTAATTCTCTCTCAACATGAGTTGATACAACTAGAGATACTAATCACCAAGAGACAGAAACGTCTGAATTAATTTGCAGTCTGTAGGCAGTGTTGTTTATGATGATGTGTGTATATCTGAACTGCATAATAGCTGCTGCTGCCGTGTAGTTTAAGTTTACTTCCTTAGTAACATAAATGCTGAAGTTCTCTGTTTAAGACTTTAGGATTTTTGGTGGTAGGTTTTTTTTAATCAGGTTAATAAAAAAATAAATACAATCAATGGCTGCTTGTCAGTGGTAATTTAAATATCCAACCCTAATCTCAAGTTACTGAATGATGAGTGTTTTTAACTGACTTCAGTAGCTTTGCATATATATGTACATATAGCAACACCGTGTATTAAAGATAATTGTTTCAACTTTCTGAAAAAAACTGATATAAAGAATTTTGAAAACACAGCCTACTTAACCTTTATTTTTCCTTTTTTTAATTTTTTTTTTCCCTTCTAGCAATTTTATCCCGCAGCCAATTGGGAAATGTAAACGTGTATTCCAGGCATTATTGCCTTATGCTGTTGAAGAGTTGTGCAATGTAGCAGAATCTCTAATTATTCCAGTCAGGATGGGAATTGCACGTCCTACAGCACCCTTCACTCTAGCTAGCACTAGTATAGATGCCATGCAGGGAAGTGAAGAACTGTTTTCTGTGGAGCCTCTACCACCAAGACCTTCCTCTGACCAGTCTAGCAGGTAAAGTTAGCTGTTTTTTCTTTTCAGAGAATGTTCAGGGTGGTTTTGTTGTTTGTGTTATGTTTTATTGTTAGCATTTTGCTAATGGAAAAGTGGTGAAGCTTTTTATTCTGGCCAAGTATTTTGGAAGTACTACCTACTGACAGATCTCTAAAGAGATTTAGGTTGATACTGATGTCCAGAGGTTGTAAGTTATAACCCTTCCCCTTTTCCCACCAGTACCCCCAAAGTTCCCACTTAGGTTTTTGTAAGGTCACTCAGGCCCTTGTCCGTTTTAGGTTCTGAATCTCTCCAAGAGTGGAAATTCCACAGTGTTTTGGTGCAATTTTTTCAGATTGGTAACTGCCCTAATTGTGAAAAATCTTTTAAAATCTTATTTTTTAATCTAACAGGAATTTCTTGTTTGACTTACAAGAATTTCTTCTTACCTTTCACCGTTTACCTCTGAGAAATAGCAAAAAGTGTTTTTGCCAGCTTTTATCTGAACGTAATTGGTCTACGGACTGTGGATATATTTAGATATGAAGCTTGGAGTTTCTCTTACTAGTTTAAAAGATTTTACTGGCTTTAGGTGTTCTAGTTGTGCTAATTTACCATTTCAGTTTGGCTTTGCTATCAGCAATATGGCCTCCTACCCACCCATCTGGGAACAAAGGTGATCATACTTTCATGCTTTGTTTCGTAATGAGTTTTTGTTATGACACCTTCCCTCTCTTCTCCGTTTTATTTGTTTATTAATTTAAGTTCGAGTCAGTCTCAGTCATCCTACATCATAAGGAATCCTCAGCAAAGACGAATCAGCCAGTCGCAGCCAGTTCGTGGCAGGGATGAAGAACAAGATGATATAGTTTCAGCAGATGTGGAAGAGGTCAGTTTTCTAATTATTCCTAAGCATGGCACCTGATACATTAGCAAATGCTTTAACCCCTAACCCAAAAGTCTATACATCAGGACCTTGGGTTTGCAAAACTGAAACTATCCCCTCCAGTACTGTTGAGTCCATGAAATGCCATAAGCGTCTTACTTTCACAGAACTTTGTAATCAACATTGTTTTGTACTCAACAATAGTCTCTTCAGAGTATGAGATGTGCTTTGAGTTTGGCAGAATATGCTTTAGTCTACCAATAAATGCATCTGTAGTATCCTTTGTATATAATTTTACACTGTATTAGAACTCCCCATTAAAACACTTTGAAGGTATATGATTACTAGAGGATGGTAACTCTTCAATATATTGAAATGACTTTTAGGTTTTATAGTCAGTTTTATCATTTCAGCATAAAAGTCTTAATATCCAAAACTACTTCTCGTCTGTGGGCATGGACTGCTTTTTATGGTGCTGTGCCCTCAACAACTGTAAACAACTACTGTGGCTGAAAGTTAATTTTCTGTTTACATCAATTCAATTTTGAGGTCATCTTTCTTAGATGCATTTTCTTGTTCAGTAGTTTTTTATATCAAATGTTGTACTTGTTTGTTTCCGAAAATATGTAAGTTATCTTTTGTATGGAATTTATTGTAACATAAAATTAAAATACTCTCTTCAGGTTGAGGTTGTTGAGGGGGTAGCTGGTGAGGAAGACCACCACGATGAGCAGGAAGAACATGGTGAAGAAAATGCTGAAGCAGAAGGGCAGCATGATGAGCATGATGAAGATGGTATGTGTAATGTACATTGTGCACAGTGCTGGTTGGATTAACAAACTGTGCATCAAAAATGAGATCTTAATTGCCATCAGTGGTCGTGATCTATGAGCCTGACATGAGCAGAGAGAACTAAAGGGCTTAGGAGATGATTTTAGGGCAAAATTATGTACGGTTCATATTAGGACTGTGCAGAAGCATTTTTATTTTTCTTCATGCACGAGGGGAGAATATTGAAGTATCAAAAAAAAAGATGGTTTGGTAACTTCTATTTTACCATTTGTATTTGCTGCTGCTGACAGTATTGGTACAGTTTCTTACACAAACTCTTTGGTGGATTGAAGAGTAGCTTACTCTCAAATGGCTAACGATAGAATAGTGGCTATAGTAGGTGTTCTCAAAAGGGATCTGAAGCATCATGAGCCAGTTTTCAAATCAATCGTGTAACACTAAATTCTGGATCATGTTTTTAATAGACAAAATTCATCCATTATGTATGATTTTTTTTTTTTTGCCATTTATGTGACTTATCTTGTATGAGTCACTTTGAGTTTAGATTGCCCAAAGCTATTGTAAAGGAAAAAATGACCTTCTTTCTTACTGTGCCTTGTGTTTCCAGTCAACTAATTCAAAAGACAGGAAATCAGTTTATTTACTTGCTGAGTATTTAGAACATTCAATTTCAAAACTTTAAAATTGAATAGAACTTGTATTTTTAGTTAGATTTACATAGTTATTTTGTGTTTTCAGATGTTTCTTGGGTATTTGTTTGAAGCAGTGTATGGTTAATTGTCCTAATACACGTATGTGAAAAGTCATGAAGTCTTTTGGTTTTGGTGATGCTGTGAATCCTTCAAGCCTTAATTATCAGCATGTGTGTGTTGAATATATACGCACAGTATTGAGTGAGAAGGCCAGGGATTGCTAACTGCTGGAAAATGAGGAAATAAGCTACAAGTATTGCTACGTATTTGCACTGTCTCTGTGCTCTTTCCCTGCATATCTGTTAGTTTTTGCTATAGCAAGAGGCACTGGGTTTAGTTTAATATGTCTTTGATCCACCACAGCCATTCTGTTTTTTTCCGTTTTTAAACATGAGATTTTTTTTTTTATATTGTTTTTGTAGGCAGTGATATGGAGTTGGATTTGCTAGCTGCTGCTGAAACAGAAAGTGACAGTGAGAGTAACCACAGTAATCAGGACAATGCTAGTGGGCGCAGAAGTGTTGTCACTGCAGCTACTGCTGGGTCAGAAGCAGGTATGCCACATCATCTTGTGTTTCATCTAGCTGTTGAGGTATTAAAACTAAGTTACACAGGAAAAAGAAATGCTAGTGGTTTAATTCAGCTTTAATAAGGGCGGGGCTGTTTTAATCTAAGAAGCATTATCTTTCATGTTCAGATCTGGACTCTGTCTGACACTCCAAAGATGCCCTGGAGAAATTATTTACTTTGCAGTTAGATTGAGCAGAGCGAGAATTACCTGGTTATGACATTTCATAACAAATACCTTTTCCTTGTAATCTTATTTTCCCTTTCTTTTTCCTCTTTGCCCACCTTCTTCTCTCCCACCTCCATCTTTCCATATTTCTTGTTTTCCCTTTGCTTTTTCTTTGCCTGTAGTTGGAAGAAGCTATGCAGACTTTTTCAGAACACGTGCTAAAATTAGACCTGTTTTCTCTATTCTTATGAAGCTTCTGCCTGTGTTAGCTAGAAATTATCTAGTATCATTGTGAAGGGCAGTGAAATGTTTTCACTCATTTGTAGTGTAGCAGTTAGCTGTGGTTTAAAACACAGTGTGAAACCTGGCCAATCATATTAAGGCTTCTTTGAAAGAAACTGCTGTGCTGTCCAGTTTGAAAGCCTAGTTTTAGAACTCACTGCCTAGGGACAAAATTGGTGAAAATTTAAGAACTGAATTATTTCTTAATTTCTCTTCTGGAACTCAGATAATCTTAGTGGTTTTTTTTGTGAACCTGCTATGGAAAATTTATGGTATGTCATAAGAATAACTTGTTAAATTAGCAGCTGTGGCACCTGAACTTTTTAGTGTGTGTAGTTTGTTCTCATGAAAATGTTTACAGTGATTACATGATATATGCATGTGTGTGTACAGCTGTAGTTGTCAATTACTGCTCATTGCTTGTTTTCTTTAATAGGAGCTAGCAGTGTTCCAGCATTTTTTTCTGAAGATGACTCTCAATCAAATGATTCTAGTGACTCGGATAGCAGCAGCAGTCAGAGTGATGACATGGAACAGGAGACCTTCATGCTTGATGAACCTCTGGAGCGAACCACAAATAGCTCACATGCCACTGGTGCTGCCCAAGCACCCCGTTCGATGCAGTGGGCTGTACGTAATACCCAGAACCAGAGAACTACTAGCACTGCTCCTTCTAGCACATCTACCCCAGCAGGCAAGTATGAGTAAAATGCATGTGTGTATGTCACTTAACTCCTGGATTTGCTCTCTTCTCCGTTTTCTATTGTTTTATAAGAATGAAATGTTATGTATTTCTTTTAGAAGGATAGCAATGGTATGCCTTGACTGTTCCAGTTCTGGGTTTGAATTTAACAAAAGGAGGGATCTAGTCTCGTTCTTGAGATGTTACTAATTACAGTAAATGTACTTACAGTTCTTTTTTTGTAGGTAGTAACTTTTTAATAGGTGTAGTTGTTAAGGTCAGTAATATTTACAAGTTTTTTTTTTCTTTCCTAGAAATGTTAATTATATTGATCAATACATAAAATGCATGGCAAAGCTTAAATTCATTAATGTCATACTTTTGTATTTAGCAAGTTCAGCAGGCTTGATTTACATTGATCCATCAAACCTACGCCGGAGCGGTACCATCAGTACGAGCGCTGCAGCAGCAGCTGCAGCACTTGAAGCCAGCAATGCAAGCAGCTATTTAACATCTGCCAGCAGTTTAGCACGAGCCTACAGTATAGTGATACGGCAGATATCTGACCTAATGGGTCTCATTCCCAAGTACAATCATTTAGTGTACTCCCAGATCCCAGCTGCAGTGAAGCTGACTTATCAAGATGCAGTTAACTTGCAGGTAAGAATATCCAAAACTTTGCAGATAAGCATAATTTCAATATAGTGGAGTTTTTTTTTCTGAGGTAGAATGATAGAATTGTTGAGGTTGAAAGGGACCTTTGGAGACTAGCTAGTCCATATTCACTGCTGTCTAAGAGGAGAAGGCTTTTGAGGACTTCTCCAAGAGTTGAAACTTCTCAACTAGTCTTGACAGCTTGTTTCTGTGCTGGACAGATCTCACAGTTTTTTTCTTATGTTTAAATGAGTTTTCCAAGTATTTCAGTTTGTGCCTATTGCTCTCTGTCCATTCATTGGATACCACTGCAAATATTCTGGGTTTCTACCTTTTCATTGGGTACAGAGTCATTAAGAACCTACTGAGTCTGTTTCTCGAGGCTAAAGTGGTACCAACTCTCCTGGGCTCTCCTTGTTTGAGAGAGAATGTAGATTGAAGTAGCTCTAGTTTACTACTTCCATTAAATTGTTTGTATTTTCATATCAAGATTCTTGTTTGACCTGAGCTGTTGTGTCTCATAAAATACAAAAGTTAGTGAGGTCCAAATAATTGAGGTAAAGAATCTTCAAAATGTACTTGTTTGCTGCTGCTGCTTGCAGGGACATAATCATCCCTTCCCTCTTATGTACATATTTTTGGTGCTGTGCTCTTGACTGATGATCTTTAAAAGTATATGTGAAATGCAAAATGAACCTTCAGAGAAATAATTGGGAGGGAGGTTTAGTAACTGGCGTGCGTAGGCAGAAACTGGTCTGAGACACTAAAAATGTCTGAAGGAGGAACTTCAGTGCTTTGACTGTATTTATAGGTTTGAATATGGGCATACCGTGTAGAGGCAAATAACCTATACAGAATTTAGTACAGAAATCAGCTGTAAAAGTATTACTGCTGCTTTGGAGAGTTCACAAATTCAAGCAATGTTTTTTTTTCTTTTTTTCTATTAATACTATTATGTAAACAATGTAATTACTTGTAGTTGTGCCATGAGGTATCTGTATTGGCTGTATTTTCACAGTGCAGTGGAAGGTTTTTGTTAGGGAGAGGAATGATGCAAAGATGTTCCTGTACTTCAGTGATTCCAGAATAAATATGTAGGGGAAGAAATAAGAGAACCCAGGTTAACTACTGGTGGGGCTAAAATAAATTTCTGTGTAGAAGATTCTTTGTGGGAGAGTATTGTTTGTTCTGAGTAGAGATGTTTTGCAATTATTATGCTGTAAGTGTACAGCAGTGTTGTCTAGCTGAGGCAGTGAGTGGTGTATGTTGGCCTATGGAAGCCTGAGAGCTGAACTTGATTTAGAAACAAAAACAGGGGTTGAGTTAGCATTTTGTGAGTCTGCTGGATACAGGAAGATGTTGGAAGTGTGAGGGATGTTTTTAAAGACCAGAATATAAAGGAGGTTTGTGTTGGATCAAAAAAAAAGGGGGAGGGGGTGGGGGGGGGAGGAAGGGGTCAGCTAGAAAAAAAACCAACATGATGCAGTTCGTAAATGGCAAGGAAAGCAGGCTGCAGAGCTAGTTTAGGGACCAAATGAGGCAAAGACTGAACTAGGAGGGGAAATCTTGTATGCAGGCATAGATCTCTGTGCAGGTCTTAATTCTGTCTTCTTAACTGAATTAGTTGTGAGTGGTGAAGGCTGGGGAACAACGTTCCGAGGTGAGGACTTAAAAGCTACCAATACAGTGGGAATTAGACCAAAATCCCCAAAACGTGTGCACCTGGGAGGTGCTGTGTGGTCATAAGGTGAGGATTAGAAAAGGTGCCCAAAGAAAAGAGAAGGATGGCTTAGAGAATGCCTTACAGACACCAGGCAAGTAAGTGATGAGAGCTGCACACCTTAACAGTAAATCAGCTGTCTCAATAAAGATCTCAGATTTTTTTTTAATTTTTCACTCTTCAATGGGCTTTTACAACCTGTTTGTGGGAGAAGTGATGTAAATGTAAAAGTCATGGGTGAGGGCTTATGTTGAAATTGTATTCTTATCGTCTAAATCTGTTGTTTGTGAAACTCACTAAATCTCATTCTGTATAGAATTATGTAGAAGAAAAGCTTATTCCTACTTGGAATTGGATGGTTAGTATAATGGACTCCACAGAAGCTCAGCTGCGTTATGGTTCTGCATTAGCATCCGCTGGTGATCCTGGGCATCCAAATCATCCTCTCCATGCTTCTCAGAACTCAGCCAGAAGGGAAAGGATGACAGCCCGGGAGGAAGCCAGCTTAAGAACACTCGAGGGAAGAAGGTATGAAAATAGTCTGATTGCTGGATGTGGTATGAGTGCTCTTTTTACAGTCGAATCTTTACATTCACAGACATTTAAGGATTTACTTTGGTAACATAGCAGTAGTTGTTTTGATTTAAAAAGTGGCTTTTTGTGTTGTTATGATTTAGTTCTGATTTACTAGAATCATCTCAGGTATTAACTGTACTATATAGCACTTGAGCTGCTAATGCATAGTGAAGCATGAAATCATGATCATTACTCTTATTGCACTTCTTTGAATTTTGACATCTGTATTTCAGATGCAGAGACTAAATCAGGAAGGATGCCTGTGGTGCCTAATCCCTTTGTATTCCTTTTTCTTTCTCCAGGCGTGCTACTTTACTCAGTGCCCGTCAGGGAATGATGTCAGCACGTGGTGATTTCCTGAACTACGCGCTGTCTTTGATGCGTTCTCACAATGATGAGCACTCAGATGTTCTTCCTGTTCTTGATGTCTGTTCACTAAAACATGTAGCCTATGTTTTTCAAGCGCTGATTTATTGGATTAAAGCAATGAATCAACAGACAACATTGGATACTCCTCAGCTGGAACGGAAAAGGTATCAAGTCTGACTCACAAACTTTTGTAAATGTTGCACATGCCCCCATCTTTCCATCTCTGGAGATGCTAATCAGCAGCTCAAATAAATACACTTATCTATATATGTAGATGACTCTGAAAGGAATGCCTCCTATTTATTTCCATGAAAACTACAACAGATAAAAAGAGCACAGTATTACTATTTGATAGAGCTGATTTTCAGATACAGAATGCTTTTTCAACGTGGTTACCACTATTACCTGTGTGCTTTTGCCAATGATGAACAAGAGCAGGCATGCCATGCTTGTAAAAATCTGTACCAGTAGAGGTGACTCACACTTTCACAACTGCTGTCATAGCATAAATGCTAGGAAAATGTTGCCTACATAACCCATCTTTCATTGGCCCAAACAGATGGAAGTTATAAGGTGCCAAATCCAGACTACACTGTGGGTTTGATAAGGACAGTCCAGCCAAGATTGGCAGTGTGCTACATGATCTTCAGACTGCTATGAGGCCTGGAATTATTTGTTGCAAGAGAAAGGTTTTCTTCTCTGGCCTGACTCTGAAAGCTGGAGCCTTCAGCGTAGTCACTATCACAATGTAGCAATCAGAGTTGATGGTTTATCTTGTTTCCAGGAAATCCAGGAGGACGTAATGAAATAGGAGGCATTACTTTTAGACAGTCCTCGTAATTCCAGAATATATTTCAGAATCCACACACTGCCACAAATGAATACTAATCAAAGTTCTTGATCCCTGTTATAATACAGTAGAATCCATTTCTCTAGTAAACAATTCAGAAACCTGCTTAATTTTGATATCTGATTGGTGGCATTATTTTTGTAGGTTATCTACCGTATTCTACACAAGTGAATATATTATGAACTATTATTCACCTGTAATTCTTCCTCTAATTCAAGATTCCTAGATTTTTTTTTAATATTGGCATAGTCTTTAAAAAAGAATGTACCCATTGCTGCCTTAAACTTTAACTTCAGCTCAAGCTCTGGAGGTGGTCAAATGGGGTAACTGTGTGAGTAATGTAGTGATTATGTAATGAGAAGTACTCTACAGCTCTGAACACCACCTCCTCATGCAACAGCTCTACTTATTCACCAGTCATTTTAGAGTTCTTATTATTTATAGCTTGCAGATATATCTCTTGTTTAGGGTCTGGCTTTTTATTGACTGCTGCAGCTGTAAATGCTTTTTATTCTTTTAGAACTCGGGAGCTTTTGGAACTGGGTCTTGACAATGAAGATTCAGAACATGAGAACGATGATGACACCAATCAAAGTTAGTATACAGAAATGCTCCTTTAGTATGCTAAAATACATCACTTCTGTAGTGTTTTTGTCCCAATTAGCTAGTTGAGACTGAAAAAGTCTTTTTATACTTGCCATTTCATCTCCTTTCTCTCAAAGCGGCAGAGTTTGTGCCCTTACTTAGAGTTGTGTGCAATTGTAGAATTCAAAATTTGAATTTGAGCTGAACTGTGACAGTTTTGACCTGTTGAAAATGTTGCCAAAAGTAGTGAAGTGTGTATAGAGGAGCAGTGCACATTGAGTAGAATTCGTAAAATTTGCAGTAAAAGGTATAAAAATGACAACTAACAACTTTAAATAAATAAAGGGGGGGTGGGTGGATTAGTGGAAACATCCTATAAGAGCTTTAACAGTTACTGGGAGGTGGCTTGCAATCCTGCTCCTTCAGTCAGATAGCTAAGAAGGATGCTTAATTTTTTAATAATTTGTATTGCTTTTGCTTTTATAACTGAAAATTGCAATGGCATCTTCTCTGACGATTAGGTGCCGCACTTAATGACAAAGATGACGACTCCCTTCCAGCAGAGACTGGCCAAAACCATCCATTCTTCAGACGATCAGACTCAATGACGTTCCTTGGCTGCATTCCACCCAATCCTTTTGAGGTTCCTCTGGCGGAAGCCATTCCCTTGGCAGACCAGCCCCACCTACTACAGGTGACACCAGAGATAGCATTTGGGAAGATAACTGAAATTTACTACTTCTTTTCTAACTGAAGTATATTATTTACCCAGAATGCTTTTGTTAATTTTCAGCCAAATGCTCGCAAAGAAGATCTGTTTGGTCGACCAAGCCAGGGTCTGTATTCATCTTCTGCCAACAGCGGGAAGTGCTTAATGGAAGTTACAGTGGATAGAAACTGCCTTGAGGTAGATTTAAAGATTTTATTATCTTAAACAACACAGCTATTTAAGCTACTGCCTTAATTCCCCAAAAAGATGCTTCAATTTTTAGTAAAAATTTTAAGTAGCTTTCAGAACAATAATTCAAAAGCACTTCAAGTGTGAAAACTTCTGTTTTAATTTCTACTTTTGTATTAATCTTTTTGAAATGTAAGAATTTGTATAGTTGCTGATGAATAGCAGATTTCAGGCAATATTTTTAAAGGCTACAATATGATCTATGTTAATTTTGAAATGCCAATTGAGTAATGATTTGTAATAAGAAATATTACTATGTGTGATAGATCTGACATGCCTACAGACTGAACATTATGAAACAAGTATATGAAATACAAATGTAAAACAGGAAAACTGTTTCTCCTATTTGTTGAAGCCATTGAGATTGTGTATTATCAAAGCAATTGCAGTACTTATTTTTCTGTGTTTTAAGAATAACGTGTTTCCTGAATAAGCCTTTTTAGACTGCCTATAGAATAAACTGTAATTAAGTTTTAATTTTCCCTGTTTAGGTTCTTCCAACTAAAATGTCTTATGCAGCCAACTTAAAAAATGTTATGAGCATGCAAAATCGGCAGAAGAGAGAAGGGGAAGAACAAAATGTGCCCACAGAAGAATCTGAGAGTTCAAAGCCAGGGCCTTCAGCTCACGATCTTGCAGCACAACTGAAAAGCAGCTTGTTGGCAGAGATAGGACTGACAGAAAGTGAAGGGCCACCTCTCACATCTTTCAGGTAGTTGGACTTAAAATTACTGCATGAAATGTCATTGAACTGATAAAAGGATATTTCGGACTCTAAAATATTTTAATTTAAAATGAGTAGCTTTATTTAGTTTGAATGTGTTATTTGTATTTAGTAGCTTTTAAAATGAACAGTTGAGCAGTCTCAGAGTGTGTGGAAACTACTAAAAATCCTTTATTATCTGATGTTCTTCTGCATAGGTAGTATGACTCATTAGTAAGCCACATGAAAAATGGGAATTGACAGCTTCCCATCTGTGTCTTGAGATACCAACTACATTTTATGCAGTTAGAGATTGAACAGTCTACAGTTTGAATTAGAGCTTATTTTTTAAACAAAGTTTTCAGTTGAAGGCAGCCCCAGAAGAGTGAATTCCAAGTAGCAATGAAGTTGCATGCTTTTGAAGTAATTATCTTTTTGAAGCAGGATTTGAATTTCATCTGTGGTAGTGTTGTATTTAGCTAACGTAAATTTAACTCCTCTGTTTAAATCAACATGTATTATAGGAGACAGATAATTGAATAAACACTTTATAAAGATTGGAAGGATTAGAGTAAGTAACCATTAAGTTATCATGGAGAGTAGACATCCAGCTTGTTTACTTTCCATGAAATTAAAGTTCATTTGACTGGCTTCATAAAAATTACATGCTTAAGTATTTGTGAATATTTAAAACCTAGAACTGCTAAAATCAGTGCTAAGATTTGCAGCTGGTACAACAATACATAAAATCCTAAGTCTCAGTAGGGGATTTTCAAGCACAGCTGTAGGAGCAAGGAGTTACATTTACGAGCTTGAGGATTGTAACATAGAACTGAAAAGTACTATTTTATTGAAAATCTTAAGGTTTATAATTAGCACTTCAGTATGAATGTCCAGTCTGCTCTTCCTGTTCAAAAAGGACAGCTGTGATGCATTTTTACATAAAAGGAGGAGTGACATACAGAAAGTTTTTCCATCTTTGTTTCACCTGAGGCGGAAAGTGTGGAATATAACATGCCTCTTTCTCATGACCACGTTTTGAGAAGAACTGTGAATTGGAAAAATTAACTTACCTAAATTACTGAAACTTCTCAGGCTGGAGACAATGTCTAATCTAAGTAAACTGAGCTCACAACTTGTTTACTGGTCGGAGGAGGAAGGACTTCATTATGTCAGCATTTCACTGAGGAGAAAAATATCAGAATCTGCCAGACTTTCATATTTAATTTATTTTGAAGGCTTTTTTCCTCCACTGCAATTGCTGCTAAGTACTCTTACTCGTTCTTTGTTCGTTCCAAATGCATATCAAGTTATTAGCTCCTTCATATGCTAATATGTGGTAACTGGTTAGCACGGTAGGCAAAAGCCATTTTTAACTGGCTGCATTCTAGGGCATTGTAGGACTGGGCTTAGTGTGTAGAATTCCCTACATATTAAGCCAAGTTGTGTTGGTTAACACTGTACAATATGTGGAAAGACCTCTCAAGAGGATTTATAATCAGATTACCTTGCTGTAGATAACAGGCTTTATTATTTAAAGTGTATTGGTTTTATCTGTCAGTGTTCCATAGTATATTTTAACTCGCACCTTGCTTAGCTTGTGATCAAGTAATTAACCATAGTCATATGAGCTCTATGCATTCTTCTGCAGTGTAGTTGGGTGATAGTCCAGTTTGTTGGAAATCAAGAACTTCCTTGGAGGCAAGAGGTGAAGTAAAAATAGAAGTACACCAAATGTATCAGAAATTAATATTATTTCTTATCCTTCTTTTATCAGACCACAGTGTAGCTTCATGGGCATGGTTATATCTCATGACATGTTGCTGGGACGTTGGCGCCTTTCTTTAGAGTTGTTTGGTAGAGTATTCATGGAAGATGTTGGAGCAGAGCCTGGATCGGTATGTATTTTTTATTATGAGAACAATTACTTTTCCAATTAACTGTGAACTTCTCTTATTCTGATTTCGGTTTTATTTTTTATTTTAAGATCCTGACTGAATTAGGTGGCTTTGAAGTGAAGGAATCAAAGTTCCGCAGGGAGATGGAAAAACTTAGAAACCAGCAATCCAGGGATTTAACACTGGAGGTAAAAAATGTTAGTTTGTCTCATTAGAAGTTGCACCATAAGACACTGCACTAACTTAATAGAAGAAACTGTGTTTCAGAATCTGCAAGCAGTTGTCTTAAACCTTATTGCAATAATGGTGTAGTTTTTCATTATCTATTTGGTAGTTTTTTAATCTATGCAGAAGTGTCCAGACACTTCCTTGTGAAGCTCAAATTCTCTCAATATGATGATTGATAAAGAACAGAAAACCTTTTGGTTTTTTTTTTAATAGGTTGATCGAGACAGAGATCTTCTAATTCAGCAGACCATGAGGCAGCTCAACAATCATTTTGGTCGCAGGTGTGCCACCACCCCAATGGCTGTCCACAGAGTAAAAGTTACTTTTAAAGATGAGCCAGGAGAAGGCAGTGGTGTAGCACGGAGCTTTTATACTGCCATTGCACAGGCTTTTCTGTCAAATGAGAAACTGCCAAATCTAGATTGTATTCAGAATGCCAATAAGGGTACCCATACAAGTAAGTGAAATGCTGCAGTTAATTTACAGATAATATTCATAAAAGCATCAAACGCTTTTTTTATATGTTAAAATGCTTGCTGTTTGCTCTGGAGATTTCTTGCTGTTCAGTCAGCGTAGGAACTATGAAAATTGTGTATGTTAGTTTTCTGAGACAAGAAAATGTTGGGTTTTTTTTGTTTTCAGAAACAAGAAGTTGATGTTTTTCTAGAAATGAGTTTAGAAGTTAGAAGTTCACTTTAGAAGTTTCTAGCTTTTTTTGAGCATCTTTCTCTCCAGTGGATTATCAAGATTTTATGTTAAGATTTTAGTTAGTGCATACATTTAACATGACTGCTGCATCTGGCCTGTCACAAATATTTGTAAATGTTTTTTGAAACTGTATAACCTTTTGAAATATTTTTGCATTTGTAAGTTGGTACAAACACTTCAGGTTCCTTTCCTAAACTTGGCTGAACCTGGATCACTCCATGAAGTGAAGTGGTTCTCATTAATGTCTTTCAAACTGTCTTCAAAACTGCGTCCTTCTTATACTGAAACTTGATGGAGAGAGAAGTATAAAGATACTGAAGGTTAATTGGTTTTTTTCCTTCTCCTTAAGGTCTGATGCAGAGATTGCGAAACAGGGGGGAGAGAGATCGGGAGAGGGAGCGTGAGAGAGAAATGCGGAGAAGTAGTGGCTTAAGGGCTGGTTCTCGGAGAGACAGGGACAGGTAAGTGATACATTTTTAATTTGTTGGAGCTGATTTGTCAGATGGAATAACTGCCTGGGTTATCTTCAGAAAGATACTCAAATTAAATGTCTTTTTCACTTTCAAGACCAAATTGTATTAAATTTAAAGAAATCGACACACATACTTTTAAAAAAAGTTATGAAGTTGATAATAGTGTTGATGATCTCAACAGTAGGCCATAAATCTCTGCTAAAACAATAATAAAAAAACTTGTATACTAGCACGAAATTACAAGGTGGCTTGGAAACAGTACTGTCGTTGGTGACACACTTGACTGCTTCATCTGAACTACTGATAGTATCAAAATATCTGATTCGTTTTGATTCTCTGATTCTGAATCATTCTCTCCATATATCTATGAGAAATACTCCTGGTGTAAAATCTAATCCTGTTTAGAATCTCTGGGGGGAGGGGGAATAAAAAAAAAAAGAAGGTTCTGAGTATTTTTATTTCCTCTGAAATTAGTACAAACTGCTCTAACTTCTTTTAAGGGACTTTAGAAGACAGCTTTCCATTGACACAAGGCCTTTTAGACCAGCATCAGAAGGAAATCCTAGTGATGATCCTGATCCACTTCCAGCACACAGACAAGCACTTGGAGAAAGGCTCTACCCTCGAGTGCAAGCAATGCAGCCAGTATGTCTTAGCTAGTACATTAAATGATATGTCAAGTGTTCCTGCATGTTTTAATTGAAAAATTAATTTTCTGGTGAATTGTTAACTTACCTGAGCATAGTTGAACACATATGCCTACTTTTGTATTCTTTAGGATATTCTTCAGATTTTTGTTTCTGTAATGTGTCATGTAGCCTGTGAGGTATCTTGTAATGCATTCTGTATTTGAAGTCCTTAAACTTTCATAAAACTGTATTTGAAAATGAGAGAACTGGCAGAGAATAGTAATGTGTCGTTCCATATCTCCAGGCATTTGCAAGTAAGATCACAGGAATGTTGTTGGAATTGTCCCCTGCTCAGCTGCTTCTGTTACTAGCTAGTGAAGATTCCCTTAGAGCAAGAGTTGATGAAGCAATGGAACTCATTATTGCACATGGCAGGTAAAGTATTGAGGATTCTTTAAGAGATGAAATCTAGTTTTGTGGTCAAAACACTTTGTGCTGAATTTAACTGATACATCCACCTTACTTGTTGGCTTTGTTTTAGACTTTTTTCTTTGGATAAGTGACTCATTGACTTTGGTTTCAGAATATTTCTTATTGTGAAATTAAATCATCATTTGCCTTTTTTTTTTTTTCCCTGTCAAGGGAGAATGGTGCTGACAGTATATTGGATCTTGGATTGCTGGACTCTTCAGATAAAGTGCAGGTAACGTACTGATGTGTAAATAGAAAGTTAGGAGAAATTCAGTTATCAATTAATTTTAGAATCTGGCTGGAGCCTTCTCTCATCACGCAACACAAAGTTCTATTTAATTATCTTGTGGAGTTATCAAGAACATATCTTTACTCAGATCAGAAGATTTTTTTTTTGCTATTAGTTTATGCCTTTGAAAGATTAAGTAGTAATCACTCAAAAATATAAAACATTACCATTAGAAAATGTAATCTTTGAGTTGGGTTGCAAGAGCTTGCTGAAGTGGCTTGGTAGCTAGAAGTACACTTGTGAATTACTGTTCTGACTTTCAAAACAGGAGAATAGAAAGCGACATGGTTCCAGCCGCAGTGTCGTAGATATGGAATTAGATGATACGGATGATGGGGATGATAATGCACCACTTTTCTACCAGCCTGGAAAGCGAGGTTTTTATACACCAAGACCCGGTAAAAACACAGAAGCAAGGCTGAATTGTTTCAGAAATATTGGCAGGTATGTGATTAACTTGTCTGAAAAAATTGTAAAAGATGAGTATTCAAAATACCAAGGAAGAGCGCCCCTGATGCAAGCAGCAGAAACTTTATTTATACCTTATTTGCTCTGTATCTTGTTCCGGGTGCTGAATAGTGGAGAATTTGCACATCTGGAGATTACTGTTCTTGTTATAATTCATCTTTTTTGGCAATCTTAAGGTTTTATACTGCAGAAAATAGTGTCCACAATTTTCTTTTGTGGATCGATAGGACTGGGAAGCTTAATTCTTATTTACAAATTTTTAGTCTAAAAAATCCCCGATGTAACTTGTGTCATACTAAAACAAAAATCATGTTTATTTTCAGAATCTTAGGATTGTGCCTGTTGCAGAATGAGCTGTGTCCTATCACGTTAAATAGACATGTAATCAAAGTTCTTCTTGGCAGAAAGGTAAGTTGATGATAGAAGTTTGAATTTGATTTATTCATGTAGAAACTCATCTTTAATTGCTTTTTCTTCCTACTGTGCATTGACTATAGTAGAGTTGGTCCTGGAACTGTAAGTATGCTTTTAGCTTGAATTGAAGGTATTTTATTTGAGACTGTGAAACTTCCAACTTCAGTCAACCACCATCAAATCTGTACTGATCTAAGTGATATGTAGAAGAATTTGTTAAAAACAAAGTCCCCTCACACCTCTCCAAAAACAAGAAAACAAACAAAAATCCCCAAATGATTAAACTTCTTCATAAGCTCTATGCCCATAATAGCAGGAAAGGCTTTACAAGTCTGTATGTTTGGCTAATGCACTTGAGTTGAGTAGTCTTAAGCATCTTCAACTGCATGCTGAAAATAAGAGTTTGACTGCTGTTATTTTTAAGTGTTTATATGCTTTGTTACATGAGTTATTTGGGGTTGTTACACGTGCACTGTTGTATGCTAGTGATTAGGCACAGGTCACATAATTTTGAATATGTTCTTTAACAAAAGGTATGGGTTTTTGTTTGTTTTTTTAACAGGTGAACTGGCATGACTTTGCTTTTTTTGATCCAGTTATGTATGAAAGCCTTCGGCAGCTTATACTTGCTTCCCAAAGTACAGATGCTGATGCAGTGTTTGCAGCAATGGATTTAGCTTTTGCAATAGACCTGTGCAAGGAGGAGGGTGGAGGGCAGGTAAGGACAAAAAGCTGTCTCACTGTAAGTTCAGAATTGTATAACTTATGCATGTTGTCTTGTATGTATAACGTAGGCTCTTGTAAGGTTTCAAACTTCATCTTCTACCTTTTTCTAGATTCAAATACAGCATTCTCTTTAGACAGTGAAATGTGGGGTGTTTGGTTTGGTTGATTTTGTCTCTTTCCTTGAAGGTGGTGTAAGTAGAGCCTACCATAAAGCCTGGAGAGCATAATCAATGCTAGAGAGTCTGTAAAGTGACCATATAGTAGTAACAGTACTAGTAGTAAATGTTATTTCAGTTTGGAGAAATGTTAAGCTATAAATCACCAATCAACATACATGTCTGTTGTAATAATAATCTCATTTTGTCTTTCTTTCCTCCAATGATCTTTGATAATTTGCCATAGGTTGAACTTATTTCCAATGGTGTAAATATACCAGTCACTCCTCAGAATGTTTATGAATATGTCCGGAAATATGCAGAACACCGAATGTTGGTAGTAGCAGAACAGCCTCTGCATGTAAGTTCTTGGTGGAGTGTTGTGGGCTTTTTTCCCCCCTCTATCCTCCATTATGGTATTGCTAATCATGTTCTTTCTGAAGTGTGACAGCTTGATTAAAAAGAATCTTTTTTTGTAGTAGTTATGCAGTGCTGTGAAGAATGACCAATTTTTTTTAACATGATGAAAGATAATTCCTTTTAAATGTGATCTCGTTGGTTAAGTTTATACAATCACTCTTTGGGTTTAAATGGCCTCTTGGAATTCTTGCTTTGGGTTTAGCAGCTACTTTGTACTAGTAATCACCGTCATCTTTGGTTTGTTTAGCCTTACAGGCAAAAATGTATATAAATCACCTTGAACTTCTGACTTGATTGTATTCTTGCTTTAAAAGGAAGTTACGAAACCCAACTTCATTCTTTTTTACCGGTGTAGCAAAAAACCTATTAATTGACTGTAGAACTATATTAAAAACATTGAGTTTTGAAGCTCTTTTTAAAGAATGGCTTACTACATCTGAACTTGGTAATTTCTGCTGCAGTTCTGAGTTAAGCTAGCAGATTCTAGATGACTTCTGTGCAGATTAAGTCCAGAATTCTACAAAAGAAGAATGTGTTCCTGAAATTAAGTCACTCGGTCTCCATGTCTGCATGAATTAATAAGCATTTCAACTCTCTCTTTATTGTAAGACTTGAAAATTGTAACACTTATGTTGATAATTTATTGAAATTCTCATATTTTGAAAACTGAGTTTAATCTGTTATTTATATAAAACATGTATGGGTGTCTACACATATATGCACGTATATTACATTTTTAAAGCAGAAGAGCCATGTGAGTGACTGAGGAAGCAAAGTGGAATTAAGATGAGATGTGCATTTTGTAACTCTCATTAGATTCAGTGTAGGTCAGCAAAATATCTGATATTTTCAGTAATAGAATATAATTTGCTTCTGCTCCTGTAGTTGGTGCAATACTAGCTCAAACAATTACTGTTTTCTTTTGCAGTCATATACTTGTACTGCTCTGCTGCTTAACTTGCTGCAGTTCTTTGTTTCAGAAAATTGGCATCTCAGATCGTAAAGCTTTGGCAGAAAAGAACAGCCAAGAGTATAATACATTTCGAGTTGATAGGGAATTGGACATGGAACTTGTCAGTAAATGATATGGCTGTAATGTGAATCTTGTGGTTTTAACTTAAGGCAATGAGGAAGGGTCTTCTGGATGTACTTCCAAAGAATTCATTAGAAGATTTGACAGCGGAAGATTTCAGACTTTTGGTAAATGGCTGTGGTGAAGTAAATGTGCAAATGCTAATCAGCTTTACCTCTTTCAATGATGAGTCAGGTATGAAACAACTTACCTCTTCAACTCTGTGTTTGAATAACACTGTCTGTTCTGCATAGTTACCAGCTTTAAGCTGAAACTACCTCTTAAAATTTGTCATCATTTGCTAAGTCACTCAAATTGATGATAAAATTTCTGTGTTCTTTACATACCTTCTAAAGCGTTTACTTTCAGTCAAGGGAAAAAAGGCACATTTTCCAACTTCACTGCCTATTGGCCTGAAATAAAAGAATTATGGTACTGGTAGTATGTCTTTCCTTCTGGAAGTTCTGACCTAATGTTAGAACTATATGTGATGTATGCATGCTAATGTCTTTAATTTTTTTTAAACTGTATTTAGCTTTTACTGGACTTTTTGGTTGGGAGGGTGTGAAACACTGAGGTATGATGGACTTAGCCTTTATATTCAGAAGTGTGTGTATTAGTTTTAAAACGACTCTATCTCCAGTATCAGAGACTGGCTGAGATCCAACTTACATGCAGTCCATTTAGAACAGATCTCTTAATATTTATTGTTCAGTGCACCAACTGAATTACATAAGTACACGACGTATATTGTTTTTTCTCATATAGGAGAAAATGCTGAGAAGCTTTTGCAGTTCAAGCGTTGGTTTTGGTCCATAGTTGAGAAGATGAGTATGACAGAAAGACAAGATCTGGTGAGTTGTTCATTCTCAGTGGAAGCGTGCAGAACAGCTGGGATTACTTTTGCATCATTACTGTTCATTCAGTGTGTATACCTACAAAGACTTCGTATGCTAACAGTAAGGTGGCAGACTGTAGTAGTAAGAATTGGTTAAACTTTGAGTTCTGGAAACATTAGGTGTGAATCCTAGACCTTGCAGATGGAAGTAAATGTGGTGTTTCCTTGCCCTTATTTTCAAATCTGCTATGTTGAAGCATGCTCACAGTCTTTGCAAAGTAGCTCTTAAGCTAAGTTACTGTTGTTAGTCAACTGTTTTGTGGGTTGGTATATTAGATTTCTTGAGATTGATTGATTTCTTTCCCTGGATTAGTCGCTCTCTTAACTTCTGTGTATCCTGAGGGCAATGCATGTGTCCTGTCTATAAGATGTCCGTAATGATATCATCTCCTTTTTCTCAAAGCCCTTTCAGAATAGCTGATGAGAAGCATGAAAGAAAAAGATTCTGTTTCACTTTGGAAAACTTGCCTGTACATTGTATCCATTCGCTTCTTAAAACTACTTGCATTTAACTTACTCCTTAAGGTACTATCTTTCCTTTACGATTTGCTAACAGGAAACAAGGACTTAACTGAAAAGTGGAAAATCTGGAGCATAATTGTTAAGGAATATCTTTAATTGCACTTTGGTAGTGACTCTGCTCTGCAAGTCAGTATTTCACCCTTGAGACTGTAAAGCCAATATTCCCCATTGTTGCTTTCTGTCTGTACAGGTGCTATATCACCTGGTCATGAACTGCCTTGGGAGTCATTTTTGATGTGAGAGATTTTTTTTTTGATTTTCATATTGTGTTGACAGTTAAAATCTTCCCAAGTGGAGCTGGGGACATCATATTTACTGAGAATTTGTTGATGCAGGATCATCTTGAGCGCTGCTTTTATTAGTTTTAGCAGAAGTGTATAATACAATGAGCAGCACAGGAAAGGAAATGAAGGAAGCTATTACAGAAGTATATAACATGACCACTGAGTTGAGTTGGCATACTGAAAGGACTGTACTGTGATCAAACTTGACTGCGACTGTTCTGTGCAGTTTTTTTTATTTAACCCATGCCACACAACAGTCATTTGTGTGCAGTGTGAATTGTAGCCTTGCCCAACGCAATTTTAAATGCTGTCTTCTTTTTATCAGGTTTACTTCTGGACGTCAAGTCCATCATTGCCAGCCAGTGAGGAGGGATTCCAGCCCATGCCATCAATCACAATAAGACCACCAGATGACCAACACCTTCCTACAGCAAACACTTGCATTTCTCGCCTTTATGTCCCACTCTATTCCTCTAAGCAGATTTTGAAACAGAAGTTGTTACTCGCCATTAAGACCAAGAATTTTGGTTTTGTGTAGATTATAAAAAGTGTGTATTGCTGTGTAATATTACTAGCTAAGTTTTGTAGATTTTTCCATTTGTCTATAAAAGTTTATGAAAGCTAATGCTGTCATACCCCTGGTGGTACTTTAAAGATTTAAATGCAAACATTCCTGTACTAAATTTGTAATGTAAAGGCCTAAGGAGAGCTGGCAATATCTGATTGCAACAGTTTGCTAGTCGATAACTCCTTGGACTAACCCCAGCCAAAGATGACAGCAGAACAATATAATT
Organism: Gallus gallus; assembly: GCF_016699485.2. NCBI lineage: Eukaryota > Metazoa > Chordata > Aves > Galliformes > Phasianidae > Gallus > Gallus gallus. The sequence goes on along the minus strand of NC_052533.1, from coordinate 128,686,147 downwards.
TACACTGTGATTTATCTTTTTGCTGAGGGAAAATATGTAAAATGTTCTGAAAATTCACTGCTGCCTTTGTGGAAAGTGTTTCAGCAAAGGTTCTTGTATAGAGGGAGTAGGGAATTTCGAAATAAAAAATTAAGTATGTTCTGTGGTTTATTTTAACTTTTTTATGGTGTTTAATTTGTGGTTGGCTGCGGTTGTGTGCCATGTATATTGAACTTGTAAAAAAAAAAAAAAAAAAAAAAGAGAAAAAAAGTTCCTGACAGCTCAGATCCCAGAGTTGTGGTCGTTCACTTATGAAACCACTTTCATTGCAATTTTTGCTCTAGCTGCATTGAACTCTGGCACATCAGATGCCACCACTAATATTTTGCATGTAATCTGTACCTTCAGTGTTTTGGTTTTTTTTTTTTGTACATATGCTGAGGCCAATGCACAGTATTTCATAGTTCACAATCAACATTTTGTATCCCTGTTTCAGTGAACAGAGAGTTAGGAGATTGTTCCACTACCAGTTCTAACCCAACACTTGTAACTACATAATCTAACTATGTAAACTCAGCCTGGGCACTTTCTGGTAACTGTAAAATGTTTATAAGATCATGATTATCGAAGATACTTTTTTGGAAAACCTTAATGTTCGTGAGCAGCTTAACTTCTTTTGTATCTAGCCTTTTTTTAAGTATCTTGTTACAGTTTTTTAATAAAGAAATTACAGACAAAATACCAAGTCATACTGAAGAAACAATAGTTTTTATTTATTTAGCCATTCATATTTTAGCTAACAGCATACACCAAGCACAGTTGTTCATCAAAATCTGGATTTTGTAACTGAAAAATTGACGTGCAGAAGGTATTCAACCCACATTTTACAGTTAGCAGAGAATCTTGAATCAAATGGGCCAGGCAACCCCTTCTTCTGACAGTATTGGTTTGAAGGGAAGGTGGCTTGTTCTGAAAAATCTCCAGGTTATTAGTTTAGAATAAAGTTTTCAAAGTGTGTTGTAGTGGGTTCTACTGTATTTTCACTTTTGAAGTGGTTGCTTTGGGGAGGGCAGTCATTGACCATGACCTAGGCCTTGGTTTTCCCAATGCATGCGAGACTTTGGAGACTTGGAGTGATAACTAAAGGCAAGAGCTGCTTTTTTCTGTATCATAGATTTCTGAAAGCTTAGCGGACTGAAGAATTGAAGCTTAAGGGCTTACAGGGCTCTTTCCTGCTTTTTCAATGCCACGAGTCTGTTAGTAAGCGGTTTTTGTTTTGCTGGGGAGAGTTAATTGATGTTTCATTAAAATCTAAGTGGAATTCAATTCTGCTGCAGTTCCACTAGATTTTTCTTTGTGTTATGTAGCTGAGGATGGCCAGAAGTTACCTGTGATTGTGATTGGTTATTTTGGGTTTTTTTTTTTCAGTTTTCATTATTTAGTACCTGCAGGTGTGGAACATGGTTGAAATCAGAAGTTAGAATCACCAGTTGCCAAACTGGTGCTGAAAATCTGATTTACTGGATGAAACTGTTTCAGGCTTATGTAGTTAATCTGCAGATAAATCAATACACAGATGTAGAATTATTTCTCTATTTACTGATACTTCCTATATCACTCATTCTAGAAAAGAACAGTTTCAGTGTGTGGGAATTGGAGTCTGTTCTGGATTTTCTTTTGAGATCTTCAGGGTAGCTTAAGTTTGAAATTATATCTGATTTCACTGTGCCGATACTTCTTTAAAAAAGAAAAAGCCCAGTACAGCTACATAAGTCTAAATTTAAGGATCAGTACAGAGAAAACCTGTACTGGCATGACTGTTCTCATAGACTAAGGAATATAGTTAGAGAGGTACAAGGTGTCGTCTTCCTGGGTTTTGAACCGGTATAATTATTTCATTACCAAAACCGCCTCTAATGGGGAATGTTGTGAAGTTAGTAGAAAGCAGGAATAAACACAAGCAAACAACAGGAGCCTGTTTAGAATAGGCCTCAGTTCTACAGTCTGTAAAACTAAAGCTCTCTCCCTCACAAAGCTTTGTGAGACTTGATGTATTAAAAAGTATTCAAGGTCCTTGGATAAAAGGCCATATATAAATGTAAAGTACTGTGTGTGTGTGTATATATATATATATGTATTGTGTGTATATGTATATAAGTGTATGTGTATGTATAACATATAAATATATGTTATATGTATATATATTTCTGTATATAGCTTTAACTTTTTTTTTTTAAGTCCTGTAATGTATAGCTAGACAAAAATTATACAGATAACTCATAGTAGCTCACCATATATACACACAAGGCATTCTGATGACAGAAGTGGAGAGGGAACCTAGTTTGATTTATGCTGTGGTCATTGACTTGAAATGTGTATAAATAGCTTTTTTCCTCTGTATGGTATATTTAAACTATATCAAGGTTTTAATAAGAAAAAAATGTTTATTAAAATCATACACCTCGTCTCCCTTTGACTTAAGCCCTTCTATTAGTTCACTTCCAAGATGTAGTAGAGAAACAAGTTAAAGCAGAAACCTCTAATACCTTTTATATAGTCCAGATAGTTACCTATATTTATAACTGCTGAAATAGGAGATAGAGGTAGGAACTAACAAAATGTTACCACCATGCCAGTTCCTGTTCTGAATCTAGGGAGAACTGACTCCTTAGCATGGTCTTCCCATAGTTAGTCCTCAGTGATAGACTCTGTTGCGTAGTTTAGTCTGTCCTGTCCAGAAGGTAGATGGCTTCAGGCTGGTTACCTTACCAGAAGTGAGAAATTACTTGGGCTTTTCTTCTGGAGTGGCCTTTTCTTTCCACTTGATTTGGGAGTCCCTTTTCTTTCCTGCAAGTAAGTTGCTGGCTCTAGGTAGCTTTTGTTGGAAAGAAGTGAACTGGCAAACCTGTGAATCAAAAGCACTACCCATCTTGTACAGAATCAGTCATTCAGAGAGGTGTAGAAAATGGAAATTTCCTAATCTCTTAGCCTACATTTATCTTTTAAAAGATGTTTGCACTTGTGTACAGATCATCTGCTTTAAAAAAAAAGTTTGCTTCACTGTGTGTGTCCAAATAGAAGTGCACAGAGTAACACATAGGAGCTTCTGATTTCAGTTGTACGGATGGCAGAAACGTACAAGTCACGGCACCTTATATCTAGCAGGTCTGTTTCACACAGTGCTCCTTTTGGAGGCCTGGTTCAGCACAGCTCGGTCATTTCTAACACTGTGACAGATTGCTCAGTGCATTAGGGCCTTGGTGAGGCGCTGGCACAGGCTGCCCTGAGAGCTGTGGGTACTGCATCCCAGGGCCAGGTTGGATGGGCCCTGGGCAGCCTGAGCCGGGGGATGGCAGCCCTGCTAGAGCAGGGGGCTGGGCCTGGGCAATCTTCAGTGTTCCTTCTATGATTCTGATTTCTCTGAGGAAATTTATCTGCTGTTCTTTCATCTTATAAGCTGTAGATCATGTCTCAGTGCATGAATTTATGTAAACGGCATTCTAAACCTTTCTGCACTCATTGATGCTTTCATTTCTCAAGCTTCCTCTTCCTATGGCAAACAGCTGCCTAGCTTACTAGCTTTGTTTTGCTTTCTCTTTTTAAACTGGATTATTTGACCTTTTAATCTAAACTCTTCAGTCGGCCTAATTCTTTTCAGTACGTATTCTGCCAAACTGAAATATATAACTTTGCAAAGCCTAATAACTGGATTTCAGCATGTGTGGTGTTGGCTTATCCTAAGCTCTGAGCATCCACACACACAAATGTGGGTGCAGATCAGTCCTGCAAAAGCTTCACTGAGCACCTCAAACCTTCAGTGCTTGAAGTTCATGTGTGCTCTGTATGGAGGACAGGGATACACTTTGTAAGCAAAATCTGTTCTAAGGGTGACTTGCATCGCAGTGTCTTTGTCCATGATTTTTTGGATGTAATGGTCATTTTTGTCATTAATCACAAGTTACCACTGTAATATACTGGTCAGTAAGAAGCAGTTGGTTGCTACCCCGTCCTTCAGAACTTTTCTTCTCCATAATATCGAACCTTCAGTATCCTTCATCCATGACAACATGTAACACGGTGTATGTTTGAATACAATAGTCAGTGTGAACTTACTGGAAAACGCATCGCTGCCACAACCTGTGTTTGCTTCCGTGTGACGAGGCTTCTAAGGTGGCCTCCAGGAAATGCTTATTTTGGACATACTGAAATCATTCACGCACTGATTTGCACACAGTGGACAGTTTTGCCTTTGATTTATAGATGAAAATTCTTCAATCTACCTAAAACAGCATTCTTTATATAAAATGTGATCTCTATAAACGTAATTTTTAAATGCAGGCCAGTATTCTCAAAGTAAATCGTATCTTTAGGGGGAGATTGGGAAGAGGCACTGTAGGTCGAGATCTGCATTTTGGATGTTATGGTTGACAAATATCAGAGATTTCCTGCCCTGGAGTTCCATGTCCTGCTTCTCTGCATAATGCCCTGCACTTTCAGGAGGCATCTATGGAAGTTTGGTGAATATGAGTACCAGAGATTCCATTTCTTGGCCCAGTGCAATGATGAGGAACACTGAGCTGATGCTTGTACGCTGTCCTGAGAGAGCAGGTACGGCCCTGAGTTCAGCTGCTGTGCCACCAAGTAGGTTAGGAGCTGAAGGAGGAAAACACCCCACCCACCTGGTGATGTTTTAAATAGAACAGTACATGTACGCTGTGGTAATCTTTGTCTTGCAAAACCATGCATAATGCTACATCTTTGTATTTAATCTGGATGTAAACTATTTTACTATTCCGCAAGTGCTTTTCCATATTTCAGTGTCATGTACGTTATGTAATCAATTTATATGAAGTTGACAGAAGTTGGTGGATTCTTGTGGAGATGTGAGAAGAGCCAACTGCTGTTTTGTTAATCCTCTCTTCCATGGTCCGTGTCCTTTGCCATGTTTTCCCTCTGAATTACTCTTCTGGCACTGTGTAAACAGATGTTTGCTGTGCATCTGTAGAAGGGGAATTATGTCTTTAAGAAATTATCCCTAAATATTCAAAGTCATTTCTGTCTTTAATTACATGAATTGCTGGTATGGCTTAGGTTTAAAAAATGTTTTCAAGGACAGTCCCGTATTTGGGGATGACTGGATTAGGGGCAGGGAGCTGGAACCGTCAATAGGCAAGTCAATGTTACTAAATAGTGTGATTGGTACTGAGTTTTGGTGCTTGCGCTTATTGAGGGGGAGGCATGAGTTCCTGGGATATCAGCACTGTATTGGAGGATGCACCAATGTAATTTGTTGGTATTGAAGGGTCAGTTGGGCTTGATCCAACTCGGAGTTCCTCTCAAGGCCAGGCTGGATGTGGCTCTGGGCAGCCTGGTCTGGTGGTTGGCGACCCTGCACGTAGCAGGGGGGTTGAAACTCAATGATCACTGTGGTCCTTTTCAACCCAGGCCATTCTGTGATTCTATGATATGATTCATGATTTGCTCTGGATCAAGAAATGGAATCCCTGGTACTCAGTACGGGAAAGAATGGAGCTGTAGTTGAACACGGACATTAGACAGCATGTATGGGTACGTTTGGGCAATGAAACTTTAAAGCTTTAAAGAGCAGTAGTTGGGTAACAGCAAATATTTGTGTAAGACTGTATTTTTTCTCACGTTATGCCTGTTATGTATTCTGGTACGCTGTTTAGTAATGTGACACTTAGGTATGTATTTCTTGCCAGAAAACTCCATCTAAGGAAATCAAACCTGTTCTATGCTTGGGACCAGCAGTCACCCTGCTGCACAGATCTCGCCACCGAAGCTTCCTAACCCCCATCCCTGAGCTCCCCTGGTGGGCTTAAAGAATACAAGAGCCACAAAGGGCAGATACGGTCCAGAAGAACTGAATACATGTTCCAGCTCCCAGTTCTCACACTGAAGAATTTTACTCTGGAAACTGATGGAGAAGGGAGATCTCAGCCATTCTGTGGCACCTGTGAGACTTCCCGGGTGCTTTAAAAAGCCAAAACTTTTCATGGCAAAGAGTTAACAAAACTGATGGATACCATCTTGGAAATGATACACAAATAATTTGTAGCCTGTAATGGTGTTTGGTCAGCACTTGGACTCAAAGAGCAGCAAGCAGCGGTGATGGGGATGGTGCGGTGAGTGCGGACTCTTCTCCACAAGGAACATCAGACCTCCACATCTTCCTCCTCCTCCTCCTCAAGTGTCTGTTCCTGGCACTTCAGGTGCTCCTCTCTACTTTTACAGGGTGGCTCAGTCCTGGATCTGTGTCAGCTAACTGTCTTGGGTGCTCATAAACTATTTTTCTTTCTCACTGGTGTTTGCTTTCAGATTTTGTCCAATTGCAAACCTTTGTACCAAACCACCCCCTACCGTATGGAGCCGGGCTTTTCTTTTTTTCTCTCCCTGGGACTGTGTTGACAAATGACCCATGCATCTACAGGAACTGGAGCCAGGGGCCTGGCCAGCCTGGAGACAAGGAAGAGGAAACAAAGGAACTGTGGCAATTACAGTCTCTTGCAGAAATCTCTGTTGGTAAGAAGTGACTTGGAATAAATGACAGGAACATTTTAGCAGTGCTTTCGCTCCCGCTGCTTGCTCTCACAGCCCCTGCAAGCAAGACCAGGAGCAGGGATGAGTTTTACAGCTGGAAGCAACGACGTCTGTTACACAATTGCTTAAATGTATTCTGAGGTCTGGATCAGGACCAAAACAAAGTAGATTTCGTTGTTGCATGGGTTGGTTGGGTTCTGTCACGTGCTTTTTAGCACTTATCTGCTAGCAGACACTGTCAGGCGATGTATCAGCGCCAGCTAATACCATCTTCCTAAGAGTTCAGTGCCGTAACGCCGCCGAAGCCGGGTGGGTGCGGCTCTGTTGGAGGTAGGGCTCAGCACGGCCCGGCAATGCCGCGCCTGGGCCAAGGCTGCAGTAAGGGCCGGGCCGGGCCTGGAGGGAGGCTGCGCCGCCGCCGCCTGCCGGGCCCCGCCTCGCGGAGGAGGGGCGGCCGGCGGCCGTTCCGCCCTCAGCCGGCGCTCCTGCGGCCCAGTCGCCGCGGGCCATGGGGGAGCGCCGGGGGCGAGCGGCCCTGCAGGAGGCGGCCGGGCCGGAGCGGGTAAGGGCGGGCGGGGCGCTGAGCCCCGTCGGGCGGGAGGGCTGCGGCAGTCTGCGTTGATCGCTGCGTGTCTGCGGAGTGCTTACACAGCGGCTCGTTGTGCGGCTGCACGGGATTCGGCCCCAGGCTCCGGCCCGGCCCCGGGATTCGGTGGGCTCCCCGCACGGCTGGGGTCGGGCCGGGCTCCTGTGTGGGCGGGGCGGAGCCCGCCTCCGTGTCGGGAAGTGCGAGCGGGAAGGAAAGGGCAGGGAGAATCCTCTCCTCTTTGCCTCTGTGGGCCTGAATGGTGCTGCTGGGGAGCTGCCCGAGGCCCTTTCTGCGTCCTCAGGGCACGGTCTGCACAGCCGGAACTGAGGGCGTGAAGCTAAAGGTGTGCGGGGAGAAATACACCTGGTCCTCACAAAGACTGGGTTCCAGCTGTACCCAAGCTGATGGAAACTGGGATGTGCTGTATTTAATACAAGACCGAAATATACATCTATACACGCACACTTATTTCTTCCACCAGTGTTGTGCTATTCCCCTAATGCAGTTGATTTGCTCTGGCCTGCCAGAAGCAATTAGCAGAGCTGTGCTCTTCCCTCTGGGGTGCAGAACCTCCAGGCGTTGTGCCTCACCCACCACTCGGGCTGATGCCATCTCCCTGCAGTGCGGGTGATCTCCCTGGTCAGGTAAACCCATCTTGCTGCACATGGAGCCTCCGCTGCCCAGAGCTGCCCCAGGCCTTTGGAGGCCTGTGGTTTACATGGCAGTGTGGAAGGCATCCTTCCTTGTGCGTCCCAAGGGCTTTTTTAGATGTGGGCCTGTTGTGTCACAGTGCCAGCCCTGCCAGTGCTCTTCTTTTTCCTCCTTTGCTATAACTAATGCGGGGTACGTAGCTGAAATCGGTGCTGGGACCGGTGCTATTTAATGTCTTTGTAGGAAACAGACAGTGGGATTGAGTGCACCCTCAGCAAGTTGGCCAATGTCACCAAGCTGAGTGGTACAGTTGACACATTAGAGGGAAGGGATGCCATCCAGAGGGACCTGGACAGGCTTGAGAGGTGGGCCCGTGCCAACCACATGAAGTTCAACAACGCCAAGTGCAAGGTCCTGCACCTGGGTCAGGGCAATCTCAAGCACAGATGCAGGATGGGTGGAGAATGGCTTGAGAGCAGCCCTGAGGAGAAGGATTTGGGGGTCTTGGTTGATGAAAAACTCAACTTGAGCCAGCAATGTACGCTTGCAGCCCAGAAGGCCAACCATATCCTGGGTTGCATCAAGAGAAGTGTGACCAGCAGGTCAGCAGAGGTGATTCTGCTTCTCTACTCTGCTATTGTGAGACCCTACCTGAAGCACTGTGTCCAGTTCGGTGGCCAACACCAACACAAGAAGGACTTGGAGCTGCTAGAGCGGGTTCAGAGGAGGGCCACAAAGATGATCAGAGTGCTGGAGCACCTCCCCTATGGGCGCAGGCTGAGAGAGCTTGGGCTCTTCAGCCTAGAGAAGAGAAGGCTCTGAGGAGACCTTATAGCAGCCTTCCAGTACCTGAAGGGGGCCATCAGGAAAGGTGGGGAGGGACTTTTTATAAAGGCATGTAGCGACACAATGAGGGGAAATGACTTTAAACTGGAAGAGGGTAGATTTAGATTAGATATTAGGAAGAAATTCTTCACTGTGAGGGTGGTGAGACACTGGAACAGGTTGCCCAGCAAGGCTGTGAATGCCTCCTCCCTGGAAGTACTCAAGACCAGACTGGGCAGGGCTGTGAGCAACCTGGTCTAATGGGAGGTGTCCTTATCTATAGCACGGGGTTGGAACTCGGTGATCTTAAAGGTCTCTTCCAACCCAAACCATTCTATGAGATACCTGCGTATATAGCCCAGCAGTTACTGCTGTAGGGCAGTGATTTTCTGTGTATATGTACTAATATTTTCCTAGTGCGCTGAATGTGAAATTCATAGGAAGAATTTCAGTACCACTAGGCAATCTTTGTTATCTGTTGGGTTTATTGTCTTCAACAGCAGCACTTATCCTGCAGCAGTTGCAGAATAACTGGAGTTTGTCTGGCGAAAGGCTGGGGATGTAGAGTGGAGCCTCTGTCCTACACAGTGAGGCTGAGTGAGCTCAGCCTTCTTGGAGAGGGTAGAGGCCATGGAGCCAGACTCTTCTCAGTGGTGCTGGTGACAGGGTAGGAGGCAGTGACAGGAGATTCCACTTGTGCATTAAAAATCCACTTTCTTGCTGTTCGGGCGGTCAGACACTGGCACAGGTTGCACAGTGAGGTTGCGGAGTTCTCATCATTGGAGATGCTCAGACTGCCAACCGGACACTGCCTTGAGCAACCTGTTGACTGTACTTTGCACAGCACCTTGAGATTAAGGAAAGGACCCACGGTGCTGAATGGAAGCAGGAGGTGTACGGGCTGTGCGAAGATTACCTCCCCAGCTCTGTGTTCCCCCGCTGCTTTCTTGGGGTCAAAACGGCAGGACTGGGACTGCGTCATGCTCTTGTTGCACAAGGGGAGAGCAAGGGGAGCCCTGGCAGTGATCAGCGTCTACTGTACCTCAGAAGTAGAAATCGGAGAGTCATCTGTGTTTGTTCAGCTGGGTTGTACCAAGGGGTGTACCGACTTAACAAACAGGCTTGATGGCAAGTATTGCTCTTATAAAATTTTTGCTTGTAGGGATGGAGTTCAGAACTGAGAGACAGCACCATGTCACAGCAGGATTTGCCTCCTGTGAATGCAGAGACAGGGCATGTGTGCAAAACTCCATCCTCAGAAGAGCTTAGATGATATGGGGGTTGCACAGAGAGGGAGTCCCCAGCACGGTGTGTTCTCTGTGGACCAATTCTTCCTTGTTCATAGAATCATAGAATGGCCTGGGTTGAAAAGGACCTCAAAGACCACCTAGTTTCAACCCCCCTGCCATGGGCAGGGTCACCAACCACTAGGCCAGACTCTCCAGAGCCACATCCAGCCTGGATGTTCTTGGATTTTTTTAAATTAAGACTATTTTTTAAACTGGTATTACTTTCCAGTTCTGTAGTGTGGTCCTTCTCAGGGAGCTCTCACTGTGAGCCTTTACCTCCTGGAAGCCACGCTCTATTTCCCTGCCACTGGGACTCTCCAGTCTGTATGTACTGCTTCCCAGCCCCCATCTTCTGTTCCCTTTCTGTGCCCTGTACTGACAGCACTACTGGCATGCTGTTAGAAGCCACTGGGAAAGACACACATTCTCATGCCTCGGTGTTAGTCTCCAGTTTTCCTGCTGTGCCCCCCCCGCCCCTTCTTCTATACACCAGATGTATTTTCCAGGTTATCTTTCTACATGATGGGCCCCGTGTGCTGGTTTTTGAATGGCTCAGGAGCATCACAGCAGGGTTAAGGAGCGGGACGGGGATGTGTGATGCCAGGTACGGGCCGGCCTTGAGGAGCCGTTGGGCAGCACTGTCACCTTGCATGCGTCCCTGGCATCTTTTGAGGGCGCAGTGCAAGTGCAGCTGCAATTTCCCCCTTGTACTGCAGAAAAGTGTTTCCTTCGGCTCTCAGGAGGTGCAGCTGCTCAGGGACTGGTTGATGTGAGAGGTGCGGGGCAGGAAGGCAGTGCTGCTGTCTGAGCAGTGCACAGATGGAGGGCGAAGGGGAGAGCACCCCAGAGAAGGGTGATGCAGCTGCCTGTGGGGAGTGGGTGAGTGTCTGCCTGATACAGCAGGCTTTTGGGCTGTCATTTTGTGACAGAGGGAAAAGTAGGGAATAGTAACAGCAGCCTTAACCAGGACTGTGCTTTATCTTCAGAGCTCCTCTCCGAGTGCAGCTGAAAATGGCTTGAAACCTCACGAGGAGCCTCTTCTCAGAAAAAATCCCCGTCGGTTCGTCATCTTCCCCATCCAACACCCGGACATATGGAAGATGTACAAACAGGCCCAGGCCTCCTTTTGGACAGCAGAAGAGGTGAGCTCTGGGGCATGGAGCCTGGAGTGTAATTCCTAGCTCTGCTGCTGGCTTATGTTTTGTATGGGTTGGGGTTAATCTTATTGATCATGAGGTGCATGCGCCGCAGTAGGACTCCCTTCAGGGTCAGTGGAAGGAGAGCTGCTTCCCTTCAGGTGGTTCAGCCGGCCTGGTTTGATTGTTAGGTTTAGGATGAGGTGGAACTCTATCCTGGGTACCCACTTCTCTGGGTGTAGAGGGAGCCTGCGTCAGAGGTATAGAGGCTGTGACCTGCAGCTATAGAGACTGTGTCTGCAGCTACCTCCTTGCTCATGTAAAAGGTTCTGAGCAATTTCATGAGAATGCTGCTCTTTAATATTAGGCACTTACTTTTGAGAAAGGTGGTGATAGTGAAAAATATTTGCTAACAGTGCATATAATTTGCTGCTGGGTGCCCTGGTTAGATGCTCATCACCGTGCTGGGACTGACTGTGAGTTAGGACATGTCGTTTTCCCTGAGATTGCTGATTAGCTAGGCCTGAGCAGTACTAAGCTGAGTGCACTTGCAGCAATGGAGACTTCTGGATTACAGATGGATTACCTGCCAGCTGAGCAGCTTGTTGCAGCTCAAAGCTTCTGTAGTCTTTGTTCATTTGTGAGCAGAATTCTGCAATTGCTGAGGAATGACAGAGTCTAAATAGTCCAGAAAGCATCTTGGGATAGCAATACTACGTAGCCTTCATTCCATTGCCCGGTGGGGAGGCTGCTGTCTGGTGTCAGTAGAAGTTGATTTAAACAGTTACGAAGCACTGAAACTCCTGCCTGCATAGCACTACTCTTAGTGTATCACTGGTTCCTTCTTCAACTGTCCTACCATCTGTCAGCACATTTCCAAATGAATTGGAAAGTTAGGCATAAACTTGGTTTGTGTGTGTATTTATGCACGAGCATGCATATCTATTTGTACATAAATTGTATGCATGCACACACAAATCTAAAAGCTTTTTTAGGCCTTGCTGCAGTTTTCCCATCTGTCTCTGCTTAACTGCTGCTGTGGCTCAGAAATCCCTCAGAAACAAACAGACAAAGAAAGGTGGCCAATGCTGAGGAGCTTGTGGTTTTCTGCCCTGGTGAGAATGGTGTCACAGGCAGTGCAGTTACACGGTATCTACACACGCTGTTCTCCGGTGGCATGGAGGCTGAACACCTGTCAAAGGCAGCATTGCCTTCCGTGCATCTTTTGGCACTCTTGGGCACAGGTTTCTTGCAGTACCAGCATTTATTTCAAGTAGAGTTTGTAAATGTCTCAGAGAGAGGTCTGCTTGTTGATGTATGTTCATACTCACGCCAGTAAGACACCGATGCTTTTTGAAATCTGGTTTATTTATAATGTGGAATAAAAACAATATATATTGAATTTCAATAGTGTAAACTGCAAAGCAAACGCAGGATGTTGCTGTTGCAGAGAGACAGCAGCACTGCAGCAGTTTATCGTGTTTGATGCTCAAGCATATTTAAGTTCTCTACATGCAAAGATTGTGAAAGCCAATGCCAAAGCTCTGTCTCAGTCGATTGACGAGGCTGCTTTTGTTCCTACAGAATAACAAGCACAAAGGGATGGTAACTGTCTTTTTTCTTTTCTTTTTTTCTCTTTTCATTAGGTTGATTTATCAAAGGACCTTCCTCACTGGAACAAGCTAAAAGCAGATGAGAAGTACTTTATCTCTCATGTTCTCGCCTTCTTTGCAGCCAGTGATGGAATTGTAAATGAAAACTTGGTGAGAAAGCCTTACGGTTTGAATACTTACTTTATTAGCTATTGGCTTTTCATTTTGGTTTTCTCCTATTAATGCATAAGATTATCAAATGAGTGTATTTTCTTCCCATCGTCTCACCTTTGCCAAAGAAAATAAGCAGTTTGTTCTGCTCATTGTCTGAGGTGCATCGGAGCCACTGCTGTCAGCAGGACTCCAAATGATGTCTCTTGAACACGGTTTTGAAGCTCAGCCTTCTGCCTGACTCTGTTCATCCGCAGTTATCGGTGAATTAATAGAAGCCACGCTTCTTCACATACCCATGTTAGATGAGAAGTAGCAGGGGGATTATGCTGTGCCATGCTCTGTGTTCTTTATTTAGGGAAAACTCATTTTGCTCTCACTAAGTGGCATCCTGGAATATTTCAGGCGTACAGGTGGGTGCTATTAAAATTGTGGGGAAACCTTTCTGCTGAAATCACTTCTGGGCTGCAGAATGTCTCACAGCAGGTTGTTGTTGGACCAGAAATGCTCGTTTTAGACCCTGAGTATCTGTAACACAGATTATATGATACGTTTTTATATATTGCATGTACATGTCATACTACTTACTTTTTAATGATGAACAGAGAGTGAGGCTTTGTTTGCTATGAAGTTTTTACTGTTGCAGCATTTTGCTCCTTTCTTCCTGTGTGTGCCATCACACATCAGTGCAGTTCTTACACAGCATGCATAGCAGGTGTCTTTACTTCTAGCTGGCTTTCTGTATTTGCTTCTGCATCACACCTATCCTACTGACTTATTTGTTAATAAAGTAGGGCTGAATTGCTCCCTTCCCTTCTCAGTGGCACAGGTCTGTTGTCTCTCCTGTTTGGCTCATGCAGGACCAGTTTTGCTGTACTCACTGTCATGCTTTTGGTTTTGGTAGGTGGCACGCTTTAGTCAGGAGGTGCAGATCCCAGAAGCTCGTTGTTTCTATGGCTTCCAGATTCTCATTGAGAATGTTCACTCAGAGATGTACAGCTTGCTTATAGACACTTACATCAAAGATCCTGAGAAAAGGTAAGTTTCTGAATGTGCTGCAGACCCAAGGGAAATCCTTATCTTTTAGCTAGTCTGGTGGCACTGTGGCTGGGTGGTGACAGCTAGTTTTCTGTTTCACACTGACTTACTGAGGAGCTTCCTTAAAGCTTTCTGGGCTTTCTGACCCCCAAAATGAAGGGAAGCATTACTGATTGATGACCTTCCATAGGAGCGTTCAAAAGGCTGGTTAATATTTGTATAAAGCTGTGATTGCGGGCAGTGCAGACTGTGTGAAACTCTGTTAAGCATTAAACAGCCTCCTTGTGATTATTGTGCTCCAGAGGTACTTGCAACTGGCATTTGTAACATATATTGATCAATGCCTTGCATCCTTTCACCTTTTTTTATCGTCAGTGCTTTTCCATGCAACAAGAGCAACTTATTTTTAAAGAACTGGTTTGTTTGGAGAGCCCCCACACCTTTGTGATCTGCAGATGTGCCTCGCTGAAATGATAATACATTTACAATAAAGTATTTTCCATCAGAAATGCCACTGAGGCAATGGTCAAACAGAGCTCAGTTTCCCATGGTGGCATCCTATGTGTTGAGACAGTGTCCTGCAACCCCACAGTACAGGGCTAGCAGGACGGCTGCAAGGTTTTCTTTGAGGTGCTTAGCATGGGAACACATCTTGTGCTTGTGAGACTTGTCTGATTCCTTTTGTGGAACTGGGAGAGGTGAGGGTTATCTCCTTGAGCAGGGTCAGGCTGCTGTCTGTCTGGGTCTGAGAGCCAGCAGAGTCTGGTCCCACTGGGATTGGAGGTTTGTGTTCTCTTCCCATCTCTGCAGCTCCTCTGAGACCTTGGGTACACCACTTTCTGCACATCTGCCTCCCTGTTCTGCCTCTTGTTGTCAGACATCAGCATCCCTTCAGGGCAGGAACTCTTACTTGGGTTAGTTCAGAGCTTATAGCATAATGGATTCCACTTTCTGGTGGAGACAATCAGGACAGATATATGTAAATCCATTCTTTGCTTTATTATTTTGGTGTTCTCTTTCTTTTGTAGAGATTTCTTATTTAATGCTATTGAAACAATGCCTTGTGTCAAGAAGAAAGCAGACTGGGCTCTGAAGTGGATTGAAGACAGAGAATCCACTTTTGGTGTGTATCTTCTTAAAAACTTGTTTCTGTTGCACATCCTGAAGTTGGGTCCTATTTTGTGCTCCAGTGTTGAGAACTGAACAGCTGAAGTCTTGCAAGTCCAGGCTTTCTTTGTGTGCACATTCAGATAGACAAACTTGTGTGTGATGTTACCTTTTTTTTTTTTTGCAACATTATGAATGAGGTTGGGAAAAAAAGATTCAGAAGTCATCTCTGTCTCTCTCTGTTTTTGGCTCACTGCTGTGACTAGGTTTCCAGCTGCTGTGTCCCATCTCAGAGCTGGGTCACTAGGTCACTTTCCATCAGCATGGGTGCAGGACATCCGTGCAAGTGTTCAGCTTGTGATGTTAATTTTAAAGTATGTGTTGTAACTGAAATGAATAGTGGGCAGACAGGTGAATTTTCTACAAGAAATATCCTCTAACAAAATATCCTCTTGATGAAAGCGTAGGAGACAGTGAGATTTGGCAAGACTAGGAAAATGAATGTCATTCTGCATATCATTGTTTTGCAACATCCATTGTTCACAGCTTTTGTTTTGAGCGTGGTTCTTTTCAGAGCAGTAGATTCTGTTGTCCTGAAGCATCCTTCTGCCTCCTTAGTCTGGCTTTGCTTGCTTTATGTTGTGTCTCCTCATCTCCTTCATTCAGCTCCTGTCAGCATGGGCTGTGCAAGGAATCAGAAGGTTCCCTGACTATTAAAGCAGTGTCCCTTCCCTTCCCTTCCCTTCCCTTCCCTTCCCTTCCCTTCCCTTCCCTTCCCTTCCCTTCCCTTCCCTTCCCTTCCCTTCCCTTCCCTTCCCTTCCCTTCCCTTCCCTTCCCTTCCCTTCCCTTCCCTTCCCTTCCCTTCCCTTCCCTTCCCTTCCCTTCCCTTCCCTTCCCTTCCCTTCCCTTCCCTTCCCTTCCCTTCCCTTCCCTTCCCTTCCCTTCCCTTCCCTTCCCTTCCCTTCCCTTCCCTTCCCTTCCCTTCCCTTCCCTTCCCTTCCCTTCCCTTCCCTTCCCTTCCCTTCCCTTCCCTTCCCTTCCCTTCCCTTCCCTTCCCTTCCCTTCCCTTCCCTTCCCTTCCCTTCCCTTCCCTTCCCTTCCCTTCCCTTCCCTTCCCTTCCCTTCCCTTCCCTCTACTCTTCTGCTTTGCTCATCTTACTGAGAAAGTTACCCAACCTTAAAACATTCTGGGGGCCCAGATTTTACTCATATGGACTGTGAGATATGTTATCTGAAATTGGCATGCTTAGTTAGTGCTTCCTTCTGGACTGGAAGGCTGGCCTTCAACAGGTTAGCTATGTTTGATTTCTTACTCTGAGGCTTCAGTTGCTGTGTTTGTTCTGTGGACTCAGCCTCCCAGTGTGCACAGACATCATGTGGTGCTGCTGACAGCAGATTTTGTTTCAGCACAACTCATTTATATGAGTGTTAGTCGGGTGGAATGCAGTAAAAAACATACTGGTGTCCAGGAGGTGTTTATGCAGCACATCTCCCCTCCTGCGTAGAGCTAACCTCAGAGGTTTTGGTGTTGTCAGATAAACTCTTCCCTTAGTAACTTCTGTGATACTTTTAAGTTCATGTTGAATTTCTTCAGATAAGCCACCAGGTGGCATTTGCATCTCATTTGAGAAAGCAGAACAGATGGAATTTGGGGTTCATTGTTGTTATTTTTTAAAAACAAAAGTCTGTGCAGTTCTCAGTGGTAAAAAAGACAGCAGCATTTAATGTAAAAGTTCTGCATATTGAAATATACTCAAGAATCTTCTGGAGGTGTTCAAAATAGTGTATGCAATCTTGATCAATCAGTGAGCTGTGCATTCCTGTAGAGAACAGAAAAAGCTGGGCCTGAAAACGCTGTGATTTTCTTGGATAAAAGGTGGATTAACATAAATATTTGTGACTTGGTGAAGGTTTTTTGTTTATTTTATAGGAGCTTTTCCCCATTCTGTATATTAGTTACACAGACTTTTGTTTGCCTCTTTGGAGAAAGAGATAAAGCTGTACTAATGCCTTACCTGCTTCTGACACTTGTGGCTTTTCCCTTCTGATTTTCTTGCAGCAGTTTCAGTGGGTGCCCTGCTTCAGTTCTGTTAGGGTTGCCTGTGGCTAAGTTCTGTTGCACGTGTTGACCTTCTGTGCTGTAGGATCTGCTGAAAGATGTGGTTGGCTACAGCACCTGGTGTGGCAGCAGATACCTCCCCTCCAGCATCAGTCTGTTTGATGTAAATGGTGCACTGTGCTGACTGGCAAGGCACTCTTTCATGTCTAACAGAAAATGTGTCATGTTAAACAGGTGAGAGAGTGGTTGCCTTTGCTGCAGTTGAAGGCATCTTCTTTTCGGGTTCATTTGCTGCTATATTTTGGCTGAAGAAGAGGGGCCTGATGCCTGGATTGACTTTCTCCAATGAACTTATTAGCAGAGATGAGGTAATGTATTGTGTCCTACATATTATCTTTGAAGAAAAGTGAGTTTCAAGGAGAAGGACAGAACTGTGTTTGTAAATAACCCATAGTTTTGCTAGAGCAGTCACCTCTGTGGAGGTGGGTAAGCTTGGAGCAAGCTGAAAAGCAGAAGGGGAACAAAGCAGGTGAGTGGGTGCAGAAGTAGTGTTTGGGCAGGGACGGGTCAAAAAGTGAATCCAGGAGTGAGTAGGGGATGCATGTCTGGGTGTGGTGGAACCCAGCTGACAGTGCTGGAGGTTGAGGTCTCTTACTCCACCCCCATCTCCCCCCAGTTATGGATCCCAGAGCTTGCAGACAGCCACCTGTAGCCATCACTTGGCCAGCTGTGAACGAGCTGCTGCAGAAACAGCAGATATTGATTCTCTCTGTGTCCTTACCCTACTACACAGGGATAAAATCTCCTGGGAGGGAGCAGCTACAGGCCTGCATTACAGGGGAATGCCTTTCAGCTACAGATGTGAGGTGTCTGAGGGGTGCATGTCAGCACACTGAAGGTGGGCTGTCAGACTGTGTCCTCACAAGTGCCCTTTCTTTTCACTGCTGCCTACTAGTTGGCAGCAGTTCCCTATGGCTGAGGCCTGTCTGTAAGGCAGCACGCAATTTATGGCACTGTCAGCACTGAAAAAGCAGCAAGATCAGTTTTATTTGCAAGATAAATCTGCTAATGATTGAACTTATCAGAGTTCTAAAGGTCTAAAAGAATAAAGAGCTTTATCATAATGGAAGTAATCTCTGTGGGTTAGATAAACTGATTTGAATGGAGACATCTTGTGAGATGTCTTTAACCTTAAAGGCTTCTGTTGAAGAAAATGCTACGACTGGTAAATAAAGCCAAACAATTCCTCAGCCTTGATTTCCTTGTGTCTTTTGTTTCTGAGTCATCATGAGCTGATCCATTCAAATAAGGAAGTATTTCTTTGTTAGAAAGATGACTTGTAGATGAATGGGATGCGAGTTCCCACTTACAACAGTATAACTGCTCCTCTGTGGTGTTGAACACAGAAAGGTGTAGGGTTTTTTGAGTTCCACTGGCTTATTTCCAACTGCAAAGCTGTTAATTATGAAGAGGAAGGCATGGTCCACACAGCACCTGCATCAAAAAACAGGAAATACTGTTGTAAAAGCAGTGACAGTAAAAGAATCTACACTGGAAAACTACAACATGAATGTTTTCTGATGCATCTGAGCAGATAAGTGGTTGATGCTCAGTATGGTTTTGAGCTGCAGATGCTTTGAGCTGCTGCATCTCTCTTTCTTAGAGGTGCCAAGCTGCCTGAGGCACTGGTCAGCAGAGCACACTGGTTTAGCCAAAAAGCCAGTCACCTCCTGCTGGTGGTCCTGCCCTGCAGCAGACAGCTCATGTGTCCATGGCAGGGGCATGTGTGCCAAATTATATGGCTTCATGATGGTTTCATGACCTGAAGCGTGCAGATTTCATAGCCTTTTTGAAAAACTTTTTGCTTCCTGATTTTGTTTTAACCCTCGTTCGTGATAACAGTGGGTTGTCTTTTTACCCACAGCCTGCCAAATCGTGCTGACTACTTTGCACTCTGAGTGTGCCTTCTTGGTACTCGTGTGCTTTAGTCAAGAGGAGAGGCATGCTATCTCAGTGCTCATTTGGAATGAGTGCAATTTGTTGGGCTCTGTGTTGGGTAGCTGGGTGAAATGTACAGGCTTATGTTTGGTGGGTTGGATTGGGATGTGGAAACAAATATTACAAGTCTGTAGATAGTCTGGTAGCAAGTCCTTCAAACTAACTGCATTTTGTGTGGAGAGATAGATGACTTGTTTATCTCTGATTTGATGACTCTAATCTGAATCTACTCTCTTGAAAATGCTGTAAGGAAAAGCAAGGGAAGAAAGGCTACTAAAGAAATAAAGATTGATGTGTAGGTATCTCAAAGTCAGGAATGGGTACTGAGTTTATGCTGACTGACATATTTCTGCAGGTCCATATGTAGGAGTCTTTCTGCAAAAGCATCTCTGATAGGAGGCAGGAACCCAGCACGGCTCTGCACAGAATCCTTAGCAGTAGAGCAACTCTCAAAATGGGACTGGAGAAAGTGTATGCTGATTGTTATTTTGTTATAGGTGGCACCTGTTGGATTTCAGACGTTACTAACTGAGTTTTTAACCAAAAATGCCCTTACGGGTCTGTTACATGTGGTAATGTTAGGACTGTCAAGAATCAACTGTGTAGGAAGCTTAAACCTAAACTGAGGCTGCCTCTATTTGAGAGCAAACTGTGTGCAGTAGGGAAAAACTCTCTTTGTTGTTGTTGTTCTCTGTTATTTCAGGGTCTACACTGTGATTTTGCTTGTCTAATGTTCCATTATTTAGTGAACAGACCGTCAGAAGAGAGGGTCCGGGAGATCATTGTTAATGCTGTTGAAATTGAACAGGTAAGCCTGGCCAGGACAGTGTCATGAGCAGCACAGCAGGAACTGTATGTGCAAAAATAAACAAATTAACTCCTAACTTTTGGAATTTCATATTTAATGCTTGGATCCCTGATGCATTGTACCATTCTTTCCCTCTTCCTTAACTGTGACAATAAAAAGCAGACACTTTCTGATACAGCTGTGAAGTAGCTGTGAGAAGCTGAAGCTGGCAAGCTGTTTCCTTCCTTAAAAGCTAAAAAGAAGAAAACATTCTCTCTTGGAGAAGAGTTTGTTTACCTCTGACCTTTAGGATCTTTGTCTCTCCCTACTCACATACGCATCCCTGTTTGTCCTCTGTGAGAGCACAGGGTCTGTTCTGGATGTGGGTACAGTGCTGTGTTCTAACTTAAAAAAACTGCTGTTCTTTCATAGGAAGTGCTACCCAACTTCAGCTACACGTTTCTGCTTTGTGGAGTGTTTTGCAGGACTGTAGTTTACCCTTTGTTTTCTGTTGTCATCTAACTGCTGTGATGATGACAGATGCCCTGGCCTTGCCTTACAGCAATGAAAGGTCTTGCATCAGCACCTAAACATGCACATGGCTGAGCTCAGTGCTGGTCTATCACTGTCCTCTGGTTTGTTGTTCTATAATGGCTGGAAGCCAAGGAAAACTGGAGACTTCTGGATCTATTCCTTCTCCCACTCCTCTGCTCTGTAGATTTTATTGAAGTTGGAACTCAAGCTTTCACAGAAGCTTGGGATCTTGTGGGGAAAAAAAATGGAGGGGAGCACTCATAAAAATTCTTGTACCTTTTCCAGAGAAATGTGCTAAAAATAAAGGAAGATAGAAGCAACTACTGAAAGCAGAAGACACTTGTTGAATTTAGTGATGCAAGCTATTTATTCAGACAACTGCCTGGGGAGCCTGGAATATCACAAATGGTGTTACTGTGAAACACAGGTGTCTCCTCTCCTTCTCTCCTCTTAAATTTCATTTCTCTAAATGTCATCTGTATTTCAACTTCCAGGAGTTCCTCACAGAGGCATTACCTGTAGGTCTGATTGGAATGAACTGCACTTTGATGAAGCAGTACATTGAGTTTGTCGCAGATCGG
Source organism: Gallus gallus (assembly GCF_016699485.2). Lineage (NCBI taxonomy): Eukaryota > Metazoa > Chordata > Aves > Galliformes > Phasianidae > Gallus > Gallus gallus. Next base: position 128,665,249 of record NC_052533.1, on the reverse strand, counting down.
TTACTAATGGAGCTGGGGTTCTCAAAGGTAAGAGATGGAACTGCAGAAACGCTGGCCTGCTGGAGCAGCCCAGGAAAGCTGTCAGCACAAAGTGCTTTCCTGGTGTACCTGCGAGCAGGTCGCTTTTAGTGCTTGCTTGTACTTCTGTGAGTGACAGATGAAACCGCAACATTCGTATATGTGCTTCCTTATTTAAAAGAGCAAGAACAATTCAGGCCATTGTTTCTCTTCAGTTGCTCTGCAGGTTTGTGTTGGGAAATTATGCTGTGCTCATATGCTGTGCTCTTAGAAGGCTGACGAGCGCCTTGCACAGGTGAACTTGAAACTTCTGGGGGGCACACAGTATTGAAGTTGCTTACACTGTGCCCATAAATTCTACAGCATATTACCGTGAGAGATGATCTAATCTGAAGTATATATATATTTTTGTTACACACTGTTACCTTTTCAGAATCAGCGGTGTAATAATGTTTATTTTCCCCAGGTCTTTCATGCGGAAAATCCTTTTGATTTCATGGAGAATATTTCTCTGGAAGGAAAAACAAATTTCTTTGAGAAGCGGGTTTCGGAGTATCAACGTTTTGCTGTTATGGCAGAAACAATGGACAATGTTTTCACTCTGGATGCAGATTTTTGATGCCTTGGCAAATTAACAGTGACTGACTCCCCCTCCCCGTCTCACTTTCTGCTGTGAAGTTGTCTCCATTTCCTCTGCTGGAGTTGGAGTCTGCTGGGATTTTTTCCTGGGTTTTCATGTTGCTTTTTTTTTGAAGAGTAAATACATTTTGCTCTGTGTCATTAAAAAAAAAAAACACAAAACCAAAAGAAAGCAAAAGGGGTTCTTTTTAAAAACTTTGTAAGGCTTTTTAAAAGGATGGCCTTTTTAAGATTTCTGTGGTTAATCTGCTGTAATTGCTGTCTTTAAAGATGATCTGGGTACTGCTCCTTTTTTAAAGACTTCAGTAGTGTTTTAAGAAAGCAAGCAGCTTATTTACCTCCTACTGTAGTACTTTAGTCTGAAAAACAGATGAGGTATCACTCTATGTATATACGTTACTATAAATTATTTTCATGGTTACTATTTTCATGTTTATAAATCTGATCAACAGTAAAAGCTCTTCTCTTTTGTCCTGCTGCAGATAGAGTAATAGGGGACTATGAGAAGACATGAGTTCAATAAGGTAGGAGCTTGTTGTTACACCCAGGGATACAGTTTGATCTCTGCATTAACCTGGGTTCTATCTGAAACAGTTTTTACTTAGTTGGCAAACACTATGACTGTCAGTAGGAGTACAAAACAAATACATAGGAGGTTTGTATTGCAACTGTTATCAAGCATGTCAGTGGACCTTGAATGGTCCTTGACAAAGCAAGCCTGTTAATAGTGGAGAAAAATACACATCCTGTAGTTCTCTGGCTTATGCTGTTTTTCACTGCTTCTATGAACAAGTGCCTTACAACACAGTTTGTGGTTCTGCCGTGCTGCACAGCTGGAACAGCGAGCACTGGGTGTTGTCAGTACTTTCTCTGTTGTGTTAGGTGGATGTTCTCTCCTTCTCCATTTCACTGTGCATTGATGAGAGGGAGAAGGCATATTGTTGCAAGGGATGGTTCCTTGAGGTGCTACAAACATGCTGCTTGAGCTGTGGAGAAGCACCAGTAATTTACTGAGGTACTTCAGTTTGTGTGTTTAATGTGAACCTTTAGAAGCATTGTCACAGCAGAGCTTCTGCATTAAGGTATTAAACCTTTCAGAATCAGATCTTGAAGTAGCATGGGTTGGCAGCATCTTACAAAGGACTGCTGTTGGGTTTTTAGTGTGTTCCAGTTTATGTCCCCAAGATCTGACGTTCCTTTATACTGCATGTAGAGAAGAGAGCATTTGAAGAAGACCTTAAAATACTGCAGTGATAGGGTGGAAGGGATATTACTCATGTACAGGTGGATTGTTTGCAAATAGAGAGCTTCCCCCCCCCTCCCCCCAGGATGACATAAGTGTAAATGAGCTAGACAAAGAGTTCTGTTTTATTAAACCCAAGCATTTTTTCACAAGATTTAGCAATTTGCATAAGAGCTTTTGTAAGTCCTTTCTGTTGTTGCAGACATCTTATACTGCTTTAAATATACCTGGCATGAGATGAACTGGCAGCGTTTAGTGGTGGTGGGGTGGTACGGGGTTGTTTCCCCACCAGCCCAGGTTATCCACAGCCCCAGGTAGTTGTGCTCCATGAAGTGAGTACACTGCAATAGCATAGCTCCTAGTGAACAGCTTTCTCTGCTGTGAACGTTAGCAGCAAAACTGACTTTCTGTTTGGCCGCAGTAAGATCATGGAATACTTAGTGAGCGTAATGAACAGGGCAGCTTTTTGTTTTTTCCTAGAGAAGAGCTTGCATCAGTTGAGATAAAGTACTTGTGGGGATAGAGGGAGACCTGGAAAATACAGAGAAAAAAATAGTTCTGCTGTCGCTAAGTAATGGTCTATAACTGCAAGAGAACTGTGGAATCCAGAGTTAAAATCCAGCACCTTTTGCAAATACTGTATTGATGTTGGAGAATATGCTGTGAACGGTTCAGTTGTTGGAGGAATGGAAAAAGTTTTGATGTCACTAAAGGAAATAAAAAGCATTTGCTTTGAGTGCTGTCAATTGGGAGTATACAAACTGTGCTCAGGTTTTCTAAATGTACATGAGATACCAAAGTGATCACAGCTCATACTCTGTTTGTGCGTAAAATATCTGTGTTGTTTCAATAACACTTGAACATGGACAGGAACATGCCTTTGTTTGCTAGTTGTGTGCTTTATTGTGGTCTAAAAGGATAAAACTAGGCCGTGCCAGAGAAATTGGGTGTTCTTAGCTGATGGTTTCTGGGAGAAAGCTAAATGTGCCTGTATGCTGTCCTGTGCTTTGTGAGCTCTCGACTTGCTGTTTCTTGTTCCAGAGTATGCAGTCTAGTGAACAGAGAAAATTTTGTGTCCTGGAATTTTCTGGATTAAGGAGAAATCTCTTGGGAGTCCTTCAGATTCAAAGAAGAAACACTCCAGGAAAGTAATTTCACTGTGCAGTGTCTGATAGGTGGAGCTGGAGGAGAGCAGCCCTCTGCCTTTTAGGGTGGTTGGTTGGTTGGTTACTCCTCCCCTGTTTGGTGGCCGGGAAAGTGTTTGGGGAAAAATACCTGAGTATCAGGAGATGGAGATGTAGACTGAGGTTGTGATTGCAGTGTCTTCCCTTCAAGCTGGCAGTCTGTTAGGAGTGGGGTGCCCCAGTGATTGGTATGAGGCTCTGTGCTATTCAGTGTCTTCATAAACTATCTGGATGGTGGGATTGAATGTGCCCCGATGAAGCTTGCTGGTGACACTAAATTAAGTGGGGAAGCAGACACTTCTGAAGGGAGAGCCACCCTACAGCAAGACCTTGACAGGCAAAGGGAGTGAGCCAACAAGAACCATATGAAGGTCAGCAAAGACAAGCATTGGATCCTGTGCCTGGGATGGCATGGTCCAGGAGTGCTGGGGTCTGCTGGGCTCAAGAGCAGTGCTATGGGAAGGAACCCGAGCTCAACAGGAGTAAATACCACGCTGCTGCTACAAGGAGATGCCAGGAGAAATGCAGCATTGTGCCTTGCCAGCTGTGAAGGGGCACCTGAAGGAGGGCTGTGGGCTCCATCCTGTGCTGGTAGGATGGGTTAGTGCTGCGTGGCACCATACAGTCCTTAAGCATCACCTCCTGCCCTGCCATTCCACATGAGGCCTCGCTGCTTGCCCCACACCAGCCACCTTCTGTGGGCTGAGGTGCAGCTGTTCAGAAGCCTTGAGTAAGGACAACCCCTGCTTTTAAAATACTCACAGCCACCTTTGCAACTCCTCATGTTTTCCTTCAAGCAGAGGAACATGGGTCTGAGGAAAAACAGATAAACTGATCAACAGTAGCCACAGATGCTTAATACAAGCTGACTCCCAGCCATCATGAAACAGCTGTGGAGTTCAGTGGGTGGGTGATAATTCCCAGCTCTTGCTGGAAAGAAAAACAGAGTGATGGAGTGAGGACAATATGCATAGCTGTACCCGGAGCTGCAGCCAGCCCTGGCAAGCTGACACTGCTCCCATCCATCGTGGTAGGCTAAGGGCTGACCTGGGCTGGTTTTCCTCCTGGTGGAGCCCTCGAGTCAGTAAATTCTCATTTATCAGCTGCTAAGTTCTCCAGGGCTGGTTCTGGGAGAGAAACAGCAGCTAAAGATGCCCACGCGATAACAATACCCATAGCCAAGTATGTTTGCCAGAGGGCTGCTTGTGTGATGGGGATGGCTCTCTGCCCTGCGCTGCGTTCTGCAGAAACAGCACACGAATAAAGTGCATGTCAGCATGTACAGGTAGGGAAGCACAGTGCATGTATTGGTAGCCACTACCCGTATCTGAAATGAGAGCTGGGGAAGAAGCAGGCCTCGGGGCAGCGGCAGAGCAGTTGGAATTTCTTTCTCTTCTTGGCAGTTGGCAGATCCAGGAGAAGCGTTAAGAACAACTCTTAATGGGCAAATAGTTTTTAATTGTTTGCTGAAAGCCTCTGGCGCTGGAGTCAGCTTGAACTTCAGAGCTGCAGGGGACGTTTGGCTGCCCAGAGAAATTTCTTAGCACAACTCCAGATTTTGCACTGTCCGAGCACTTCCCTGTGATGCTCAGTGTCGGGCACAGCCAAGCCTCAGGAGGGACTGCCCTTGAGTTGTGTTGTGAGGAAGAGGGGATCCCTCTGCCAGGCAGTGAGTGGGGTGCAGGAGCTGCCCGGCTGCAGCACAGCTCCCGTCCAGCAAACCTTTCTGCTTGGAGTCTGCCACCACAGCACGGTCAGCAGCACTTCCCACGCTGCCAGAGCTAGGATGGTGGCATGGTTTGCACCACGCTGGCCTGTGCTTGCCCTTTCAAAGTCCCAGCAGTGTTTCAGAGCACACTAGAGCAGAGGTGCAGAATTTTTTTGAAGCAGAAGCTGATGAGGAGGCCTGCAGTCCATGAGTGGGCCTGGGCCCTGCCGAGCCGTGCCAGGCCGTGCGGGCCCTGCCCCCACATGGCACGCAGCTGCCAAAGGGGCTGTTGGCTGGGAGGGGATTCCTTTAGTTCCCAGTGGCCACCCTGAAGACCTCATCTGGAGCTGATTAATTGTCAGCAGCAGCTGTCGTGATTTTATGGTGACTGGGATGAAAGGGAGAAACACGAGGCCATAAAAGAGGGACTTTGGCTGGGGATGACCGAGGCCGTGTCCATCCTGTGGGGCTGCCCGCACACAGCCCTGCAGAGCAGGCTGGCAGGAAAGCCCATGTACGTTGCTCTTGGCTCCTGGGGCCGCTTCCGTGGCAGGGAATTTACAGGCTCATAAACGTATCTGAGGGATTTTTAGATTAGCCAATAAATAAACTTTCCAGGGGTCATGCAGGCGTGGTTCTGTCGGGTAAAGGGCTGCATCCCGAGGGTTCCCTCTGGCCAAGCACTCAGTGGTGTGGTGGAGCAGAGCTGAGGGGGCCGTGGTGTCAGCCCAGGGAGTGGCATGAAGGCAGCTGCTGTCTGTGGGTGAGGTGGGGATGGGAAGCACTGCAGTTTGCAGCAGCTCTGTGCTAGGGCTCGTTCTGTGCCTTTCACCGACACTGCTTACATCTCCTGCAAGGAAAAAAAAAAAAAAGAGAGAGAGAGAATCATGCAGAAGGCAAATTTACTTCACAAATTAAAAATAAACCCCAGCCCCCTGCTCAGCTGTTCCCTGGCATCTGCTCCCACGCAGCAGCAGCATCTCACTGGCCCTGCCGCTGACGGGTGGTTATTTTTTGGTTGTGTTTTCCTGGGGACGCAGTCGCCGGCTGCTTGGGGCAGGGAGGGCTCCTGGTCAGGGTGGTAGCAGCCAGAGATGGGGCTGTGGGGGGGAGGGCAGAGCTATGGAGAGCACTGGGGGCAGGGGTGGGGCTAGCTGTGTTCCTAACCCCTCGATAATGTGAATGTTGCTCTAGGAGCCTAATTAGTGTGAGTTCTGGGCCAGGAGCTGCAGCGGAAGCTGGCTCTGCAAGCATCGGGAGAGGTGAATGAGAGGAATCCCGGTGTGACCCGCTGTAATTGGCACCTTGCGCACAGCCACGCAGCTCTTCCAAGCTCAGGAGTGTCAATGAGATGCTGTAGGATCTCGCTGATGAATACAATTCACAGAACTCGCAACACAGGGATCAGGGTGAAGTTATAGCTCATTAACTCCTGCTCCCTTGAGGTGTGCAGTATCCTCCTCTCGCATTTGTGGACAACATCCAGCCTACAGCCCCAGCACAGCATGGTGTGCAGGCCTCTGTCTCCAGGCTGAGGGAACCTGCAAGAGCCTGATGGAAGCTGGGGTGCTGGTGGGTACGCAGAACGTTTGATAGACATCTCCTGGGTTTGCTGAAGGACAGTGCTGTCCACTACTGAGGAGAAGCTGTTGCATTTTGGGGTCTTTCTGACAGAATCTTTGGTGTTCACTGGCAGAACTTTGCCATTCCTGAAAGTGGCATGGGGGAGCAGTTCAGTCAATCATTTATTGTGTAGGAAGATACAGAAGGAATCACAAAATGTTTGCCAAGTGCTACATCAACTGGGAGCAGTAGGTATCAAGTACACCAGCCATGGTTGCTCTGTAGTCATCACATTGCTGTCATCTGTTTAACACATTCTTTCTCTTTATATTCTTCCATGAGGATGAGAAACCATGGCTCATGCCTGTATGGCCAAACTCTTCCCTTCTTCAGTCCCACAGCCACAGAGGCTGTGCCCATGTTCCTCATCAGGACTGCTCTGTGCTGGTGCTGGGCAAGGACTGGGTCTGTGCTGGGGGTTAAACACTGCAGGTGGCTGCAGGTCAGTGCTTGGAACTGTTCAACTCTCTATGTACATAGAGGTATATAACCCGTATATACACATATATATATGTATATACAGCCATTCTCATCAGTGATGAGAATGGATTCCTGGAGAACAACCTGCGTTTAATCATGACCTGCTGGACTGGGCTTGAAATGTCTTGTATGCATTTTTGGACCTAAGTCATACTGGAAATCAGAGCAGATGGTCAGCATCTGGTTTAAAAAAATATCAGTCCATGACCGAAAATCTCCATAAACAGAAACGTCTCATGATGAGGGTGATTTCAAGGCTGACCCAACTTAACTTTCAGTGACCCCCTGATGGGCTTCCCCAGGTCTTGGGGACAGCTGGGCTGGAGTGCAGTCAGGGCATCGTACATGGAGGAATTCGCTTTCAGCTCTGTGTGTCTTCTGGCTTTTCTTGGAAGGAGATGGGTTTGTCCTCTCTGCTCTGCACAGCAAACAATGCTCCTTAAGAAGAAAGAAATTAAAAACAAAACAAAACAAAACAAAGCCCCAGATCTCTTCTTACAGTACAGCTCTACCCTGGGTCGTTCAAGGCAATGCCTTTTTCCTCAATTCCCTGCTGCATATCTCAACTCATTAGCTCTGTCACATCAGCCTCATCTGGTCTGTTAGATGTGCTGCGTGGCAAAGACTTGTCTCTGCAGAGAGAAAGTGCTCAGGGAGCTTATTTTGGATTGCATAGACTTCCACACCAGGAGTCTACTATCTATCTGATCCTTCCGAGTGTTTATCACGGTGGGGTGTCAGCTCTTCCTGAGCTTCATGATTCCCTACCTTTTAGCCCAGTGGCTCTGGCAGCTCCTGTGTTTGCTCCTCAACTCCTGTGTTTGCTACTTGGGGCTGGAGCTCAGAGGAGAGCTGGCAATTCCCTCTGCATGTGACATGTTACCTGCCACTATTCTGAGCATTCACTTCCATCTAGAGGAAAAAACTCCAAAGCTGTAAGATATTCTGGGATACCAGAAGAGCTTTACTTCTCCCATGCAGAGCTTCCATTTCATTTCACCCATGCAGAGGGTGAAAGCTCTTCTCCCATGCAGAGCTTTCCATTTCACCATCATAATCAAATCCAAGGCTTTTTATTGTATGCATTACTGAACTAGATGTTATGTAGTTTTACAAGACTACAATGCTGCACTTTATGCATATTTGAAATATAAGATGGTTGTTATTACTGTTTTGATAGACCTTTTTTCCTCCAAAGCATCCTTTTTCTAAAGAATTTTCTATATCTGCATCACTTTTCCTTCCCAGCTCTGTTTCCTCTTCCTGGTGCAGCTAACATGAGAAGGCAAACACGAGGAGGACAGCAAGCCCAGGTGCAGTGATTCTGGTGTTTTGATATTTGCAGAAGTATATTTGCTTCAGTAAGCTGAAAAGGGTCTCAGATAAGTGTAAGCTGCTGAGCAACAGAGGAGCACCCTAACAGTGAGGCTTTAGCTGCCTCAGCTTTGGCTGCCTGTTTTCTCACTGCCTACAGGCTAAGGGACAAGGCAATCTGCTCTTGCTTTTAGGGTCATCCTCATTATCACTGACGTAGTTCAAGCCATGTAAACAATGGAAAATGAAAATAAAGTGCATCTAAGATCTACTGTTCCTTTCTTGGTGGGTTTTAAGGTTGCAAAGCTGCTGCAATTTAAAGTGAAACCTGAAATTAGCTGTTATAAGTAGCATCCATTTTAAAAATTCAATACCTGTATTTGATTAAGTTTTGAAGAACTGTGTGTGCTGGATAACAAGATGAAATTGCATTAACAAGTCATAATTTAATTTCTCATTAGACTTCAAATGAATTTTCTACTCATGCGTAACAAATTTCAAAGTTGTTATGGTTCATCTTCCAAATGTTCCCTCTAAAAACACATTGCACAAACCACGGGACAAAGAAAGCAGGGAATAATCCCCTTTGGTGTCTTTCTTGGAGAGCCATAGAATTTTTACTTATTTGTAAAAGAACATATGCCAAAAGGAAAATATTTCATATAACCTGATCAGAAATGTTTATTTATGTTCTTCCTTTCTCCTAAGACGTTTCTGATCTTACTAACAGACTAATAGAGGTTATTTACTTGTTTATTTTTTACTTAAAACTTTTAATTGCAACATCGTTCTCTGGGTAAAATGTGACACAGATAGCCTGTTTTTTTACAAGTGCCCAGAAATACAATTAACTGCTAAGTGTTGGTGTGAACATGAGTTTCCTGCAGTGATATCGGAGAGGTTCAGTAAGGAGTGTTGCTCCAACTGGAGCACAACTTCAGAGGATTAAATCCAATCTACCCTATATATGTGAAGTTTTTGCTGGGTCCGTAATAACCCTACTGGGTAAGAACATGGTGTTGCTAAACTATCCTGTCCAGAACGAATAATACCATGGTTGTATTAAATTAAAACTATTCTCTGTCAGTCGTTATCTGGTAAAATACAGTTTTTGTTTTCATCAATCTTCTGAGGTGCAAATAGATGAAAGGAAAGGTAAACAGCGTTGACTGGAACAATGTGCTGTGAAAGAACAGAGAAAATGATAGCTTTTATTTTTGAAGAAAATAACATGGTAGAAAAGAAAAATGCATAAAGAAAAACTTTCAACACAGGTGTAAGTTTATCATCACAATTTGCTAATGAAAGTGTTGATAGCTCAGCCTCAAGGCAGTGTCCAAACCCATAAGCCTATAATTGGAATCTGTGGGCTGATGGAGGTCTATTTTGGTCTGCAAGTGTGAAGTGCTCTTGTGCAGAGAAGAGAAGTTTATCCAAGAAATCCTGACAAGAGCACTCATTAAGATTATTCTAACTGGCCCTAAATAATCAAGGTGATATCTGTTACTTTGGTAATAAATGTCACCATCACAAAGATTTCTATAAGCTTCAATGGAGCTGTGAGTCACTGAAGGTTAATTTTGCATTAAGAGCAGATTTTTACCTGCTAGAAGTAATTATACAGTGAATCAGATTTTGGGTTTGTCTATGGTGCCAACTTGCGTGCATGCAGCCCAGGCCTGTCCTTGGTGTTGCAGGGTGGTGGTGCAAAGCTGGAGCTATTGAGCTGAGAGCACATTGGTACCACACCACGACTGGTAGCGGTCCTTTCCAGTTGCCAATGGGAAAGTCTTCAAGTCACATAGAGAACCATAGCATAGCCTGAGTTGGACGAGACCCCCAGGATCATTGAGTCCAACCCCTGGCTCCACACAGGACCACCCGAAATTCAAACCCTACATCTGAGACCATTGTCCAAACACTTCTTGATCTGATCACAAAAGATCTCTGCACAAAGTAAATAATTAGTATACAAGGTCTTTGTGGCATGAAGAATGGGTTTTGACACCTTTAATATTTACTTTGTGTTGTGTCCCACAAAACCTGGCTATTGCATGAACTCCTGCCTTGAAAGCCACGCGTGACTTTAGCAACATGCTGTGATTAACTGCGCAGCATAAGTGCTGCTAAGCCAGAAATTCCCACCTTTCTTGTCCCTGGGACCGACCTCTTTCCTTGTGCTGCTGTGTAAGTCCTGTTGACTTTGTGAAGTTCATTCATTCCAGCTTAGGCTTTCAAACTCTACCTACACTCCTTCAAGGTGCCCAGGACTGTTTTCTCCAAGGTCTAGTTGCATCTGTTTGTGCCTTTTTTTGTTTAATTTGCCACCTATCAAACACTTCTTAGTGTCTTGCAGATTACCAAGAGGAGAAACAGTAGTTATGGTCTTTAATCTTGTGAAGTCTTCACTATGCGTTTCCCCCAGAGGTTGTGGTTGGTTTGATACCTCGCTCTGACTTAACAAAACATGGCTTGCCCCATGCTGACCCCAGGCTCCATGGTGGCTCCAATCCCATCTTCCTGGTCAGGGTGCACATCATTGCTGTCTGTTGATGGCCAAATGCAATAAAGGGGCTGGTCTCATTTGACAGTCTTGTGAAGAGTATGGTAGAGAATATGTGAATAGAGACTATTTCTCTGTCAGCAATCTATTTCCAGTGCATTACAATATTCTTCTACATATAGACTTACTATAAATATCTTGCTGCAAGTCTTTTCTACAGTACAAATACCATGGTACAGAGTCTTTAAGTCCCATTGGCAAACTTGTAATCAGCACAGACTTGATTTTAATGCACTTCACATGCAGTGTGAACTAACACAGCAGCACAAGGTGAACAGCAGTGAAAGATGTTGTCTTCTTGCATCTGGGCACAAGGGCTGGAAAAACAACAACTGCAAGGCATGGAAAAATAGGATTTCCTGGGGCCTTGTGATCTCCCCAGTCCTTTTTTTTGGAGTAAGGCAGGGTGAAGAGCACTCCTGCTGTATATGTGTGCCAACCATTGTTCCCTGAGGGTAACCCAACCTCCCTCAAACAGTGGAAAAGACAAAAAAAAAAAAAAAAAAAGAACTTTTTAGAAAGGGCTTCCAGTGCCCTTTGCTAAGATCCTCTTTTGAGGTGGGGGGCATTATTTTTGAAAGAACTGACCACTCCATTGTCATAGACTACACACAAACACCACTGACTTAATCCTTGTGGACCTACTCAGCCTCTGGCTCCTCACCATCAGAATCAAACAGATAAATTCTGAAAAAACATAAGTCCAGGTATTTTTCTGGAAGGATGTCTGAAGGATTCTCCCCAAAAGTTTGCCTCAGTTCCTGTCCCTGCAGCTAATCCCTTTTCTTAGTCTATGGACACACAGTTTCTGAGAACAAGGTGTATATCATTCCAGATCTGTGCACTGAAATTGGCCACTTGAACTCACATTCAGCCACAGCTGCAGGGGATCTGTGGGTTACTTTCCCATTCTTCACCCCTATGTTCACCCAGCTTCTCTCACAGAACAAAGCTGGCCATGACGGTGACAGCTCAGGGAAGTGTTGCTCTCAGAGGTGACTGCCAGCTGTGGTTTGCCAGCAGCTTCTGGAGACGTCTCTGATAGAAACCAGAGCGTGGTGCTGCTCCACGAGGTGTGCGCCTCACAGCCACTTTGCTTTGTCACTTCTTGGGACACCATTGGAAATGACATTCACGTAATGTGCTCATCCTACTGGATTTAATTAGAAACACTCTGCTTTAATTAAGTGTTTGTTTTGCGTTCCCCGTAGTTCTATTTTGATAAGACTTTGTCATGTAAATCCTAAATGAAGCTGAAGAAGTAGATTACCGCATGTCATAGCTGTTGGGTAATGATTAAAGACAATGCAGCATGAGATACAGTGTCTGGGAGTGGGAGGCAGCTCCGTCTTTGCGTTGTTTACCTCATGTTATCCAGGATTCCCTGTACCATTATTTCTCATACTAACGTTGCTTGTTCTTTGCTTTTGGCATCCTTCCCCACTGACTGCAGGGTCTGACAGGATGCAGTGGGGATAGGTGTAGAGGGCACTATGGGCTGCACAGTGCCATGGACTCCTCTCCAGCCTTTGACTCAGAGTACATGAGGAGAGGGCAGACAACAGGACTCCATCCAAAAGCAGTAGGACTCTGACCTTGCATCTTCTCAGCACACCTACGATGTTCTTCTTCTTTTTCTTGCACAGTTTGAGTGCTTTTCCCATGAAGGCATGCTAGTTGTGAACCCTTGGTACAGAGTCTAAGGTGAAAGCATCCTCAGAAACATCCAGTGCCCAGGGGTCCATGCAGAAATTTGTATTATCAGAGCAAATACTGAAGCTGATGAAGTAGGCTCAGCTTTGACCTCAGAGGCCAGGATGCTGCCATTTCACCGGGGGTCTGCCAGCTAATGCAATGCAGCTGCTTACAGACAGGTATACTGTGTGCATCATACATGTCTGGAGTTAGTCATTAGCAGTACTGACCTTTAGCCAGAGATTTACTTTTTTTTCACATGAAAGAGTATAAATACTCATTTTCTCTCCCTCTCTCTCTCTTTTTTTTTTCTTCTCCTTTTTTCCTTTTTTTATTTTTACTTTTTGAGGGAGCTGTAATGAACAAAATAAAAATGACAAGTCTCATACACAGGATCATAAATTAGCTGATGAGTGACACCTGTATGTGCAGTTTCCACCTGCATAGTCCCCACAGCCTGGAGCACTCCTTGACCGCATTCTTCTCACAGAACCAGAAAACAATCTTGCCTGCAAGGCAGCTTTGGCCATCACTCATTCCTTCCCTGTTTTCAGGGAAAGGTTTTCATGTTACCCTTCTCCACTGTCCAAATACAGCCCTCCCAGCTTGATTTCCCCAAGCTGATGTATCTCAGTTAGCACCTACAGAGCCCAAGGGCTGGCCATTGCTCTTGGTCAGGCAGTCATCCCTTTCAGGCTACAAACAGGGACATTCCCCAGCCCAGCAATTTTCACAGAAGAACTTCATGATATTGGCCAGAAGTAGGTCTCTGAATGTGTACGTATGCATAGCAAAATCTCTAACCTAACAGTGAAAATGTTAACAGTATTTACATCTTGTGCAATAACATTTTAAGGAATGAAAATTGCCTTCTTTGAATTTATATTATCTGGCCTACACCGACTTGGCATGAAGAGGACAAACCCCTGGAGACTGCTGGCTACACCTCGCTCTGCAGCAGAAGCCTTTACAAGTCGGATTTGGCTCCAGGTTTAAAATGTCCCTTCATCAGGGAGAATGTTTAGAAAGGTGCGAAGTGAGGGTTACCACACAGCTGCTCTGCCATCTGAAAGATGTCTTTGTGCTGTGATAAAACTTCTACAGGTAGAAGCTTTTCCCTGCCTGAGCCTGAAATGTCTGTGCTGGATGGCTTTGGGTTCACCTGGGCATGGGCATGGACTGGAATATGGGCATGGGGTGGTCATAGTCATGGGCATAGACACGGACATGAATATGGCTGTGAGCATGGACACGGGCATGGATGGGAGGACCCCCTTCCTCTCTGTACAGCAAGTGTGATGTTGGAAAACTCCCTGACAGATGTGTTGAAGGTTTATGAGGATGCACACTGGTGTGCTCCTGCAAGGCAGGCTCCTTCCTGCTCCCTTCCCCTGCTGGGCATTTCTGAGTTCCACCAAGGCACATCCTCTCCCACCAATGCCAGCTGGTGCAGGGGCCTGACTCCCTCCTGCTGAAATCTCACCAGCCAAAGCATTGCGGCTGCCCCCAGCAGCTGCCCACACCAGTACTGAGCCCCTGGCACGGCCATGCGTTCTCCTTTCCAGCCAGGGCAGAAGTTAATTCCTGTCTTCTGCCAGGCTGAGAAAACACAGCGAAGAATAATGGTAGGAAGTGTGGATTCAGTGCGGATTGCAGCCCATGAAGAAAGCCCGAGCCATTTCCAAATGGTTTGTTTTTCTGGCAAATGATTTGAAGAAAAACAAGGCTTACATAACTCTGCCTGGGTAGGTGAAAGTTTTCTCATAGCTCCGTCCTAATGCAAATTACTTGCAATTTACTTTCCTTTTGGCTTGACAAATATAGCCAAAGCAAAGGAGCTGTTACCAAAAGCAGCCCCTAGACATGAAGCAGGAGATGACATTGCAGACCCTCCTCATCCCCTCCCTGCAGAGGAGAGGATGCGATGCTATCACACATCTCGGTGCTTTGCGACCCCTCGGAGTTAGCCTGTCCCCACCGTGCTGCAGTGCCCGGCTCAGCGGTGACTGTGATAGCTTCCCATGGCACCTCTTCCCACACACGTCAGATGTACTCTTGCAGCAGCGCGGAAATGATTATGCACATTCCTGTGCGAACAGCCCACCCTGCCTGGCAGTAGGGTTACATAAAGAGATGACAGAGAAGTCTTAATCACTGCATGAAAAACCCTTTTAGCTGTTGCCCGTCTGGCAAAGAGGAGCAGTACCTTTAAAGCCCTGGTGACATTTCCATGCTTTAAGCTCAGAATCTTATTTTAAGTCCCCTGCCATCTATGAGCCTTGATATCTGGTACAGGAATTAGAATTATTTATGTATCAGATTTTAGCTAAAGAACTTGAAGAGCATTAACTGCCATCTACATTCAGGTCTTGGCTCCCAAGTCTCATTCCCTACTCTGGGGATATCCTGGTTCAGTAGAGAAGACTCACTCTCCTCTCCTAAGCACATATATATACACACTGCTAAGAGGCGGTTTGCAGAGTTGAACTAACAAGCCAACCATTTATTAATAACCCTTTCTCAAAGAGATTTTGGAATAATTCCCCATGTAAGCTTTTATTTCACACCACTGTTTATACCGGCGGGTTACAACAGAACAGCTACAGTGCAGCAGGGCGGTCTTTCCCCTAATGACTTTCTGGGAATGCATTGACACAGGCTGCCCAGGGATGCGGCAGAGTCACCGTCCCTGGGGGTGTTAAAGAGAAGTGTAGATGTGGTCCTTAGGGACGCGGTTCAGTGGGCATGGTGGGGATGGGCTGACGGTTGGACTAGCTGATCTTAGTTGCCTTTTCCAACCTTTAATGATTTTATGATTCTATAATCATGGGACTCAGAATGTGCTTCCTCTGCATTCCTGGTGGGATTTGGTATCTGTCTAAACGCATGGCCGCCCCAAGGCAGACACCTCATCTTCCTTTGTACCTCCAGCACTCAGCAGATGTTTAGGAAGTAAGGGAATAACAGCGTAACAGCCATAACTGCAGGATAAGGATATGTGGCTGTAATAAAAGTTGTGGTAGCAGTATTGGATTTTTGCGGTTTACATTTCCAGCTTTGACTTTCAGAAAGTGACATTTATATGCACTCTGGGAACACGATAATAATCTTGGTATGCCAAAGTAGTTTTCCAGTTTGAAGGATAATGTAAAATAAATTATTTTCAGTTCTTAGATTAAGCATCTCCCCTTCCCTGGATGGCAACTACTCAAAACGGCTATAATAAAATTTAATGGCTGCAGCACTGTGATTTTTTTTCTTTAGTTTATGGATATTTGGTTGCTAGCAAAGATGGAGTGAAATTTGGACAAGTGAAACCAGAACTATTGGTTAAAGTTCTTCCTGTACAAAAGTAGCTCCTAACGTTGGCAGTACCATTGCTTACAAATGAATTCTAATTGTACTGTTTAAGCAAAATAAAAAAAAAGATTTGCTTCTACTGATCTCCATTTGCACAAACTCTATTTTTTCCCTCTTAAAATATTTACAAGAACATTTTATGTGAAGAAGTTTTAGTGGAAAACTGCCCAAGAAATGACTTGTAGATGTAGGAAATGACCCCGGTGGGTATTGGCTACAGACACTGCTGGCTTTGCTGAATGTAGAATGTAGAATAAATGCCAAGCAGACCCAAAGCTTCATCACAGGCTGAACACAGCAGGTCCATCAGATGCATTTACATTTTCAACCCTCTGATCAGATGATTGTGGCTGTTCAGACTGCTAAGGTCTGGAGCAGTAGAAAGCTGTTAAAGGTGACAGGAAGTGACAGAGATGACCTAATGAATTACCCAGCTGAATTGTATTAATAATGTGATTATTAAAGTGTTCCAAGGAACACTTTTTAAATCTCATTCGGTACAATAAACCATCAGAAAGAGAGTCATTAAACTTCCACTCTGTAATGAAGCGGAGGTGCTCTGCCCTAGGGAGGATTTTGGAGGCGATGTCCCCAGCCTGGGGTCTGCGGGGAAAGGGTCGCTGTAAGTGGGAGAAGCACAGATATCACACTGCACGTGTGAAAGACTCCTACCCATTCTTTGGCTGGCCAGTTAGGGACTCTTCCTATTGCTGAGCATGTCAGTAGCATACAGCTGCACAACTTCCCCAGTAAGCATTCAGAAATGAACTGGGCTCCCCACTGTGTAGATACGTTGTTCATAGAAAAAGGCAGTCTGGCTTTGATGACATTTTGGGACAGCCCTGCGTGCAGCTGCAGTGGTTAGCATGCTTTGGAGGCTGGCAGGAGTTCACATGAATGCCTTGGGTTGGAAGGGACCTCAAAGATCATCTAGTTCCAACCTCCAAAGAATGTGGATTTGTCACTGGAGCCTCTGTTTGGATCTTGTTCATGGATATATGAAGGGGCACACAAAGAAGCATCTTTAAAAGACACTCGTGGTATCTACTTGTCTGCATGGCCTGAACAGCTGAAGCTGGAGGAGCACAGGGGGCCCCAAAGGGCTCAGTGGTTTGAGGTGCACCAGCCTGAAACCTGGAGCTTTCTCAAAGTCCCAAAGATGATGACTTCACCTGGATCCCTCATGTTCTACTCCATCACACACACATGCTGTACTTCTCCCAGAGAGCAGAGCCATCAGCCTGGTCCACACAGGGACTTTACTCTGATTTCAGGCCACAATACTAGCCCCCAGTGCTGTGTCATGGTGTAACTGGGGCAAAGCTCTGGCTTCTGTGCATGGTTGGATTTAGGACGGTTTGATGAGCACAGCAATGTTGGTGTAGGTTTCTTAATTTTGTGGTTTTCTGCAGGCAGTGTTCACCGCATAGCAATGTTGCAAGTACCTTCACAATTCCTGGTAGAGCACAATAGCTCCTGGAACAGTCAGGGTATTGTCAGGGTCTATGGGGGAGAGAAGGAAAAATACACGTAAGCTTTCAGACTTGACTTTTAAGACCAAATCCCAGCCATGCAAGTCTCTTTTTTTTCTGGAATGTTGATGAAGGGTTGTAAATCAAGAGTCATCTCTAGTTTAGCAAGACATATTGTGACCTTTCAAGCACACTCCCTGCCAACTTCAGAATTACATAGAGTTGTCTTAGAAATGAATAGAAGCAATGTAGAAGTGATAAAAACTTTAGGGAAATTGCAGAAGATGCTACTTTGGAGTATTTTTGGTTTTTGGCAGTGTCTTCCTGTTGTCCTTCCAAATGCAAAAAAAATTGTTTATCAGCAGAAAGATTAAAATTGAGGATATTATTTAGTCATAAAGCAGAGGATTAACCACATTCATAAACAAAATTATCCTAGCCAAGGCAAACAGGGGAAGCCTAGTGTTTTGTTTACAGGGAGATAGCTGCCCTTCAGATATTTACAAAAAATGAAGGCGAATTCAAGAGCAGTTGGCAGAAGGACTGGAAGAAGCAATGAGCATCTTTGGGTAAGATTATTCTGGGGGTGAAAAAAGACTTTGCATTAAACGTTAATTCTGAAATTATGAATGTAAGTATGAGGAAAAAATACTTAAGCCCAGTAAGTGCTAAGCGAGTTCTGGATCTGTAGTCTTATTAATTGATGTTACTCTTTCAGCGTCTTTGATTTTGGGAAGAGTGGATGCCTGAAGGAGAAGTCATAGAGTACTTTCATTTCTGTTTGAGGACCGCAGTGTTTTTTTCTCCCAACTGACTTAGGGAGAGGGATTCCTCTTGTCCTTCCCCCTCCCTCCCACCCCAGTTTCCTTGAATCTAAATTGTCAGAAGGAGTTAAGGACAGAAGGGATGTTACTACCACACAGGCAGTGAGTGGTTCACCTCAGTCCATAGCTCACAGGCTTGCTAGTCCCAGAACCTCATTGCTCCAGCAGATAAAGAAATTTCCATCCTAGATACACCTGGGACCGGTTCCTATCCTTTTTTTCTCTTGTGATAAAGCTAACTTTTAGTCTGAACAGCTCATCTCATTCCCTGATATTCCTCTTCCTGCAGTGATATTTACAGAAAGCTGTCCTCTCACCTTTCGGCTTTTGCTCAGTTAGGCTAAGCAAGGCAATCACTCTCAGCTTCCCCAAAAATTCCCCTTTTTTTGCACCATTTCCATTTTGAACACCTTTTCTTGAATGTGGCTGAGCGGACAGCTAGAGCTGCTGTAGAGTGAGGGGAGTTTGATTTAAGGTGCTGCCTATTTGCACCCTGCTGTGCATGTAACAGCAAGACCAAAGTAAGCTCAGCTCTGTTCATTGCTGTGAGGTAGATACATCCATCTCTGAGGCTGGGCTCGGGTTGTGAAAAGAAAGAAAAAAGGCAGTAAATCTGACACAGGCAGAACTTAAATGCCTTGGAGCCATCAGAACTTGTGAAAACATTATCTGAAATCCACACCCTGATGAGCAACACTGTGCTTGATAAGCAAAGATGCGCAAGCCTGCCTTATCTGCCTGGAAGACACAGAGATCTGAAAATACATCAGAGAGAGAGCTTCTTGGGCCTATAACTGGTAAAACAGAGGTCTGTCACAGAGCAATAATTGGACTCATTTCCACTGACACCACTGCAAAGATCAGAAACTCTGCTGGTGTTATCAGGCTCTTCCCTTGAACAAAGGCCCAATGTGCCCTGATCCAAAGGGAGAACTGTGATGATTAAGCAGAACCAAACTATCCTCTGTTACTGATGTGGCTTTGGCAAGCTCTACAAGCACATGATGTAGAGGGTCTGAAGGTGCCATGGCTGAGTGCTGTCTGGCCCTTCTGCCCCAGGCCCACCTGCCCGGGCCCCAAGGCCTCTCTAGCATTGCTGAACAAGCACAACATGGACCAAGGTGGAGAGTGATGGCAAAAATCTGTTCCTATTTGTTGCACCCAGATCAGGCTAACCTGCTGATGGTCCTCACTCACCATCTCACAGTGCAGTTGTGCTCTCATTTTTGGTGCCAAAGTTTATCGAAGTCCTCTTTTCCCCACAAATACTTCCCTGTGACAGATTTTCATGCTACATTAGAGATGTCTGTTTAGCTTATCTTCTAAGTCTCCAAAATCAGGGGACCTGGATTGTTGTTTCTGTTCAGCTGATCCATTTTCTTGACCGACTGAAAAATATTATAATTGAAGGAGGATTGATACTGCTTAACAACTGAAAAACAATCCTGATGATTAATGAAGTCAGAGTGTTCTGCAGCATGGTGGCCAGAAGGGATCAGTCTCCATTTCCCTTAGGATCCGGCATACCAGAGCAGTGTAAGTGTTGAACAGGCTGATGTCTACACAGATAAGCTGCTTCTTGTGCTACCTGGTTGGCGGTTTTATTCCTTTTCTATGCTCCATGCTATTTTTTACTGGAAATGCATCTTGCTGCTATTGTGCCATGAGGCAGAGTGCTTTCCAACCAGCAAGGCCGACTTGTCTGTTACAAATCTTTCCTCCTTCTGTTCATGACAGTTCATCTGGTCTCTGGGAAAGCTCTAAGATTATCTCAGCTGGAGCACCAGTTTTCATACTGTTCTGGTGCCTGGTTCCTGCATGTGGATTGTTTTCTCTTTGCACCACATGCTCGCCCACTCATGGTTTCCTGCATTATCTCTCAGTCCTTATCTTTGTGTCATCTTCCTGCTCTTTTTCATTTCTTCTCGACAATTTCTTTTTCAGTCCTTACCTTCCTTGAGCAAATTAATGTTCATTTTGCTTGCCTTGGTGTCTTTCACTTCACACAGTCCCTTGGTGTTATCATCCTTCCCCCATCCATTTGTTCTTTTCTTTGGTCGCGGCTCAGTTTTTCACACACGCTGTGATGTCTTTCTGGCTGCCCCTTCCATGCTTGCACACTGATTCCCATCTGCATCTCCTCCAGCAAGTTTTAAAGACCTGGCCATTGACTGCTGGTTTATAGAAACCTCCCACCCGAACAGAACAAAACCTTTGGCCTGTGGGTGGGCAGCCAGCTGCCACAGTGTGGAGGCTGCTGAGGGCACCACATCACAAAGTGAGGAGGGGAAGAGCAAACCTCTCCGTGCCCCCTGCCCAGGGCACATCAGCCTTTTGCCATCATCTCTGTTGATGTCTGCAGGAGCTGGTGACGCTCATTAGCGCTTTGCAGCAGCACATGGCACTGCCAGCCCTCCTTAGCCATTGCACAGCAGGTTCATGGGGTGATGTGGTGAGTGATGTATTGCCAAGAGGCAGGCTGAGGGGAGAGAAGAGGCTGTGGGAGGTGGATGGAGGATGTGGGGAGGAGGGAGGCTGGAGGAAGGCTCCTGCTGCAGGAGAGAACAGGCTGCTCTTGAGTGCTTCTTCAGACAAACAGAAAAATCAAAGCACATCTCTGACAATGCAGAAATATTCAACAGCATAGTTCGGGGCTCACAGGGCTTGCCTTGAAGATCTGCACTCCTCAGAGGAAGACATCTGCAAACATTCTGCCCACTGTGCAGGGCAGCTTCTTCCTCCAGCTCCTGACTAATGCTGCTTTTCTTCACCTCTTCTCAACTGCTTTGACCTCCTCCCTCTGCGTCTCTTTCTTATATCTCATCCTGCTCACTGAAGATGAAATGCTATTTCATACCAGTCTTGTATTATTTGCCCTTTTGGTTGTTGTCTTCCGATGGAGTGGAAATACGGGGAAATGAAGCCTTGGTAGCAACTTCAGTAGAAAAAAAAAAAAAAAAAAAGAAAAAGGAAAAAAATGTATTATTGGCTCCAGGACAAATCTAGAAACAGAATCTGGAAGATTTCAATGTGCTTTCAAATTTGGGGATTCTTGTTTCTATACTGTAGTGAAGGAAGAGCTGTACCTGTGACTGGCAATGGTGAAACCCGCTTTCAGCATGTGGTCGCAGATCTTACCAAATCCTGTGGATAGGCTGCTATTAAACTTAAATCAAAGCCAGGGAAAGCTGTCTTCATTAGTATTTCAGCCCTGTCCCTAGCAATGTGTGGCTAATCCAGACTGACGGGTGCATCTGCTTTTTTAACAGTTTAGCACAAAAGGTGGTTTTTAGATTTCCCTTTTCTGATTATAGCTATTTGTATTGATTTTTGGATTTGTTCTCAAAAAGTAATGCTCTATTTGAGTATGATATTTTACTTGTTCCCACTGCTTTTCATTAAACCTTTGACAGAACTCTTCCAATGCTTGGTACAGGAACAGTCGTTAGCATTGCTCCAGCTGTTTTGTATGAAAATTGCCTTGTGTTTCTAGGCCAAAGTACAAAGTGATCCTGAGTCATGCTAAGAAGTCTAAACTGCTACCATTTTAATAAGATTTCAAGGCATTCATCACTTCACTGGGGTTAATCAACTGTGTAAGATGTATTTACAGTTTTACTTCAAAATGTCATCAAACTGCAATAATTTCAGTGATTTCTTAATTAAAATGCCCTGGAGCTTCTTCATTTGTGCTCAGATTTTGACAAGCCAATATTCCCTATGCTGTAAATCACAGAATCATAGAATGGCTTGGGTTGGATGGGACCATCAAGTTCTAACCTCCCTGCTGCAGGCAGGGTTACAACCACTGGAACAAGTACTAGATCAGATTGCCCAGTGCCCCATCCAGCCTGGCCTTAAACACCTCTGGGGACGGGGCATCCACAGCCTCTCTGGGCAGCCTGTGCCAGTGCCTCACCACCCTCTCTGTGAAAACTTCCCCCTCACATCTAAACTAAATCTCCCCTCCTTTAGTTTTAAACCATTCCTCCTTGTCCTATTACTATCTACCTGTCTAAATAATTGGTTAACCTTCTGTTTATATACTGTGAGGCCATAATGAGCTCTCCCTGCAGCATTCTTTTCTCCAGACTGAACAAGCCCAGCCTTTTCAGCCTGTCTTCGTAGGAGAGGTGCTCCAGCCCTCTGAGCATCTTTGTGACCTACTCTGGACTACCTACTCCAAAAGCTCCACATCTTTCCTGTGTTGGAAACCCCAGATTTGAACACAGTACTCCGGCTGGGGTCTCACAAGGGCAGAGTAGAGAGCGATAATCCCCTTCTTCTTACCGTTGGCCACCTAACATGCATTTTGATGCAGCCCAGGATACCACTGACCTTCCAGGCTGTGAGTGCACACAGCTCACTCCTGTTAAGTTTTTCATCTATAAGAACCCCTAAGTCCTTCTCAGCAGGGTACTCTCAAGGAGTTCTCCCAGTCTGCATACATACTTGGAATTATCCCGACCCAAGTGCAAAACCTTGCACTTGGCTTTGTTGAACATCGTTAGGTTCACTAGGCCCAGCTTTCGAGTTTATCAAGGTCCCTCTGGATGGCATCCCTTCCTTCTGCCATATCAACTGCACTGCTAAGCTTGGTGTCATCAGCAAACTTGCTGAGGATGCTCTCAGTCCCATCATCTAAGTCACTGATAAAGATGTTAAAGAATACCAGTCCCAAGACAGATCCCTGGGGGACACCACTCATCACTGGCCTCCCTGTGAACATACAGCCATTGACCACAGTCCTCTGTCTGTGACCTTCCAACCAGTTCCTTATCCACTAAATAATCCACCCTTCAAATTCACATCTCCCTCTAATTTAGAGATAAGGATGTGGTGCAGGACCATGTCAAAGACTTTGCACAAGTCCAGCTGAAAGACATCAGCTGCCCTTCCTTTGTCCAACACTGCTGTCATTCCATCATAGAAGGCAACCAGATTGGTCAGGCACGACCTTCCCTTGATGAAGCCATGCTGGCTGTCTCAGATCACCTGCTCATCCCTCATGTGCTGTAACATCTCTTCCAGGATGGAAGGATATGTTCCATGATCTTCTCAGGCACAGAGGTGAGGCCTGTAGTTCCCTGTGTCCTCCTTCCTCCCTTTGTTATAAATGGGAGTGATGTTTCCCTTTTTCCGGTCACTGGCAACTTTGCCTGACAGCCATGGGGCAGCTCAGCAGCCGTATCAACTGGCTCCTTTGGGACCCTGGGATGCACCTTGTTTGGCCTCATGGCCTTATACATGTTCAGTCTCCTGAGGCAGTCTCAGACTTGCTCTGCCCTTACAGTGGGGAGGAGATTGCTCTCCCAGCTCCCACCAAGAGTTTCAGGGATGTGCAGTTCAGGGATGTGAGAAATATGAGAATCCTGCCTGTCAACGAAGACTGTCGCAAAGAACTCATTGAGTACCTCAGTCTTCTCCATACCTTTTGTAGCCAGTTCTCCTTAACAGTACGCTGTTAAACACTCAAACAGATTCATTTCTGAAATGTTCACAAAGGACACTAAATCTGTCTCACTGATCTGAAAACCTCACTGACTCTTCTGGAACAGCTATAAGTCATTGGTAGTTAATGCATATTTTCTGCATATTCTATCACAAAAATGATCTCCAAGTCCCATCAAACCCCAGTCAAGCAAAATGTTGTTAAAGAGAAATATGTATTGAGTAAGTTCACTGGTTTAGCATATCTGTAAAGAGCTGCATGTGACTGTGGAATTTTGTATTCTAAAATCTGACAAAATCATCATTAAAGTACTTGAAGTGTCTTTTTTCTTTATTTTCAGTTCATAGCAACATCTTAACAGAAGAGAAGAAAAAATGTACTGTACCTTCTGAATGGTTCCAAAGCAGGATTATAAAGCACTTATGCAACTTCTGCATTGTTCAAAAGCCTCTGTTAGTACAGACAGACTTAAAAACAACTGCATCTTTCAAAGCAATGTCATTTTAATGCTCTTAACTTGATGAGTTTACCATGTTTTTCAAAATTAAACTTCCCCTGGTGTGCACACGACCAGCAGTGCCAAAAGCAATGGTGAGTTCCGAAGAAATGGGGTGCTTCCACCACGCTGCAGTCAGCTGCTTTGAGGGACTTTCTGTAATTTCTTGCTGTGAAGTGGTGATCTGTGCTTTATTTCTGAGGTATCTGTCACTGTACTATCTTGACATCTTGAAAATAGAGCACAGAATGATGAAGTCCGCAAAAAGAACAATAAAGCCTATGCAAGGAATGATGAAATCTACTCAAGAAACGATGAAATCGATACAAAGGGTGCATCCTCACACTCGTTTTTCTTTCTAAACAGAAGCAGCTGCAGCAGGCAATGAAAGAGGCTGCACTACTAATGTGACTTACCACGTGTTTTGAAAGCAACAGAAATTGGCTATCAGCCATTTTATTGCTGAGTGTACCATTTTGGTGTTCAGGTACTGGATTGTCATGGCTGACTTCTCTCCCAGAAGTCCCTAGCCATGCTGTGGGCAGGCCTACATGTAGGACTGCTCGTCAGTAGGAATTACCAAGTTTCAACTGTAGTTTAGAAATATTTCTGGTGATGGGACTGGATCTGATTATGCTCCTAAAAATAATAATAATAATAATAATAATAAAATGCTGGGCTAAAGAGCGAAAAAAACTCCAGATATCCATGCCAACCCATAAACTTATGGGAGACCTTCATCTAGAACACGACATGGACTACTGGTAGTCCTAAAGAAAAACAAGTAAAAAATGTCAAATGTTTGTAATGGGGATGGTGGGATCAACTTCTGTGGGGAAAAATGGGATTTGCCAAATGAGAATTGCATGAAAAGAGCATAGTAATGGTGCATGGAGGGTCATAGGGAGAGGCACACTGCACCAAAAATTCATGAAAATGAAGTGTTTGGACAATGAACTTACACACAGGGTTTGAATTTTGGACTGTCCTGTGTGGAGTTGTGAGTTGGACTCAGGACAGTGAGTTGGACTCAAGGAACCCTTGTGGGCTCCTTCCAACTCAAGATATCCTATGATTCTATGAGCAGCAACTTGCTGTTTTCACAAGTGTTATTCTTTCTCTCTTTCCAATGATGAGGAAGCTTCTGAATGAAAAGAATAAATAAAAACCTTTTTGAAGCAACCTTGAAAAATAGTTTTCCTTTCCAAGTCTCTGTATTTACATGTTCAGCCTCTGCACAAATAACATGCAGAGTGTGCAGTATTAGCAGCTGTAGGCAGGAATGCAAAAGGCAGAGATAAGAGCAGATCGTCACTGACTGACCCAGAGCTCCACCACCCCCACACACAGTGGTCACGTTTGTGCTGCTGAACAAAAGGAAGAAAGGAAAACACTGATTTCTGGATGTTTTTCAGAGGATTATAGTGCAAAGGAAGAGATGTGAGTAAAAGCTTCCTTTTGCTGTTTCATGCCTCCAAGGCAAAGCGCAGAGTTGTCCTGCTGTTAGGGTTTTGCAGAGCATATGTATGTGATCACGGGGTACAAAGGTTGAAAGGAAAGTATTACAAACAGGCATAACACGGGAAAGGACTCAAATTGCAGCTCCTCACTGTGAAGGGAAGAGTGGAGTATCTTTCTTAGCTGTCACCACCCATCACAGGCATGGGGAGCACATCACCGCTTGCCTGGGACACTGGGATGAACGGGGCTGTAACTGAGCTCCATTTCTACCCAGCAGGATGCCTGCTCATCTGCCATCTCTCTCCCTTCCAGTATGGCAAAACCAAAGGGCTGCATGGTCTGAACAGTTGGGTTCAGATGGTGAATGTTGAGGGTGTTCTCTTCTGTTCAGTGCTTGATCAGAACTGAAACATGGTAGGAAGGAGTGGAAGGCAACACATTCAACAGCTTACTGCACTTCTGCTTTGGGTGATTTTCTTGTTAACCAACAGAAGTGTCACTTCATTGTTCAGCTCTGCTTCCTAAGGCAGAGCCATTTATTTCTCCCATTAAATCAATAAAGATTTGTGAAATCTGTCGTCTGAGGGCATTTTATTCCTTAATGATGGGCAGGAGTTCACAGGAATCGGTTTGCTGCTATCAGTAGGGGTTTGTCTTTGTCAAATCTGCAGCTGTTCCTGGAGCCATAAATTGAGACCCATAAATTGTCTTAAAAGTTTTTAAGAAAAAAAAACTGCAGAAATTGAGTGTTTAGTGAGAAGTAACATTTAGGCACTGGAATGGGCTGCCCAGGGAGGTGGTGGAGTCACCAACCCTGGAGGTGTTCAAGGAACGTTTGGATGTTGTGTTGAGGGACATGGTTTAATGAGAAATATTGGTGATGGGTGGATGGTTGGACTGGGTGATCCTGTGGGTCTTTTCCAATCTTGATGATTCTACAATTCTATGAACATCTTTCTTTTTTGTGGTCCAGATTTTGACCCTGGCTGAAGTGGCACTTGGTGACGCACCTGTATCGAAGAGTGATAACCATGGAGCTCCTATGAAAAGGAGCAGCACTGTTTTCTGAAATTCCCTGCAATAAGGATTCTGCTTGCAGAAGGGAGATCAAGGGTTCAAGACATCAGAGTACAAATGCTGCTGGACATATTGTGGTCTACCAACCATGTTATCACATCTCACAGACTGTGATAGACGGAAACCTTGGTGTGACAGACAGCTTGCCTGTGACTTTGTCTTCATAAACCATGGTATGCCATCAACATCCACACTTTCATGTTGTCATGTGATAGTTGCTTGTTCTGACAGGTCTTAAACCTCTTCACATGTTGGGGCTTTGCCTTTTTCTG
The DNA here is from genome assembly GCF_016699485.2 of Gallus gallus. Taxonomy (NCBI): domain Eukaryota; kingdom Metazoa; phylum Chordata; class Aves; order Galliformes; family Phasianidae; genus Gallus; species Gallus gallus. Next base: position 128,638,368 of record NC_052533.1, on the reverse strand, counting down.
GTGTAACATGTCAGAGAACCCCATTTTGATCATTGTCTGCTGGGGCAGTTTGTGTGGCGTGGGCAGACCAAATCTCTACTGCCAGCTACTGTGGGATGGAGCTGGAGGTGGGGTGGAGAATGTTATTCTTCTGACTCAGATGCTCTCCATACCTGCGTCTCCATTCTGGATTTTCAGCTCCAAGAAACTGATAATACTTTGTGGTTCTGTCTCCCAAACATCATGTGTTTTTGACATTAAAATGATACCTCACTCTTTTCATCCTGTGACCACTGATGAAATGGTCAACAGTGACTCTTAGCAGTACTCAGTGCCCTGTTACAGTGAATGAATTCATGTCACAGAGCTGTGGTGTTAGTTATTTTCACCTGTGACTTCACAGCTAGCTTAACTAGCTTTCAGAATACATTTAAGAAACTCTAGTTTTACATGATAGTTGCCACATGAGGTCTTCCCTCCCCTCCCCTCCTCTCCCCTCCCCTCCTCTCCCCTCCCCTCCTCTCCCCTCCCCTCCTCTCCTCTCCCCTCCCCTCCCCTCCCCTTCCCTCCCCTCCCCTTCCCTTCCCTCCCCTTCCCTTCCCTTCCCTTCCCTTCCCTTCCCTTCCCTTCCCTTCCCTTCCCTTCCCTTCCCTTCCCTTCCCTTCCCTTCCCTTCCCTTCCCTTCCCTTCCCTTCCCTTCCCTTCCCTTCCCTTCCCTTCCCTTCCCTTCCCTTCCCTTCCCTTCCCTTCCCTTCCCTTCCCTTCCCTTCCCTTCCCTTCCCTTCCCTTCCCTTCCCTTCCCTTCCCTTCCCTTCCCTTCCCTTCCCTTCCCTTCCCTTCCCCTTCCCCTTCCCTTCCCCTTCCCCTTCCCCTTCCCCTTCCCCTTTCTCCATTCTCCTTTTCCCTTTCCCTTTCTCTAGTCTTTTTCCTTTTCCTTTTCTTATTCTTTTGTTCCTTTCTCTCTCTCTCTTCTCCCTTCCTTCCTTCCTTCCTTCCTTCCTTCCTTCCTTCCTTCCTTCCTTCCTTCCTTCCTTCCTTCCTTCCTTCCTTCCTTCCTTCCTTCCTTCCTTCCTTCCTTCCTTCCTTCCTTCCTTCCTTCCTTCCTTCCTTCCTTCCTTCCTTCCTTCCTTCCTTCCCTCCTTCCTTCCTTCCTTCCTTCCTTCCTTCCTTCCTTCCTTCCTTCCTTCCTTCCTTCCTTCCTTCCTTCCTTCCTTCCTTCCTTCCTTCCATTTGCCAGAATGCAGATCATGAAGACAGCCAATGATGAAAATAAATATTGTTTCTCCTGTGGTTCCTGTTCATACAACTGAATATGGAATCAGTTTTTCAGACATTGTCTGAAAAAAAAAAAATCTGATCCAATTAAAGACCCAAATTCTCACTTTCACATGAATTGCAGCTAATTAATGTTACAGTGCTGGAAAAGGGCATCCAAGCAGATGAGGGGCTTTCTGGAGTAGAGGAAATGTTCTTCCCAGGGAGTGGGTGAGATCGCCTGTCACAGTGAATTATCAATGTGGTGTGCAGGTGAAGGTTACAGTATATCACACATACATCTCCAGGATCTAAGAGAAAATTTTATGTGCATTTCCTTCTTCTCGTGGGCCTCCAAGACCCGTTCTTGACATTTTATTAAGGATAGAGATGTTGCTAGAGATGTTGCTGCTAGTCATGCACCTCTTAGGGCCAATCTTGTGCTGTTTCTTGTGTTCTAATGGTGTTGAATGAAGGTACAGGGAAAGCAAGGTATCTCCGGATCAAAGCTTCCCAGCGTACAACCAAAAACAGCGCGGTCTCATGAGATGGGGAACTCACTGTCAGGACTGCAGCTCAGCTAACACAAATTCAGGCAGGCAGCAGCTCAGCTGACCGTTCTGATTGTGGCAGCCTTTGCTGTACGGCACATCCTTAAGGCACAGGGCAGTCCCTCAGCAGCTGTGGTGCAGCTCAGGGAAGAAGGCAATGCTTGGCGGTCAGTTTGGGTTCCCTGTGCACGTGCATATGCCGCACTCTGTCTTTGAGCAACATTTGTGTTGTAAGTGTGCACAGTAGCTCGGCTGTGACACATTTTTCCCTCTGTAAAGACAACGCCTAAGGCTGCTCCCACGAGACATCAACTCTGTGTTAGTTTTAAAGTATCTTTTTGAACGCTGCCAAAGCTCACATGGGCTTCTCAGTGTGAAGTTCCCATCACTCAAAGCTGTTGGGGAAACTGCCTTTTCAGCTGGAATTAATTTAAACAAGCAAACAGGAGATGCGTGCTTGGGCCTCGTAGAAATTTTACTTCTATTTTTAAATGACAGTTCTTCCTCTCCGTCTGGCATGGTGAGTTCAGATGTCAGGCACCCCTGTGAAGGCATCCATGGGATCTCCAGTGGGGCCTGGGAAGTGCTCTCAGCCCCTGGGGTTAGGGCATGGGGGCCAAGCTGGAGTACCCCACCTGACCAAGGCCTGGCGCTTGACCAAGCCTGGCCCACCAGCTGCAGGCCTAACCAGCTACATGGACAGCATGGCAGGCCCAGGCCTGCCTCCAACACGGAGCAGAAGGTCTCAGGCTGCCTCTGCTCCAGTGCTGAAAATGGAATTTTGAACTTTGTGTGTTTGTATTCTGCACTTAAACAACCGCCTTCATGGCAATGAGCATAAAGTAAATTTAAAGAGGAAGAGGTCTCTGGTCAGCTCTTCTTCACCCCTCTCATTTATGTCTCCCCCAAGCTGGGCAATGGGCTGATATTGAGATCTGTTTCAGCCTTCTGGGAGAAGCACCAGGTAACACCAGCTGCCCCAGCTTCCTCCAGTGCTTCCTTCCATGGGTGTTCATGGCATTGCTCTCCATCCAGCAACAGTGGGCTTTGAAGGTTTCCATCCAGCAAGGAGGGAAATGTGGGTGGCAGCTGCATTTCCCCCTTACTCAGAGCCTGTTATTCATGCATTTTAATTTGTTTTCTTTACAATGAATTTGGAGGCAAAATCAGTGTACCCAAGACAACACAACAGTTTTGTTAAATAACGTTGGCTCCTTCTTGTGCTTGTTGAGATCACTCTCATTCAGCAACATCAAGGTGAACATATTATAGAGATACACCTGTGAAAGCTGGGAGACAAAGGTTGGGGGGGGCCCATAATATAGTGCAGTTTGAATAATATCACATACTTTCAGCTTCTTCTATAGTAAGAGTGAAAAGTCTGATGGGTGTCACTCCTGAGGCTGAAGCACTGCTGGAGATTACTGAAGTTTCTTGACATGTCCAGTCATTCCTTTAGTAAAATAAAATGTGGTATCAGGGTGCAGTGAGGACACCAGGGCAGCCCCAGCCCCATACACTGGGCGCATCCTGGAGATGAGAATGAGATGTGGGGCTGTGGGTGAGGGTGAAATTAATATTTCTGCATATCAGTAATGGAATTTCAGTAAATTAATTCGCATAAATATTCAAAGTTGTGGTTTTATACTATTTCTGAATATAAAAATCTCATAAGGACCATTTTAATTTCAAAGTAGCAGCCAGCATTCCCTCATTTCCATGTACCCATCCTGTCTTGTATGGAGCAGTCCTGGAGTTTGTTCTGCCTGTGGCATGCAGAAAAAGCACATAGTATCACTACACAGCACAGCGCAGCATAGCATGGCAATGGCAGTGTTCATCTAAAAAGGTTGTCTTAATAGTCTGCCAAGCTTATCACTTGGTCTGAAACTTTCTGTACTTATTCTCCTTCAAAGCAGAGTTTCTGAGATTCACAGAGGTCAGCGTTAAGTCCCACTCATCCATTTTTTTCCTTACCAAAATGTAAGAAATGGAACGGACAACTGGACTCTGACATGCAGCACCGTTCTGAGGCCTCTGCCATATCATCAGGGCCCAACTGTGTGCTTATCAGAGCTTGCTGTTTCAGTTGCCAGCACAGTCTCTGCCCTGGCCATGCCACATAGCAGCCCAAAGAACTCTCAGGCACAGCCCAGGAGTGCCAAAACCTTTCCCAGTTAGTGATGAATAACCTTCCTGTTTCATTATGGCCATGACCCCCATGTTTTAGAGCTTGAGTGAGTTTAAATACATTGATGAGTCAGTAAAAGCTGTTCTGTGTCATCAGACTTGAGTGCCAGAAAATATCCATATGGTTATTAGCAGACATGTAGCCTAGGGGTATCTTCCCAACACAATTTTCCCTGAATTTTTCTTCTTTCCATTGACCATTCAAGGTTTACTTGGATTCTTAGCCTTGTTTCCCATGGCTTTGAGGAGAGTGTTCGATATGTTTCCTGTATCCACAGTCAACTATTTTTTTACACATTTCAAACAAAATTTTGTGGAAGCAGTCACCTCAAAACTATTAGACACCCAGAAGTCTGATGTAAATCTGAGGCCAGGTAGGAGAGAAACCTTATAGAGCTTCACACGGGAAAAGGATGGTGTGAAAGCCCATGTCCTATCAGCAGCCAGAGGTCTTATATGGGAGTTAGTAGATACTGTAAATATCCCAGCTGTGTGAAAATCTCCAGGATGTTGTGTAGGTGACACACACATGGGAGACCAAAATGGATTGAGTGCACCCTGAGCAAGTTTGCTGATGACACCAAGCTGAGTGATGCAAATGATACAATAGAAGGAAAGAATGCCATCCAAAGGGATGTGAACAAGTTTGAAAAGTAAACCCATGTGAACCCCATGAGATTCATCATGGCCAAGTGCAAGGTATTGCCTTTGGGTTAGGGCAATCCTAGATATGAGTACAGACAGAAGAACTCCTTGAGAGCAGCCCTGCGAAGAAGGACTTGGTTGTACTAAGTGGATGATTCAGCAGTGTGTGTTTGTAGCCCAGAAGGCCAACAGCATCCTGGGCTGCATCGACAGACGGTGGCAGCAGGGAGAGGGAAGGGACTGTCTCCCTCTGCTCTGCCCTCCTGAGGCCCCATCTGGAGCACTGTGTCCAGAGCTGGGGTCCCCAGCATGAGAAAGATGTGGAGCTGTTGGACCAGGTCAAGGGGAGGGCCATGAATGTGCTCACAGGGCTGGAGCACCTCTCCTAAGAAGAAAGGCTGAGGGAGTCAGGCATGTGCAGCTCAGAGAAGAGAAGTCTGTGGGAAGACCTCATTTCTTATGCAGAGGGGCTCAGACCATCAGATTAACATCCCTCTTTCTTGAGATGTTTGACTTGCGTTTTTCATTAACATTTTGAATAAGCAGTCATGAAGAAATCATTGAAAACAGGGCTGTCAGAAAGGCCTGCCAAGTTTCTGTGTAGATTCTCTTCAGTCCAGACGCTCTAAATAACTGGGAAATAGAGTTGATTTCCTACAACCCAGTACTGAGCAATTCCGCACTTATACTGATGCTCCCTCCCAGGCTTTGTATCAGTGTACATCCAGCAGAGGCTTCCCTAATGAAGTATGTTTATTTCCTAATGAGAAATCTGTCACAAGAACTGATTTCTGCTGTGACTGGCTGAAAGCCTATTAAATGGTGCAATAATGGCCTTTAAATTACCGCATGCGTTGAGACAGACCTGCTAATAGGGTGGATTTTGTGTGAATTGAAATGGCCCTTTTTAGCAGGTTTGCGTTGCGCCTGTGTCCCCGTCGGTCTGGAGTGGTGGGTTGCAGGGGGTGTCCTGAGAGCTCCATTGAAAAGTACTGCATGAAAACGATGTGATGTGGGCAGCAGGAGGGGGCAGCCAGCCCTGCCTAACCTCTCCATTTGCACAGAGCAGGGGGTGAGTGCCTCTCCCTGATGGCCATCCCTTTCAATGCTTTAAATAGCTCTCCTTGACACAAGGCAATGAAAATGGCTCACTGACAAGTTTCTCCCAGCCCCGTGGCTATGAGGTCTGTTCTCTAAAGAAAAATAGATGTGGAGACCATTTGGCTTGAAACCCCTTAAGCAAGTGGATAAAATTAATCAGCTGTCTTTTAACTCTGATTCATTTTTCCTTTAATTCAATTTACCAAAATGTGTGGGCAGAGCCTGAGCCTCTGGGCATATTAACATTAATAAAACACAATTAAGCAAATGTTATTATGTTGCCAGCAACAAAAAGAATGCCCCTGAGTGTACAACTTCCCCTTGCTGTAATAAATATGCAGACATGAGAACTGTGCCTTGCAACCCGTTGCTTAAACAGCTTTAAAAAACCAAAATACCCACTTTGGTGAATACAAAGAAGCCATCGGGAGTAGACCAAAAGTGAACGCACCGAGGCCTTTTGCTGGAAGAGAAGGCATGAGAGGAGCAGGTAGGAAAGTTTTGCTTATTTATTCTAATGCAGAGGTCTCAGCTGGACAGGTTAATTGTAGATGATGATGCTCAGACCTTTGAGAATGATTGCATTTTCTCGTTGCTTTCACAGTGCGCCACAGTCAAAACTCCACCCTCAGCAAAAAGAACAGAGGAACAAAAGCAGCGAGGTGAGAAGTCAGTGACACTAATAAGCAAAGTGGAAATCTGTTGAAAAATAAAAATTTTAGGGAACTTTTAATGTGTGAAAGCGGACTACCCGAAACAGCTAAAAATATACGTACTCCTGTACCCCTTATAACTACAGCTGTGCAAGGGTCCTGATAAATTAAGATACGTACAAGAAAGTTGATTTCTAATGTAACAAGACTTTGCAGCCACAGAATAGTGATGCACACATTGCTTAGGAGCTAGAAGGAACCTGATTTACCAAGCTGTACTCTAAATTCCACTTGTAATTATGCCAAAAATAGGAGTGTACATAATGATAGTGTCTTCAAAGTATTGAATTAACCATTGTCAGGTAATTGTTGAAAATACCAATAAAATGCATAAATCAGGCCAACAGCATTAAAGTTGCTCCTTTGGCATTTGATCATAAATTTGAAAGTGCTTATTTGAGCAGACTGCATTTCTTAGCTTGTGTAGCGGAGGGAGTATTTTCCCTGTGTTCTGACCCCAGGTACTGAGGTTATGTTATTTATTCTTCTCTTGGACTCTTCTCCTCATTGCTCGCAGCTCTGCCAAGTTAGGATAAATGTTCATGCTGATGCTCTGTATGAATCTTTGCATCGTTTCATCAGAAAAGAAGCAATTCTTTATTTCTGAGAATGGCCCAGAGACTTTTTTTTCACCAGGATCCAATTCCTAGAGGCATTTAATTGTGATTCTTTTATGATGTAGTCCTTTGGGAGAAAGAAGAGAAAAACAGAAGTTTGAAAGACAGATGCCCCGATTAACATGGGGCGTGCTGTGGGTCTTTGCCCTGTTCTGAGTGTCATGTGTGTGACTATTCAGCCTCTTCCTGGATTGCATTCCAGCCAAGCTCATGGACATCTCCTGCATTTGAGGCAATCGAAGCCAAAGCTGCTGCTTTGCCCTTCACCATGTTCCTGCTGCCTCCAGCAGAGCCCTGCAGAGCTGGGTCATTTGGATCTGCCCCTCCTGGGAAAGTGGTGGGTGCAGCCCCAGCTCTGTCACTGCTGCCTTGCACTGGGAGAGTGCATTTGTGGAGTGTGGAAGCCAATACGGATCGTAAAGAGATGGAGGAGTAATCCAAAGGAGGCAGGAAGCAATCCAGGTACAGAAATACGACCCCTGTAAGGAAAGCCTGAGAATAATTATGGCTATATGCTCAAAAGACGACTGAAGGAACATGTGATAGCCATTTTTAAGCACAGCAACATAGTGACTGTTCATTATGCCTGTTCAGGTGCAGCAAGGATTGGAACAAGGCAGGTTGAGGTCAGAGATTTCCCACTGGCTTCCAGCTGCCAGGAGAGCCACACTACCGAGCGGAGTGCCAAGGGAGAGGCTCCAAAGTTTGCTTATGGAGGTTTGGGGAGGTTGGTAAGTAAAGCACTGTCAGTCAGGAATGGTTTGTATGAAATTTCTCCTGCCTTGGTGCTTTGGGGTGGACTAACAGACATATTGAGTCCATTCCAGCCCTGTTTGCTGAGATTTCCACACTGTATAAACTCAAGTGTAGGTCTGACCTAGCTGGAATGTTTTTGCCATTAAGTGAAACAAAAGGCTTACAGATGTGAACGGCAAATTACATACTGCAAATTAAAGCTTTAAGTAATTAAGCATGGCCTTTTCACATTGTATTTTTACTTTATAAATGTTATTTTAGTTCATTGCATATAAATAACAAGTTGAGAATTGCTGTTCTTAATTGAAACCATCTCTACTTTTCTATGACAAGAGATTACCATTTTTAACAGACTCTGTGATCCACTGAGGCTTATCGTAGGATTTTTTTGCACTGTTGCTAGGCAGCTTCATGCATGCCAGCAGACAGACACTGCTGGGTATGTCACGGCTAATTAGGAAAAAATCTCTGTACTTTTGAGTGTACTGCAGCTCAAGTTTCTCAAGCTTGCTGCTCTGGATAAAGACAAATTAATTGGTATGAGGACTGACGAAGCACCATCATGGCAGCTGTGCTGTGCTCTAATATTTTTTGTTTACAGTCCCCTGGATCCACCGGGTGAATGAAGTGGTAAATATCTAAACCTCATTTGTTTGTGTTTGTGGGAAGGGAGCACTGAATGGAGCTGTGCTAACACTGGCTTTGTCCTGGAGGTTTCAAAGAACTGAGCATCACATTCAGATACACGATCTGCTCAATTAATGCAGGCAGAATATTTTGCAAGGAAAAATCAGGAATTTTTGGAGGGGTGTGAGTAGTTTTCTTCCTACCAAGCAGATAGATAGTGAAAAAACCTCTTAAATGTTATTGTCAGTTCTGCCCTGACTGTTTTTCAGCCAATGCATGGGGTATAAATGCCTCTGCAGAAGAGATGTCATAGAAAGGTGCACAACTGCACGGGAGCAATGTCAGGAGGCAGCTGCATCCACAGCCCATGGGTCTCGCACTGGGACAACGCTGCTGGCTGCCAAACTTAAAACATGAGGTGGCTTTTTTTCTGGCTATTTACAGCAGCTATCAGTGCATACGGTTAAAGAATATTAGGGAAGAGTCCTTGCTGGAGTTAAACGTGCCCAGCATCAGCTATGATTGCTTTGACCGCTGTTTACTCTGAAGAGAGAGAGCTAGAAACTTGTCATTTCTGTGAAGGGGAATGTAGGCTGTAGGGTAAATCCTCATTAAATCTCTTGGGAAGTTATGATTTGAAAACATAGTGAATGGCAGATTGGAGTACAGGGATTATAGGAGCTGAAGGCACCTGATAGAGATTTAACAGGGAGTAGATTTAACTTGTGCTTGGTTTTCCTTTTCCTTCAGATGGATTGCTTTTAATCTGAATGCAGTTCAGAGAAACAAACACCCTGAAAGAAGCTTTAAATTGCTTCTGTAGTCAGAGAAGAACTAGGTTTGTAGAAACTTCTGAACCCTTCAGAGATGTCTTTTGAATAACAAAGGTGAAGCTGTCTTACAGGCAAGCTCAAAACTGATAACAGAAACAGCTCCTGCCTTCTCTTCTTTTTCAAAACCTCATTTCACCATTTTGTTTTATTTTTCCTACCCTTTCTTGCCTGAATATACTATATTTCTGTTACTTGTTCATGTAAAACACAGTTCTGATGGAGACAGTGGGGCTTTTCACATACCAGTCTGTCTTTGAACCTGGGGTGGACATCTGCATTGGCTGCTTTTCTTTCCTTGACACTGCTGCAGGGAATGGAATGGAATGAGAAAGGGAAAGGGAAATGGAGGAGAGGAGAGGAGAGGAGAGGAGAGGAGAGGAGAGGAGAGGAGAGGAGAGGAGAGGAGAGGAGAGGAGAGGAGAGGAGAGGAGAGGAGAGGAGAGGAGAGGAGAGGAGAGGAGAGGAGAGGAGAGGAGAGGAGAGGGGAGGGGAGGGGAGGGGAGGGGAGGGGAGGGGAGGGGAGGGGAGGGGAGGGGAGGGGAGGGAAGGGAAGGGAAGGGAAGGGAAGGGAAGGGAAGGGAAGGGAAGGGAAGAGAAGAGAAGAGAAGAGAAGAGAAGAGAAGAGAAGAGAAGAGAAGAGAAGAGAAGAGAAGAGAAGAGAAGAGAAGAGAAGAGAAGAGAAGAGAAGAGAAGAGAAGAGAAGAGAAGAGAAGAGAAGAGAAGAGAAGAGAAGAGAAGAGAAGAGAAGAGAAGAGAAGAGAAGAGAAGAGAAGAGAAGAGAAGAGAAGAGAAGAGAAGAGAAGAGAAGAGAAGAGAAGAGAATTATTGCTTGATCAGCAGTGTCTGGGAGGAATGATATGTGTTAGAGCCAGAAATCCTCCCCACTCACTCCAGTACTGCTCTAGGAATACCAACACTTGTGCATCCCAAGGTGGAGAAATCTACACCAAAAGCCCAATGAGTAACTTAGAAATGATTGAATTTTGAGCAGCATAATCGTATTTTCCAGATGCTGCAGGCAATATGACCTTCAGGATTTGCCATAAAATGCCCAGAGTGGCTGCAGCCCCCTCTGCTTGCAGATGGTGGGAGCCGTGTGTGAGCTGGGATGGAGCTCATTTGGAATGTGGACTGTGTTAGAGAGAAACTTGGGCTGTTTCTGTGCCACACAGTGCCTCAAGAAACAACCATGGTGGGTGAAGGAAGGACAGATGGAATAGAAAAGTATAGTGGGAAGGATCTGTGCTGGCTCAGGATTGTGTATGTGTTGGATTGCGTGTGAGCATAGACAGCTCCTGTTGCCATGTAGAGGAGGTACTTACAGTCCCTATTTTTAACACCTGTGGAAAAGGTGTTAGTATGATGGCATGTTCCGTCTTCTGTGTTCCTACATATGTACCTCATCGACTTCCACAAACATAGACAACCTGTTTAGTATTTATATCATATATTCCTTTAAATTCTGCTTCAAATGGCATCTCTGTGGCTTTTTGGTATTTCTCCTCCCCTCCTCAAATATTTCTTGCTCCCCTTGTTGTTCCAAAGGAAAAAAAAAATGCAAAACAGTCCTGTTTGATGCTGGAGTAATTGATTCTGAATTCCTTCAAAACTGCTTTCCCAGCCATGTGGCTGAGACCTTGGGGCTGGAGAATGCTTCCTTCCCATTCAGCCTCTGAGGCACTGAGGAGTTCTCATGGAGAAGCCTTTTGAAATAAATGTGTAAATCTTTCTGGTATTCAAGTACTGAAGAAAGAGCTCTGAAGTTCATTTCAGTGCAGTCCCTGAACTTCTAAACCTCCCAGCAGTGCTCTTTCCATCCTCTTAGCTCAGGGAGCCGAAAGGTTCCAACCACAGCAGTGCTCTGCTCTGCTCTCCCTCCTCCATGCTGCACTAGGCAAAGGCATAGCTACTCCTAAAAACACTTCCGAGAGACCTAGGTAGGACAGACTAGGAAAAACGTGATTTTGCCCAATTCTGTTAGTGGAGCGAGTCCAGAGAAGCTGTGGATGTCCCATCCTTGGAAGTGTTCAAGACCAGGTGTGGTGTGGCCCTGGGCAGCCTGAGCTGGTGCCTGTTTCAGTGGGAGGCAGCCCTGCCCATGGCAGAGGTGTTGGAACTGCATGGTCTTTGAGGTCCCTTCCAACCTAAGCCATCCTGTGATTCTATGATTCCGTGGGTCCAGCACGGCAACCCTCCTACTGAAGAAGTTTTTGTTGTCCTTAAAATCTCAGTATGAGGCTAAAGGCAACCCGATTAAGTTAGGACATAATTCAATGACAAGAGGAGACCTGTCCAATATCAGAGATTGGCAATTCTCAGGACATTTATTTACCTTGTTAACATGAAAGTCTGCTGTAGCTTTCACTGTGGAGTGAAGGATGTGTTTAATTACTTCCTGATTATCTGTGCAAAAAGCACTTAGATTTTCTTAAAACTGTGAGAAAGCAAGCAAACAAACAACTGTTGTTTTATATCTCTCTGTTACAATAAATTCATCATTTGGATTTCATTTTGATCACAGGAGAGATTTGCCAAAGTGGAGTTGGACAAAGTGGTCTTGAGGTCTTTTCCAACCTTAATGATCCTGTGAGTCTCTGAGCACCTTCCATTTTACATCCTTGCCTGGGACTCACAGCTGGCCAGGCTGGTGCTTCCCCAAGCCATCACTGTGTCTCACTGCCCTGTTTCTGGTGGTTGTAGAAGTGCAGGGGTTATAAAATAACCCCCAGACTCGTCAGGCAGGTTTCCATGTGTCAGTGGTACACCCTTGAGCTTGCTCTTCATTGGCTTCTCAAGCAACAGTGTGACAAATATATGCCCATCAGACACTCATATGTGGTTGATGTAAGCAAACTTCTAAAAAACAGTCCGTGATATTCCTTTGCAATGGCATGTTCAGGATCAAACTTCAGAGCTCAATTTTCTATAATTACTCAGGTTTGTGGAGCTGTCATCACCATGTCAAGACAGCTAAGAAATTAGAGTGTGGCTTTTTAATCCTACAAAGAAAAAAAAAAAAAAGTCTTTTAAGAAAAATATCGCCTTTCATATTGCAAATGAAACAGTGTGGCCATTGTGGAATGGACTGGCAGTTCTTTTGATGGCTTAATTTATACTCAGTTAACTACTGTTGAGAATGAACATGCAGAATGAACATCCAGATTCTGTGCAAATTAAATACATTTCACTGTCTTATTTCCACCTTTCTTAATTTGCGGTTGGGGTGTATTAATTACAGCTTTGAGCACTGTGACTGGTGAAACAGAAGCCTGCACATTTTGTGCATTAAAACATCACTGTAAAACTTTGCTGGCTGTTGTCTCGTCATAAAATGGGAGCCAGTTCCTCTTATGTACTTACCTATATTTGCACCAGGTGATAGCACCCGTAGGAAGGTGAATGATAGAGATAATAACTCTCCACTGAACTGACATGTGTGTTTTTAACTTTTAAAAAGTGCTTTTGCCACATCATTAAACACTTTGAACAGGATCTTTTTTTTTTCTTCTCGTTTTCTTCTTCTTCTTTTTTTTTTTTTTTTTTTTTTTTTTTGTATTTTATGAGTAGGATTGTATAATACAGGAAAATAGCTTGATCCACATTGAAACTGTTCAGCTTGTTGAACTAGATCAAATGGAGAAAGAAAACAGCACTCCAAGTACCAGGGGTCTGAACTGAAATGTGGTATGCCAACTCTACCCTGTTGTCAGTGGTCCTTAGCTGATGGCACCTCCTGTGGCAGCCTGTGCCAGTGCCTTACTACCCCCTGAGTGAAGGAATTTCCTAACATCTCACATAAATTTCCCTTATTTTAGTTTAAAGCCACCCCACCTTGTATTATCACCATCAAACCATGTAAAAAGTCACTTCTCTTCCTGCATAGAAGCTCCCTTCACGTACTGGATGGACCTTTGCATCTGCTGGTCCTGCCTTCAAGGCAGCTCTGCTTTGCCCACTGCTTATAGACAGAACTTTAAGACACAGCCAGGACTAATTGTCTTCAGGAAAAGATGTGTAGTGGGAGAACAGGATGCAGAAATGGTTGCAGTACTGATGGTGTGTGTCTGCTGGTGCAAACTGCAGTGATGCTACTGTGCTGCTTAAATACCCAAGGAGGATGTAGCTATGATCCCCAACTTTGAGTTCACTAGTACCATAGACAAGAGCTCTGATATCACTCATAGAAGCCAAGCTGCTTAAGATAAAGTAATTAAAGTGAGGAAACGAGAGAGCTTAAAGTAACATGTCAGTACATGGAGATGTACTAAGAAAGCACCTTATTAAGGGAGTGCTTTTTGTAATGTAAGCAAAGTATTTTTCAAGTCCAAATGTATGCTTGCAAATGTACCCATAGGAGTTAGTAACACTGACAGTGAATGCTCCCACTTCTTTACTTTGATCAGAGAAGAAATCTAAAAAGTCATTTGCAGGTACACAGAAGCACATACTTTGCAGCTGTGTGGGGCATCTTGTCTAATTGTATTTCCATCGGGAGCATGTGCATCTGTATTTTCATGACCTGGACAGGCGTAATAGCCACGAGAATTGCCTGCTGCCCAAGGTGTCTCAGCCCCTGTGCTCCTGCATGGCCTCTGCAGGTTGGTGGCAGTGGTCTTCCAGCCTTAACCTTGAGTCCTAACTGCCAGAGGACTTGAAGTCACCTGTCAGAAATGCTGTGGCATGTGCTGTTATTTGCTGTTAATCATAGAATCAAAATGGCCTGGGTTGAAAAGGACCACAATGATCATTGAGTATCAACCCCCCTGCTATGTGCAGCATCGCCAACCACCAGACCAGGCTGCCCAGAGCCACATCCAGCCTGGCCTTGAATGCCTCCAGGGATGGGGCATCCACAACCTCCTTGGGCAACCTGTTCCAGTGTGTCACCAACCCTCTGGGTGAAAAACTTCTTCCTAATATCCAACCTAAACCTCCCCTGTCTCAGTTTAAAAGCATTCCTTCTCATCCTATCACTATCCACCCTCATAACCAGTTGTTCCCTCTCCTGTTTATACGCTCCCTTCAAGTACTGGAAGGACACAATGAGGTCTCCTCGGAGTGTTCTCTTCTCAAAGCTAAACAAGCCCAGTTCCCTCAAGCCTTCCTCACAGGAGAGGTGCTCCAGCCCTCTGACAATCTTAGTGGCCCTCCTCTGAACCCGCTCCAAGAGCTCCACGTCCTTCCTGTACTGGGGGCCCCAGGCCTGGATGCAGTACTCCAGATGGGGCCTCACAAGAGCTGAGTAGAGGGGCACAATCACCTCCCTCTCCCTGCTGGCCACCCCTTTTTTAATGCAGCCCAGAACACAGTTGGCCTTCCAGGCTGCAAGTGCACACTGCTGCCTCATGTCCAGCTTCTCGTCTACCAGGACCCCCAAGTCCTTCTCCACAGGGCTGTTCTCAAGGAGATCTTCCCCCAGTTTGTATACATACCTGGGATTGCCCTGACCCACGTGCAGCACCTCGCACTTGGCCTTGTTGAACCTGTTTGCCTTGAAGTATCCCCAAACACTTTGCCAAACCACACACAGGAAATATTTTAATTACCCACTCATCCCAGCTGGAAGATTGCTTCACTCTTCCTACAGACAGTCTCTTTCTCATGGACCTTATTAGCAGATGCCATTAAACAGAAATTGGTGCAGATATCTCAAATGGTCTTTACCCAGGACCTCCTGTCCTGGGTGTCCTGGGCTGTGTCTGGTCCAAGCAATGTGATGCTCCTGGGCCGAAGTTCCCCGTGCAGTTTCTATGGATTGCTGCATCCCTTCTGTCTCACTAAGATCTGTCACTGAGCGAGGGAGATGTGGCAGTTTCTTGATGTTCACTGGCAGCATGAGCATGGTGGGAGGAAGACAGATTTCTTATCTAATAAGGATAATATTGTATACAAATTTATAAGAATTTAGCAGATTACAGTGTGCTAAGTTAAAAAAAAAAATCACGCACGATCCTTAGCTTCCTATAAAAAAAGGGCAATAGGAAATATGCTAAGATGACAGGTACTTTTTCAGCAAGTAAATAAACTGATTGAAATGGGTCAGTTATGCAAGGAAGGAATTAGCCTCTGGAAGCACATTTCTTCTAATTGTGAGTTGTGTAATGATACGTAATGAGTGCATCTTTTCAGAAGACACACGGGACTAAGACTTGCTCCAGGTTTGTATGTTTTTATAAAAGGACACCCTCCAGGGATGAGATTCCTTCCCTCCATGCTATTTCTTCCTAAAGGATGTTTGTATCTACCACCTTTCCTGTGATTTCTTTCCTCTCTTTTGATTGTTATTAATGTGCTAGTGACTGGATTAAACAAATCTGAGTGAAGCAAGCTGTTGTACTGGATAGAGGAGTGTGGCTAGAGGTATCTCTAGTACTTGCTTTATACACTATTGCCATGGAGACCTGTCTGTAAGTCTTAATTTGGCTTGATTGGTGCAAGAATTTAGGATGAAGCCCCCAGACCACAGAGCTGGTGAGGGACTATGCTGGGAAGAAGCTTTGTGAGCAACAGCGGAGCCCAGACAAGTATTATCAGAGCAGACTCTACTGGGCAAAAGCATTTGGTTTGGGGCTTGGGATTTTGTGGCAGAACGTCAGAAACAGCTGAGGTTGCCACTGAGCAGTCCAGAATTCTGGGCACACAGGGAAGCATGTGGTGCCCTCCTCTCTGCTCCCTTTGGCTGCCATGGGGGCAGCATGGGGAGTTTGTCAGAGCCTCTGGAACTGGGCTCACTTCTCCAAATGCATCCCCAGGATAAACGGCCTATCAACGGAGTTCTGCTATAGCGCTGAGCTTGGCTGGGCATCTGAGAAAAGCTCGCTTGCAGAAGTAATTCAGGCTGGCTTCCATATGAGCAGTTTGCAGATTCGTGTTGATTGAAAATTGGCTGAGAAGTTGTAAACAATGTGTAGTGATTAACAGCAGGGAATCGAGACGCAAGGAATGGCCAAAGGGACTAAAGTTTCATCTTCCTCTACGTCGTTCATCGTAATTAAAAGCAAATATTTGAAGGATTATACAGTCACATGATATTCAGTAGGCATTGCATTCCCCTGCTTGTGGAATAATAAAAAGACTAAAAGGTGGGCCAAAAATTAAATAGGGCTCATGTCTGAAAACTAAACTGGCATCCAGGAAAAACAGTTTGAAATGATTATTCTGGAAGAGGAAATCTAGAAATGAGTCATTCACCAAACACCTCCTTACAGGGACAACAGGAGTCTGCAAACTAATGCTGACAACAATCCAACAGGGTTTTGGACTACTACACACACACACATATGTGCATATATATATCTCAAAGTGCATATACATATTTCTTGTGTGGAAACAAGTACATTTTCTCTGCAGGTCTGTGACAAGCCTTTGGTGTGCAGGTGAATGGACTCTATCTCAGCTATCAGATCTTCAGAATCGTAGAACCAGAAAGGTTGAAGAAGATATCTAAGATCATCTGGTCCAGCCATCAACCCATCCCCACCGTGTCCACTAACCCACGTCCCTCAGTGCCGCATTTACAAGTTTCTTGAACACCTCCAGGGACAGTGACTGCACCACCTATCCAGGCAGCCTGTGCCAATGCCTCACCACTCCTTCTGAGAAAAAAAGTTTCCTAATATCCAACCCGAACCTCCCCTGACACTACTTGAGGCCATTACCTCTTGTCCTATTGCTAGTTACAAAGGAAAAGAGGTCAACCCCCACCTTGCCACAGCCTCCTTTCAGGCAGTTGTAGAGAGCAATAATGGCTCCCCTGAGCCTCCCTTTTCCCAGAATGAACAATCTCAGTTCCCTCAGCTGCTCCCCATAAGACTTGTGCTCCATACCCCTCACCAGTTTTGTTGCCCTTCTCTGGATGTACTCCAGGGCCTTGATGTCTTTCTTGTAGTGAGGGGCCCAAAACTGAACACAGCACTCGAGGTGCAGCCTCATCAGTGCTGAGTACAGAGGGAATCTTCCTCGGAGGATGATGGTTAACTGAATTATTTTACTGACAGCAGCTTTGATTTGATAAAACTCTGATAAAATTAATACAGGGAAGTGCTTCATTAAAATCAGGATAAGCTCCGTGGAAAGCCAGTGCATCACACCTAGTCCACCTCTCCTGGTAGCTAACTGTGTTTCCAGGCTCTGAGCCAAGAAACCAGAGCCATCTGCATGCACTCATTCTGAGATGCTCCTGCCAGGGCTCCCATGCTCCCTGCAATCAGGTTCTCAGGTGGGTTCCTGAGGTAGCAGGGCATATATCCTGCCCTGAGGCAGGAGAGCTCACTGTTCCATGGTCTGCAGCTGTAGCAGAGAGATCTTCCTAGGCCTGGAGCTCTGCCTATAGCTGGGCGCATCTTCTGCTCTTTAGGATGGCTTCCTGAGCCCTGAGAGCCACTGAAGATCTCCTGGGACTTCCAGGGCAGAAGGTTAGGCTCTGAAACTGAACACAGCAGGATGGAATTCCAACGCCTGGTGCAGCTCCTCTGTTCAGGCTGTTGTAACACTGCTGGACCATGGGCAGCTGCTTTCTGTCCTGGCTGGCTCCCCGAGACATTGTGAGGGCTTTTCAGAATTCTCATTTTGAAGGAAATGTGGATATCTTTAGCCCTAATTAATAAACATTGACCTTTTATGAACTGGCAAAGACATCACATATATGAGCTCCCAGAAGAACTTCCTTTTGGCTTTGGACTCATCATGTGGGTGGTGCTGGCAAGCCAGCAGGGGATTTTTGTTATGAGGGTGGTCAGGTGCTGGCACAGCCTCGCCGAGAGGCTGCGGGGTGTCCAACCGTGGGGACACCCATCTGAACATGGCTCTGGCTGAGCCTGCTCTGGGGAGGATGGAGTTAGGACACGTCTGTCTGGATGTGCCTGCCAGCAGCAGTGATTCTGGGGGTCAGCACTGACAGCAAAAAAGCTGACTTCTGCAGGAAGACTAAAAGCTTCTCTTTGACCATCAGTTTTAGCTGCATGCTCATGGGCAGGAAGCATTGTCTTTTGGATGAGTAGCTTTCCCCAGCTGACGAGAACACAGCCTGGAGCACAGCAAGAAAAGCAGCATACTAAGCAATGAGGGCTGCAGCAGAAATAGGCTGCCAGTGGGACTGGCTGTGTTTTATGGCCATCCAGACCATGTGGCTGCAGGGAAACCGTGATATCCATCGTGCAACTTGGAGTGAATCTATCTGAAGAATGACTTGCAAAAAGTCAGAATTTGAGTGGAAAGTAAAGGGTAAAAATGGCAGAAATCCCAAAGCTCATTCTCAGCACTTGCTGCTGGGAGTGGGTAGAAGCCTGTCCTCTGGGCACATTAGAGAGTGATTTCAGTTCCTGCATTCTCTCCAGACAGCTGGTACTGGGCTTGTGACTTGATGTGCCAGCACATACTTTGTGCCCTTGTTTTCTGCCTCTCTTTTTCTTCCTCCTCTCCAGTGTGAAACCCATCTCCAGCTTTCCTTGTCATTGCAACGAATGGAAGTCTGCGGCTGTGTGCAAATACTGTCTCTGCAGCAGTACAAGGAAGGATGCGAGGTGCCAGGACTCATCCCACCACTGAGAGGAGGATTCGGTTTCTGGCTGCGGTTGGTAAAAGACAGATGTACAATACACAAAGCAAGAGATGACATTCAGAATGTGTGTCACCGTTTGCACTGGGCAGGTTGGTGTAACTGTTTGCATGTCCGCCTTGCAGTGCAGTCCTGTTGGTGAGTGCAGGAGTCATTTCCAGCTCTCATTCTCATTCTCAGCCCTCTCATCTCTCATTCTCCTGCTTCCAGTTGCTGAACCCATCCCCAGCCCGTGACTGTCAGCACCAGCCTTGGTGCTTCCATGTCTCTCCTGAATCCACAGTGTGGAAAAACCAGGCTACAAACATGTTGAGAAGACAGATGGATTTCAGCGAGGCTCAGGGGGCTGCAGAGAGGGTCTGGGTACAGGAAATTGGCAAAGTAGATGAGGAGATGGGAGGAATTTGTGAAGGTAAGGAAGCAGGAGTGGAGGAGGAAGGGTGGGGGAACAGGCTGGTGCAGCAACGGAGAGGTGCAGCTTAGTCTGAGAGCCAGGAAGGGAGGGCAGGAAAGCTCACATGGGCTTTGCTGTTGAGGCAAGGACGAGGGATGGGATGGGCATCTTAATGCTTTGGGAATGGAAATGGAAGACTTCTTAAGTCTCAAATGATATCCAGTGGGTGTTTCCTGAGCCAGGAGATGTCCCACCTTGGCCACCACTAGGAAAAAGAGCAGACAGAGATGGCAACTCTCTTTCTTCTTCTCTAAGTACTATGATTGTCAACAGCACAAAGGGAGTTTTTGAGGAAGAGATAGCTAACCAGTGAGAAGCATTGGCTAAATGGTTACTTAAGAAGATTCATTTTTCAAAGCCTGTGGTACTCATGCACTGGAACTAACAGTTTCCAGGTCCAATCTCCTGCTGGCGGGAGGACGCTGAGAAGTGCAGCTGACAGATGGGTGTGCTTGCAGCCAATCTCCCTGCGGTGCCCTGGCAATGTACGGTGCAGCGCAGTGGAAAAGCACCGTTCATGGAACAGACTGGAAACGAGAGCACTGACAGTGAGCTGTACTTGGACCAGCTCAGCCAAGCTGTATTTCTGCACTGCTTATAAAACCAGAATTCAATTTATACGTGGAGTTCCAGAGTATCATCAGGTAGAAAATAACAACATGGTCCTAAATCCTCTTCCCTCCTCTTCACGCAGTCATAGGGGAGGATGCTGCATTACCCCTCGATGCTATGGGTGAATTTCCTTAAGTTTTGTAAGCTGCCATTTGCATCCTTTCTTTCCCCTTTTCTATCACCACAGCTTATGACATGTTAACGTTGGTGACATTGTTCCCAGGTCCATGGGATGCCAGTGGGCATGTCCATCTTGCCTGGCGCTGCTGCAGTGAAGGACTGCAAACCCACATGTGCATTCACGTCTGTAATGGTTCAGAGACTCCAGAAGATCATATTAAATTAAATTAAGGAGAGTAAAATGTGTATCAGGGGCAATATGAGGTGATGCTTCATTTCCAGTGTCCCAACTTGTTAAAATAAAAAGCATTCATTCCAGTTGAATATTTATCACTAAATTTGAAGCAAAAGTAAAAATGCCCTTTGGTTTCTCTGCAAGAAAAGTAAAGCCTCATTGAAATCTCACCACGGAGGAATATTTTTAACATACAGAAAGTTTCCTGTTTTTAAAGGCAGTAATGCAAATTTGAAGTAAGACAATGTAAATTATAGAGTGACTTCAATGAGCTATTTTGTGACCTTGCGATCTTTAGAGCTATTGAAGGGAGTCAACCGTGCTTCTGGTGGGTGGCTGCGCATGGAACCGAAGGGAAATATGTTGTGGGGGTGAGGGTGCCTGGCTGCTGTGATGCATAAGTGACGATTTAGGGTTAGTGAGGATGTCTGTGTTGCCTTAGTGATGGCTTCCTGGGATTTTTTTGGTGGCGTTCACAAGAACTCGAACTGGGGCTTTGTTTTGCAAATCCAATGGTGGGGCGTGGGCAAATCACCCATATTTCCCTCTGCTGACTGACTGCCTCTGGTTGCTTCATCTGAATCCTGCTCAGTTTAGCTCATAAAAACCTCTGTTTATTGAAGTCTCCAGAACTGAGTACTGTAGCTTTTCTGGATGGGAATGGGATGAGGCAATACACAAACCCAAGAATCCTTGTGTTTATTTTGTATTTAAGAACTCGTCCAAGCCAGCAGCCAGCATCTGCCACTGCTTCTGTCTGCATGAGCAGCGGTTACCTTCAGCATGGACTCGCTGGCTCCTTCAGGCAGTATGCTGGTAATGGAAAGAAGCCTCAAACTGTTGTGTCCTGAGACAGCAGCCATCCCTGCTGCCTTCTCCAATGGGTCTGATGCCATGAGTGTGGGTGGCAGGCAGGTCCCCAGGAGCAGCCCCAGTGCCTGTGGATCATTGCAGCACAGCTAGCCTGGCCTGAAAGGCATCCATCCAGCTCTTCAGCTATTATTAACAAAGGAACATTTTTCAAAAAGACTTACAGTGTTTGTTTTAAGCTTTCAATTGACTGCTGTTTATATGATTATGTATGAATGAAGGAAGAAAAAGCTTAAAAAATGCCCCAGGTTCACCCACCATAGCATGGAAATACACCTCAACTGTTTACAAGTGCTCCTTGTTTTGTGTTCGGAGGCCGGATCTCTGACTTCCTTTTGGACTATTCTCCACTGGAAATGAGGACTCTCTGCCAAAATAGTCCACCTTTTCCTGCAAGATTTGGTATTAATAGTTCTGACAGAACATCTTGTTCCTATGCAGTACAGGAGTCTGTCTCGCAGTAGGTTCTGAATAGGGGTCCGGTGCAGCAGCAGAGCTGTTTTATTTTGAGATGAAATGTCTACTGCTTAAATGGAAGAAGCCGGAGTTTATGCTGCTCATAACCCACAACGTATCTCCAGAACTGGGAGGAAAGCACCAGTTTTAATGGTGCAGCAGATTGCTGTGCTCAGTTTCATTTAAAGAAAGGAGTGATTTTTATTAAAGCACAGTATGGCTTGCAGTGTGTTAGAAACACAGCATTCCAGTGCCCAGAGAGGGCTTCTCCCCTCCCCCTCCCCATGACACCAGAACTGTGCCCCCACACACCCCAGCCTGCCCTGAGCTCAGTGCTCCTGTATGCCTTGGCCGAAGCACCATTGGGCTCAGATGCTCTTGACCTAGCACACATAATAGGGCAATCCCAGACTTAGCTGAGGGCTGCTTTGGAAAAGCTTGTGACATCTCTTAATTTATTCTTTCTTGGTTTTCATTGTTTGATTTCAGTTGTTTTTCACTCGCAGTCACTGTGGCCATGACAGGGGATGAATGATCTTTGATAAGGGTTATTTGTTTCTTGTGGTAGGCAAAGAAATGCCATTTGTATTCTTGTGAGACTTTTCCCATCAGAGCTCAGTAATTGTTGCTGCAGACTGCAGTGCAGTGAGTGCCATGGCATTGTGTGCACCGGGACGCTGAGCGGCTCCTGCGTGTTTTAAGGCTATTTTCCTTAGCACTATATATCTGTGCTTCCTCGGTGGTTGCACACAATTGTTGCTATATATTATTTTATTTTTATAGCAACTAAACAATAACGTCATTTGTTCTCCTTGGCAAAGTTTTCTCTGCCTGTACATGAGATGTGCGTATCAGAAATATATTCTTTTTCCCCTTCTGCATTCAGAGCACAGCTCAGTATCGGGCTCGTTTAGGGAGTTCAGAGAACTGAGAAAATCCTGTAATCTCCTTTTTTTTTTTTTTTTCCCATAACAACTTAATTTCCCCTAAATTAATGGAATGCCTCAAACACTCGATTTGGGCAGGCTTCAAACAGCTGCTGCTACATGCCATAGAAAACAGGCCGTGATTGTAAGCATTTGTAGACGTTTGTGATTTTTGTCCCCGTTTTCTTCTCAAGACATACTCCTTGCCTCCGTGCCATTACCATGGTGGGGCTGTGCTGCTGCTCCACAAGCCTAACTGAGTTCCCACGTCAAACAGAAACTTACTTTGTACCCATTGACTGAGCAATGTCGGGAAGGAGAAACTTGGGAGAGTTAGAGCTGAGACCATAAAATTTGCTTTAACAACGACAAAGACCTAATCCTCTTTTCCTATCTCAAAGTTTTACTTATAGAGAAGCTTTTGTAAAGAAAACAACCCAATAATTACAGCCAGCATCCAGTGCTGCTGGAGAGGGAATGTGAGGGAAATAACGAAACGAGGGCAGGAAGGGGTGCTCTGTGCTGCTGGTAGCTCTCAGATTGCTTTGCTGATTCTGACCTTGTTTCTCGAGAGGACGACAACTCAGGATGAAAGCAGACAAAGCAGAGAGGGGGGCAAAGGGAAAATAAGAGGATGCAGGCTCTGTCTGTGCCGTTGGCAGCTCAGTTATGACAGCTGCAGCAGCGTCATGGAAACGACAGCATTTCAGCACCATGCCCACGGTCCCATGCTTCACCTGGCTGCATTCCCCAGCTCCTGCCTGTCTCCAGGCTTGCCTGCTGATTGGAAGAAATGCAGGTGGCTGCATGAAGGACAGATTTGTCTCATCACAATAAGCAATAGAAGCATTTTTCTCCATGCTGTAAATGAGAAGATGCAGAGCAGGGGGAAACCTGCTGCTGGCAGTTTGTGATCGGGAGAAGGGAAGCCCTTGTATGGGTGCTTTCATAGAATCATAGCATCACAGAATCAGAGAATCACAGAATCATTCTGGTTGGAAAAGACCTCTAAGATCATTTAGTCTGGCCATCAAACCCTCCCCACCATGCTCACTAACCCACATCCCTCAGTGCCACATCTCCACATTTCTCCAACACCTCCAGGGATGGTGACTCCACCACCTCCCTGGGCAGCCTGTGCCAATGCCCCACCACTTCTTCTGAGAAAAAAAAATTCTCAATACCTGATGTGAGCCTTCCCTGGCACAACTTAAGACCATTACGTCCCATCCTATAGCTGTTACACAGGCAAAGATGTCAACCCCCACCTTGCCACAACCTCCTTTCAGGCAGTTAGAGAGAGCAGTAAGGGCTCCCCTGAGCCTCCTCTTTTCCAGACTGAAAAATCTCAGTTCCCTCAGCTGCTCCCCATAAGACCTGTGCTCCAGACCCTCACAGCTTCACTGCCCTTCTCTGGATGTGCTCCAGGGCCTCGATGTCTTTCTTGTAGTGAGGGGCCCAAAACTGAACACAGTACTCAAGGTGCGGCCTCAGCAGTGCTGAGTACAGAGGGATGATCACCTCCCTGCTCCTGCTGGCTGCGCTATTTCTGGTACAAGCCAGGACGCCACTGGCCTTCTTGAGCATCTGGGTACACTGCTGGCTCGTGTTCAGACAGCTGTTGACT
Source organism: Gallus gallus (assembly GCF_016699485.2). Taxonomy (NCBI): domain Eukaryota; kingdom Metazoa; phylum Chordata; class Aves; order Galliformes; family Phasianidae; genus Gallus; species Gallus gallus. The sequence goes on along the minus strand of NC_052533.1, from coordinate 128,614,246 downwards.
AATACCTCCAAATCCTTTTCCTCTGTGCAGCTTTCTGGCACTCTGCCAAGCAATGCATGGGTTTGTTGTGACCAAAGTGCAGGATTGAGCACTTGGTCTTTTTGAACCTCATCCTGTTGGTCTCAGCCCAGTGATCCAGCCTGTCTAGATCCCTCTGGAGCGCCTTCCTACCTCCAGTCAAACCAGCACTCCTCCCCAACTTGGTGTCATTTGCAAACTCACTGAGGGTGCACTCAATGCCCTCATTCAGGTAATCAATAAAGATATTAAATAGGACTGGCCCCAAAACTGACCCGAAGGAACAACCACTAGTGACCAGTCATCAGCTAGATTTAACTCCACCACCACTCTCTAGGCCCAGCCATCCAGTCACTTTTATACCCACAGAAGAGTACATCTGTCTAAGCCACAACCTGCCAGCTTCTGGAGGAGTATGCAGAGGGAGACGAAGCACACAGTGTTGGGCCACCCCTCGGGGTGCATTTGAGACCTGTGCATGTAGAAAGATGCAAGCCTGAATTATCCCCTTTTCGTACTCATGTCTGAAAAAGTAACATCTACTTTTTTTTATAGTTAGCAGCACCTAGCAGAAAAGAATGGCATTTTGTAATTTGTAGCTTTTTATAAACTAGAGCTATGTTTGCAACCCTCTGTACATTTATCTCATCATTTCTCTCTCCTCAAAGTGCTTTTGAGCAGCGCAGCATGACCAGATACTTCATACAACACTCCAGAGTGTTCTGGTTGTAAGGACAAGAGCCCATCACACTCCGATTTCACTGGGAGCCAGGCTGAGCCTGCAGAGCCAGCAGCTGGATGCAGCAGACCGATTTTACAGAATAGCTGTGGGGCTGGAAGAGGAGCACTGTCTGCAGTAGTTGTCAGAAGCACCAAAGAAGCTTTTGGTAGAGACCAGCCAGCGGCCTCACAACCACTCCCCTTCAGCTGAGCTGTATTCCCGAAGCCAGACTCCTCTTTGCTGTCTGTATCCCACGAGATGCAAATAGTTCTGCAGCATGGCTACTGGGTGATGCTGTTAACTCAGTATTTTAAATGGCATTTTTATTTCAGTTAGATGGCAAATCTAATTGGGACCTCCTCTGGTATAATAATGAAACATAAATGCCACTTATTTTTGTTCTCCATATGGAGGGGATATGCTCTGACATATGCGCGGTGCTGCTCAGGTGGGTGGGACTCCAAGGCTGTTGGCATTGCTTGGTGATAGAAAGACAGTTTTTGCTTCATCCTGAATGTCTGCAAAGGAAATGGCCTTACGGGAACAAAAACAAAGCAACCAAACAATCCTTTCAGATTTGTGTTGTCTGTGTGAAGTTTAAAAGTTCCAGCTGTTTCCAAGAGCTAGGAGACAGAGAAAACAAACAGGAGAATGTTGAAATTTCTCTTGTGCTGAAAAGGCGAGGTGGTGGTGTGCCTGAAGCACCAGGGGCCCATGTTCCCAGACATGAGCTGTGAGAGGGTCGAAAGCATGCTGAGTGAAAGATCCCATGCTAAATTCCTTGTGCTCAGTGCAGCAATTCTCACCTGCCATGTTACAAGCTGCTGCTGGGGGTCATGGAGGAGCTTGGTGGAAGTAAGGTGCCTCTCCCACCATCCATGTGTGGATGTCAGAAACCCATCTGCTTGTGATAAATGATTTTTTTTTTTTTTTTTTTTTTTTTTCAGAATGGCTTTAGACTGAGATTCTGCTCAGGCAGACTGAGTAGTGCAAAAGGCTTTGACAGGCTTTGAGCTATACTGGCTAAATTGTGTTTCCTTCTGGCTTTTTAGAACTGCGCTGTGAACAGTGAAAGCTGCCCTGGATACAAGTGTTTTGCACAAAACCCAATGAGGACTGTTTTCCCACTGTGTGTGGGAGATGTGTGCCCACCCCGTGTGCCTGCAACACTGCATTACTCTGCATTGCACTGGGCTGCAAGGGTTGTTTGAAGGCTGGTCAGCACCAGGGAAAGCAGTGCTACTGGAAGATCTGGGATGAGATGTAGAGCTGGATGAGATGTGGTAGAGCCTGGCAGTTGGTAGGCAAGACAGGGAGGATGGTCAACATCAGCTACTTGGGAAAGGGCAAAGCTGGCCCAAAGGCACCAGCGTATAAGCTACCATAAATAAAGCAGCCTACAGTTTAGGAGGAAGGCAGGAAGTATCAACAAGCCTAAGTTGTTCTAAGATGTAACAGAGGTTTTTGCAAAGATCCCGTAGTGGTCTTGGCTGCAATAGAAGGATATAGACTTGCTGACTTTCTGTCATGCAGCTGGTTTCTAAATTTCAAGTAATACATGCAGCAATGTGCTAATGATGCAAATATATTTGGATATATTGCCGTATGCTATGTGCTTGAATCACTTGCCCTCCTTCTACATATATGTCAATTTGTGCATAGATGTGCATGTGTATGCAGACAGGAGGAAAAAATGAAGGATATCACATCCAGAAGTGTTTATAGCCTATAATTAACATCACAGTTTTAACCCCCATCTGCTTCATTGAGTGTCCTTGTTTTAACAGTAATAAATTCTTGTTTGATGTAACACTCTGCAGCTGAGAACAAGGGAAAGCAACCATATCCTGCATGGCTTCTACTGTGTGCACCGTAAGTGCTGCTGAGTGCAGTGGTTTTCCATCTGCTGGTCTCTGAGAGGTTTAGATGCTGTCATCAGTCATTAGCCCAGCAGGTCACTCTTATTTCCTTGTTCAATCCTTTTAAAATTGATTTATATTTTACTGCACACTTGCTTCTTTTCCCAGGAGTGGGTGTTCTTTCTGCAGTGTGAGAACATCCCATAGGTAGAGTCAAAGATTTTCTGGTGAGGAAAAAGGACTCCTCTGGCTCCAAGTTAAGCTTTTTCTCACAGATGTTTTTTGAACAGTCTTTGTGTTTCTGCAGCAGGTGCTGGGAACTCAAAACTTGGCAGAGAACCCTCTTCTTGTTCATCTCTTCTTTAGCTGACTGGTGAAAAATGCAGTGTGTTGGATATTTGTCATCTGTTATTTAATACGTGGTTTAAGATCATCCTTCTCAGATGAGGTCGGCTGAGAACTGGCTGAGTGGCAGAGCTCAGAGAGTTGTCATCAGTGACATGGAGTCTGGCTGAAGACCTGTAGCTAGCAGTGTTCGGGCCAGTGCTGGGTCCAGTCTTGTTCAACATCTTCATCAATAACCTGGTTGATGGGATAGAGTCCACCCTCAGCAAGTTTGCTCCTGATACAAAGCTGGGAGGAGTGGCTCACATGCCAGAAGGCTGTTCTGCCATTCAATGGGACCTGGACAGACTGGACAGCTGGGCAGAGAGGAGCCCAACAAGGTTCAACAAAATCAAGTGCAGAGTCCTGTACCTGGGAAGAAATAACCACGTGCATCAGTACAGGCTAGGGGCTGACCTGCTGGAGAGGAGCTCTGCAGAGGACATGTGAATCCTGGTGGACAACAGGGTGACCATGAGCCAGCAGTGTGCCTTTGTGGCCAAGAAGGCCAATGGTACCCTGGGGTGCATCAAGAAGAATGTGGCCAGCAGGTCGAGGGAGGTGATCCTCCCCCTCTACTCTGCCCTGGTGAGGTCGCATCTGGAGCACTGTGTCTCATGCTGGCCCCCCAGTTCAAAAAAGACAGGAAACTACTGGAGAGAGTCCAACAGAGGGCCACAAAAATGATGAGGGGCCTGGAGCATCTCCCATATGAGGAAAGGGTATGAGCTGGGACTGTTCAGCCTGCTGAAGAGGAGACTGAGAGGGGATCTGATTAATGTTTATAAATACGAAAGAGCAGGAGGCAACTGGATGAGGCCAGGCTGTTTTCAGTGGTGTGTACTGATAGGACAAGGAGCACTGGCCAAAAACTGGAACACAGGAAGTTCCACACAAATATGTGAAAGAACTTCTTTACTGTGAGGGTCACAGAGCACTGGAGCAGGCTGCACACAGAGGCTGTGGAGTCTCCTTCTCTGGAGATATTCAAGACCCGTCTGGATGCTTTCCTGTGTGATGTGACCTGCTGTAGGGAACTGCTGTAGCAGAGAGGTTGGACTCAATAATCTCTAGAGGTCCCTTCCAACCCTGGCAATTCTGTGACTCTTGAATATGTGCTGAACCTCTCTCTGACTGCTGTTTCACCCTTGAGTCCTTGGCCAGGGCTGTGCTGGTGGAAGACTTGAATGGAATTGTGGCTTCTCCTGTATAGTATATTCACAGCAGAAAGAAAGTGCTGCATCTGCAAAGGTGTCCTTACTTCTGAGTTGTAACCACTGCAGGAGAGCAACTGCATCCTTGGGGATGTTGATGTCTGCTGCTGGGGAAAGCACGGGGCAGGGTGAAGCTCGGTGCTTAGCCCCGTTGGCTGTAGAAATTACTATGAAGTCAGCAAAATATTTAACAATATCTTTCATCTGCGTGGACATGTCTGCTAACTAATGAGCTGTGTGCAGGACACTGCTAAAGGGATTTAAAGATTAAAATCAAAAGCATCGGCCTCTGGGAAAAAATTGGATCCAAGATAAGGTGTTCCTATTTAGAAGCTTGTCTGGAGAGGGAAGAGAGAAGATGGAAGACATAATCTTCCAGTGAGACTTACTTTTCCTAACTGCCATTAATTCAGTTGCTCATTTTTTTATGTGGTGTAAATCTACAGCAGGATATGCTTTGTGCTTATCTGATAAAACTGAGGTAGAATCAAGCTTGTTTCTCTGCAGATAAGAATAGAGGACTTAGAATATTTTTCCAAATAAATGAATAATGATGTTTTCTGAATAGTTATAAGGTTCATTTAATGTTTGGACATCGCTGCGTTTATTACAGTGCTGGTAATGTTTTGTTGTTTTTCTTCTTCCCGTGATGTGTTACTCCTATCCTGCTATTTTTCTACTATTTTGCCAGCTCTCTCCCGGAGCAGGTTTCTCTGGAGAGTGTTTATCTTTCAATTAGCAAACTTTTCTTTGCAGCTCTACTGATTAATTTATTTTGCCGAAGCATAGAACTGTTTGAATGCACAGCACGGCAAATGTAGGAGAGAAGCAGCAGAGACACTTCAGAACAAAGAAAAGCAAGCATTTTTATCCAGGTGCTCTCCTAGAGTCTGAGCCAAAGCCTTTGGCAAGTACTTCCAAGGGCAGGTTGCTAGCTTGGCAAATGTGGTGATCCTGCACCTTGTATCATGTGCTGTGGTGTCACCTCCTGCCCAGGATCTGCGTAGAGCCTCTGAGGGTCCTTTTGCATACATTACTTGCCAATTACACTGACAGGGAAATTAACTGCAGCAAGGCCAATGGCCTGATTTAAAAAGACATTGTAGTGTCTTGCTGTATGCCTATGAATACCTCGGAAAGTTCCTACACATTTCCTGCAGATGGGATGGACGTCCTTGAGAGAGATTCACTGACTGCATACCCAACCTCTGGCCTTATTCTCAACCATCCAATGCTGTGTGCTCACCAAGGCTTTGGTAGGAATGGTGTGCTGGACAGAGGTGCTTCCCTGGTTCTTAGGACCCTTGGGAGCTTCCCCCAGGCCTTCTGCTCCACCACCAATGCTAGGTCCAATCTCTTCTGGTCACCATTCTTCCCAGCACCATGATTTTTCTTAGGCTACTCCTACAGACACCCCTTTACAGCACTGTGCTTGTGCTGCAGACTTCAGCAGTGTGGCCACTCATTACTTTCATTTACCACCAGTATTTCTTTCCCCAGGACATGAAATGTGTCTCCCAGCAAGCCAGGCCCTGCTGGCTGAGATGGAGGCTGCAGGCTGTGCTGGCAAAGTGGGCACCTTCTGGCCTCAAGCTACTCATTTCAGGGACATCACAGCCACAACTACCCTACCTGTCCACAGGTTCTGGAGTGGTCACCAGCATTTATCATCCTCTTCATTTCCCCCCGAGGTATTATAAATAGTGGCACTCCTTTTCTAGAGCAGTTTGCAACACTCCTCATCTCTGCTTTAAAGTTACTTTGAGTAAACAACCTTATTTTAACAAAGCAGATGGAAAACTTTTTATAGCTGTTGAGGCATTGGCAACGTGTGCACACCTCTGTTCCACAGTACTGTTCTCTGCTGCACTAAGGAAATGTCCAAAGCTACTAAGTGTTGGATTTAACCCCATCCCATCTCAGGAACAGCAAAGCACCATGACGGTAATATTCATAGAATCATAGAATCATAGAATGGCCTGGGTTGAAACAGACCATAATGATCACCTAGTTTCAACCCCTGCTATGTGCAGGGTCACCAATCACCAGGCCAGGCTGCCCAGAGCCACATCCAGCCTGGAATATTGCTGAATTAGTTTTAGAACTGCTCCAGAAGTACCATCGAGTGTCTTGTATTGGCTTCTCTTGCTGCTCCTTAAGAGCTGTTATCTGAAAACTAAAAGTACAGCAAAGCCATGGGTCTTCCTTGGGAGCAACACTGGAAAACATTGGTGTTCAGGAATGTGGTATGTACCCACCTTCTGTCTTGGCCTGACTGTTGCCACCTCCCAGCCATGAGATGATGCTGACCTTGCACTGGAGCCTCAGCAACGGCACTTGGACAATTGCTGCTTTTGAAGAAGTGCCCTCCTGTAGTGTAGGACACTTGGTGCTGGTGGCACTGTAGGGGACGGTGTCCCTTTTTCACAGAGGGCAGTTGCAGGTTTCTTTTTCTTCTCTGTTCCTGTAGAACTATATTCTGAGTAAAGGAGGCTGGTGCTGAGTGAATGTGCTATATATGAATGCCTGGTGGGTTATTTTAGTTTACCTCAATACACAGGTTATTCTTAATTAGCTAACACTGTTTCTATCACAGAAACCCCCCAAAATAAAACTCTAATACCTTGACATCAAAAATCTGTTTGTGCAGCCAGATGTGCTGACGACAGTCTGGCTTCAGAGCTGTGATGAGTCTTTTTGCAGGGACACTCAGCCTCAGCTTTTTCTGGGTAAGTGGTGTCCTGGGTGACTGCAGGTCCATCAAGAGGACCTTCAGCTTCATGAAGTGCCTGTGTAGATTTTGGGATACCTCTCATGGGCTGAAGCTTCTGCCACGAACACTCTTCCTGTCATTGATCTGGACCATTTCAGCTAGAGGATGGTTCTGAGGTGACACAACCCTCTTGTCCAGGCTGAAGTCCCTTTGATGCCTCCATGAGATAGCATTTTGAGCCATGAGAAAGGTGTGTACAACACCATTACATGCCAGAACAAAATCCTCACGTCCTCCCATCCTTGCTGCTCTACCATGAGTGACTGGGGACTATCAGCACACTATGGATGTGATCAATATTGTTGAAACTCAAGGCTCTATCTGCTCACCTTCAGAGGATTTGGAAGCCACTGAGTGACTGTTAGGAGAGGCACAGAAGTGTGAGGTGCAGAGGCAGCTTTGCTGAGCTATGCTGGGGTGGAGGGCTGGGTGTTGTGCTCTTGAAAGAAATAGGGCAATGAGGCAGCGAGGAGACAGCAAAGCACCAGGCTCAGGCACACAGGCAGGGTGGCCCTGAGCAAGAGCCAGAGAGCACCCTGAAGGGCTTCTGCCAGGAAGGGGTGCAGAATGGGTGGAACTGGAGCATCTGAGGACAACACAGACGCCAGCAAATGCAGCGCTGAGTGCACTGTGCCACACGTCCTCTTCAGGGCTGCTTTTCTGAGGGGTTCAGGCAAAGCTCTTGAAGGATCGCAGGTCCTGGTAAGTAACCTGCTTAGTGTCTGCTCCGAGAGCTGATTTGTGGAATCAGTGTGAGTCTTCATCATGCTCCTGGGGGTGGTGTGGGGACAGCTCAGCTGGGCACCATTTGCGTGGTGTGGGTCTGGAGGTGCTTAAGTGGGTGAAGCATCATTAGGTAGTGTCCAACCAAACCCATCTCTCATAGAACTACATCCATAGGAGATACAGCTGACATTTGGGTCCATTACAATGATTTCAGCTTCAAACCCTGAGGGGGAACATCTCTGAGGATTCTGAGCTCTGCTGGAGACACAGAGAAGAGCCTGTTCCTTCTAGGTTGGGTTTCTGGAGTGAGTTAATCACCTGGGCAGATCGTGTTTGAAGGGAAAAACAAAGGGGAGGATGAATAAAACATTGTTATTTTCTCATGCGGAGTAGCTTGAGGTAGTTTTCATGTTTGGTTTCTTGCCCATCACAGAAACATTCATGAATTTCCAGCTTTGTCAGGAAAGTATTACTTTTTTTTCACTGCTGATTACCCCCTCCTGGTGTGAACCGCATAATTTCTTACTCAGAAGAAGATTATTGTAGCCATTTATTTTCTGGTTAAAATGGTGTAAATAAAACAATTACACCAAACTGATTGAATTTTCTCTTTAATGCATGAAGCACAGATGCTGAATACAGAGTTCATAAAAAAAAAAATGTTCCAAATCTCCAATGAAATTTATTCTAGAATATGATCAATAAAAAATATATATTTCTTTCTATTTGTCTGGGGAGAAAAATGCAGCAAGGCTATATGCTGTATGTTAGTCCACATCATATTAGGAATTCACGCAAGATAATGAGTTTCTATTCTGTGCTAAGCGACGCAGGATTGTCCCTTCATTTCCAACAATGGCCTTTTAGTGCTCAAACTAATTATTCCCACTGATAAGGAGCCACGGGGATGATGAGTGGCAAATGATGGTGCTGATGCTGTAAGGGTAGCGTTGCTTCTTTACGTTTGAAAATAAGGAAGCAAAGAGGAGGCTGAATAGGAAATCTCTGGTGTTGGTTGCTTCTGGGTTGGGGACAAGAGCAGAGAGCACCGATCCAGCCACTGCAGGGTTGTGTGAGTGAGCAGAAATCTAACTTGTTTTGAGCACACGATTACACGTCTGCTTTGCTTCTCTGATGAAGGCTTATATGGCTCAGCTCTGCTTCTTTTGATGTTAATTTAATTCTCATCGGCCTTTTGTTGTAGCTCAGGGCAACAGGCAGCAGTTTCTTGCAGGATAATAAATAGCATGCAGCCACTCTGCTGCTGCACAAAACCCACGTTGAGTGGCTTTTTTACAACTGTGGTGAGGCTGAAAATGCCACCCTCTGCTTTCCTACAGGCAGAAGCGTGGAATCCCTTCACTCGCGTTGGAACTCCCTTTAGTAAGTCAGGACGTGAAAGTCACTCTCTGTGATAGGTTTCTGGGGACATTTCAGGCACATTTCCTCTGCCTGTTAATGATGTGAGAAGCCTTCCTAACATAAATTTTGCCCAAGTGTTTAATGGACTCAGGAAGCGGCAGCTTGTGGTGAGCCTTCTGGTGAGCAGCTCTGGTGCTGCCTGGTGTTGCTGGGCTATATAGAGTAATTCACACCTAAAACATCTTTGCTTTGGGTCACTCAGGGCTGATTAGTGTGAAATAATTCAAGTGGTAAAGTAGACACATCACATCTTGCCTTTCCCTGGGCAGCCGGGCCTGATGGGTGGCAACCCTGCCCATGGCAGGGGGTTGGAGCTCAATGACCTTTAAGGCCCCTTCCAACCTGAACCACTCTGTGATTCTACGATTTCCACTCCTGATGGGTGTATTTTTTGGATGTTCTTTTGGTTTTCTTCCTGCTCAGCAAATGACATACACATACATCGCTATGCACATTCTCTCTGCTCTCTACCAGCAGTGTCATTTCATTTTTTGCTTTTTTTTGAGAACTAGAAAGTCCACTTCCATCCAAAGGGACAATGTTCAAACATGTTTTTGCCATTAATAAGGGCATCATTACTGTGCATTTTTCCAGTAGCTGCAATCAGCTCTCACACTGCTTAAAAAGCCTTACACAAAATATGTGAGATAATTAACATTTTACCCACAGTGAGGTTGGAGAAATTGAAGTTTTCCTGGGCCACCTCAGTGGTAAAGGACACAGCTCAGCACTGCCTTGTGCCAGGGCATCCTGACCTGCCTGGAGCCTGACAGGATTAAACTAAGAAGCTTTCCATTTCCAGTCTTTTGCTCATCTAATGGCCTGGACTCTTACAGGAAGCTGTTTCACCACTTTCAGACGCCTTACTTAATGGAATGATTTCCATCAAATCGCTTTATTGCTCTTACAAGTCAGTGTGCAAAATGTACAGAAGAGGCTGATGACCTCCATGGGACATGCAGCAGCCTGAGGGGCACAGGGTCTGCAAGAAAAGTCCTCTGGGCAGTGGCAGAGCTGTGGGGTCCATACTGCTCTTCCCAAAGAGATCATTCATGTTTATAAATGTTCAACTCTGGGGTTAATTACAAGCATTTTGCTTAAGTTATAGAAGCAGCAAAAGCCTTACCCTGCATTGCCCAAAGGGGTGCAGATGCATTAAGGATGAGAAGAGCTTATTGTTCGCCCTGGCCAGTGAAGTTTGCAGTCATTTGGGCTCTTCTGTCAGGCAATTAAAATGATGGATTTGGGTGTTTGATGAAAACTTTGTTACATACAAAGAGTACATACATGGGCTGTTTTTTCCCCAGAGGGAACAGGAATGAAGCAGAGGCTACAGGTCCGCCTTTGGCTGCTGGCAGCTCTTCAGCAGGAGAGCTTACTTGCTTTGCCTTGCTTTCTCTCTAAGGTATATTCCCAGGTCTTCCCTTTCTTCTCTTTGACTCCCTGATACCCCATAAGGTCTCCTATACTTCTGGCATTTCTCATCCACCTGTGTGTGATCTGGGTTTTCTGTGGGCCCTTGTTTCTCTTACAGGACCCCACAAGTTCTGACTGCATTGATGCTCAGTGAGGATGAAGGCTCACACTCACACAGGTCTCAGCCACAACAGACCTGCAAGTACAGCTCCTGTTTGGAGCTGGATTTACCCAGAAGCAGCAGGGATTGCTCATTTCCATGGGAGCTGAATCTGAGCTCCCCACATGCCTACACTGGCAAAAGCATCATTTTTCAGGCATGTTGTCCTCTTGCATTAGTCCCACACGTGCTTACACTTACTGACACTCAGCCCGTCCATCCTTTCTCCGAAGACCCATCCCCATGAGCAGCCAACCCTCTCCTTCCTCTCCCTAAGACCACATGCCTTCCTCTTGCTCATGCACTCAAGCCATCACCCACTGCCACCTACCCAATCCCTCACCCCTTCCCCTGCACTCCATCTCAGCCAGTTGCTTCAGTAGCTCAGGAATTACTCATTTCTCACTCTGTAAACAGTCTTTCCTCTGGTGGGGTGCTGGGGCTGAGTGTTGCAGGCTGAATACATTCTCACCTCCCATGGAACCAAACCAGCAGCTCCATCCCTTGCTTCTCCTGTCAGTCACCAACCACAAGTCCCAGCTGCACAGGCTCTGCTAACGCACCAGCAGCCCTTCTCCTCCTCCTCCCCCAGGGAGGCAGGCTGCCCAAACCTGCAGTCATTGTGCACATAAAGTAGGTCATCTGTTGTATGAGGAGGCAGCTTGGGAAGTTTGCTTTGCTGTCTGCCTGCCAGGCGTGGTAGCAAGGGCTGCACTGGTCCTCATCTGAGGACACGTAATTACACTGCATTCTAACATTTTTCAGCATTGTCTTTTTTTTTTTTTTTTTTTAAACATGACCTCTTTCTTTAATTCATCACTAAAAATATCTTTTTATTCTCTGCTCTTTGTCTCTTAATTTTGTTGGGAAGCATTCTATAGTATAACTCATTTTAAATGTGTCCCAAAGCCACTGAATGTGCAGAAAAAAGGAAAGATAAGGGATTATATCACATGCACAACTCAAAGTCTTTCTATCCCAGCACCATCTCTCCTGGGCTGATGCGTCTCTGGGAAATGGAGAACCATGAAATAGTCAGAAATGGAATAATCTATGCATTAAGAATGAGAGTTTCAAGCTGCTGTTTCACGATGGTTGACATGTCCTAAAGCTTGCGGCTTTATTGAGGTGTGTGTGCAAAGAGTGGGAGAAAACCATGCTGCCTATGCTAGGGCTTCAGTTCTGCAGTCAGATGGTGAGCACCACATCACCATGTCTGGCCAAGGAGCCCCAGCAGCACTGATTACTGAATCAGTAGGCACTGCTCTGCTGGGAGCCTGCTGTGGAACTGCTGAAAAGCATTTAACAAACTTGGAAGATGGATTTCCATTGCCCTGTTATTCACATCTCTTTCTAAGCGTTTGCTCTCTGCCTGCTCTGCCTTTCTCCACATGGGCAACCTCATCTCCCCACAGACAACCTTTGAGCCTCACTGCCTCTCTGCAAGCCCTCTTCTTTACAGTGCCCCCTTGTTTTTCATTCTACATCAAACTCATCTTCTTTTGTAAATCATGGCTTCTCCCTGTCATTGAACATCTGATCTGGAAGTTCAGCTTTGTAACAGCTGAGGAGATGTGAATAGTAGATGTGCTCAAAGATGAAAGGGGGAGAGAAGCAGTTGGCCGTACTTCTGTGCTACCATCAAGAATGTACATAGCATCTTTGACTCAGTTTTCCGCAGTGCTGTGTAGAGAAATGTCGATGGTATGAATTGAATTATAATGCTTTTGTGAAAAGAGAAAAATGAATGCTTACCACATCAAACATTTGGCTGGAAGGTCGGTTATACACAATTCTTACTTTTTTTTTAATCCTAAGGAAATATCATTACAAGGCATGCTCAAAGTAGAAATCGTCGTAACACAAGAATAATGCAATTCCCGATGTCTTCAGAGATGGTCAATATGCTGCTCATTGCAGGTTGCCATAGAGATGCAATATTATTTTCTTAGCTCAGTGATGTGCACTGAATTCTAATACATTTATAGGAATGGTGCAAGTTAGTGTAAGTCTTTGCAGATCCAAAAAAGCTTTTCTTGCTCATCCTTCAAATAGCATTTGAAATAAAGGGTTTGTCTGATGCACAGGTTCTTCCAGTTTGAGTAAATGTGGATACAGAATGACATTATGAAACCTATGCAACTGTTTTTAAATAGTCTGACAGGTTTTTGAAATTTGCTTTTGGAGGACTGTGTTGCACACTGTTGCACGGGCTTTGCTAAAATGGGATGTAAGAGGAAAGGGTGAAAGAGGGTGGTGCAGAAAGCAAAACTGTAGCATCCCAGCCCACAAATGTTTGCAGTTCCTTTCACATGGCCTGGGACTATGTATGGCCAACTGGTCTCAAGGAGCTCGTGAGCAATATTCAGCTATCAATATGAGGTGAGCCCCAGGCTTGCTGGATAATACCCATATCCAGTATGTGGCTTTCCGATCTCATTCAGCTGGGGAGATCCAGGAGGAGTGATATGTCCAGTGTGGTGGACGGTGGGGAAAAGGCAGAGGATGCAGAGATGCAGCATGGCTGCAGGTACCAAGCGCCTTCACCAGGGGAAATGAGGGAGAAAGGAAACGTCTGTGTTTTGTCAGAGCTGGCAGTTTGGTTTGGGCATATTTCTGTGAGCAAGTCTTAGAGGAGAACAAGAAGAAAGCTTGAACGGCTGAAGGAGCATCACTGTGGTCTGGTTTGTTTGTTTGGTGGGGAAGGTATGTTTTGTTTACTGAAATAATGCATGCATGCCTGGCAAGTGTGAAGAGGCTGCAGACGTCTGTTGCTGAAATGCTGACTACCCGTCTGCTTCGCCCTCCTGGAAGCGCTGCTCACTGAAGTACTCCGGATCATTTTGCACTGTAGTGGTTACCAACCTACAGACCTTGAACGGAGCAGCCATAATAACAGTATTTAACTTGTCAAGAGTGATTACCAGAGGTGGAAAACAAAATTGGGTATAACATTAAAGTCGCTGCCAGAGACTGAAATGCTGAGGCCGCCTGCTCCTGTCCCTTTCCTAGGAACAGCCTGGATATCACCTCCAGACAAAGCTGAGCCCCTTTGACCGTGCTGGGGACACTCCTTCTTGAGGAAGGCCTGTGTACTCCCAGCCAGCTTGAAGGATGTGGCATCTCCTCTGGGACCAGCACAGGCTGCCCTGAGGTTCCCTGCAGATCCTGGGTGCACTCCTGACCACTTTCGGAGCAAGCAGAGGTGGGAAGTTACTGAACATAATTTCAGCAGACTTGGACTGGGCAAATATACGGAAAATATAAAAACATACCAACAGGCCTCCTTCTCTCCAGATTTGACCAACACTCCTCTCATCACCCTGCCCAGCAGGGAGGTGGCTGCCCACCATTCTGCTCCCATAAGGCGGATGCTGACCCCATTCAGCAAAGTCCTCTGCAGAGCTGCCCTGCCATGGACTAAAGCTTGCATTTCACTAAGCCATTTTTCATCTAGGTCGTTGTGCTGTTTTACGTCCGTGTACTCCCTTCTCAGTGCATGCAGTGACAAATAGCAGGTGACAGAGCCTTGGCACAGTCCTGGCCACAGGGCTGAGGAAGGTGCTTCTCTTTTTGTAGAGGAAGAGCTTAATGCTTGATGAAGGCTTTTCTCCAGTGGTTTTTTAGTGTGAGTAGTTGTTCAGGGCCAGGGATGCTTGCTCAGGGATGGCAAGTCCCACTGGGGCTGCACAGCATCCCTGTCAGGGAGAGTTCAGCACAGTCACCTCTTGAGAGCCAATGGCAGGGGACGAAGTCAAGTCTCCCTGCTGGCATGGATCACAGAAGCACAATACTCACTTCCTGTGCAAGGAGGTGCACACAGCCTGTATCCATGCTTTGCTTTTGTGCAAGGCTCAGGGCAAGACACTCCTGTGGGCCACAGTGCCCCAGGCCCCAGGAAGCGTGTGAGTGTGTAACAAGAGGTCAGTGGAGCTGCCTCTGTCTGTGCTGTGCAAGGCAGGTGTTATTGTGTCTCCTTCTGCCAGGATGCAGTGGTTCAGGGTGCTGAGCACTCTCACTTCCTGTCAATCTGAACTCAAGGTGCTCAGAGTATTGCAGGGTAGAGTTTTGATCTGATTAATTGATACAATTCTTATTTGGTAACTATTTTCCTAAATAGCAAGCGATGGTCACGCAGCTCTGAACCACACTGGCTGCTGTACCGTGCCTGCAGCTGTTCCCTGCAGGCTGAAAGCAGCCTGGCTGGAGAGATGAGGAAATAAGTGCATTTTATTCCAGATCACACAAACGTTTTGGGAGTGATGTTTCTCTCCCTCATGTCCAGCCTCGTGCCCCCTCTTCTCCGAGCCAAACTTTCTTCCTAATTGGCTGGCAGACATGGTTCATGCTCTCTGAAATTTGTATATGACGTACAAAAAATCTCAGGTCTGGCCCTCAGTGAGACAGTGGAGAAGCTGTGTTTGGTTTTGATATCTGGAAGCTCTTGGTCATTAGACCATTGTTTCGCTATCTTAGAATTGCTGTCCTTTGTCTAATTATTTATACAGCAACTTATAATTCTCTCATCATTTACTGCCAGGATAGTAAATGGTTAAAAGGTTGGGCTCAATCTGGGCTGTAAGTGTAGACATGATGCCAAACTTCCTGTTTCTTTAAAAAGCTTTAATTTGTATCAGCTCATTTGACTTCCTTTGCAGATAATATCAGCCCACTACATTTTATATAGGGAGGGAAGCACTGGCAGTGCCTGGACCCTAGCATTGCTTCATATCGGATTGCAGAGTTTGTTTACATTTTCTCTCATGAAGCCATCTGCTAAGAGGATTCTTGACTTTTTGGTGGGCTTTTTTAGTAGCAATCTGATTCCAAAGGATGAGGCTTAAAACATTTGAAACCCCAAGGTGAGAGTTGGCACGTCTTTGCTGCAGGGAGTTAAATTCAGTTGTACTCCAAAGGGTTATTAACACTGAAAATATTTCAGGAATGCAGAGTCGGGTTTGCAAGACCCACATGACCGAACAACATATTTTTCTTCCTCATAACGCTTGTTTGAAGAAGAGCTGTGCTTTCCTACTCTGGAGCCTGCGAAGCACCCAGCAGCTCACGGGCTTTGGAGGAGCTCCACAGCAGTGTGGTGCCTGGGGAAGGGTGGGGGACTGTGGGGCTGCGTGTCTGCTGCGGGGCTGAGAGCCCTGAGCACACTCTGTGGCTGTGCTCCGCCAAGGTGGGTGCTTGGCTGGGGTTCCCTCCTGCCTTGGTGCAGTGGTGCTGCAGGGAGGAATGGCAGAAGGCTGGTGTTTAATCTGACTTAGCAGCATTTGCTCCAGCCTCCGGTGAGTGTCAATAGAATCAGTCAAGCTTTGTATCTGACCTAAAACTGTGTGTGCTGCAGAGCTGGTGCCCTCCTGGATCAAACAAGGATTTGTGCTGCTGTGCCCACCAGGGAAGGCCCCAGAGCAGCCTGGAAGCTCGAGCACTTAGTGTGTTGAGTGCTCATGGCAGGACCCAGACTGCCCAAATCCTAGCATGACTCAGGCTTAGCACTTGGCTGTGGAGTGTGTTCCAAGCTTCTGCTCTGTGAGTCGGCATCTCTCTGCAGTCCCCTCCCTGTGCTGGCCCCGGAGAGCCACATGGGGTTTTGTCGCTCCTCTTTGGGTTGTTAAATGCTGAACCTCCTGGGGAAAAAGAGATGAAGTTAAATGCATCTGTCCATGTGTTCAATGGATAGAGCAGTGAGCCAGGGAACCAAAACCTGGGGTTTATGTTCTGAAACATTAACAAGGCTGTATGGGAACAGTTGAATCATGGCCTGAACCTCTGATTGACCACCTGAGGCGAGCACTGAGTCAGCGGCAGGGGCACAGGTGAACGCAATTTCACCTGAGTGACTGGAAGGCTCTCAAGCAAGCAAGGCTCCACCCCTCCTAGACCCCATTTAAGGGGTGACTCCCAAGGAGGAAGGATCTTTATCTGGAGATCCTTTCTCTTGGAGCTCTTCTGTGAGCCCAGGACATGGATAAGATCTTCATTTCTCCTTTGTAACACGATGATCTCTCTGATCTGATACCTGTATACCTGTTTGCCATACACAAGGCAAAAAGCCTTACCAAAAAGTAAGCACGATAATGTCTTCTGATTGCATTCCCACTTGTAGATCCATCTTCATTTACACTGCAAAACAAGAGTAACCTACCCCAGTCCTAAGGCAAAATCAACAGTGTTACACCAGGAATATCTGTGGCTAGGAAACACACCTAAATGCTTCCTTGACCTGTGTGCTTACATCCTAAACCCGAGAATGGCATTTCTGGCTCTGCTGTGGTATTGAAGCCACCAAACCCTTCCCATTACAGCAACTCAGCTTCTGTTTCATTTGACTTTGCCAGTTCTTAAGTACTTGGCCAAAATTTGGCAGACCAGGTGTCTGCTTGAGGCTGTGAAGGTCTGGAAAATTTCAGCAGAAGGAGTTGTTCATTCACTTACAGAATGTAGCAGGGGTGTTCAGGTGGGCTGCCCATCTGAGCAGCCCTGAGAGGGTTTTCTCTGAGCAGCTCCTGTGTCCCAGATCCAAGAGGTGGCAGCTCTCCATCAGTGCCTTCCTGCTATGTGCCAGTGAGCAACATTCATGTGTGGTGCTGTTTGAAAGAGAAAACAAAAGGTCAGATGCTGATCTGAGTCACTGCTCCTTGGAAAACTTGGATTTTGGAAGTCATCCTCTTTCACCAAGGTGTGAACCCACCTGCTCACCAGTAGAGAATGGCGATGACACAGTGGTGTCAGAGGATACCATGGAGATGAAGCACTGAAGGCTATATTTAGGGGGAAAGAGGATTAGGTTATATTAATTCAAAACTATTAATATTTTGATTGAGTTGCTTATGCTTCTCTAACTGGTTCTTGCTTCCATAGAGTAACTTGCTAGCATGGATAAATTTTTGGATCAATTCATTCTTTTCAGAGACATCCTGGGGATTTCCCAGTATGGCCCTTCCCTTTTTACTGGTGCTGACCTGGCCCTTGGAGCTGAGCACCAGCATAACACGCACCTCCCAGTGCTCCCTCTTGCCTGCTCTTCACATCACCAGGATCCTGTGCTTCATGTCCAAAAGCTATTAGCAAATAAGAAAAAGTAGTTTAAAAACTGTTTAAAAAGGAGCTCTTAAATTCCTTGACCACAATTCAATAGCAGAGCTTATCACCAGAACTGAAAGCACTTTCAAATGCAATTTAGCTTTTGTGTACTGGCCACACCATTCCTGGACTGACAGAATGTCATGCAGCTCTGACGCTGGAATTGAAGCAATCATAGCAACCTTCTCTTTTAATCATTTTCTAGATTGTTTCATTTTGGGTCTCAGGACACCATTCTCAGCTCAGCAGTGCTATTAGGGTTCCCTGCCCAGGGCTTGGAAAGGTTTCAATCTCCAACGCGTTCACAGAATGATGAAAAAGACTCAGGCAGTGTAAAGCAGAGCTTAGAAATGAGCCCAGGGCAGCGCCCTCCCCTCCCCCCCCCTCCACCCCCCCACTCCTCTGCACCACCAGCACCAGCAGGGCACCAGCAGGCACAGCCTTGACTGCCTCTATCCGAGCCCTGGGGGTACAAACCCAATTACCAACCCAGTTATTTCCCCCCCAGATTTTTGCATCTCAGCAAAGGGAACACCCTGGGCTCACCAAGGGTCAAAGTAAGGAATGGGAACATTTGCTTATTTGCAGCATAAAAAGTGTACAACCTGCAGCGTGATGCTAAGAGCAGGCAAAGGGGCAGGTTACCTTTGGTTTGTGTCGTCCTTTCAGCTGCTCGCAGTGAGCGCTTTCCACTTTCATCTTACAGACTGATCCTCCTCTATGAAGAGAAATCAAAAGCATATAATTGGAGAACTGGTTGCTAGCTAGGTGAAGGCATGATACCTGTCATATCGAACAAAATATGTAGCATACAGTGCTAAACAAAACATGCCTGGGGACAGATGCTGCTCTCCAAAAATACATGTATGCCTGAGAAGCATTTTTTTTAATAAAATGCAGTTGACAATGATTGTGAGCAGGATTTTGGTGCTTGTCTGACTGGGACACCCAATTTGTGGGTGACAGTGACAATTTGCAGCTGGAAGAATTAAATCTCACAGACCAAAAATGACGCTTACAAAAAACCTACTCTGGTGTACATAAGGAGGGCAGGCAAAGCTGGGATGAAAATCAGATTTCATGTCAGATGATATCTTTAGGCTTCTGTCTTTTTAAGAAGCGTGGAGACATTAATGAGTGCAATAACAACTGGTGGCTAGCTCCTGGCCATTTAAAGTATCAAACAGCCCTGAAGCACTTAAATGAGATTTATTACATCTGCCAGAGTCATGTCAAATAGATATTCTGCGGAGGCTTTATGTGTCTGTGGCCCTCATTAGAATATTTCTTTAGTTACACAGCCATCAAATTGTTATTAAAGATAAATGCTACCAAGTCAGAAGCAAACACTTTAAATTGGTTTTGCTGTTGTTGAGAGATTTATTTGGAAACATCCACTTAGCAGTCAGGCACTGTTTTGTTTGGGGCAATTTAGCCTTCATGGCAACAGGAAGATCCGTATCAGAACTTGGTTTTGGAAGAGATGAAGCTCTAAGGATAGAAATGAGATGAGGTAGTACTCTTCATATTTAAGAGAAAATGCAACCAGAGTAGAGGACTATTGCGATCAAATAACAAATGCTGCATTAAAAAAAAGAAATTTGGGTAAAAGATGTGCCTCATCAGACTTTTGGGATACATTAAGAGCATGGTTATGGGATGAGCAGAAAAGGAAAAGACGCATCCGCCATAATGCTGACAGAAGAGGAACGAGGGAAAGATTGGCAGGGCATTCCTGAAGCAAGAAGGCGAGAACGCCAAACCCAACTTCTACGTAACACACAAGTGAAAAATCTTCAGCTTGCTGGTGAAGAAACAGAGGACATACAGAAACACCGAGAGTTGTTTTTAATACGTAAATTAGAGTTGTTTTAATGAGAGGAAAAGAAGGGCCGGTGCATTCACGTCAAACGTAGAGCAGAAAAGGTGGGCGGGAATGAAGGGGAAGGCACAAAGGGCAAAGTAGGAAAAGGAAAAGAAGGTAACGTGAAACACGGGTGGGGGCTGTGGGGGCGGACAGCCCATGGTGACGTCCCTGAGCAACGGGCTGTGACATCACCGCATGACGGATTGTGACTGCTCCGCCCTCGCTGCTCATAGTGGGGTGCTGGCGGAGCCTGGCTCAGTCTGGCTCGTTCCTGGACCCTGCTGAGCAGCTCTGCGAGGCTTGTTGGTCGAGCGAGGATTTGGTTTGTGCTGTGCTGTGCTGGGTCGTGCCTGGGGCTGCTTGCAGCATCTCAGTGCCTGACCCCACAGTATCGCTTCAGTTTCCCTGGCCCTGCCAAGAGCAGGCAGCCGGGGCCCTACGGAGCGCACCCGCAGCAGCGGAGGTGAGTGGTGCAGGGACACGTGGGTCCCCCAGGGCAGCCGTGGGGAGCCTGGCCCCGTGCCAGCGGGGAGCACGAGGCGGCCCAGGCACGGTCCTGCTGAGGGGCCGCCGAGGGCTTTCACACCCTGGGACAGCGAGTGACTGTGACTCCTCTTCCTCTTGCAGAGCGCAACACCACCGCTGCAGCTCCGGTGAAGGAGAGCAACTTGTCATCCTCGGTTCTCCCAGCCCGCTGCAGTGAGAAGACCATGGCCGCAGAAGAGGCGTGGATATGCTCCATCTGCCGCGAGGCGCGAGGGGACATCGCGTACGCGATTCCTTGCAAGCACGTGTTCTGCCTCGGCTGCATCCAGCGCTGGGCAAGGCTGAGAGACAGCTGCCCGCTATGCAGAACGGCCATGGAGACCATCCGGGTCTCTGTGCGGGGAGACAACGAGTACGTGGAGTGCATCGTCTCCCCGCCCGCGGTGCCCGTGCCCGTCGGCTTCGGCCCCACCACCGGCCCCAGCGGCACTGCGGCATCTGCTCCACCCTCTGCGCCGCCGTCCCCTGAGCCGATGGCCGCAGAGCAGGAGAGAGTGGGCGGCCTCCTGCCAGAGGTCTGGGCAGCGCTTTTCCGGGAGAGGCGTGACATCCTTGACCCGGTGCTGCCCTGGCTGGAGCAGGAGCTACGCCGCAACGGGGAGCTACGCTGGTGGAAAATCAGCTGGCTGAAGAGCATGGTCCTGGCGTTCCTGTGCCAGGTGGGGCCGGACAGGGCCGTCCTAGCGCAGTGCGCAGAGCACGCCCTGGGGCCCATCACCGTGCCGATCATCGACGCTCTCGTTGCCACCATCGAGAGCCGGTGCAGCCAGGAGGCCCGGAGGCTGCTGGGCCTCGAAGACGCCAGCGGCTCCCAGGAGCAGGAGGGCGGCCCCGCGGCCCCGTCCGGTCCCGCCGCCTCCCCGCAGGGGACCGTCGCCCCCAGCGCCACACCATCCGGCAGCTCCGCGGGTCCCGACGTGGAGGAGCTCCCCGGCACGTCCAGCGGGGCCCTCGGAGGGGGTCCTGGAGAGCCGGGTCCCGACGCAGTCGGTCCCGCTGACCAGCGTCGCAGCCGCGGCTCCTCCGCTCGCAGCCGGGGAAGGAAGCGCTCGGCTGCGGGGCCCCCCCGCCCCACCAAGAGGAGGGCCGGCAGTGCCCAGCGCACTCCCCCGCCCTGCAAGAGGCGGCCACCCCGGCGCCTCTAGCGGGGCTTCCAATAAAAGATCAAAACGCAGAAGCACGTGTTGTTCCTAGCGTCTGTCTTTTGAGCCGGTTCGCCCTTCACGCACACGCCCTACGCACGCTGTGCCACACGAGAGCCAGCGCTCTCAGCCCCCGGTGTGGGTGGGCCACCATTAAAGCCTTCTCCTGGGCCCTGTGCGGGGTGTGAGCTGCAGAGCCAGTGTGAGCGGGATCCCCTGAGCGGCAGCTGACGGCAGCCCAAATACCGGCAGGCAGAGGTATTTTCAATAAAAGCCTACCCACACCTTCAGGCAGAACTCTCGGTGGTTCCCAGGTCACGCGGCTTGCTTGACTGCAGCGCGTGTTTCACGCTGCCACAGTCTTATCTCTAGATCTGTGCCTGTGAGAGGGGGACAGAGCAGGCCCACGGGCCCACTGGCCCTAAAAGGAGGGGAAACTGGGGAAGGGAGCCACAGGGAACGAGAAGGGAAAAAACTGTGGCGACAATCTGAGCAGAAAAACAGACTTGGTTTACTAATTAGAATAGCAAAAATACAAGTTAGTTGGGATTGAAGCTAATCCATCCAATAAACGAGAGAGTTTCTGAAGACCGAGGTTCTTACTCTGACACACCAGGGAGCACAGAGAACTACTCTCGTGACTCCCAGACAGTTTTATCTTTCCCACTGACCGGAAAATGGAAACGGAACAGTGAAGGCTTCTGGGAGCTGTCGTACATCTCTTCTCTTCTGAGACAGGTAAACGGAACTGTCGACAATCCACGGAACTGCAGCATTCACTCTCTAACTCCCAGTGCTCTACATGATGTTACGGTGTGGAATACCGGTAACCAAAGGCATACAACCACAAGACACACTCATGGACAAACTGTGCAGTACCATCCATGTTCAAGCCCACTTCTCAGTCCTGAGTCTCGCTCTACTTTGTACCTCTTCCTAGAGGTATCGTACCCGCCAAGCTAGAGATAGTTCACCCGCCTGAGAAACCTCAGTCCTAGGAGCCCGATTTGCCCGACAGTTGATTTGACGTATTTGGGGGGCACACCACTTTTGTACGTCAGCTGCAAATTTCTAGTACTCGGCACAGCCTACAGCCGCACCGGATTTCTGGCATTCTGGGTTACGCAGGCTCTCAGTCCCCTGGGCAGACCCTCTGCAGATCGGGTCAAACTCTTACCAATCAGCACGCGATACAGTCGCAAGTGAGACTCGGGTCTTGGTAGCGGGGATGCCCTTTATCGCCCTGACCGTGGATATCCGCACGCCCTTGTGCCAGAGTTGGGGAGGAAGAACGAGACAGAGGTGCACATCAGCTGCTTACACATTGTGGACATCTGCCTTCTTGCTGGTGATGCCAACCACAGTGCCAGGGGCCAGGAGTAGGGGGTACCGGTCACTGTCCTTCTTCATAAGCTTTTTAAACATGGGTGCAGCGTTCTCTTTTCTTGTCAGTGGGGACATCTTGTCTGCCATTACTTTTCAAGTCTGATAGGGAGTGGCTTTTCAACTCCATCTCCCAGTTCCTTGAGAACTGTGGAATGAATCTCGTTGGGTCCCAGGGATGTGTCCCAGGCTCCTCAGGTGGCCCCGGGCTTCATCTTCTTTTTTTATGATGAGGGCAGCTTTGTGCCCTTGGGGACTGCCAGGGAAAATCGGTCACCTCGGTGTGAGGGATGAGCCCCAGTGACTGTACTGCGAGCCCTGACAATACCCCGAGAGACTCTTAAGCCACGGGAGAGCGCCTGGTGTCACTTCTCTCCATTTGATAGGTGTCTCAGCCGGTCCTGGAACTGGGACAAGAGAAGGCTCCAGAAGTCCAGGCACTGGGGCCTATAGATAAGGACCTGTCCAAGTCTAGGGGGATTAAACCCTTTCTCTCCAACCTGACTCTCCAACCCCATTGGCAGGTCAGACACAGGATCCAGGACAGGTGAGCTCTCTCCGCCCTCAAATCCCCCTTTCACTCTCCCCTCCTAAAGTTGCTAGGACAAGGTTTCCCAGAAGTTCTTTAGTAACTCAAGGCTTACTTTGATTTCCCGTAAAAATGCACACCTTAGGTCGATATGGGTAGATACTTGTGAGAGGGCCAACGCCTACAGGATCGCTGTTCTATAGACATTCCCCATCAAGGTCGATGGTGATGGACGGCCCGTGAGCGTTATTTCACCTTAAGCCATCCCAAAGGAATTCACGAATGTTACTCACACCCCTCTCCCCACAGGTGGGACGCAACACTCGGAAAGAAAGATATCCCCAAGCAGCTCCGCCATAATGCTGACAGAAGAGGAACGAGGGAAAGATTGGCAGGGCATTCCTGAAGCAAGAAGGCGAGAACGCCAAACCCAACTTCTACGTAACACACAAGTGAAAAATCTTCAGCTTGCTGGTGAAGAAACAGAGGACATACAGAAACACCGAGAGTTGTTTTTAATACGTAAATTAGAGTTGTTTTAATGAGAGGAAAAGAAGGGCCGGTGCATTCATGTCAAACGTAGAGCAGAAAAGGTGGGCGGGAATGAAGGGGAAGGCACAAAGGGCAAAGTAGGAAAAGGAAAAGAAGGTAACGTGAAACACGGGTGGGGGCTGTGGGGGCGGACAGCCCATGGTGACGTCCCTGAGCAACGGGCTGTGACATCACCGCATGACGGATTGTGACTGCTCCGCCCTCGCTGCTCATAGTGGGGTGCTGGCGGAGCCTGGCTCAGTCTGGCTCGTTCCTGGACCCTGCTGAGCAGCTCTGCGAGGCTTGTTGGTCGAGCGAGGATTTGGTTTGTGCTGTGCTGTGCTGGGTCGTGCCTGGGGCTGCTTGCAGCATCTCAGTGCCTGACCCCACAGTATCGCTTCAGTTTCCCTGGCCCTGCCTAGAGCAGGCAGCCGGGGCCCTACGGAGCGCACCCGCAGCAGCGGAGGTGAGTGGTGCAGGGACACGTGGGTCCCCCAGGGCAGCCGTGGGGAGCCTGGCCCCGTGCCAGCGGGGAGCACGAGGCGGCCCAGGCACGGTCCTGCTGAGGGGCCGCCGAGGGCTTTCACACCCTGGGACAGCGAGTGACTGTGACTCCTCTTCCTCTTGCAGAGCGCAACACCACCGCTGCAGCTCCGGTGAAGGAGAGCAACTTGTCATCCTCGGTTCTCCCAGCCCGCTGCAGTGAGAAGACCATGGCCGCAGAAGAGGCGTGGATATGCTCCATCTGCCGCGAGGCGCGAGGGGACATCGCGTACGCGATTCCTTGCAAGCACGTGTTCTGCCTCGGCTGCATCCAGCGCTGGGCAAGGCTGAGAGACAGCTGCCCGCTATGCAGAACGGCCATGGAGACCATCCGGGTCTCTGTGCGGGGAGACAACGAGTACGTGGAGTGCATCGTCTCCCCGCCCGCGGTGCCCGTGCCCGTCGGCTTCGGCCCCACCACCGGCCCCAGCGGCACTGCGGCATCTGCTCCACCCTCTGCGCCGCCGTCCCCTGAGCCGATGGCCGCAGAGCAGGAGAGAGTGGGCGGCCTCCTGCCAGAGGTCTGGG
Source organism: Gallus gallus (assembly GCF_016699485.2). Taxonomy (NCBI): domain Eukaryota; kingdom Metazoa; phylum Chordata; class Aves; order Galliformes; family Phasianidae; genus Gallus; species Gallus gallus. Next base: position 128,589,392 of record NC_052533.1, on the reverse strand, counting down.
CAGCGCTTTTCCGGGAGAGGCGTGACATCCTTGACCCGGTGCTGCCCTGGCTGGAGCAGGAGCTACGCCGCAACGGGGAGCTACGCTGGTGGAAAATCAGCTGGCTGAAGAGCATGGTCCTGGCGTTCCTGTGCCAGGTGGGGCCGGACAGGGCCGTCCTAGCGCAGTGCGCAGAGCACGCCCTGGGGCCCATCACCGTGCCGATCATCGACGCTCTCGTTGCCACCATCGAGAGCCGGTGCAGCCAGGAGGCCCGGAGGCTGCTGGGCCTCGAAGACGCCAGCGGCTCCCAGGAGCAGGAGGGCGGCCCCGCGGCCCCGTCCGGTCCCGCCGCCTCCCCGCAGGGGACCGTCGCCCCCAGCGCCACACCATCCGGCAGCTCCGCGGGTCCCGACGTGGAGGAGCTCCCCGGCACGTCCAGCGGGGCCCTCGGAGGGGGTCCTGGAGAGCCGGGTCCCGACGCAGTCGGTCCCGCTGACCAGCGTCGCAGCCGCGGCTCCTCCGCTCGCAGCCGGGGAAGGAAGCGCTCGGCTGCGGGGCCCCCCCGCCCCACCAAGAGGAGGGCCGGCAGTGCCCAGCGCACTCCCCCGCCCTGCAAGAGGCGGCCACCCCGGCGCCTCTAGCGGGGCTTCCAATAAAAGATCAAAACGCAGAAGCACGTGTTGTTCCTAGCGTCTGTCTTTTGAGCCGGTTCGCCCTTCACGCACACGCCCTACGCACGCTGTGCCACACGAGAGCCAGCGCTCTCAGCCCCCGGTGTGGGTGGGCCACCATTAAAGCCTTCTCCTGGGCCCTGTGCGGGGTGTGAGCTGCAGAGCCAGTGTGAGCGGGATCCCCTGAGCGGCAGCTGACGGCAGCCCAAATACCGGCAGGCAGAGGTATTTTCAATAAAAGCCTACCCACACCTTCAGGCAGAACTCTCGGTGGTTCCCAGGTCACGCGGCTTGCTTGACTGCAGCGCGTGTTTCACGCTGCCACAGTCTTATCTCTAGATCTGTGCCTGTGAGAGGGGGACAGAGCAGGCCCACGGGCCCACTGGCCCTAAAAGGAGGGGAAACTGGGGAAGGGAGCCACAGGGAACGAGAAGGGAAAAAACTGTGGCGACAATCTGAGCAGAAAAACAGACTTGGTTTACTAATTAGAATAGCAAAAATACAAGTTAGTTGGGATTGAAGCTAATCCATCCAATAAACGAGAGAGTTTCTGAAGACCGAGGTTCTTACTCTGACACACCAGGGAGCACAGAGAACTACTCTCGTGACTCCCAGACAGTTTTATCTTTCCCACTGACCGGAAAATGGAAACGGAACAGTGAAGGCTTCTGGGAGCTGTCGTACATCTCTTCTCTTCTGAGACAGGTAAACGGAACTGTCGACAATCCACGGAACTGCAGCATTCACTCTCTAACTCCCAGTGCTCTACATGATGTTACGGTGTGGAATACCGGTAACCAAAGGCATACAACCACAAGACACACTCATGGACAAACTGTGCAGTACCATCCATGTTCAAGCCCACTTCTCAGTCCTGAGTCTCGCTCTACTTTGTACCTCTTCCTAGAGGTATCGTACCCGCCAAGCTAGAGATAGTTCACCCGCCTGAGAAACCTCAGTCCTAGGAGCCCGATTTGCCCGACAGTTGATTTGACGTATTTGGGGGGCACACCACTTTTGTACGTCAGCTGCAAATTTCTAGTACTCGGCACAGCCTACAGCCGCACCGGATTTCTGGCATTCTGGGTTACGCAGGCTCTCAGTCCCCTGGGCAGACCCTCTGCAGATCGGGTCAAACTCTTACCAATCAGCACGCGATACAGTCGCAAGTGAGACTCGGGTCTTGGTAGCGGGGATGCCCTTTATCGCCCTGACCGTGGATATCCGCACGCCCTTGTGCCAGAGTTGGGGAGGAAGAACGAGACAGAGGTGCACATCAGCTGCTTACACATTGTGGACATCTGCCTTCTTGCTGGTGATGCCAACCACAGTGCCAGGGGCCAGGAGTAGGGGGTACCGGTCACTGTCCTTCTTCATAAGCTTTTTAAACATGGGTGCAGCGTTCTCTTTTCTTGTCAGTGGGGACATCTTGTCTGCCATTACTTTTCAAGTCTGATAGGGAGTGGCTTTTCAACTCCATCTCCCAGTTCCTTGAGAACTGTGGAATGAATCTCGTTGGGTCCCAGGGATGTGTCCCAGGCTCCTCAGGTGGCCCCGGGCTTCATCTTCTTTTTTTATGATGAGGGCAGCTTTGTGCCCTTGGGGACTGCCAGGGAAAATCGGTCACCTCGGTGTGAGGGATGAGCCCCAGTGACTGTACTGCGAGCCCTGACAATACCCCGAGAGACTCTTAAGCCACGGGAGAGCGCCTGGTGTCACTTCTCTCCATTTGATAGGTGTCTCAGCCGGTCCTGGAACTGGGACAAGAGAAGGCTCCAGAAGTCCAGGCACTGGGGCCTATAGATAAGGACCTGTCCAAGTCTAGGGGGATTAAACCCTTTCTCTCCAACCTGACACCCCCACTGGCAGGTCAGACACAGGATCCAGGACAGGTGAGCTCTCTCCGCCCTCAAATCCCCCTTTCACTCTCCCCTCCTAAAGTTGCTAGGACAAGGTTTCCCAGAAGTTCTTTAGTAACTCAAGGCTTACTTTGATTTCCCGTAAAAATGCACACCTTAGGTCGATATGGGTAGATACTTGTGAGAGGGCCAACGCCTACAGGATCGCTGTTCTATAGACATTCCCCATCAAGGTTGATGGTGATGGACGGCCCGTGAGCGTTATTTCACCTTAAGCCATCCCAAAGGAATTCACGAATGTTACTCACACCCCTCTCCCCACAGGTGGGACGCAACACTCGGAAAGAAAGATATCCCCAAGCAGCTCCGCCATAATGCTGACAGAAGAGGAACGAGGGAAAGATTGGCAGGGCATTCCTGAAGCAAGAAGGCGAGAACGCCAAACCCAACTTCTACGTAACACACAAGTGAAAAATCTTCAGCTTGCTGGTGAAGAAACAGAGGACATACAGAAACACCGAGAGTTGTTTTTAATACGTAAATTAGAGTTGTTTTAATGAGAGGAAAAGAAGGGCCGGTGCATTCATGTCAAACGTAGAGCAGAAAAGGTGGGCGGGAATGAAGGGGAAGGCACAAAGGGCAAAGTAGGAAAAGGAAAAGAAGGTAACGTGAAACACGGGTGGGGGCTGTGGGGGCGGACAGCCCATGGTGACGTCCCTGAGCAACGGGCTGTGACATCACCGCATGACGGATTGTGACTGCTCCGCCCTCGCTGCTCATAGTGGGGTGCTGGCGGAGCCTGGCTCAGTCTGGCTCGTTCCTGGACCCTGCTGAGCAGCTCTGCGAGGCTTGTTGGTCGAGCGAGGATTTGGTTTGTGCTGTGCTGTGCTGGGTCGTGCCTGGGGCTGCTTGCAGCATCTCAGTGCCTGACCCCACAGTATCGCTTCAGTTTCCCTGGCCCTGCCTAGAGCAGGCAGCCGGGGCCCTACGGAGCGCACCCGCAGCAGCGGAGGTGAGTGGTGCAGGGACACGTGGGTCCCCCAGGGCAGCCGTGGGGAGCCTGGCCCCGTGCCAGCGGGGAGCACGAGGCGGCCCAGGCACGGTCCTGCTGAGGGGCCGCCGAGGGCTTTCACACCCTGGGACAGCGAGTGACTGTGACTCCTCTTCCTCTTGCAGAGCGCAACACCACCGCTGCAGCTCCGGTGAAGGAGAGCAACTTGTCATCCTCGGTTCTCCCAGCCCGCTGCAGTGAGAAGACCATGGCCGCAGAAGAGGCGTGGATATGCTCCATCTGCCGCGAGGCGCGAGGGGACATCGCGTACGCGATTCCTTGCAAGCACGTGTTCTGCCTCGGCTGCATCCAGCGCTGGGCAAGGCTGAGAGACAGCTGCCCGCTATGCAGAACGGCCATGGAGACCATCCGGGTCTCTGTGCGGGGAGACAACGAGTACGTGGAGTGCATCGTCTCCCCGCCCGCGGTGCCCGTGCCCGTCGGCTTCGGCCCCACCACCGGCCCCAGCGGCACTGCGGCATCTGCTCCACCCTCTGCGCCGCCGTCCCCTGAGCCGATGGCCGCAGAGCAGGAGAGAGTGGGCGGCCTCCTGCCAGAGGTCTGGGCAGCGCTTTTCCGGGAGAGGCGTGACATCCTTGACCCGGTGCTGCCCTGGCTGGAACAGGAGCTACGCCGCAACGGGGAGCTACGCTGGTGGAAAATCAGCTAGCTGAAGAGCATGGTCCTGGCGTTCCTGTGCCAGGTGGGGCCGGACAGGGCCGTCCTAGCGCAGTGCGCAGAGCACGCCCTGGGGCCCATCACCGTGCCGATCATCGACGCTCTCGTTGCCACCATCGAGAGCCGGTGCAGCCAGGAGGCCCGGAGGCTGCTGGGCCTCGAAGACGCCAGCGGCTCCCAGGAGCAGGAGGGCGGCCCCGCGGCCCCGTCCGGTCCCGCCGCCTCCCCGCAGGGGACCGTCGCCCCCAGCGCCACACCATCCGGCAGCTCCGCGGGTCCCGACGTGGAGGAGCTCCCCGGCACGTCCAGCGGGGCCCTCGGAGGGGGTCCTGGAGAGCCGGGTCCCGACGCAGTCGGTCCCGCTGACCAGCGTCGCAGCCGCGGCTCCTCCGCTCGCAGCCGGGGAAGGAAGCGCTCGGCTGCGGGGCCCCCACGCCCCACCAAGAGGAGGGCCGGCAGTGCCCAGCGCACTCCCCCACCCTGCAAGAGGCGGCCACCCCGGCGCCTCTAGCGGGGCTTCCAATAAAAGATCAAAACGCAGAAGCACGTGTTGTTCCTAGCGTGTGTCTTTTGAGCCGGTTCGCCCTTCACGCACACGCCCTACGCACGCTGTGCCACACGAGAGCCAGCGCTCTCAGCCCCCGGTGTGGGTGGGCCACCATTAAAGCCTTCTCCTGGGCCCTGTGCGGGGTGTGAGCTGCAGAGCCAGTGTGAGCGGGATCCCCTGAGCGGCAGCTGACGGCAGCCCAAATACCGGCAGGTAGAGGTATTTTCAATAAAAGCCTACCCACACCTTCAGGCAGAACTCTCGGTGGTTCCCAGGTCACGCGGCTTGCTTGACTGCAGCGCGTGTTTCACGCTGCCACAGTCTTATCTCTAGATCTGTGCCTGTGAGAGGGGGACAGAGCAGGCCCACGGGCCCACTGGCCCTAAAAGGAGGGGAAACTGGGGAAGGGAGCCACAGGGAACGAGAAGGGAAAAAACTGTGGCGACAATCTGAGCAGAAAAACAGACTTGGTTTACTAATTAGAATAGCAAAAATACAAGTTAGTTGGGATTGAAGCTAATCCATCCAATAAACGAGAGAGTTTCTGAAGACCGAGGTTCTTACTCTGACACACCAGGGAGCACAGAGAACTACTCTCGTGACTCCCAGACAGTTTTATCTTTCCCACTGACCGGAAAATGGAAACGGAACAGTGAAGGCTTCTGGGAGCTGTCGTACATCTCTTCTCTTCTGAGACAGGTAAACGGAACTGTCGACAATCCACGGAACTGCAGCATTCACTCTCTAACTCCCAATGCTCTACATGATGTTACGGTGTGGAATGCCGGTAACCAAAGGCATACAACCACAAGACACACTCATGGACAAACTGTGCAGTACCATCCATGTTCAAGCCCACTTCTCAGTCCTGAGTCTCGCTCTACTTTGTACCTCTTCCTAGAGGTATCGTACCCGCCAAGCTAGAGATAGTTCACCCGCCTGAGAAACCTCAGTCCTAGGAGCCCGATTTGCCCGACAGTTGATTTGACGTATTTGGGGGGCACACCACTTTTGTACGTCAGCTGCAAATTTCTAGTACTCGGCACAGCCTACAGCCGCACCGGATTTCTGGCATTCTGGGTTACGCAGGCTCTCAGTCCCCTGGGCAGACCCTCTGCAGATCGGGTCAAACTCTTACCAATCAGCACGCGATACAGTCGCAAGTGAGACTCGGGTCTTGGTAGCGGGGATGCCCTTTATCGCCCTGACCGTGGATATCCGCACGCCCTTGTGCCAGAGTTGGGGAGGAAGAACGAGACAGAGGTGCACATCAGCTGCTTACACATTGTGGACATCTGCCTTCTTGCTGGTGATGCCAACCACAGTGCCAGGGGCCAGGAGTAGGGGGTACCGGTCACTGTCCTTCTTCATAAGCTTTTTAAACATGGGTGCAGCGTTCTCTTTTCTTGTCAGTGGGGACATCTTGTCTGCCATTACTTTTCAAGTCTGATAGGGAGTGGCTTATCAACTCCATCTCCCAGTTCCTTGAGAACTGTGGAATGAATCTCGTTGGGTCCCAGGGATGTGTCCCAGGCTCCTCAGGTGGCCCCGGGCTTCATCTTCTTTTTTTATGATGAGGGCAGCTTTGTGCCCTTGGGGACTGCCAGGGAAAATCGGTCACCTCGGTGTGAGGGATGAGCCCCAGTGACTGTACTGCGAGCCCTGACAATACCCCGAGAGACTCTTAAGCCACGGGAGAGCGCCTGGTGTCACTTCTCTCCATTTGATAGGTGTCTCAGCCGGTCCTGGAACTGGGACAAGAGAAGGCTCCAGAAGTCCAGGCACTGGGGCCTATAGATAAGGACCTGTCCAAGTCTAGGGGGATTAAACCCTTTCTCTCCAACCTGACACCCCCATTGGCAGGTCAGACACAGGATCCAGGACAGGTGAGCTCTCTCCGCCCTCAAATCCCCCTTTCACTCTCCCCTCCTAAAGTTGCTAGGACAAGGTTTCCCAGAAGTTCTTTAGTAACTCAAGGCTTACTTTGATTTCCCGTAAAAATGCACACCTTAGGTCGATATGGGTAGATACTTGTGAGAGGGCCAACGCCTACAGGATCGCTGTTCTATAGACATTCCCCATCAAGGTCGATGGTGATGGACGGCCCGTGAGTGTTATTTCACCTTAAGCCATCCCAAAGGAATTCACGAATGTTACTCACACCCCTCTCCCCACAGGTGGGACGCAACACTCGGAAAGAAAGATATCCCCAAGCAGCTCCGCCATAATGCTGACAGAAGAGGAACGAGGGAAAGATTGGCAGGGCATTCCTGAAGCAAGAAGGCGAGAACGCCAAACCCAACTTCTACGTAACACACAAGTGAAAAATCTTCAGCTTACTGGTGAAGAAACAGAGGACATACAGAAACACCGAGAGTTGTTTTTAATACATAAATTAGAGTTGTTTTAATGAGAGGAAAAGAAGGGCCGGTGCATTCATGTCAAACGTAGAGCAGAAAAGGTGGGCGGGAATGAAGGGGAAGGCACAAAGGGCAAAGTAGGAAAAGGAAAAGAAGGTAACGTGAAACACGGGTGGGGGCTGTGGGGGCGGACAGCCCATGGTGACGTCCCTGAGCAACGGGCTGTGACATCACCGCATGACGGATTGTGACTGCTCCGCCCTCGCTGCTCATAGTGGGGTGCTGGCGGAGCCTGGCTCAGTCTGGCTCGTTCCTGGACCCTGCTGAGCAGCTCTGCGAGGCTTGTTGGTCGAGCGAGGATTTGGTTTGTGCTGTGCTGTGCTGGGTCGTGCCTGGGGCTGCTTGCAGCATCTCAGTGCCTGACCCCACAGTATCGCTTCAGTTTCCCTGGCCCTGCCTAGAGCAGGCAGCCGGGGCCCTACGGAGCGCACCCGCAGCAGCGGAGGTGAGTGGTGCAGGGACACGTGGGTCCCCCAGGGCAGCCGTGGGGAGCCTGGCCCCGTGCCAGCGGGGAGCACGAGGCGGCCCAGGCACGGTCCTGCTGAGGGGCCGCCGAGGGCTTTCACACCCTGGGACAGCGAGTGACTGTGACTCCTCTTCCTCTTGCAGAGCGCAACACCACCGCTGCAGCTCCGGTGAAGGAGAGCAACTTGTCATCCTCGGTTCTCCCAGCCCGCTGCAGTGAGAAGACCATGGCCGCAGAAGAGGCGTGGATATGCTCCATCTGCCGCGAGGCGCGAGGGGACATCGCGTACGCGATTCCTTGCAAGCACGTGTTCTGCCTCGGCTGCATCCAGCGCTGGGCAAGGCTGAGAGACAGCTGCCCGCTATGCAGAACGGCCATGGAGACCATCCGGGTCTCTGTGCGGGGAGACAACGAGTACGTGGAGTGCATCGTCTCCCCGCCCGCGGTGCCCGTGCCCGTCGGCTTCGGCCCCACCACCGGCCCCAGCGGCACTGCGGCATCTGCTCCACCCTCTGCGCCGCCGTCCCCTGAGCCGATGGCCGCAGAGCAGGAGAGAGTGGGCGGCCTCCTGCCAGAGGTCTGGGCAGCGCTTTTCCGGGAGAGGCGTGACATCCTTGACCCGGTGCTGCCCTGGCTGGAGCAGGAGCTACGCCGCAACGGGGAGCTACGCTGGTGGAAAATCAGCTGGCTGAAGAGCATGGTCCTGGCGTTCCTGTGCCAGGACGGGGCCGTCCTAGCGCAGTGCGCAGAGCACGCCCTGGGGCCCATCACCGTGCCGATCATCGACGCTCTCGTTGCCACCATCGAGAGCCGGTGCAGCCAGGAGGCCCGGAGGCTGCTGGGCCTCGAAGACGCCAGCGGCTCCCAGGAGCAGGAGGGCGGCCCCGCGGCCCCGTCCGGTCCCGCCGCCTCCCCGCAGGGGACCGTCGCCCCCAGCGCCACACCATCCGGCAGCTCCGCGGGTCCCGACGTGGAGGAGCTCCCCGGCACGTCCAGCGGGGCCCTCGGAGGGGGTCCTGGAGAGCCGGGTCCCGACGCAGTCGGTCCCGCTGACCAGCGTCGCAGCCGCGGCTCCTCCGCTCGCAGCCGGGGAAGGAAGCGCTCGGCTGCGGGGCCCCCCCGCCCCACCAAGAGGAGGGCCGGCAGTGCCCAGCGCACTCCCCCGCCCTGCAAGAGGCGGCCACCCCGGCGCCTCTAGCGGGGCTTCCAATAAAAGATCAAAACGCAGAAGCACGTGTTGTTCCTAGCGTCTGTCTTTTGAGCCGGTTCGCCCTTCACGCACACGCCCTACGCACGCTGTGCCACACGAGAGCCAGCGCTCTCAGCCCCCGGTGTGGGTGGGCCACCATTAAAGCCTTCTCCTGGGCCCTGTGCGGGGTGTGAGCTGCAGAGCCAGTGTGAGCGGGATCCCCTGAGCGGCAGCTGACGGCAGCCCAAATACCGGCAGGCAGAGGTATTTTCAATAAAAGCCTACCCACACCTTCAGGCAGAACTCTCGGTGGTTCCCAGGTCACGCGGCTTGCTTGACTGCAGCGCGTGTTTCACGCTGCCACAGTCTTATCTCTAGATCTGTGCCTGTGAGAGGGGGACAGAGCAGGCCCACGGGCCCACTGGCCCTAAAAGGAGGGGAAACTGGGGAAGGGAGCCACAGGGAACGAGAAGGGAAAAAACTGTGGCGACAATCTGAGCAGAAAAACAGACTTGGTTTACTAATTAGAATAGCAAAAATACAAGTTAGTTGGGATTGAAGCTAATCCATCCAATAAACGAGAGAGTTTCTGAAGACCGAGGTTCTTACTCTGACACACCAGGGAGCACAGAGAACTACTCTCGTGACTCCCAGACAGTTTTATCTTTCCCACTGACCGGAAAATGGAAACGGAACAGTGAAGGCTTCTGGGAGCTGTCGTACATCTCTTCTCTTCTGAGACAGGTAAACGGAACTGTCGACAATCCACGGAACTGCAGCATTCACTCTCTAACTCCCAATGCTCTACATGATGTTACGGTGTGGAATGCCGGTAACCAAAGGCATACAACCACAAGACACACTCATGGACAAACTGTGCAGTACCATCCATGTTCAAGCCCACTTCTCAGTCCTGAGTCTCGCTCTACTTTGTACCTCTTCCTAGAGGTATCGTACCCGCCAAGCTAGAGATAGTTCACCCGCCTGAGAAACCTCAGTCCTAGGAGCCCGATTTGCCCGACAGTTGATTTGACGTATTTGGGGGGCACACCACTTTTGTACGTCAGCTGCAAATTTCTAGTACTCGGCACAGCCTACAGCCGCACCGGATTTCTGGCATTCTGGGTTACGCAGGCTCTCAGTCCCCTGGGCAGACCCTCTGCAGATCGGGTCAAACTCTTACCAATCAGCACGCGATACAGTCGCAAGTGAGACTCGGGTCTTGGTAGCGGGGATGCCCTTTATCGCCCTGACCGTGGATATCCGCACGCCCTTGTGCCAGAGTTGGGGAGGAAGAACGAGACAGAGGTGCACATCAGCTGCTTACACATTGTGGACATCTGCCTTCTTGCTGGTGATGCCAACCACAGTGCCAGGGGCCAGGAGTAGGGGGTACCGGTCACTGTCCTTCTTCATAAGCTTTTTAAACATGGGTGCAGCGTTCTCTTTTCTTGTCAGTGGGGACATCTTGTCTGCCATTACTTTTCAAGTCTGATAGGGAGTGGCTTATCAACTCCATCTCCCAGTTCCTTGAGAACTGTGGAATGAATCTCGTTGGGTCCCAGGGATGTGTCCCAGGCTCCTCAGGTGGCCCCGGGCTTCATCTTCTTTTTTTATGATGAGGGCAGCTTTGTGCCCTTGGGGACTGCCAGGGAAAATCGGTCACCTCGGTGTGAGGGATGAGCCCCAGTGACTGTACTGCGAGCCCTGACAATACCCCGAGAGACTCTTAAGCCACGGGAGAGCGCCTGGTGTCACTTCTCTCCATTTGATAGGTGTCTCAGCCGGTCCTGGAACTGGGACAAGAGAAGGCTCCAGAAGTCCAGGCACTGGGGCCTATAGATAAGGACCTGTCCAAGTCTAGGGGGATTAAACCCTTTCTCTCCAACCTGACACCCCCATTGGCAGGTCAGACACAGGATCCAGGACAGGTGAGCTCTCTCCGCCCTCAAATCCCCCTTTCACTCTCCCCTCCTAAAGTTGCTAGGACAAGGTTTCCCAGAAGTTCTTTAGTAACTCAAGGCTTACTTTGATTTCCCGTAAAAATGCACACCTTAGGTCGATATGGGTAGATACTTGTGAGAGGGCCAACGCCTACAGGATCGCTGTTCTATAGACATTCCCCATCAAGGTCGATGGTGATGGACGGCCCGTGAGTGTTATTTCACCTTAAGCCATCCCAAAGGAATTCACGAATGTTACTCACACCCCTCTCCCCACAGGTGGGACGCAACACTCGGAAAGAAAGATATCCCCAAGCAGCTCCGCCATAATGCTGACAGAAGAGGAACGAGGGAAAGATTGGCAGGGCATTCCTGAAGCAAGAAGGCGAGAACGCCAAACCCAACTTCTACGTAACACACAAGTGAAAAATCTTCAGCTTACTGGTGAAGAAACAGAGGACATACAGAAACACCGAGAGTTGTTTTTAATACATAAATTAGAGTTGTTTTAATGAGAGGAAAAGAAGGGCCGGTGCATTCATGTCAAACGTAGAGCAGAAAAGGTGGGCGGGAATGAAGGGGAAGGCACAAAGGGCAAAGTAGGAAAAGGAAAAGAAGGTAACGTGAAACACGGGTGGGGGCTGTGGGGGCGGACAGCCCATGGTGACGTCCCTGAGCAACGGGCTGTGACATCACCGCATGACGGATTGTGACTGCTCCGCCCTCGCTGCTCATAGTGGGGTGCTGGCGGAGCCTGGCTCAGTCTGGCTCGTTCCTGGACCCTGCTGAGCAGCTCTGCGAGGCTTGTTGGTCGAGCGAGGATTTGGTTTGTGCTGTGCTGTGCTGGGTCGTGCCTGGGGCTGCTTGCAGCATCTCAGTGCCTGACCCCACAGTATCGCTTCAGTTTCCCTGGCCCTGCCTAGAGCAGGCAGCCGGGGCCCTACGGAGCGCACCCGCAGCAGCGGAGGTGAGTGGTGCAGGGACACGTGGGTCCCCCAGGGCAGCCGTGGGGAGCCTGGCCCCGTGCCAGCGGGGAGCACGAGGCGGCCCAGGCACGGTCCTGCTGAGGGGCCGCCGAGGGCTTTCACACCCTGGGACAGCGAGTGACTGTGACTCCTCTTCCTCTTGCAGAGCGCAACACCACCGCTGCAGCTCCGGTGAAGGAGAGCAACTTGTCATCCTCGGTTCTCCCAGCCCGCTGCAGTGAGAAGACCATGGCCGCAGAAGAGGCGTGGATATGCTCCATCTGCCGCGAGGCGCGAGGGGACATCGCGTACGCGATTCCTTGCAAGCACGTGTTCTGCCTCGGCTGCATCCAGCGCTGGGCAAGGCTGAGAGACAGCTGCCCGCTATGCAGAACGGCCATGGAGACCATCCGGGTCTCTGTGCGGGGAGACAACGAGTACGTGGAGTGCATCGTCTCCCCGCCCGCGGTGCCCGTGCCCGTCGGCTTCGGCCCCACCACCGGCCCCAGCGGCACTGCGGCATCTGCTCCACCCTCTGCGCCGCCGTCCCCTGAGCCGATGGCCGCAGAGCAGGAGAGAGTGGGCGGCCTCCTGCCAGAGGTCTGGGCAGCGCTTTTCCGGGAGAGGCGTGACATCCTTGACCCGGTGCTGCCCTGGCTGGAGCAGGAGCTACGCCGCAACGGGGAGCTACGCTGGTGGAAAATCAGCTGGCTGAAGAGCATGGTCCTGGCGTTCCTGTGCCAGGTGGGGCCGGACAGGGCCGTCCTAGCGCAGTGCGCAGAGCACGCCCTGGGGCCCATCACCGTGCCGATCATCGACGCTCTCGTTGCCACCATCGAGAGCCGGTGCAGCCAGGAGGCCCGGAGGCTGCTGGGCCTCGAAGACGCCAGCGGCTCCCAGGAGCAGGAGGGCGGCCCCGCGGCCCCGTCCGGTCCCGCCGCCTCCCCGCAGGGGACCGTCGCCCCCAGCGCCACACCATCCGGCAGCTCCGCGGGTCCCGACGTGGAGGAGCTCCCCGGCACGTCCAGCGGGGCCCTCGGAGGGGGTCCTGGAGAGCCGGGTCCCGACGCAGTCGGTCCCGCTGACCAGCGTCGCAGCCGCGGCTCCTCCGCTCGCAGCCGGGGAAGGAAGCGCTCGGCTGCGGGGCCCCCCCGCCCCACCAAGAGGAGGGCCGGCAGTGCCCAGCGCACTCCCCCGCCCTGCAAGAGGCGGCCACCCCGGCGCCTCTAGCGGGGCTTCCAATAAAAGATCAAAACGCAGAAGCACGTGTTGTTCCTAGCGTCTGTCTTTTGAGCCGGTTCGCCCTTCACGCACACGCCCTACGCACGCTGTGCCACACGAGAGCCAGCGCTCTCAGCCCCCGGTGTGGGTGGGCCACCATTAAAGCCTTCTCCTGGGCCCTGTGCGGGGTGTGAGCTGCAGAGCCAGTGTGAGCGGGATCCCCTGAGCGGCAGCTGACGGCAGCCCAAATACCGGCAGGCAGAGGTATTTTCAATAAAAGCCTACCCACACCTTCAGGCAGAACTCTCGGTGGTTCCCAGGTCACGCGGCTTGCTTGACTGCAGCGCGTGTTTCACGCTGCCACAGTCTTATCTCTAGATCTGTGCCTGTGAGAGGGGGACAGAGCAGGCCCACGGGCCCACTGGCCCTAAAAGGAGGGGAAACTGGGGAAGGGAGCCACAGGGAACGAGAAGGGAAAAAACTGTGGCGACAATCTGAGCAGAAAAACAGACTTGGTTTACTAATTAGAATAGCAAAAATACAAGTTAGTTGGGATTGAAGCTAATCCATCCAATAAACGAGAGAGTTTCTGAAGACCGAGGTTCTTACTCTGACACACCAGGGAGCACAGAGAACTACTCTCGTGACTCCCAGACAGTTTTATCTTTCCCACTGACCGGAAAATGGAAACGGAACAGTGAAGGCTTCTGGGAGCTGTCGTACATCTCTTCTCTTCTGAGACAGGTAAACGGAACTGTCGACAATCCACGGAACTGCAGCATTCACTCTCTAACTCCCAGTGCTCTACATGATGTTACGGTGTGGAATACCGGTAACCAAAGGCATACAACCACAAGACACACTCATGGACAAACTGTGCAGTACCATCCATGTTCAAGCCCACTTCTCAGTCCTGAGTCTCGCTCTACTTTGTACCTCTTCCTAGAGGTATCGTACCCGCCAAGCTAGAGATAGTTCACCCGCCTGAGAAACCTCAGTCCTAGGAGCCCGATTTGCCCGACAGTTGATTTGACGTATTTGGGGGGCACACCACTTTTGTACGTCAGCTGCAAATTTCTAGTACTCGGCACAGCCTACAGCCGCACCGGATTTCTGGCATTCTGGGTTACGCAGGCTCTCAGTCCCCTGGGCAGACCCTCTGCAGATCGGGTCAAACTCTTACCAATCAGCACGCGATACAGTCGCAAGTGAGACTCGGGTCTTGGTAGCGGGGATGCCCTTTATCGCCCTGACCGTGGATATCCGCACGCCCTTGTGCCAGAGTTGGGGAGGAAGAACGAGACAGAGGTGCACATCAGCTGCTTACACATTGTGGACATCTGCCTTCTTGCTGGTGATGCCAACCACAGTGCCAGGGGCCAGGAGTAGGGGGTACCGGTCACTGTCCTTCTTCATAAGCTTTTTAAACATGGGTGCAGCGTTCTCTTTTCTTGTCAGTGGGGACATCTTGTCTGCCATTACTTTTCAAGTCTGATAGGGAGTGGCTTTTCAACTCCATCTCCCAGTTCCTTGAGAACTGTGGAATGAATCTCGTTGGGTCCCAGGGATGTGTCCCAGGCTCCTCAGGTGGCCCCGGGCTTCATCTTCTTTTTTTATGATGAGGGCAGCTTTGTGCCCTTGGGGACTGCCAGGGAAAATCGGTCACCTCGGTGTGAGGGATGAGCCCCAGTGACTGTACTGCGAGCCCTGACAATACCCCGAGAGACTCTTAAGCCACGGGAGAGCGCCTGGTGTCACTTCTCTCCATTTGATAGGTGTCTCAGCCGGTCCTGGAACTGGGACAAGAGAAGGCTCCAGAAGTCCAGGCACTGGGGCCTATAGATAAGGACCTGTCCAAGTCTAGGGGGATTAAACCCTTTCTCTCCAACCTGACTCTCCAACCCCATTGGCAGGTCAGACACAGGATCCAGGACAGGTGAGCTCTCTCCGCCCTCAAATCCCCCTTTCACTCTCCCCTCCTAAAGTTGCTAGGACAAGGTTTCCCAGAAGTTCTTTAGTAACTCAAGGCTTACTTTGATTTCCCGTAAAAATGCACACCTTAGGTCGATATGGGTAGATACTTGTGAGAGGGCCAACGCCTACAGGATCGCTGTTCTATAGACATTCCCCATCAAGGTCGATGGTGATGGACGGCCCGTGAGCGTTATTTCACCTTAAGCCATCCCAAAGGAATTCACGAATGTTACTCACACCCCTCTCCCCACAGGTGGGACGCAACACTCGGAAAGAAAGATATCCCCAAGCAGCTCCGCCATAATGCTGACAGAAGAGGAACGAGGGAAAGATTGGCAGGGCATTCCTGAAGCAAGAAGGCGAGAACGCCAAACCCAACTTCTACGTAACACACAAGTGAAAAATCTTCAGCTTGCTGGTGAAGAAACAGAGGACATACAGAAACACCGAGAGTTGTTTTTAATACGTAAATTAGAGTTGTTTTAATGAGAGGAAAAGAAGGGCTGGTGCATTCATGTCAAACGTAGAGCAGAAAAGGTGGGCGGGAATGAAGGGGAAGGCACAAAGGGCAAAGTAGGAAAAGGAAAAGAAGGTAACGTGAAACACGGGTGGGGGCTGTGGGGGCGGACAGCCCATGGTGACGTCCCTGAGCAACGGGCTGTGACATCACCGCATGACGGATTGTGACTGCTCCGCCCTCGCTGCTCATAGTGGGGTGCTGGCGGAGCCTGGCTCAGTCTGGCTCGTTCCTGGACCCTGCTGAGCAGCTCTGCGAGGCTTGTTGGTCGAGCGAGGATTTGGTTTGTGCTGTGCTGTGCTGGGTCGTGCCTGGGGCTGCTTGCAGCATCTCAGTGCCTGACCCCACAGTATCGCTTCAGTTTCCCTGGCCCTGCCTAGAGCAGGCAGCCGGGGCCCTACGGAGCGCACCCGCAGCAGCGGAGGTGAGTGGTGCAGGGACACGTGGGTCCCCCAGGGCAGCCGTGGGGAGCCTGGCCCCGTGCCAGCGGGGAGCACGAGGCGGCCCAGGCACGGTCCTGCTGAGGGGCCGCCGAGGGCTTTCACACCCTGGGACAGCGAGTGACTGTGACTCCTCTTCCTCTTGCAGAGTGCAACACCACCGCTGCAGCTCCGGTGAAGGAGAGCAACTTGTCATCCTCGGTTCTCCCAGCCCGCTGCAGTGAGAAGACCATGGCCGCAGAAGAGGCGTGGATATGCTCCATCTGCCGCGAGGCGCGAGGGGACATCGCGTATGCGATTCCTTGCAAGCACGTGTTCTGCCTCGGCTGCATCCAGCGCTGGGCAAGGCTGAGAGACAGCTGCCCGCTATGCAGAACGGCCATGGAGACCATCCGGGTCTCTGTGCGGGGAGACAACGAGTACGTGGAGTGCATCGTCTCCCCGCCCGCGGTGCCCGTGCCCGTCGGCTTCGGCCCCACCACCGGCCCCAGCGGCACTGCGGCATCTGCTCCACCCTCTGCGCCGCCGTCCCCTGAGCCGATGGCCGCAGAGCAGGAGAGAGTGGGCGGCCTCCTGCCAGAGGTCTGGGCAGCGCTTTTCCGGGAGAGGCGTGACATCCTTGACCCGGTGCTGCCCTGGCTGGAGCAGGAGCTACGCCGCAACGGGGAGCTACGCTGGTGGAAAATCAGCTGGCTGAAGAGCATGGTCCTGGCGTTCCTGTGCCAGGTGGGGCCGGACAGGGCCGTCCTAGCGCAGTGCGCAGAGCACGCCCTGGGGCCCATCACCGTGCCGATCATCGACGCTCTCGTTGCCACCATCGAGAGCCGGTGCAGCCAGGAGGCCCGGAGGCTGCTGGGCCTCGAAGACGCCAGCGGCTCCCAGGAGCAGGAGGGCGGCCCCGCGGCCCCGTCCGGTCCCGCCGCCTCCCCGCAGGGGACCGTCGCCCCCAGCGCCACACCATCCGGCAGCTCCGCGGGTCCCGACGTGGAGGAGCTCCCCGGCACGTCCAGCGGGGCCCTCGGAGGGGGTCCCGACGCAGTCGGTCCCGCTGACCAGCGTCGCAGCCGCGGCTCCTCCGCTCGCAGCCGGGGAAGGAAGCGCTCGGCTGCGGGGCCCCCCCGCCCCACCAAGAGGAGGGCCGGCAGTGCCCAGCGCACTCCCCCGCCCTGCAAGAGGCGGCCACCCCGGCGCCTCTAGCGGGGCTTCCAATAAAAGATCAAAACGCAGAAGCACGTGTTGTTCCTAGCGTCTGTCTTTTGAGCCGGTTCGCCCTTCACGCACACGCCCTACGCACGCTGTGCCACACGAGAGCCAGCGCTCTCAGCCCCCGGTGTGGGTGGGCCACCATTAAAGCCTTCTCCTGGGCCCTGTGCGGGGTGTGAGCTGCAGAGCCAGTGTGAGCGGGATCCCCTGAGCGGCAGCTGACGGCAGCCCAAATACCGGCAGGCAGAGGTATTTTCAATAAAAGCCTACCCACACCTTCAGGCAGAACTCTCGGTGGTTCCCAGGTCACGCGGCTTGCTTGACTGCAGCGCGTGTTTCACGCTGCCACAGTCTTATCTCTAGATCTGTGCCTGTGAGAGGGGGACAGAGCAGGCCCACGGGCCCACTGGCCCTAAAAGGAGGGGAAACTGGGGAAGGGAGCCACAGGGAACGAGAAGGGAAAAAACTGTGGCGACAATCTGAGCAGAAAAACAGACTTGGTTTACTAATTAGAATAGCAAAAATACAAGTTAGTTGGGATTGAAGCTAATCCATCCAATAAACGAGAGAGTTTCTGAAGACCGAGGTTCTTACTCTGACACACCAGGGAGCACAGAGAACTACTCTCGTGACTCCCAGACAGTTTTATCTTTCCCACTGACCGGAAAATGGAAACGGAACAGTGAAGGCTTCTGGGAGCTGTCGTACATCTCTTCTCTTCTGAGACAGGTAAACGGAACTGTCGACAATCCACGGAACTGCAGCATTCACTCTCTAACTCCCAGTGCTCTACATGATGTTACGGTGTGGAATACCGGTAACCAAAGGCATACAACCACAAGACACACTCATGGACAAACTGTGCAGTACCATCCATGTTCAAGCCCACTTCTCAGTCCTGAGTCTCGCTCTACTTTGTACCTCTTCCTAGAGGTATCGTACCCGCCAAGCTAGAGATAGTTCACCCGCCTGAGAAACCTCAGTCCTAGGAGCCCGATTTGCCCGACAGTTGATTTGACGTATTTGGGGGGCACACCACTTTTGTACGTCAGCTGCAAATTTCTAGTACTCGGCACAGCCTACAGCCGCACCGGATTTCTGGCATTCTGGGTTACGCAGGCTCTCAGTCCCCTGGGCAGACCCTCTGCAGATCGGGTCAAACTCTTACCAATCAGCACGCGATACAGTCGCAAGTGAGACTCGGGTCTTGGTAGCGGGGATGCCCTTTATCGCCCTGACCGTGGATATCCGCACGCCCTTGTGCCAGAGTTGGGGAGGAAGAACGAGACAGAGGTGCACATCAGCTGCTTACACATTGTGGACATCTGCCTTCTTGCTGGTGATGCCAACCACAGTGCCAGGGGCCAGGAGTAGGGGGTACCGGTCACTGTCCTTCTTCATAAGCTTTTTAAACATGGGTGCAGCGTTCTCTTTTCTTGTCAGTGGGGACATCTTGTCTGCCATTACTTTTCAAGTCTGATAGGGAGTGGCTTTTCAACTCCATCTCCCAGTTCCTTGAGAACTGTGGAATGAATCTCGTTGGGTCCCAGGGATGTGTCCCAGGCTCCTCAGGTGGCCCCGGGCTTCATCTTCTTTTTTTATGATGAGGGCAGCTTTGTGCCCTTGGGGACTGCCAGGGAAAATCGGTCACCTCGGTGTGAGGGATGAGCCCCAGTGACTGTACTGCGAGCCCTGACAATACCCCGAGAGACTCTTAAGCCACGGGAGAGCGCCTGGTGTCACTTCTCTCCATTTGATAGGTGTCTCAGCCGGTCCTGGAACTGGGACAAGAGAAGGCTCCAGAAGTCCAGGCACTGGGGCCTATAGATAAGGACCTGTCCAAGTCTAGGGGGATTAAACCCTTTCTCTCCAACCTGACACCCCCACTGGCAGGTCAGACACAGGATCCAGGACAGGTGAGCTCTCTCCGCCCTCAAATCCCCCTTTCACTCTCCCCTCCTAAAGTTGCTAGGACAAGGTTTCCCAGAAGTTCTTTAGTAACTCAAGGCTTACTTTGATTTCCCGTAAAAATGCACACCTTAGGTCGATATGGGTAGATACTTGTGAGAGGGCCAACGCCTACAGGATCGCTGTTCTATAGACATTCCCCATCAAGGTTGATGGTGATGGACGGCCCGTGAGCGTTATTTCACCTTAAGCCATCCCAAAGGAATTCACGAATGTTACTCACACCCCTCTCCCCACAGGTGGGACGCAACACTCGGAAAGAAAGATATCCCCAAGCAGCTCCGCCATAATGCTGACAGAAGAGGAACGAGGGAAAGATTGGCAGGGCATTCCTGAAGCAAGAAGGCGAGAACGCCAAACCCAACTTCTACGTAACACACAAGTGAAAAATCTTCAGCTTGCTGGTGAAGAAACAGAGGACATACAGAAACACCGAGAGTTGTTTTTAATACGTAAATTAGAGTTGTTTTAATGAGAGGAAAAGAAGGGCCGGTGCATTCATGTCAAACGTAGAGCAGAAAAGGTGGGCGGGAATGAAGGGGAAGGCACAAAGGGCAAAGTAGGAAAAGGAAAAGAAGGTAACGTGAAACACGGGTGGGGGCTGTGGGGGCGGACAGCCCATGGTGACGTCCCTGAGCAACGGGCTGTGACATCACCGCATGACGGATTGTGACTGCTCCGCCCTCGCTGCTCATAGTGGGGTGCTGGCGGAGCCTGGCTCAGTCTGGCTCGTTCCTGGACCCTGCTGAGCAGCTCTGCGAGGCTTGTTGGTCGAGCGAGGATTTGGTTTGTGCTGTGCTGTGCTGGGTCGTGCCTGGGGCTGCTTGCAGCATCTCAGTGCCTGACCCCACAGTATCGCTTCAGTTTCCCTGGCCCTGCCAAGAGCAGGCAGCCGGGGCCCTACGGAGCGCACCCGCAGCAGCGGAGGTGAGTGGTGCAGGGACACGTGGGTCCCCCAGGGCAGCCGTGGGGAGCCTGGCCCCGTGCCAGCGGGGAGCACGAGGCGGCCCAGGCACGGTCCTGCTGAGGGGCCGCCGAGGGCTTTCACACCCTGGGACAGCGAGTGACTGTGACTCCTCTTCCTCTTGCAGAGCGCAACACCACCGCTGCAGCTCCGGTGAAGGAGAGCAACTTGTCATCCTCGGTTCTCCCAGCCCGCTGCAGTGAGAAGACCATGGCCGCAGAAGAGGCGTGGATATGCTCCATCTGCCGCGAGGCGCGAGGGGACATCGCGTACGCGATTCCTTGCAAGCACGTGTTCTGCCTCGGCTGCATCCAGCGCTGGGCAAGGCTGAGAGACAGCTGCCCGCTATGCAGAACGGCCATGGAGACCATCCGGGTCTCTGTGCGGGGAGACAACGAGTACGTGGAGTGCATCGTCTCCCCGCCCGCGGTGCCCGTGCCCGTCGGCTTCGGCCCCACCACCGGCCCCAGCGGCACTGCGGCATCTGCTCCACCCTCTGCGCCGCCGTCCCCTGAGCCGATGGCCGCAGAGCAGGAGAGAGTGGGCGGCCTCCTGCCAGAGGTCTGGGCAGCGCTTTTCCGGGAGAGGCGTGACATCCTTGACCCGGTGCTGCCCTGGCTGGAGCAGGAGCTACGCCGCAACGGGGAGCTGCGCTGGTGGAAAATCAGCTGGCTGAAGAGCATGGTCCTGGCGTTCCTGTGCCAGGTGGGGCCGGACAGGGCCGTCCTAGCGCAGTGCGCAGAGCACGCCCTGGGGCCCATCACCGTGCCGATCATCGACGCTCTCGTTGCCACCATCGAGAGCCGGTGCAGCCAGGAGGCCCGGAGGCTGCTGGGCCTCGAAGACGCCAGCGGCTCCCAGGAGCAGGAGGGCGGCCCCGCGGCCCCGTCCGGTCCCGCCGCCTCCCCGCAGGGGACCGTCGCCCCCAGCGCCACACCATCCGGCAGCTCCGCGGGTCCCGACGTGGAGGAGCTCCCCGGCACGTCCAGCGGGGCCCTCGGAGGGGGTCCTGGAGAGCCGGGTCCCGACGCAGTCGGTCCCGCTGACCAGCGTCGCAGCCGCGGCTCCTCCGCTCGCAGCCGGGGAAGGAAGCGCTCGGCTGCGGGGCCCCCACGCCCCACCAAGAGGAGGGCCGGCAGTGCCCAGCGCACTCCCCCGCCCTGCAAGAGGCGGCCACCCCGGCGCCTCTAGCGGGGCTTCCAATAAAAGATCAAAACGCAGAAGCACGTGTTGTTCCTAGCGTGTGTCTTTTGAGCCGGTTCGCCCTTCACGCACACGCCCTACGCACGCTGTGCCACACGAGAGCCAGCGCTCTCAGCCCCCGGTGTGGGTGGGCCACCATTAAAGCCTTCTCCTGGGCCCTGTGCGGGGTGTGAGCTGCAGAGCCAGTGTGAGCGGGATCCCCTGAGCGGCAGCTGACGGCAGCCCAAATACCGGCAGGCAGAGGTATTTTCAATAAAAGCCTACCCACACCTTCAGGCAGAACTCTCGGTGGTTCCCAGGTCACGCGGCTTGCTTGACTGCAGCGCGTGTTTCACGCTGCCACAGTCTTATCTCTAGATCTGTGCCTGTGAGAGGGGGACAGAGCAGGCCCACGGGCCCACTGGCCCTAAAAGGAGGGGAAACTGGGGAAGGGAGCCACAGGGAACGAGAAGGGAAAAAACTGTGGCGACTATCTGAGCAGAAAAACAGACTTGGTTTACTAATTAGAATAGCAAAAATACAAGTTAGTTGGGATTGAAGCTAATCCATCCAATAAACGAGAGAGTTTCTGAAGACCGAGGTTCTTACTCTGACACACCAGGGAGCACAGAGAACTACTCTCGTGACTCCCAGACAGTTTTATCTTTCCCACTGACCGGAAAATGGAAACGGAACAGTGAAGGCTTCTGGGAGCTGTCGTACATCTCTTCTCTTCTGAGACAGGTAAACGGAACTGTCGACAATCCACGGAACTGCAGCATTCACTCTCTAACTCCCAGTGCTCTACATGATGTTACGGTGTGGAATACCGGTAACCAAAGGCATACAACCACAAGACACACTCATGGACAAACTGTGCAGTACCATCCATGTTCAAGCCCACTTCTCAGTCCTGAGTCTCGCTCTACTTTGTACCTCTTCCTAGAGGTATCGTACCCGCCAAGCTAGAGATAGTTCACCCGCCTGAGAAACCTCAGTCCTAGGAGCCCGATTTGCCCGACAGTTGATTTGACGTATTTGGGGGGCACACCACTTTTGTACGTCAGCTGCAAATTTCTAGTACTCGGCACAGCCTACAGCCGCACCGGATTTCTGGCATTCTGGGTTACGCAGGCTCTCAGTCCCTTGGGACAAGAGAAGACAAGAGAAGGCTCCAGAAGTCCAGGCACTGGGGCCTGTAAATAAGAACCTGTCCACGTCTAGGGGGATTAAACCCTTCTCCACCATTCACCATTAAACCCTTCTCCTGGGCATTTAATACATGAGTAAGAACTCACCTCAAAGTGCAAGCGTCTTAAATTTGATGAAATGAACCAGAAATCTACATCAAAAACCATTAAGACACGGCTGCCTGGTGGTATAGATCCCATTCTTATGCCTGGCATTCTTGTCAACGATGAATTTTGTGTCTCAGCACTGTTTCATCTGCTCTGCATGCCCTGCTGGGCTGGGTGCTCATATGCTGGCCTCTCAGGAAAGTCATTTTAGGCATTTACTGTATTTGAAGGAATCCAAGCATCCAGATGGGAGACATGCAAGACCCCATCATTGCTTCTGCTTGATTTGCTGTGGCAGCGAAGGGCTACAGCAGTTGTCCCCATGCCAAGGTGATTGACTAGAAGTGTTTTTTCACCAGGTGGCATTTGCAATAATTACATGGTGCTTTGCTTGCTCCAGAGGAAATAATCAGTGTGACCTTCAAAAGTCTCTGTTCAAACCAAGTCTTGCAAAAACAATTATTTGAACCTCCTACCATAGCTGCCCCTGCTGCAGATAGGAAATTAGGAAAGTGTACTGTGTGGAAAGTAACTGCTGTATATTAGCAGAGAGCCAGGTGGGTGCAGCAGTATACTCCAGGGAAATCAGGTATCCCTCAGAAATCTTGCACACTCTTCCCATTTACTTCCCTCTGTTGGGCTGCAGGTGGAGGAAAGATGCTGGGCTGGCAGACCTCTTGTGGAGCTGGGATGAGATTGTGGCTCGACTCTGCTCCAGCACCTGAAAGCAAGGGTGAAGGTGCCACCTAGCCCTGGATTTTGCAGTAGTGAACGAGACAAGTAGCTATCCCACATGCTCTCAGTACTAAGCTCTCCTTGTGCTGTGGCTCTGACAAACAGCCCCTTTACACACTTGTAGGCAGAGAGCTTGGAGGTGAGGCAGGTGTGCTGTTCATTCACCCAGTCTGGTCTGTAGTAGGCATCTTTCTGGCAGCCTGCACTCCTCACATGGGTTCAGACTTATGTGTCTCCTCATGCTGCTGGTGGCCCCATTAAAAGCCGAGCTTCAGCTGTTTGCCTAGGTGCTGGGTGATACAGCATCTGAAATCCCAGGGTTGTCCCTGGGATTTCAGCCAGCCATTGGCTGCCTAAATGCCCCGCAAATAAATGAAAAGGTCCTAGGGTGATGACATCCACAGAGATGATGAAGGGTCTGGAATATCTTTGTTACGAGAAGAGACTTAGAGAGCTGGCACTGAACAATAGAAGAATCAGGGGGATCTCATCAATGTCCATAAATGCTTGAAGAGAGAGCGCCAAGAGTACTCAGCCAAGCTCTGTTCAGCGGTGCCCAGTACCAGGACAGGAGGCAGTGGGCACCAACTGGAGCACAGGGGCTCCCTCTGAGCACCAGGCAGCACTGCTGTGCTGTGCGGTGCCGGAGCACCGGCACAGGTTGCCCAAAGGCTGTGGGGTCTCCTCCTTGGGGATGCTCAGAAGCTGCCTGGCCATGGGCCTGGGCCCCCTGCTCTGGGTGTTCCTGATGGAGCAGGGGTGGGCCAGAGGGGCACAGAGGGCCCCATCCATTCTGGGATCCTGTGGCTCTGTGAGGTGACTTTTAATCCTGTTAGTTCTTCCTGGTCACTGATGCCTGCTGTGAAAAATGCCTCCATGACAAGCATACAGCTTCTTCAACATCTGTAACACCTGCCTGCAGATGCAGACGTCAGTCTGAGAGTACTAAGGCTGAGGGGAGCTGCTTCCAATCGGCAAATCCACAGCATACAAAAGCCTGGGTTTTAATTTTCTGCACTCAGACCTTTTCTAAATAAACCCCGTCCAAAAATAACAGCTGCTGGTTTACTCATTTTTAACAGCATAGCAAAAACAGCTAGTAACAACGTTTTGCAATAACAGTAATTTTTTCTGATATCCCTGCACCCACATTCTTGCTGTCAAGCTAACTGCGTCTAGACCAGAATACTTAAAATGGGATTATTTTTTTCAGTGAAATTATACTCATTCTCTTTGAATTAAAAAAGAAAAGCGAACAAACTTTAAATAAACAAATGCATAAATAATCCATCTGAAGCTGTGAGAAAGCTGGGACAATGACTCATTTTGGTTGATCATGAAAATGAAGCCAGAAGACTTGCCACCCCATCTCCTCTTCCAGCCAGTTAAAGCATGCTGTCTCATTAGAGAAATCTAATTAGCTGTTAGTTTAAGAGGGGGTTGCCAGACATGCTATGTGGTCACGGTGACAGTGCAGCTGGGTGCTGGCACTAGAGCCATGCCAGGGCCTGCAGCCCAGGCAGTGGGGATGCGGCCATGTTTCTGTACCACGCAGTGCTTGGACCAGGACCCACGAGCCACTGGGACCAGGCCCTGCTCAGCGCTTCAGGGGGTCCCTGAAGCTGTCCTGTGTGGGATCTGAGTTCCCTCCAGTGGGAGCCTTGGGGATGGGCTGGACGCGTGCTCTCCGCTGGGGTCCCTGCTTTCCCCCTCCGCACTGCAGAATTCCTCCCTTCACCCTGTGCAGACACCCTGACAGGATCTTCTCTTACAGTGAGCAGAAAGGAAACAGCATAACAATTTTTGTATGTATGTACAAAATAAATAAACACACATAAATATATATACTGTGTATCTGTTGGGGTAAGGTTCTGTTCACCCTGTGCAAGAATCTAAGAAAATATTCAGGGAGCCTCAACATTTCTAGCTTTGTAATTGACAAAGACGTTACTCAGCCTGCAGTGTGCTGTGACCAGATAGAGCAAACATGCAGAGTGGATTAGGGATGCAGGGAGGATTAGCCATTAGTATGTACGAAAGGATACACCCAGCAATGCTAGTAATTTTTAACAAATCCCATTTCTGCCTGAAATGTCTTCTGTTGTTGTTGACAGCAACACCAATTTTGATTGAAAAGGAGAAAAAAAAAACTCACACATTTACTTATTTGAGATCATGTCTGTGCCTCACTGTCTTGGTTCCTTCTCTTGTCTTTGTTTTCAAGCCTTTCACACATCAGATAAGTGAGAAACATTTCACAATTTGGGAAGAGCTAATGTCCCAGCCAGGAAACATTGGCAGGGGGAATGTCATCCCCATGACTGCCTTTGGGATGTGGACTCACATGGATGTTTGCTGAGGAAAAGGCCAACAGTGCTCTCTCTGCTAAAGTCATGCCACTGGGGCTGGGCAGCACAACTTTTATCCTAGCTGTGTGGCTGAGATGCCTTCTCACTGACTGAGCCACTTGCTGCCCTCCAAGAATCAATTGCTCCTTTGGGTCACTCAACCGGCCCTGCTAATGCAGTAGTTTTGTGGGGTAGGATAGCATGAAAGAATGAGTGGACCAGCATGTGAAATGAGGCTGAGTGCATAGAGGGCATAGCAGGTTGCAGCGGGGCACTGTTGTGTGTGACCTGGCTGCTGTGCTCCTCCTTTTAGAAGAGATCTCCGGAGTGGGACAGAAACTGGGCAAGGCACCTGGGCTTGGGTTGGTGGATTGCTTGCTCCAGGAAAAATCGCTTCTCTGAAGGAGTGGTTAGGTGCTGGAATGGGCTGCCCAGGTGGACGGTTGGATTGGACGATCTTAGAGGTCTTTTCCAATTTTGGTGATTCTACGATTCTATAAGAGGTGATCCAACCCACCTATAAAATGATGGTGGTGAGGTGCTGGAATGGGCTGCCCAGGGAGGTGGTGGAATCACCGTCCCTGGAGGTGTTCAAGAAACATGTGATGTTGTTCTGAGGGGCATGGTTTAATTGGGGAATATTGGTGGTATGTGGACAGTTGGATTGGATGGTCTTAGAGGTCTTTTCCAACCTTGGTGATTCTATGATTCTACATGAGGTGATCCAGGCCACCTACAAAATTCTGGTGGAGACCAAAAAGGAGGAATGAACGCCAATGTGGGAAAGGATGATGCTAAGCAGTGTCTTGGGTTTTTCTCATTATTTTCTGAGCATTGTTGAGTAAAGGAGATGTAGGGGTATCTGTGCAATGCTCAGTGCTCTAAGTTTTATTTTTAATTTAAAAATGGCTCTTCTCTCAGGCACTGCTCTGTGCTGGAGCTGTAGGGGCTGGTTTGTTGCTTGAGACCATTGGGTTGAAGCAGCCATCTCTAAATCCATGTGGGATGCACCTCAGTGCATCTCAGTCAATCTTTCCCTTCGTTTCCTCTTTTCCCAACGTCCCCTATGGGTCTGGAAGAACACAGCTGTCTTGCCTGCTCCAGCAGAGGAAGGTGCAGGAGCTACACAGAAGTAAAGTTTTGTGTTTTCCTGTGCCAAGTAAGCACTTATTCTGGTGCTCACGTTGTTGAGAAACTAAAGGCTAAATGTATAAAAGACTGCTCTGCATGGGCAGCATTGGAGCTAAGTGGATTTGGTGACTGAATTTTGCCACAATATTTGCTTTAACTTGCTGGGGTAGGACCAGAGCCATATCTTGAGGAACACCAAATCATAACAAATTGATTTTAAAATTAATGTTCTTAACTTTCCCCTACAGAGACTCTGTCTGGGATTGCCTTTCCTGGCAGTGGATCTTTTATTGCCAAATATCCATCATGGAGAGCCACAACTCCTGCTCTGTGCCTCCAAAACACCAGCCCAAATGACAGCAGGCTGGAGAGACAAGGCATCAATGCCAAGGAAACCTTGCCTACTTTGAAACTATATAGTTATAATGCTTTGATGCCTTCTTTCCAAAAGCTTTCTTGCAATGTCTCTGTGGTTGTAGTGCAGCCATGCTATGTGGTGACCTGTTGTCCCCATGCAGATACTGTCCATCCGGCAGCGGCACCCCCACATCCCACATATATGTTTAGGGCATTTGGGCCCCAATATCTGTTTAATATTAAAATACTGTGGGTGTTTTTAGTAATTTCATTCTAACAGTCTTTGTTGTGGAGAAGGGATCAGCTGTCTGACTGCTGACCTGTCAGATGATGTGTCCCTCACTTAGGTCTGGGAGCTCTGTTGCAAAGCAGTTCTTTGTGGATCTATATGTTAATGTTGACACTTCACTTTCATCTTCATAAATTCATTTCCTTCTATAGCTCTGAAGAAGAGTATTTTGTTTAATTCTTTTTTTCTGTTCTTACATGGGAAAGCACTTTGTTAAAGTGCCACAGCATAATTTGTACCTTTTTTCTTACATTTTAGAAGATATTCACTCCTACTTGCCCAGTCTCTTCTGCTTTGAAATGTTTTGCCTTGCTTTCAACATGCTGTTATACCTTGGCTGACCTGCCTTGGAGAGTCTGTTTTAATCAGTGTGAAAGTACATGGGGTGTTTGCTTTTCCCTGAAAACCATTTCCTGCTCCATAACAAATTTGAAGCCCTATAAAATGGAGTGGCAGCCTACACAAATGAAACTGGTGCTGAAGGGAGCACATCTGGCTCCAACGGGAGCATGGAGCTGTCTCTGCTCCTGGCTCACAGGGCAGTAGATGTGCTTTGGGGCTGGAGTTCTTGCGAGGTAGACAGGGAGAAGCTGGTGCTCACTCTGTAGGTGGGATGGTGTCCATATTACTGTTCACCAAAGATATAAGGATTTTGTTCTGAAGAACAGCTTAAAATAGGACTTGTGGGCTCCTGTGTTAATAGACGAGAGCAGTCTTTAGCAGCTTTGATTTTGCCTGTGCTGGGCTGGATTTTCTTTGGTAGCCTCAGCCCAGTCCCAGACTAACTCCTCCTTTCCTGCCTGCTGATTTCCTTCCATAATTGTTTGTGTTCAGATATTAGAGTGGTGGTGAGCAGAAAGATTAGTGCCTTGAACTTCCCTCTGGGATGTCATAGAAGTTGTTCTTCAACCCCTGCCCACCTTCCCCTTCAGCACAAGAGACTTGCATCTCTCCCGTGTAGCCCACCAGCAACCTGTAGTAGTCTTGTGGCTCCTCCTTACTGCTCTGCCCTGGGACCCATGCCTTCCTCATCTCCCTGAAAGCAAGTGGGGCAAGCGCAGGGCTGAGCACAGAGGTAGGTGTAAATACATGGATATCTACTTTGGCAGCAGATAAGCTGAGAGAGCCTGAGCTGTCTTTACATGCCCCTTCTTGATGGATGGGATTCATCTGAAGGTCTCACAGTGGCTGGTACCTGGTTCACGCTGCTGCCTCTCACCTGTGCTGTGTTTCATATTGCAAGGCATTAATTATGCCTTGACACATATCCTTGACCTCTTGCTCTGGCAGAAGCCAAAGCAAAAGGCAGTTTGGTA
This sequence comes from Gallus gallus, assembly GCF_016699485.2. NCBI lineage: Eukaryota > Metazoa > Chordata > Aves > Galliformes > Phasianidae > Gallus > Gallus gallus. The sequence goes on along the minus strand of NC_052533.1, from coordinate 128,560,678 downwards.
CTCATGTTTACTAAGTGGCAGCCACAATTAATGCGCCTCTGTGTAATTGCAGTGTGGCACCTGACCGTGCCTACAAGGCTTGAGCAGAAGCCAAGCCATGTGGGTGGAAGGTTTCCCCAGAGGCCCTGGTAGCGTGGGGCTGGGCGATGGATTGATTACACTGTGTGTATGTTTAAAAATAACTCCCTATCTTTCCAGGAGAATGTATTTATTATGGAGTCACTGAAAGGCTGTAGTAGGAGACCTGGGAGCATGCAGCTGCTGGGAGCAAGCCAGGAGACAGAGCTTCTGCTGGGCACGGCACTCCCAGCAAGGCCCATTGGCTGCCGAGCAAGGAACCTGCTCCTGTCTGTGTGTGCTCTGTGCTCAGAGAAACACAATTCTGTGTATAGGCTGTGTGATAAATAAACACCACTGTACCAAGGAAATGCCTCGCTCTTATCATCAATTGTAATGTAGTGGGAACAACCTGGCAAGACCCCACGCACTGGTGAATCCTCGGGCCAGATGAAGGTAACAGTATGTTTAAAATATTGATTAAATAGTTTACTACATCCTTGATTTTCTGATTTTAAGCAGATTGCTAAGAAGGCTTGTTTTAAAAAAAATGTGTTTACCCATGCATCCTGATCTGCCACTTGAACCCACAAAATCTCAGCCTTGGCAGCAAAATTGTTGGCTTAGGGGTAACAGCAGGACTAACCACTAGCATATATGAAAGATGGAGCCATAAATTGCAAAAGGACAAGGAGCGTGGAAGAGAACTGAAATGAGGGACATACGCATCATCATTCCTGAAAGAAAAATGCAGTGCACTGAGGTTTCCTCTTTATGAAAGCACTGTGATCAAAATTAACCCTTCAGGATGGGGATGCATCAGGACAGAAGGGGACTTCCACAAGCGTAGGATTAATGCACATTTTCAGGTGAATGTTTTCCCAAAGAAATTCCCTACCATACAGCCCCAGCATACACTGGGGTGGGGGACGGAGAAGACCTCGTTACCTTCAATGGAAGGTATGGCATTCCCTCAAGGAGTGGACTAGGGAGAAGTGTAATGCCAAGATAAAAAATGGGGGTGGGGCCAGTGTGCAGAGGAGCTGAGAGGGGAGATCCCACAGGGGCTGGGCAGCCCAATAAAGAACCACAGGGCAGTCCCAAACCAGGGCAATGGTTGGCTCCCAGCAGCACAGACTCATCAGGTTAGAAGAGCAGAAGCATCAGCTGTGTGCATGATGCAAGGCAGCTTAGGTCTAGTTTAGAGCTTGCTGAGAGTTGAATCAGATCTGTGGTTTACCCTACATCAATTCCTCGTGTCACTGATGTGTGGGAAAGACCTGTGTGGGCCTGGGAGGCATTTATTGTAGGAGGAGAAGCAATAAAACTTCTTTCTCATTTCAAGGTTGAGTTTGCACAGTTGGCCACAAGAAAAGTAACTGATTTGCAAACATCAGGCACTTGCTGTGAGAACAGCGTGCTCTTTCACATGAGTCTGCAAAGGATAACCTCCTCTCTGGGTCAAGTGCTTGCTGCAGTTCTGCCTGCAGAGCTGCATGTGCTCAGGGCACGGAAGCATCAAGCTCCTGGAGGGATATATATATCACTGTGTTGACTTGATCCTGGATGCAGGCGAGATTTGGAGTGTCTAAAGGCTTCATGCTTGTCCTCTAGGCAACTCTGCTAGTGGAAAAATTCCTCCTGCTGGTGCATCTTACATGCCAGAGGCTGCCTCGGAAATCCACACAGCAAAACATTTGTGCTGTAAACTGAAAGTCCCTCCAGTGGCACCAGCCTGCAGCTTTTATTTAGTCTCACATTGTCTGCTGCAATGAGACACACGGAAGACAGGGGTTTCTCACAGTTACAAGAAAATGGTGTTCTTCAAACAGCTCCCAGAGCTGCTCTAAGGAAGAGCCAGTCTGCAAGGCAGAAGAAACAGAACCAGCTCATCTCTTTCCAAAGCAGAGATGATTTTTTACATTTTGTATGGTTCAACATGCAGAGATTTAACTGCTTCGTCCCAGGTTAAGCCTTGGCTCTGATTTCCTGTAATAAGTGCACTCGTGGAGATCTGAATGCTTCTAACTTGATGACATTGTCTTTGAGGCTATAAGTCAGCATTTTCACCAGGACAGCACTGGCTTTGTTTTGAGCAGTCTCAGAGCTACACAAATATTGCAGAATCACGATTTCCTCCTTCTTCTGAAGGTAGCCACTTCAAACTTTTGCAACATTAAAATGAGTTCCGAGTTTAAAGCTGAGACGCAGTGGAACATGTTTCTCCCTTCCATGGCTTTCTCCACCTTCCCCCCTAGCTCGGTAGCTGTGTGGGGGGCATGGACGGAATCATGGGGTCTGTTATATCCAGTGAATGCTGCTGAGCACCCAACATCACTGAGGAACCAAGAAGCCCTGGAACATCCCCCCACCATCCCTCCCTCTTCTCCTTGTCCTTGAGAACCCAAGGAAAGGAACACGTGGGATGGAGGAAGCCAATGCCCAGATGAACAGAAAGGCAAAATAGTGCAAGATGTGATTTAAGAATGGATCAGGCAGTCTCAGGCTAGTGAACCCACCCTGCATTTCCATTCCCATTGGCATTTCTGCCCTGAGAAGCAGCCTGTTGATCAGAGACCTGGCATGGTGGGCAGCAGAGCTGAATCTAACCTGGAAGTAGTGGTGACAGTAGGAAAAAAAAAAAAAAAGAGCAGGAAGGACAAAAAAAGAAGTTTACTTTAGTGTATCAGTGATAAGGCATGGCCTGTTTTGAAAGCATTGCAGCAAGGTGAGCTTTGAGAAGGAGGCTGAAGGCAAATATGATAGCAGCTGGGTGTGTTTTCCTGGCCTGGCCTTCATCTTATTCTTTTTAAACACTTCTCCCTGACTACTCCAAACACTGTTGCTTACTTGCTGAGACTGGGGATAAAAGGCAAAAAAGAAGATAAAAATAGGGGTTTTACATTGACTGAGCAGAAAGATGTTTGTTATCTTGCCTCCGAACCCTGAAACAGCTGGTAGAAATAAACAGCTACAGTAGAGGCGTTGCTTAAAAAAGCAACTCCTTTTCTGATATTTCATGTCATCAGAAATTTTCCATTGCTGCTTTTAGTTACACAGGGGCCTTTCATACGCCCAGGTCTGTTGATCTCTGATAAAGCTGCACAAAGGAGGCAGCTCATTAGCTCTCACTCCTGCTCTGAGCACGTTTTGATGTGCAGATCGCTGACAGCACAAAAAACCCCTTGCTGGCTGTGTAGGTAGCTATAATAGCAGTATTGACAACGTGTGCCCGCTGCAGGCAAAGCACAGGGGATTCTCTGTCTCCTCATTGTTTCATCTGAGGAGCAATGACCAAGGGACGTGAGGAGTGATTGCGGGATTGAATCTGATACAAAGTGCTCTGTGAAACCTGCTTGCCAAAATGAAGATCCAGTACCTGCAATTCAGCACCCACTGCAGCATCTCAGTTCAGCCCCTTGGAGTAAGCATTAACTTTACAAAATTCCTGTCGGTACCAGTGAGTTATTGATTAAAATAATACCTTTTATGTTTACGAAGACTTCGAAGTTCTGATGTGTGCAGAAGGCTCCTCAAACGTTTAACAATTCCAGGCATGAACCGTTTATTTGAACACTTTGCTTGCAGGGCTGGAGCCCACAAACAAAGCACCGTTGTGTTAGTGTGGGGAAGCAGAAAGCAAAACTCAACCAGACACTTCAGTTATCTAAACTGGATGGAATTAAAGGGCATAAATGAGAAGAGACTTACAATTAATGCATTGTTTTATAACTATAGAAAATGTTAGACATCAAAGCTGGGATCTTTTAAAAGAAAAACTGTTGGTAGCACTCTACATGTGTGCGTGATAGGCATGCAACCTTGTTTTTGCTTTGATTTCTTCCTCTCTGCTCTAAAATCATGAAGGACCATGGAAAGAGGTAAAATGACTCCATTAGAGTTAAATGCCAGTGCTCACTGACAGAACAAAGATAAAAAGCAAACAATGAATGCATTACTATGATGGCGTGGCTGCTCCATCATCTTAGCTGGTGTCTGTTTCTTTCCCTAAAATAAGAGAAGATGGTTTCAGGCTTGGTTTAAGGTGGGATTCATCGTGCCTCTGTTTGGGGTGTCTGCTGCTGAGCTAAAGCTAACCCAGCACACCAGAGCCATCAAGCAGCAGAGCCCATGAGCCCATCCTTCCCTCTGCCCTACACTGCCTCAAACCTGGACGAGGGTGGGGGGGCTGAGCTTTGCCATCCCTTGTGCTAGGGATGTGTGCCTGCAGGGATGTCCTCCAGTTGGAGTCAGTAGCAAACAGTGTTCTGGAGGATCACATCAGTGCCTGTAAATATCTAAAAGAAAGGTGCCAAGAGGACACACCCAGGCTCCTTTCTGTGGTGCCCAGTGTCAGTACAGGAAGCAGTGGTCTCAAACTGGAGCACAGGGGCTCCCTCTGAGCACCAGGCAGCACTGCTGTGCTGTGCAGTGCCAGAGCACTGGCACAGGTTGCCCAGAGGCTGTGGGGTCTCCTCCCTGGGGTTGTTTAGAAGCCACCTGGCCGTGGGCCTGGGCCCCCTTCTCTGGGTGTCCCTGCTGGAGCAGGGGTGAGCCAGAGGGGTTCAGAGGACTCTGCCAGCCTCAGTCATCCTGTGACATCTCTCGTAACAGGGAATCGGAGGGTGCACAAGGACCCTCCCCAGGTACCCATAAGATATTAAACCATGCAGGTGACACACCTCTCCCACCACAGGAATGAGTGGGCTGGAACACTATTTTGCTCATGCTGACAGTGTTCAACAGTGCCAAGGTGCTCAAACCAGGCTGGCTTAGCCCTGCTGCTGTTTGCAATGGTAGACAGAAGAAGTCTACTTTTGTCTAGCCCAAGTTCCCCAAACAGCCAGTTGAAGAAATTTCGCATCTCCCTGAATAGTGGCTGAAATCAAACCACAGGAAAGTTTGTCTTTAATGTCAAGTGGTTCTGTTTCATTATGCAGATTTTTCAGAGCTGCAGCCAAATCAGTCCAGTGCTGCTTAATTACTTAATATTATAAATCACGTCTTTTGCCAACTGCTTTCCTAATTATGTGGTTTTTTTTTCACTGTAAATATCAGCTCTAAAAGAATGGAAGAGAGACTGAACACAATTTTCACCATGAATCTGATGGGCTCAAGTACAGCAGTCGTCTCTGCAGCTATATTTAACTTGCTCTACCTGATATGATTGAAATGGACCTCCAAGAAATGGGTCTTTTATGATCCATTCTTCAAAATGATGGCCCTTTTCAATGTTTCTTCAGGGAAGCTGTGTTTCCAAAGGTTATTCAACCCATCTCCTTATGATTTACATATTTTCATAAAACACCATTTGGCTTCTTTCAGTGCTTTCATTCCAGGGTTTCAGACCAGCCTTTGGTAAGACCTGAGAGACTCCTCTCCTCCTTAGCTCCTGCCCCCCTCATCCCCAAGACTCATTCTTTGTCCTTTCTCCTCCAGAGCTGCACTGGTGGGAGAGGCAGGACCTGGTATGTTCTCACCACCAAAGGAGGTTTGCTGGCACCACTTCACAAACTCTCCTATCCAGCAGTACCCTATGGACAGAAAATAGCTTTCAACTTTAGAAAAGCTACTGAGGTTCATCCTTTTTTTTTTTTTTTTTTTTTTTTTTTTTTTTTTTTTTGCTGACCACTTTCTCCAATCTGCTTTAATTGAAAGATCAGCTGAGTTTCTTAACTTGTTCTTTGGCAGTAGGAGTTCAGTTTTGAAGTAATACATTTTCCTTCTGTATTCCAAACACATTTGAATTAAATATGGTCATAATATTGGAGAAAGCATCAACCTCTATATAGAATTACTCTTTGTACCAAGGGAGCTGTGTGATACTATACTTTAAAGTGATTACAATCAACTCTTTCCGCCATCCCAGTGAAGGGGAAAAGCATCCAAGCCATCCTTATCAGCATAGTAAAATATAAACATCTCTGTCTTGTTCTTAAGCTGCTGAAAATGAAAGCATTTAACCTCAAGGGATTTAGTATCGCTTTAGCTATTGATTTTGCATCAGCTTGCACATCAGCAGTGGGAGGACCAACCATCTCTGTATGAATTTTGACGTCACAGTTCACTTCCTGCGTACATCTTCCACTTTGTTCAGGGAGATGAGAGTACAGAAGGGAAGACTGGACATCTGCCCATAGAAATGTGTACACAGACTGTGGTCCTAAGTGCAGAAACCAGTGATGGCATGGTAGCTGGCTGCAGTTGATTGTGCTGCTGCACGGACACCTTCAGTATGCATTTCCTGCACATTCTTTTCACATGAGCTGAAGCCACACTTCCTGTGTTGAAAACTACCTTAAAATTTATTTCCACAGAAATTCCAAAAGTTATTAGGTTTATTCTTGTATTTGCAAGCAACACCTAAGTGCTTCCTGTTTTTTCCTTTACTCTTTTCTCCCCTTTTTCTAGATGAGCTGAATAATTGATCACAGGAAGAGGTACACTTTCTTTTTTGTTGTTTTTAGTAAATCAGAACTTCAAAGCTATCACTGCCAGGGGTTTGCATATTGCGACTCTGATTTATAGAAAAGGCACTGCAAAGACTTTGGTCTCTCAATTCAGCATGGCCATATCCTCCTCATTTGTAGCTCTCAGTTTTGTGCTTTCCTGCTATCACCATGAAAAGCATCCTCAAATTCAGAGAATTCTGCTGTTACAGTCTCTGGATAGTTTGTCTGAAGAGATTTTGATGATCCCGGGCTTTCATTCTCTGGTCACAGCAGAATTTTTTAAAAAGACAAGGTTGTAGCACTGGAAATCCATACCTTTCCATAGCAGCTATTCTTGGGATTGAGTTCATGCTGAATAATTCAGCAAGTTTCATCAAAATTAGCTGAGAACTATACATCTGAGAAAACGATGTATTTTCAAAGGTTTTTTAACACTAAAACTGCTGACGTGAGATTCAAAGGCTTCACTTTGTTGACCCCAAACTGACGTAAGAAGCAGCTGTGTGTGCAGATTAGTTTAGGAGTTGCAAAGTTTTGAGTATGCAAGGTTGCCAGGTTGGCCTTTTGTGTTAGGCACCAAAAGCAAGCACATCATTTTCAGAGTGAGGGTGCGGGATGGTGATGGACTTTGAAGCGCTCTCTGCTGCCGGTGACTTTCAGCTCTTAAAACTGTTCTGCATGTAAGGTTAAGGGTAACCTGCCATAAATCCATGAGCCACCAGAGAAGTGTTAACACAGTGGGACCCCAGTGGAATGCACCTTTGATACTTTTGAGAGCCCTGGCTGTAGCAAGAGAGCCCGGAGGAGTGTGGGGCTGTAAACCTGCAGACACAGCATTTCAGCTCCACTGGCACAGACTGGGAAATACTGGAAAAGCATGCAGGTTTGGGGTAAACTTGTCTGGAAAGGTATGGAAGATTATGAACCTAAACATGACTTGATTTTGCAGGTTACCTCCATGCTCATGCTCTGGTCCCACAATGTATGTATACATGCTTCAGAATATTATTCTAAAAGTAGCGTGGAGATGAATATCTCCCATGGAATTAGTGGAGATTTACACTGTCCAGAAGACTCAAGGTCTGAGATGAGCTTAAAGTAGGTTGAAACTTTAATTCTGTGACTGATACTGGGAGAAAAACCATTAGTTGTGTTACTGGACTGTGGGGAACAGGATCCACTTCACCAAGGACCTCCGAGCTTAATCTTGTCTTTGTCCTGTGGTGAGCACACCTATAGGTGAATAAACTAGTTTCAATGTTTTGATTCACCATGCTGGGTCACTCCATCCTCCTTATGGCAAGGACAGTGCAGCCTTTGGCTCCTGTATATCCTGTTTCCAACTGCTTGTCCACACGGACATGTCCACTATCCCACGTTCCTTATCTACATGTTTCTTGAACAGCTCCAGGGAAGGTGGCTCCACCACCTCCTTGGGCTGCCTGTTCCAATACCTCACCAAGCGGCACTTCAGAAGCATGCATTGCTGGGACCTCCAGTCTGAACATGTCACACTTTCAGAGAAACTTTGGATGACAAAGACCAGAGCACAGCCACTCAGCCTTGTGTACAAGTTCTGAATGACTCTGGACACACAGAATATGAACACTTTGCAACAGCCTGTTGGTCTCTGAGTAGCAGCAGGATTGTAATCCAGCTTTCCTTGCTGGTTTCTCACAAGTTTGCCCATGCCCATGGTCTAGGTCTGCTCTTAAGCCATTTGGAAGCTAAATCACGGTGATGGAGTCTGTGCTGTGTAATTCCTTGAAACAAAGTGCCAGCCCCATTGGTACTGTGAAATCATACCTCAGCGTTAGTAAAAAGCTATTCCTAACCTTTCAGTCTATGAGTTACTGAATTTTAAACACAGGGCTGTAGGTAGGGAGAGGCAGTTATATGGCCTTCTGCAAATACTTCACCATATCTCAGTAAATCCAGACCTGATGGGACCATGTCAGATTGTCAAATAAGCTTTGTTCAGCTCTCAGCTCTGCTGCTGTCAGGTCAGTACTCAGGTATCCAGCATACACCTTGGATACCAACTCTTTTTGAGGATTTACTTTTCAAGCTGAGCTCTTTAAATCCCTTCTTATCCTCCAGAAGGTTAGCCAGTACTGCTCGCCTCTTGTACGTTTGGGAATCACTGGCATTTGGTGTTTGTCAAGAGGTTGACAGACTCAATGTGTTGCTCTTCAAGGCGTGGTGATTCTGCTCCTCCCCAAGGGCTATTATTTAGGTTCAATTCATCTTTTGTCTGTGGCTTGCCCTCAGCAGCTGGCCACAGCTCCATGCAGCTCGCGCTGTGCCGCATGATGCATCGCGTGCTGCCCTTTGTCTGACACCCGCTTGCCTCCCTCTCTCCTGGATTATCTTATCAAGCCGTGGCTGTCCCTGGGATTTCTTCAACCAGCAGTCCTTATGGTGTCTATGTGGGCTCAGAGGGATCACGCACAGGGTTTTGCAGGACCTTTTGTGCACCAAGCCCTCAGCTTTGCGTCCTCTTTGGGCTTTGCATATGAATCTTGCATTGTTTCCAGACAAAGCAAAATTCAGTTCTGTGCGCTGCTGGCAGCCTGATACCTTTTCCTTTTCTTTCTTTTAGAGTTATGGACTTGAAAAATGGCATTATGCTCTTTGTAGAAGGAGCTGAGCTCATTTATCTTACTCCAGTGGCATTACACAGCAGTGAAAGGAGCTGTTGTGTTTGCAGAGCAGCAAAGAGTTAGGTGAAGGACTGAAGGCTTAAGCCGAAAGCCAGCTGTGGCCAGCCTGGGTTTTTTCTCACCCACACTGTCCACCTACAATAGCTAGTCCTATTTTTTAATTGCAGAATTAAGGTTTCTGCAGAGTTCAGAGGTACATCTGGTGGATAGCTGGGGTGCTGGACAAGATGGCCTTTAACAGTCCCTTTCCAACTCACGAGATTCTATGATTCTGTGACTCTGTGATAGCACCTAACCTCCTAAGGAAGATTTGAAGCACATTTTAAAGCAAGTAACAACTCAGCGTTGTGCCCACACTACAGCGCATGAGGAAAGAGGCCTCCAAAAAGTTTTAACTTGGACTTTAGTATGCTGTAGCTCTTACTTTAAGTAATCAGTAATTACAGAATTCAGTAATCAGTACTACAGATTCAGCAATCACAGAATCATAGAATCCTTAGAGTTGGAATGGACCTTTCAAGGTCGTCTATTCCAACTCCCCTACAATGAACAGGGACACCACAGCTAGATCAGGTTGCTCAGAGCCCTGTCCAGCCTGACCTTGAATGTCTCCAGGAGTGGGCATCCACCACATCCCTGGACAACCTGTTCCAGTGCCTCACCACCTTCACTGTAAAAGACTTTTTCCTTATATCTAATCTAAATTTACCCTCTTTTAGTTTGAATCAATTTCCCCTTGTTCTATTACAACAGAGCCTGCCAAAGAGTCTGTCCTTTTCTTTCCTATAGCTCCACTTTAGATACTGAAAGGCTGCTATCAGGTCACCTCACAGCCTTCTCTTCTCCAGGCTGAACAGCCCAGCTCTCTCAGCCTGTCCTTACAGGAGAGGTGTTCCATCCCTTGGATCATTTTTGTGGCCCTCCTCTGTACACGCTCCAACAGGTCTATGTCTCTCCTGTACTGAGGACTCCACATCTGGATGCAGTATTCCAGGTGATGTCTCATAATATTTGAAATCTTTAGAATTTTTCCTTGCAAAACTAGATCTCATTTGCTTCCAGGCTGGGGCAGAAGCTGCACTCACTGGGGACAGATAAGCAGATCCCACTGTCACCTACTGATGTCTCAGCATGGCTCCTTGTGTTGCTCCTTAGTTCAGGGGAGTTGAGTTTTGTACTCAGCTCTTGTATGAGCAGTAGCGTCATTAAACATTTAGTACTGTGGGAAGTTCCTGACTTGTTCATGATATTGTACTTCTTTTATGACAATTTTGTGTATTATATAACAGATGACAGAAGTGCTTTGATCTGACGCAGCAGAGATTGATGCCCTTCCTCATGCAGCATCTTCCTGTGTCTGAGCCAAGTATCTCTTCCTTTAAAATCTCTCAGCCTTTTCTATAGAAATAAATGCCCAGGATAGAGGAAAGTCTGGGGACAGAAAAATGTTTAGGTGTAGATGGATAAGTAGAAATGATTGGGAAACATCTTCCAAGCAAAGAAATGGGCAATTTTTCAGTACTTTTGAGCTGTTCCCCCTTCTTCCTTGCCTTGTTTCCTCCTATTTATGGGAAGCCCAGAGACTGCGCTGAAGACTGAAAGCAGCAGACTGGAAGTGAGAAGCCAAAAATTTAGGAGAAAGTTAGCCCTTGGGAAATCAATACTATGGGAAAGTTGATCCTTTCCTTCCTCCCATTTTCTAATTGCAGACGTTGGCCTTGTCCTTCACCTCCTTTGTTCTTGGCTTGCTTGACAGACAAAAGAGCAGGTCCCGCTTCCCCAGGAGGCTTTGGCTCTCCTGCTGAGCTGGCTTCTCATGCAGGCACTGAGCAGAAATGCTCTGGAAATGGGATTCCCATCTGCAATACCCAAAAGAGCATATGCAGCAGCAGGGAACCTGCCCCACACAAAGGGTAAAACAGGGTCTCAGATTCCCCTGGAGGCATGCGTGCTACCTATCCGAGCAACATCCAGCAGCAACGCAGACTATAAATATCAGAGCCATTGTATGTGTGCAGGGAAATCGTGCATTCCCTGGCTTGGAGTGGAGGTTCCCCAGCCACGCTGCAGTTGTGTTTGATACCACCAAGAACTATCTGTGGATATGGTTAAATGCCATCTCTTGTCTGCAAGCCACACATGGCCAAAAAAAAAAAAAAAAAAAAAAAGGAGAGAGCAAGAGAAGACACTGACAGCTGGAGGATCACAGAGTAGAGCTGTACTTGTGCTTGCAAGGATCACAGCTTTGTTCTCAGGGTGTAGGTTCTCTTCAAGGATGTGCATTGGTTGCTTCACACAGTTGAGACTGAAGCTTGCATTTGATTCTGAGTCTGATGTGAATGGCTTCTCCCACCCACAAGCAGTCTGTCTGCAATGAAAGCCAGCTTCTCGAGATATCCCATCAGCACACAGAGATTTTTCCTCATTCCTGGCACAAACACTGTGGTAGATACAAGGTGAAAAATAATGAAGATGTTTCTTGCCTTGCCAATGGTCCAAAACAATGCAGGTGTAAATCCCAGCTCCTTTCACTCTCACAGATTTGATAAGAGTCCCAGGGGATGGAGCTATCCCACTCACTGCAGCAATCCCTATCCATTCAGCTCACTATGGATGAGAGCACAGGGTGGTGCACACAAGGTCCCCCAGGAACCACTCACCTGGTGCTCTCCTAGTGCTAAACAGACATCCATGAGCTCTGCACAGTGCTTTGTGTGCTGTTAGGGTGCTTTGGTTTCATACGTAGGTTAAGAAAGCTGATGAATACTTTGAGCCATTTAACCTTTCAATCTCCTTGCTAGACTACTGTTTTTTTCCCTTTTTTTAAAGCCCTGGTAATACTGTTTCACCTGCTCTGGCAAGCAATTGCTCATTTCATTTTGGAAAGGAAATTCATTTAGCCATGTTTTTTTTAATTCTTATTTTGTCTCCAATAATATGAATAATGTATGCACTATGAAAGTCATATGTAATTAGTCCATTGTGCTACTAGACAAATCTTAATACTCAGATTTCTGATACCATCAGATTAGAAGGCTTTTGGTACTGATTTTTTCTGTGCTTCAGTTTTTGGTCAGATATCCTCTTTATCACCAGTGTTGTTTGATCGCTCAACAGCTTTCATTGTTAATGAAGAAAACCACTCTGTGAATCCATGATAACCAAGGGTCTCAGATAAATAAATTTCACTGGGTCAATAAATCATTATAGCACTGTGTATATATATATGATAAAGAAATCCAAATATCCTCACCGTCAGTCAGATGAGGTGGCGGTTGGGTGGCTGAATTCCTCAGCCCCGAGGAGGGCCACCATTTTTGCTAAGGGGTCCTTCAGTTTTGTTGATGAATTTAAATATTCTCATATTTTCCTCTTAGGTTCATTAAAGTGCGCCAGTCATCTTAAATATAATTACTGGTCAAGTTTTGTACTTGTTCGCTTTCACTGGTCTGAATTCTGCCATAAAGATACTTTTGCACAGGCAGTCAAAGCCTCCTTCTGCAGCCAGCCCCCATCCTGGAGCATCTCTCCAGAAGAAATAACCCAGCACAGTCCTCTCCAGAGGAAACTGTAAGACGATTTCTTTCAATGGAATTTTTCTGGCAAGGGGAAAAGCTCAGGGAAGACTTTCCTGATAAATCCAAAGCTGTTTAAACTTCTGAAATGGCCTTTTCAGTTCCAAAAGGGAGCAATAACTATTTTAGCTACATGCTTCATTATCCTAGTTATGGTTATGAACCACGCTAAGGCTAACAGCTTCAGCTAATAAAATGCACAGCTTGAGCCTTGGGAACATTTCTGGTAGTGAAGAAAATATTCATATTTATTGAAGACCAGATTTAGCCTTTTTAAATAGGAAAATAAAAAGGTCCAACTGCGCACCCAATGTAAAATACTGACCTAAATGGCCAGCTTTATGCTCAAACTTTCTTGCCTCCTTCTCTTTTTTTCCTGATTCCCAAAAATTGATAAGGGGTCTTGTGTGCTAAACAGGGGCCTGTGCACACATGGTGCCCTGTGCTGTAAGGACGGCGCCAGGCTCTGCCACCCCCCTGGGTCACCGCAGTGAGCAGCACAGCCTCATCAGCCACTTCAGAGGCCAGAAAAAAGGCTTCACCATTGCATCTCCTCCCTACCCTTTGAGGCAGCATGCCTCGAATTAATGGAAAAGAGAGTTCAGAAGGCACTGGACCAGCTGGGCAAATTTTCTCTTTCTCCCCTTTGACACCTGGTGGCATTTTGTTTTTGTCCCCAGATCAGATATGCCGTCTGGTTAATAAACTCAGGTGCAGGGCAGCAGCTTTCCTGATGAAAGTGAGTAATTACATTTCACTTTCCCTGACCAGAATTTTGATTGCCACAGACATGATTAATAGGATTTTTTCCTACCACTGCTTAAAGAAAGCTGTGACCCCTGGCAGAATGCTTAGTGTACAGGAAACGTAATCAGGCTTTAAAACATCAGTAAAGATGAACAAGGGGCTGAGGGAGAGAAATCACTGGAGGAGGTCTGACATTTTGGGAACGTCATAGAATCACAGAATGGCTTGTGTTGGAAGTTCAAGCTGCTCCAAACCCCCCTGCTGTAGGCAGGGACACCTCCCACCAGATCAAGCTGCCCAAGGCCCCATCCAACTTGGTCTTGAACATCTTCAGGGATGGGACATCCACAACCTCTCAGGGCAACCTACGCTAGTGCCTTCACCGATGTGTTGGTGAATAAGTTTGTGGGAGAGGAAGTACACAGCCCAGTAACAGAATGGACATACAATGCTGCGTGGGGTGGGGAAGGGCTCAGAGGTCACTCAGAGGAATGTGGGCAGACTGGGAAACAAAACCTGACCTGAGATATCTGGGAGAAAGGAATACGATCCCTCCTCTCATCAGCAGAAAGCACAAACCTAGGAGGAGTTAACAGGAGCCAGATGTTCCTGTTAATTTATCAAATAACTTCAATACAGTAATCAACTGCAGTTGAGCAGACTGTAGCGGAGTGTTGATTTGCTAAGCTTGAAGGAATGGCGTCAAGTTCTCAGAAAGCATTTCTTTAAAATGAGCATTTTGACCTCCTGCTTGTGACCTCCATTTTGGCAGTGTGAGGCCTTCAAACCCTTTCTCAGTCCTCAGGCCCCTCATGAAAGCTTGCAGGCCTACATGGTTGCGGTGATAAAAAGGTACATTCAGTTTGGGATGACACCCTTCCAACCATGCATTTCTACACAGGGACATGGCATTGGCCTGGGCCAACCAGCTCTACTTGCTCTCAGTCAGATGTTCTTAGTCTCTGACTTTTAGAAGAAATTTTCAACATTTTTACCTCCTCCTTCAGTTTCCCAACCTCTTCCCCCTGAAGCAGCAGCCAACAGAATTTGTCAGAGTCAACTTTCTGGTTCAGGTAAACTAACTGCAAATGTGGTGGTCTCACCTGGCTCAGTGCAGAGGGAGCCATTTTCTGGAGCTTTTATTTCTGTATATTTTCTTCTCTTGCACTGTAAATTCAGGTGGTTATTTCAATTCTGTCAGCAGAATCAGTTTCTGATAGGATTCTTGCTTGCTGTTAGTTATTCTCAGGATTCTGCATTCCTCTGCTGACATGATTTGCTCCTTTGCTCTCTGGACCCCATCCAAAGCCTGTTGAAGCCAAAGAGAACTTTTCCATTCACTGCAGTAGTATCTGTAGTATATTTCAGATCGTATCTGCCCTATCCCACTCACCTCACCTTATTCTCATGGGTTTTCAGTGATGGTATTGCTCCTGGAGGAATGGTTCAGCTGGCTGCATTTTTGGGGCCCAACCAAGCCCTGCTGTTCTTGGGATATCTGCTTCCCTTGGGGCAGGTGGAAGTGCTCCAGACAGGTCACAGGCACCCACACCTGGCTGGGATGGGATGGGAAGCATGTTGAGGACAAGATCCCAGGAAAGCTTCCACTGTTGAGACTTTGCAGCTTTTCCTAAGGATGTGCAGCGTGGTTTTTCAGACCAGATTTGTGCCTGGGTGGCAGGCAGCCCAGAGCTGATGGGGCTGGTATTGGCATCTCCAGCTGGGTCACATATCCAGCTGGGAGGGCAGGAAGGAAGAGAGCCTTACAGGAAAAATTACCAAGAATTTTAATGCAGGAAAAGCAGATTGTCCACAGTCCCATCTCTGTCAAAAAGGAAAAAAAAAAAAAAAAAAAAAAAAAAAAAAAAGGAAGAGCAGCTTTCTTTTTTCCCCTCCAGAAAGAAGAAATTTTCAGCCCGTAGCAGACAGAACAGGAATGTACAGCCTGAAGGGACAAGAGCTGCCATCCATTTGAGTATTTCACCGTGGCATCTCATAATGAGAATCTTGGGCAGTGTTAATAATATCAGCTCTGCTTGGGCAACCTGTCAGAGAGATTGGATGTCAGCTGCAGAGTAAAACACAGCTCCAGCCTAATTGTGGTCCTCTGGGAGGAGCCTCATGAATATGGATAAAAAGCTGTAAAGTATCCTGTGACACCTTGCTGATTCTTCAAAATGCAGATAATGGTATGGACACAGTGAAGAGTGATAAAACGTGTGATTTCTTTGAAGAGGGAGAAACTTGTGAATGTCTGAGCTGAGTTGGGCACACAAAATGATGTGAGAGTTTTCTACTGAATAGTAATATTCTTTTCCCAGTCTCATTTACAGTGTCTCCATGGTATTTCCAAGATATTTCTCTAAATTTCCTGTGCCAGACTCACAGACTTGCTGATTAAATATTGGGTTGTGCATGGGAGCACTTTAAAAAGTGTCTGTGTAAACCAAAAATAAAATGCTTTTGTGAAGAAAAAAGTTTTCTTTGCCATTTATCAGTTTATATGATGGCAGTGCCTAACAAAGTGCATGTATGTGTGTGGGAGTGTCAATGTATGTGGCTGGGAGAGCTGGCACAATTACTGAGGTTTGGAAAAGATGCAATTAAACACCTGTTGCATTTTTGCAAGCTGTGTGTGAGGGCAGAAGAGAGGAAAAGTCCTCACAATGCTCCCTTCCTAGTCACTTCTTGGCTCTACTCAACTTCAACAGGCCTCAGAATGCACAATGCTTTTGGAACCCAGTGTGCATTCAAGCAGCAATCACAGCGATCTGCATGCTGCCAGTGCTGCTCAAAGATGGGCTGTGACAATCCTGAAGTGCTGAGTTCTTCTGAAGACATTTGCTTCTATTTGGTATTAATACAAGTCTTAAAAAGTGTTCTGTGCATTGTGTTGAGCTCCCAAAATGAAAAAGCGATGAATAGATGAACTCAACAATGCTCAGTGCTATGGGAAGGCCAAATCCACGAACATATTCTCAGCGGACAAGCATTAGCCAAATTCCTATCAGTTTGAGCTCTGCTGAATGACCCTTTGTAATGAATTTTTTTATCATTCCTTGAATGTTATGCTATAAATGGATTTTTTTCAATAATGATCATATAAACCTCATAATAAATAAAAATTGCAATATATCAGAATGACAAGCAGCAGTTATGAAAACACAGACCAGATTGCCTGGTTTAGAAGGATCACTCTTAAAACCCAGATTTCAAGGGGGCAGTTGAATTTCTGCTCAGTATGTTAATTATTCTGGGTCATATGCTTTCTGCTTTTCTGAGGAGCTTTTCTGAGAGGACAGTAGACTGCTTTTGGCTTTTCACAAGTGGGACTGAAGTGCTAAGACATGACTCTAAATGAACCATGCCAGCCATTCAAGGTTTTCAGCTGAACAGATCTGGGAAGAGCAGCACACAGCACATCTCTGGGGTTCCCATGTATTCGCCTGCTTTTATGGAAGCGACAATGTGAGGGGCCAGGGGCTGTGTCCTTCAAGACACAAATAGGCCACTGAAGCTGTGACAAAAGATGTTTGTGTTCCAGATATACTTATGCTCTTTAGTACATTTTATCTGCCTCCTCTGAAACAAAACCAGTCCTGAATCTACATGGAAAGGAGGAAGGTTTGTTCATCTTCTAAAATGACTCTTCAGTGTTTGTATGTGTGAGAACAGCTAATACAGAGCAGAGCAATAACTCTCTGGCAGGCCTGAGAGCAGGTGGTTCCTGTTAGGAGTTCCAGACGTGCCACTGAGTGCTTCTGTGTGGAGCCAGCAGTCAATTGCGGGGCCATGTCCTTGCTTTGCTTTCAGATGTACATCCACTAGGTCTGCATCATAGAATTATTGAATGTCCTGGGTTCAAAAAGACCTCAAAGATCATTGAGTTTCAACTCTCCTGCCACGGGCAGGGTTGCCAACCACCAGACCAGGCTGCCCAGAGCCACATCCAGTCTGGCCTTGAATGCCTCCAGGGATGGGATATCCACAACCTCCTTGGGCAACCTGTTCCAGTGCGTCACCACCCTCTGTGTGAAAAACTTCCTCCTAATATCTAACCTAAACCTGCCCTGTCTCAGTTTAAGACCATTCCCCCTTGTCCTATCACTGTCCACCCTCGTAAACAGTTGTTCCCCCTCCTATTTATATGCTCCCTTCAAGTACTGGAAGGCCACAGAGAGGTTTCCCCGGAGCCTTCTCTTCTCCAAGATAAACAAGCCCAGTTCCCTCAACCTTTCCTCACAGGAGAGGTGTTCCAGCCCTCTAATGCACTGTCTGAGTCTGCAAGACGGAAGGGGAGAGTCTTACTGGTTAAGGGAGGGAAGCCCTGCTTCAGACCATTTTACCCTTCTTTCAGACCCCTCCCCAGTCCTTTCCCTGTGTAACTTTCTGAATGAGACTGATGAGAGTCATTTGTTGAATCTCCCTGTGCTCCTACACCTACTGTTGAAGGTAGGAACATGTAGAGCGTACATAGAGACTGCAGAGTGTCTAGTTCTGAAAGGGAGCAGCAGCCAGCCCCTTGAGGTACTGCTGAAGAGCACATGATTAGGACCAAGCTGCCCAGTGGGTCCTACTGGAAAATCAAACTGAGCTACCAAGGTTGATTTCATGGCCCATTTGGTATTGTGGTTGAACAGGGCTTAAGGGTGCCTCCCTTCTTGTTTGTTGTACATGGGGACAAGGATCTCACTGCAACCTCAAGGGATAATGCATGCACAACTCATTTCTCATTTTGTGGATCTGGAAAGGAGGAAAGGAGGTTGTAGCAAGGTGGTGGTCAGCCTCTTTTCCCAGGTAACTCATGATAAGTTGAGAGGGAATGGCCTCAAGCTGCAGGAAGGGAGGTTCAGGTTGGATATTAGGAAACATTTCTTCTAAGAAAGAGTGGTAAGTTATTGGCACAGGCTTCTCAGGAAGGTGGTGGAGTCACCATCCCTGGAGGTGTTCAAGAAATGTGTACAGGTGGCACTGAAGGACCTGGGTTAGTGGACATGGTGGGGATGAGTGAACATGGTTGGACTAGATGATCTTAATGGTCATTTCCAACTTTAATGAGTCTATGATTCTGTGATTCTATGAAATGAAGCCAGGACCTAATCTGGAGACAAATGTATCTGTCAAATGTTTGGGAAGTGAAGATAGTGCAGAGAAGATGTATTTTTCTATTATTTCTCATTATTTTGACTCTACCAAAATCTACTAACAACAAAATCTACTTCTAACAAAACTGAAGTCCAGTTTTGAAGGTGCCCACTTCCCTACATGGTTGGTGGAGACACAGAAACTTCAGGGACCAGTGCTAAGTGACATCTCTTGTAGGAATGTGGCCCTTGGAAGGTCTTCCTTTGGCTGATGTTGTATGGATCTCTATCTTTTCTTCAAATCTACTTACTCTAATAGTTGTAACTCTCCTCTAGTCATCGACACAAATTCAGGATACCAAGAGAAATCTTGGTTTTCTCCCTAAGCTACACCTTTCTCAGTTTCTGGGCACCTTCATCCTTGCACTTACATTCTGCCCGTCACCCTCAGTCTGGATGTCTCTGCAGACACATCCAGGCAGTGCCCAGAATATGCAGATTCTTTCACTGCTACTTCTCCACATTTCTGTCTGTCTGTTCTCTCTCCTGAAATTTGTTTCCAGATTTTTAAATGTCTCAACCATTACAGTGTTACTGCCCTACCAATACCCTCCCAGACCCTGTTCTGAAGGCTGTTTTTCTAGCTCACTGTTTTAAAAACCTGTTCTATCCATCCAACCGTCAGTTTCCCTCCTCTCCTTCAGTGGTATTCCAGCTCCTTTCCTGGACGTCTCACTTTTATTGTCAAAACATCAGTGCTACCCAGCAGGATCACCTCCTACCTTCTCTCCTACGATTGCCCACATGTTCTATTTTGCTGCTTGTGCTGGAAGGAGCTCCTCGCAGGCATACAAGATGCTTCTTTCTCATCCACGAAGCCTTTCTGAGCAAGCACTTTCACTTGAACACCTGTAACCAACTTCAGACAGAGAAGTGGCCGTGCCACAGGGGTGGGAAGAAAGCACTCTTTGTTTTGTCAAACAGTGACTTTGAACTGCTTCCCTATATCTACCTTGCAAAGGGCAGATGGCATTCTGAGGTGTTCCATAAGTGTTCTGCATGGGAGTGAAGTAAATGTGGTTCGTAAAGGGCATGCTAATCATATGAATTACTTAAGCACCTTGATTAGTTCCAACCACAAGCACAACCCAGGGGTGCATGCAGTGCAAGCACAAAAGGACATCTCTGTGAGGAGAGCTGATCCAGGCTTGTCAGCTTGGATGTGGAACAGTCGGAGGAATATGTGATGCTACACATGAAGAAAGTGGATGGGACGGGATCACTCAGTCCTAATGCTCGTAAGTAGGTGCCTGGTCAAATGAAACAAAATGAACAAAAGGAAAACTTTTCTTTCACACCCTCACTTAAGCCAAAGAACCCACTGCCACAGGCTTTTCTGGAGACAAGCTGATACTGCCTTTAGTGGGGATTTAGAGAACCTGGTGCAGGAAAAGTCACAGATGGCCATTAAACGCAATAGACCAGATGTAATCTACAGCTTGGAAAACTGACCCAACAGCTGCTGGGAGCTGGGAGGTCATCCCAGAGGACCCAGTGCTCACTGATTACCTGGGTTTTAGGCTCTTACCTTCAGCATCTGCTTCTGGTTACTCTGGAGACTGGCTGGTGGGTCAGAAGGACCTTTGCTCTGACCAGTAGAGCTGTTCTTACACACTAACAATGTTGTATTTGGCTTAAAAACCCATGCTGTTGAAATCTCAGCGCCTTGTGGGACCATGCCCTTGAAGTCAGGTCCCTCTGTGTCCTACAACTTCTTCAAAATGTAGCAGAACAAAAAAATAGATACAAGGAAAACTTAAAAAGAAGAAAATAACAAGGTTTCATTTTTGAAATAATTTGAGTATTTTTGCTTTTTTTTTTTTTTTTTCAGTGAAGTTCAGAATAATTCCCAGTTTGGTAATTTTAGAGTTGCATCATTGAGATTGTTGAGATACTGCGTCTGGCTTTAGTTTTGGAATGGGATTGCATGCCTTTGAAATTAACCCTCTCTTTTTCATTCTGCAGGAAGGATCAACCAGAAGATTTTTTCTAATTTTTTTTTACATTCTAAAAATATAACCCAGAAACGTAAGTCTTTTTGAAGGAATATTTCTGGAGACAGTGGTGCTTGTTAAAGTAACACGGAAAGTATGGCTTGTACTGAAATGTCAATATATTTTGATACACACAGAGATTTTGATGGTGCTTTTCCTTCTTACAGTGGAGGAGTCTCCCTGCCACACTGGCCAACAGATGTCCCATGTCTGCAGGAAATCGGTCATACGATAGGTTTTGTCAGCTTCTGTCTTACAATGGAGATTTGTTCCTAGAATGAATTAACCTTTCCAGGACGAAGCTAGTAGAAGTAGGTCCTCAGTTTTTGAGTATCCTTTGATGCAGACAGATGTATGAACTCTGAATATATTGCTATACAGATTATAGTCTTGTGTTCTATTTTCTGGGAACTGACATGCAAAGAAAAGACACTATAGTCTAATATTAATATAAAGGTTCCTTTTATAGCTCAAATCTGCCTTTTGAAGCACAGTTTATTTTTAACATCACATCAATTGTCTCCAAATATAGACTGCAGTGAAATGCAACCTGGAGAGTGAGGAATGGGTGCCCATGGATTCCCCACTCCTGCACAGAGGAGGAGTAGCAGTGCTCTTCCTTGCTGTTTCCAGGACTGGGTGGGAGATTTGCCCCCCAGACTTGAACCTTACACCCACCTTGTGCTATGCCCAGTGCTCCCACCTGTGAGGCTGTGATGTGGTGCCAGTGGTGGCAGGACCAAGTGAAGGAGAAAGAGGAAGAGGATGAGGATGAGGATGAGGATGAGGAGGGGAAGAAGTGTGTGGCATGGTAGTGGTGGTATTTTGGCACAAAAAGTGGTGAATCAGAGACAAGGTGAGGTGCAATGCTTCACATGCCCAAGCATCTGCAGGTCCCCCCATGTTCTGCAGGGTCTGTAGGTGACAGGATCATGCTGGATGATGTCACAGGCAATGACAGGCTTGGATATTGTCTCTAATCATATCAGCCTTCACTCTTTCTTGGGACAGACCCATGGCAAGTTCTCCTGCTTTCTCTCAGGGGTTGCCATAGCAACTTGTCTTAGCTCTGCATCACATCAAGACCTCAGTAATTTAAGCTCCGAGCAACTTTGGTCTGGCCCTTGGCACTCAGCTTGTACCTGTGACAGAGTTTTGATGCCTTGGTGGAAGGTAGAGCCCATACAAAGTGATTAACAGCCTCAGAGACCATAAGATCTGCTGTCATGTGGCCACCATGACTGGGAAGAGCTTCCAGCCTTTCCCTTGTGCTTCTATCAGACACAGACAACAGGCCTGGAGAACCAGAATACAGCAGGGGAAATCAGAAGGGAGGACTCTTATTCTTAGCCATGTCACATGGTGACAGCTGCACCTCAGGTGTCCACCCACTCAGCTTCCCACTCCTCTGAACCAGCTGCTCCATTTGACTTGGTGAGGAAATGCTCATCCCAAAGCAGCTAGTTCCTATCTGCGTCTTCTGTGGGAAATGTAACACCTTGACCACTTATCTCAGACTGGTGGTGGTTTTCTTTGGTCCATTTTTCTCTCCATGCCATGCATAGGCATAACCTCGTCTCTTCCCTTCCTCTGATGTCAACTGCTTTTCTACAGCTTTCTTCCTCTGCTCCATTAATCTCCTATTCCAGCTTTACATTTATCTTCAAAAGTCACTCAGCATTTGTGCAGAGATCCAGAACGGCTCCTGGATGTTTGCAAATTGATTTAGTCATCTCTCCAGTTCTTAGCATAGATGCTGCGTACTACCTGACAACACCAAATCACAAATGGGCTCCCCCAGGAGCACTGGGAATAAATGAGAAATTCAGGGCGCTTCAGGAACAGTACAGATCACCACCTTCATGGCCATCAAGGCTAGCAGCTACTCTCTGGTGGACTAGCACCTCAGATCAAACAAAATCTAGTGCCTGACCTACCAGTTGGCAACCCTGCCCACGGCAGGGGGATTGGAACTAGATGATCTTTGAGGTCCCTTCCAACTCACATCATTCCATGATTCTACGAAAATCAAAATAATTACTTTTCTTCAGCTCCCCTCATGATGGTGTTGGTAAGAAAATGCAGGACTATCCAGACAAGATCTACAGAGAAAAGGGCCTGGATCCCACTGAGCAGTCAGATGACACCCCAGGACAGGTGTTTGCGGGCTGTACCCATGATGCTGCACAACATGGGGTCAGGGGAGCAAAAGCCCCTTTCTCCATTCTCCTGTCCCTCACGTTAAACCTGCCCAGCAGCCTATCTAAATGCTAATAACCAACTTCTGTTTCTGACCTGGCTCCTGGGACACACAGTGCTTTAATCCCTTGGATGAGGTTGGCAATACCATCTGGACTTAGTGACTGAACTTTTATAACTTATTAAGTGTTTTATGGATTTTATAGGTTTCACAGGGTTTATAGCACTATGTTTTACGAAGGAAGTCTGGACAAGAACCACCCAAGTCCAGGCTACCCTGGTGAGGCTCCTTTCTGAGTTTTACTTCAGCACAGGAGGTGATCTGGGTGCAGCTCTTTGGAGCAGGAGGAAGAACACCTGCTGAGCACCAGTCTCTGGTGCTGCCTTCCTTCAGGAGCAGGCAGGGAAGAGCCCGCCTTCCCCAGCATCTCCTTAAACCTCGCTCCAAGGGATCTTCCTGTGCAGACACCAGGGAGAGAGAGCCTTACATCACTTTTTATAAGACACAGCCAACACTGAAGAGATGTTAACTGCTCCCTGCCACTGGCTGGCTGCTCCCTCCAAGCAGGAAATAAATTTTCCTAATCACTGTTAATATTTTTTCTCCTGACATGTAAAACCTAACTGCAGATTCAGATCTCTATATACAGTCTGGAACTTGACCTAAGCTCTATAGCTCTGATATGATTTTGTCTTTTAAAGTTTAATTACTGGGTAATTAGCATATTAATGCTATCAACACTAGATTTTTCATTAAGGCAGAATATTACCAACCTGAATAAATGACTGCATCAGTCAGAAAGTTACTAAGTATGAGGTGATCCTGTCATACAGAATGAAGGATGTGTGTTTCTTTTGAACTCATTTTTCCCAGCCCAGTTTTGAAGTTCTCACTTACTTGTAACCCTTCAGTCAATCAGATGAGCTTGCTTGGACTAGTAGAGGTTGTTCTGAGTGATATCATGAACAGAGGTGCTTCTTCTGTTTTCAGACATTTGCAGAACACCCTGGCAAGGTAACAGAGCCAGGTTCCCCATAAAATACATTCTATATAGTGTATGGTGAGCACTGTATCTGTAGGGTATGTTTAAGCATCACACAAGGAGGTGGCCTTCATTGTACAGCTGCCTAGTGCACGTCCCTCAAGGCAGAAGAAGCACTGTCCTCAATACTTAGATATTTTCTGATGCTCCATTCTGGTGCTGAGTCCGTGGTCATAAACGCCATGCAAAAGAAGATGGAGGACTGTCTCCCAGGATATGTGGGCTGTGCTGCTCACAGGGAATCAGTGGTGATAGTGGTCCTGGCTTGGCATCTGCCACTCAAGGGGGTGAGGTGGACCCATGCCTGGTGTATAATCAGCACAGATAGAGAGCTTTTATTTTAATCCCAGAAATTCTTTGTTGCAGGAAGTATTCAGCACAAGGTGTTACTTGGAACAAGAGAGGGAAGGAGGAGGTGGGTTAGTGGGAGGTGACAGCATGTGGGTGGCTGCAGCCAAAGACAGGTCATCTCAGTGCACGCTGAATATACCTGTTGGCTAGCAAAGAAAAGAGAAAAGCAGCCAGTGTGTCTGGAAGCAGCCAGGTTACTCACCCCAATCTTAGCTTGACCCGATTCAAATAAATCCTCTGCCAGGGATTGTCTTCCCATCCAGCTTTAAATAGCAATGTCTTCATTAACCTAAGCCTCTTCCTGAGCCTCGCGGCTGCTCTCTCTGCTGAGCTTTTTCTCTTACCTCTGCCCCAGCGCGACCATCTGATCCCTCCTGAAGAGATGGTCGAACCCTGTTGTCCACAGGCAAGAGAAAGGAAAATCTTAACCAGGGGTTCCCACAGAGCAGCATCAGAGCTCTCTCTGCAAACCAAGCATCACAGATGCATTTTTTTTATTATTATTTGTTTTCTTTCCTTTTTCTCTCTATTTTCTCTGTGCACAGTGAAAAAAAAGGTGTTGGAAGTACCTCACACAAGGCCCAGCTTGTCTTTGAGTGGGTAGTACTGGGAAATGATGGTGGACCTGGATGGCAGGGACCCACAGGCAGCAGAGCCTGGTGGAGGGGGCAATGCATGAAGGTGGTCATGCCCAGAGTAAGGGTGCTGCCTCAGGTTATCAAGGTCTGCTTTCTTCCTTTTCGTGAGAGTACTGATAAGATCGCACAAACCATCTGGGGAGACACATGACCTTTCCGTTGGACTTCCTGGTGCACTTTAAAGCCTTCCTGGAGGAACTGATGACTTTCACTTGTTTCATTATTCTGGTAAACATGCCACAAGGCAGAACTGGTTTTACTTGTTGATTCCTGTTCAGGACCTGCTCCTTCATCTGTGCCTCCAGCACTGCTGCAGCTGCCTTTGCCACTACAAGGAAAGGGGACTCAGGATCCCTGCTCAGACATCACAATGTGGCCATAGTTAGCTCCCTCTTATGGATGGTTACAGAAGGCTGAGATGGGCTCAGACTTCTGGATACCATTGCTGAGGCTAGAAAAGCTTTTGGCGTGTTGTCATACCACGGATGACTGTTGGGGCAAGTGTTGGCACATGAAAATGGGATTGTAACACCACAAGTGTTATGACCCAGGCTCTATTTCATTTAGAAACCACAGCTGCCCAGTGGAAATTGTCACTTAGGGATCAGAGGTTATGCCAAATGAGCTAAATGAAAATGAGAAACACACTAGTGCTCTACTCATACAAGGTGCCAGGTTATGGGTGGGATCACCCAACACTGCATTTGTCCTTTCAACTCTAGACCATTTCTCCATCACAACCTGTGCCTGTTACCAATGCCTCCCTTCTCCCTGCAGAATAACAAGGAGGACTCAGAGTGGTGAGAAAGCTGTGCTGCAAAGAGCCTGGGCAGTCAGGGAGTGCCAGGGGGCATGGGGTGATGAGGAAGGATGGAGGAAGAAGCCTCCAGCTTCTGCACTGCAAAGCATGGACCCTACAGCTCCACTGGCAGCAAAGGAGAGACAGATTTCAGTGCAACAAGGACAATTTACATCCACTTAGTGACCTAACCTGTAGAGCTTGCGTCTCTGCTAAACTGCCAAATAACCTCTCAGCTTATTGATTTGGGCATACAAATCCACCTGCTGAGCCTGATAAGTGCAGTAGGAAGGGAATGGTCTAATTCTCCTATTTGCCAGTGACATACAGTAACAAAAAGCTCATTCTTCTCTTTAATAAAATCTTTCCTCCTTTTTCTGTAATCAATATGGGTCAGACATCTTTTATAAAGCACAAGGCTCTAATTTAGCTGAGTAAAAAATGTAATGTAATTTTGAGAATCTATAAGTGCTCTAAGTACAATATATTTAATAACATCAATCCTGGCTAAGAAGGAAGCAGAGAAACTACTTCTGTGACCAATAAGGTTGCCATTTACTATTCCAAAGCAAACATTTATAGTTTTATGTCCCATTACTAAATATATTGTCAAAATCAGTGTCTTCTGATGAAGAAATTATAACCCCTCGCCCTTTACTGTGCTGAAATAGCCAATTAAAAAGAATGTTCCAGGCAGGGCATGATTTGATTGTTTCCAATATTCTTCAGATGCATTCAGCTCCAGCACTGCTCAGTAGGCTAACCCCATCTTGAACAAACACCTCACCATTTTTTGGTCATTATCAAAAGCTCATTTTCAGAAGCAGAGAGCATTTTGCTTCTGAAGCATAGCAAATCTGCTGGAAGAGCGTGAAGGCATGGGCATGGGCTGTCAGCACTCTCTGTTTTGGAGGGTAATTCACACTCAAATGAGCATGGAGAAGTGTTTATGGACTCTTGGCCATCCGATTAGCTCCACCACGGACTCCAGCAGCCTCTGCCCACACAGCCTCACCTTCCTCCCAAGGACTGTTCAGAGGGCAGCTTTTGAGCTGCCCAGCACAGAGCTGGGACACAGTCGCTGGGTGAGAGCTCATCACACTGCTGCTGTGAGGGGATGGCCAACTGGGGGTAACCAACAGCTGCAGAATGACATTTAAACATGTTTGATGCTTTCTCCGAGAATGAGAACAGAATTGTGCTACTTTGCATTTCGATTAATTCTTTTAGCCTGCAACTTGCTTTGGATTTGGATAAGCAGCATAGTTCAGGAAAACATGCTCTCCTGCTGAAAGCTGAAAAACAGGTTATTTTTCAGCTATTATTTTGCTTTTGGTATTTCAATTAATTTCCATAGCACATTTGTCATTGTTCAGGAGCACAGAATGTGTTGCTAGATCTATAATTAATGCCAGCTCAATAGAATGGTGTCAGAACCACAGTGACATCACATGTAATGTGAATTTTAGCTTTTCTGATAAAAATGAAAAATCCCAAGCTGTATCTTTATTTGCTTGACCCTGTGTGTGGGTCTGTGCCATAAGGACTTCATGGTCCAGCCTGTGAAATTATATTTGTAGCTCAGTGTTCAAATGGTTTTCCTGGGTGAAGCCAAAAGAGAGATCAGCAGAGTCAAGGCAAGGTAGCCCTCAGGCTGTGGGTTTGAGTGGTCACTGCTCCTCTGATTTCAGCTTGAACAGTACGCTCTGAAGTGGGCAATGTACATCGGGGAGACTGAAAGGCTGAGAGAATGGAAATGGGGGCTTTCTGCCTTTCGTTATGTGATCCTTCCCCTCTGTCCCACATTGGTGAGACCACAGCTGATCCAGTTCTGGGCACCCCAGTACAGAAGAGACCTGGACACAGTGGAAAGACCCAACAAAGACCTGGATCCAACAAAGGGTCACCAAAATTCTGAAGGGCCTGGAGTCCTTCTCCTATGGGGAAAGGCTGAGAGAGCTGGGCCTGCTCAGCATGGAGAAGAGGGGATTCAGGGTACCTCATCAGTGTCCATAAATACCTGATAAAAACCTGAATACCTGGTTCCAAGAGGACTCACTGAGGCTACTTTCAGTGGTGCCCAGTGCCAGGACAGGAGGCAGTGGTCACAAACTGGAGCACAGGGGCTCCCTCTGAGCACCAGGCAGCACTGCTGTGCTGTGCAGTGCTGAAGCACTGGCACAGGTTGCCCAGAGGCTGTGGGGTCTCCTCCTTGGGGATGTTCAGAAGCTGCCTGGCCATGGTCCTGGGCCCCCTGCTGGAGCAGGAGTGAGACAGAGGGGCACAGAGGGCCCTGCCAGCCGCAGCCATTCTGTGATTCAGTCTTGTAGACACTTTGCTTTATGGCCCAGATTGTACAGCTTGCTCAAGATTGAGGAGGGGCTCATACTGAATAGTGCTTTCTTAGACCCCAGGGACTAAGAAACCTATTCTCTCATCTCACATGGTGGTGATAGTGTTTGTCTTGGTGTCAATCAGCATGTTTCTGTATCATGGAGGTATAGGCTTGCATGGTGGAAGCCAAGGGAAGAGGGGAGGAGGGCTGTGAGCTCTGCTCTTTCTCTTTAATGAAGCACTTGCTTTCAAGCCTGTCACTGGCACATTAAGTGCTTACAGCTTTAAGCCTGTTTATCCAAAACAGAAGCTTGCAGCACCGATAACAGAAACATAACATTGCAGCACTAGGGCTCTGAGCTGGAGCTCTCATTCCCTGTAAATCCTTGTGGGATATTTGGAAGTAAGTGAATCTGCCAGTCTGTCAGTTGAGCAGAATAGAAACAAAAGCACATGCAAATTCATTAGCAGTGAGGACTGTCTTTCTAACTTCTAATTCAAGCTCTTTGGATAGAAGACACGGTCCCTCTTTCTCCCCTGTAAGCAGCAACGGGAGCTCAAGTGCAGCCCCTCTGATGGATCAGGCTGCTGCTTGTCCATCAGTGCTGAAGGATAACCTCATGCACTGTGATTCTCTGGTTGGCATTTCAGTACTGGTTTAAATGCTGTTGCTCCAGGGGTCTTCCAGGCTGTCACTGTCACCTTGACAGTGCTGGGCTCACAGAACAGTCAAAACAACCTCTATTTCCATGTTTCACAGACTGAAAGAGATGCTCCAACTGCAGATTCCCACCACCGGTGATGATGCCAAATCTCCCCGTATTCTCATACTGGTAAATGCTATGGACGAAGGAGGTGTTCACAATGATTTCCCTGTTCACAAAACAGATTCCAACCTGTCTCCATTAAGTTAAAAAGACAGGGCTGTCTTGTGTCCGGTGGCAGTTCTCTCTAATGTAAGTGTTTACAATCACTTCATTACTTCAGTCATCAGTAAAATAAGACTTCTTTGCTGCAGGACTAGTTCTGGAGGTCAGCAATGTGAGGCTGCAAGGCAGCAGAGCAAAAGCAAAAGCAAACCCCAGGTACTCCCCACTGTTCCTTTCAGCTTCCAGCAAGAAAGAAGCCCAAGCGAAGGTTTATCCAAAAGCTCACACTGACATTTCCCTCTCCATACAGTCATACACACTCTCCAACAGCCCAAACACATCAGGCCAAAGGGCACGGCAAGAATTCAAACAGTTTCAGACTTCTCTGCAACTGTTCATCTATGTTACATCTCAGCATCTCAGCAGCATGTTTAAGTAAGTCATAAAGTCAGACACAAAAGCTGTTTCCCCGCTCTCTGCCCTCTGTTAAGCATCGTAGCCTGGATTAAGCATGGGTATGAATGTTCTAATTTGCACAGGTGAATTCCAACCTTCCCTGAAAAGTGGAAGGCTGTTCAGGGTTTGCTTTCAGATGTCTACTTGTTGCGCACTGAATTTGCAGTATTGTTTATCAGATTTCTCAATATTTACACTTGGTTCCCATTACAGTAAACAGATGACATATTATATGATACTACTGTTCAAAAACCCCAAGGAAATGAGAAACAGAAACTCTCCACTGGAACCGCAGCGAGACTGCAGCAGAAACTCACAGACACTAAGGATGCTGAATTTAGGTTCCTCTCAAGGTCTTTTTACTCTGTCCATTATTTATAGATAACACAGTTTGTATTTATTTAAACCAAACACAAACTGGTAGGAAGACAGGAATCAGAAGGTGGGTTCAAACTAAGTATTTTTAACTCAGAGCCTGTCTCCAACAGTGACAATTCCCAGAAGCTTTGGAAGAAAAATTTCTGTAATGGATGATAATAGAAAAGCCAACCTGTACACCAAATTCCTCTGTATTGGAGGAAGTTGGCTTGTGACAAGGAGCACGAGGAATATAGTCTTCATTTCTTAAATACAGATTTTCAAAGAACGAGAAAAGGTTTCTGTATGTACACAGACGCCTGGTGGTATGGGAGGCCTGCACGGCTCTGGCAGTATCATGAGTGATACTGAGCATGGAGAGCCCAGGTGAGCACTTCTCCATAAGGTGCTTGAAACTTTTCTTCCTTTTACTTTTCTTCCTTTACTATAGGAGAGTATTGCCTGTGCTTTCTCTTCTGCTTCCTGGCAGTGTCTTGTTTCCCCCTGCTGACAGATGGACCTATGGTGCCCAGTGGTGCCATTGCACACAAGATAGGGGCAGGCCTGAGCACCTCCTCAAGTGGTGCCACTACATACAGTAAATCACAGAATCACAGAATTGGCATGGGTTGGAAGAGACCATAAAGCCCATCCAGATCCACCTTCCTGCTGTGGGCAGGGTTGCCACTCACCAGATCAGGCTGCCAGGGCCACATCCAGCCTGGCTTTGAATGCCTCCAGGGATGGGACATCTACAACCTCTCTGGGCATCCTGTGCCAGTGCTCACCACCCTCTGAGGAAAACATTTCCTTCCTTATAGCCAATCTAGATCTCCCCTCTTTCAGTTTGAAACCATTCTCCCTTGTCCAATCACTGTCTGCCCATGTAGAAAGTCAGCGTCTCTCCTGTTTATGGGCTTCCTTTAAGTACTGGAAGTACTGTAAAGTCCTTTGGTAAGAGCCCAAGGAAAAACTCCTTCCTTAGAGGGTATCTTGTCTGCTCTATAAAAACAAGGAAGGCAGTCCATGAAAGGAGGTGATCCCAGATAGGTGCCGTCTCCTGGATTTACGTGTAGCTTTTCTGCTGATGAAAACAGCTTCAGCTGTTGGCTGTGCAAGCAAACAAGTGTCTGGCTGGGGACAGATCCACGTTGTGTGGTTTTCTCCAGAAAGGAAAAATAATTCTTGCTTCATTGCAGGAATGCTAAAGTTGCTTTAATATTGCACTTTCCTGTCCTTAATTAAATTGAATAATTTTACAGAATAAATAGAGCAGTGCACCTCCAGTATGCAATGCAGATTGGGCAGAATGTTCATTTTAATTATGCCGAGTTTATTGAACCATGGTAATGCCAGTAACTCCATCTGGTTGGAGGTGCAAGCACAGTTTGGTGTTTATTTCCAGGTATACAAAGCTTTCGTTTCTTTAGGCCAAAAGGAGACGAACCATCTGAGGGAATTTGATCACCATGTTTGATTTAGCAAATTAATTGTAAGCCCTGAGAATTTGATAGCAGCAAATAAAGCTGTATCAACCTCACCCGGCTCTTAAACGAGGACATTTCCTGCATGTAAATCAGCTTAATTTAGAACCAATTTTGGCAATGTCTGTAATTCAGCAATCCATACCACAGAGAGTTAATGTGACAGAGGGCTTTGAGTATTAGATGTGGCTGAATATTAATGCTATATGTTTTCATAACACAGGATAGCTGCTAAGCAAGCCATCCTAAGGCAGACACATCTGCAGCAGTGGCCAAGCTATGTGTACGAGCTCATTTGTTCTGCTTCTGGATTATGCAGCATCTGCACAGAGATGAGGGGCAATCTGAGAGAGCTGGTGTTACTTTTTAAGGGAATGAGCAAACGTACAACCTCATTAACATGAGTTACTGCTGCTAAATAGCCATGAGATATGAAAAGAAGAAGCGGGTTGGCAGGCCCTTGTGCTTTGCTTGCCAAAAGAGTATGGAGCTGAAGAGGTTGCCATGAAAAGGAAACTTCTTGCATATTGATTTACAGTGCAGAGTGCCCAACCATAAACCAGAAATACTTTAGGAGTTAGGAAATAGTGAGATATAATATGTATTTCTGTGATGATAAAGTAAATTCTTCCTTTTATAATAGCATCTTCTGTAAAGCTTCTTTTTAGAGCAGTCAGTCCACTAGATGTAGAGCAGATACAGGACAGGGAGAGCTCTCTGTTTTAAAAGCCACTGCAGAGGTGGTCCCTGGTTTTGCTATCTGTGGCTGATCTCATGAGCACTTGTACAGACCTCGTCCAAGATGTAAGATTTACAATATAAACCATAATACAGAGCAGCCTCTTCATCAGCTGTCTGCCGCAGCCTGCGATTCACCCCACAACAAAGGTTTGGGTACTGTGTTCTGATTTTTGGAAGCAGAAAATCCAGTTATTTCAGATGCTCAGCTTACAGGCCACTTCACCACGAAGCTCCCTCTTCTCAAGGGAGTCCCTAAGCAGGAGGAGCAACAGTGAAATTGCCTATCACTTATGGAACATGGATACAAACTCCCTTTAACTGTTTTGTTGTTGTTGTTTTAGTTTTTTGCATGATGTGTTGCTCAGACCACAGGCACCATGTCCCACCAGGAACCCCCAGAGAGGCTGGAGGAGGGCATGGCAGGACACCCACTGCCCCAACCTGGAGATAGATGGTAGGGAGCAATCTGCAAGAGATAGGGAAGATTCAGAAGGATTCTTCGAGGAGATTCCGACAGGAAATCATGAACTGGCTGCTGTTTGAGCTGTGAGGCAGCAGCAATGCAAGAATGGGAGCAGAAATCTCGCTACTGCAGCAAGTGTGGCCACAGTCATAGAATCACCGAATGGCTGGAAGGAGCCTTAAAGACCATCCAGTTCCAACCCCCCATTGTGAGCAAGGACACCTCATCAGGCTGCCCAGGGCCCCATCCAGCCTGGTTTTGAACACTCCCATGATGAGGCATTCACAGCTTCTCTGGGCAGCCTGTGCCACTGCCTCACCACCCTCTGTGTGAATAAATTCTTCTTTATGTCTAATCTAAATCTAATCTTCTTTTAGCTTAAAACCCTTGTTCTATCACTACATTCTCTGACAAAGAGTCCCTCCTCATCTTTCCTTCAGGCCCTTTCTTAGGTACTGGAAGTCCACTGTAAGGTCTCCCCAGAGCCTTCTCTTCCCTAGGTAAATAATCCCAAAGCTCTCATTCTCTCATTTGTAGAAGAGGTACTCCAAGCCCTCTAAGCATCTTTGTGGCCTCCTCTGGACCTGCTCCAACAGTTCTATATCCTTCCCATGCTGGGGGCCCCAGGCCTGTACATGGTACTTCAGATGGGACCTCATGAGGACAGAGCAGAGGGGAACAATCTCCTTCCTCTCCCTGCTGGCCATGCTGCTTTTGATGTAACCCAGGATACAGGTGGCCTTCTGGACTGCAAGAACACATCTGTGACACATTCATGTCCTATTTTTCATCGACCAGTATCCCACTTCTTCTTTGTAGGGCTGCTTTCAGTCACTGTAGAATGTACTTTGGTATACATTTTGAGTGCTGGCTTTTTGGTCAGGGACTCAGAAGAGAATTTCTCACCTCATGCTGTGTCTCTGAAGGGAGAGAGATGGAGGGGAATGAGGAGGCCAGGCCAGGTCTCGGCATTGCGATTTGGGTTGTAAGATGTGGAGGGATCAGACTGCATGCTATTGTATGAGCTCAGAGCAGGCAGACTCTTTCCATCCCCAGCATGGCATGAAACATACAATGGAAAAAGTCTTTAAAGGGAAGAAAGAAGGGATCTGGTCTGGATCATTGCTGTGGTGATGTCTGCAGAATAGGGTCAGCATTGTGCTGGAGGAAAATAGTGCCCTATGTCCCTGCCTCAGCAGAGCTAGGCTGTGGCCCAGGGCCCAGCAGTGCACTTGCACCCAGAGCACCCCAGAGTGGCCAAGCTGTTCCCAGCCCCTGCAGCAGCCCTGGCAGTGCAGAGGGACACACAGGTGCTCCTGGAGTGAAGTGTCCCTGGCTTGGTTAACACCTGCAGGAGTGGAGATTGACTCAGCTGTGGGCTAGTGGCTGGCTGCTGCAACATTCCCCTTAATTTTGTTTAAGACATAGCCATTCTGTGTTAATTTTGCAGGTGTTTGTTTTGGAACAAGCTCTGTTTACATACTTGTTTTTATGCTGCACACACACATGGCGATGTTTGCTTTGCTGGTATCTCTCATTCCTCCCCACACACATCCTGACTGGGACAAGTGCAGACCCCCACCAGCAGCCCTTGCCTCTCACTCAGGCAGCCAGGACAAGGCACGTTCACGCTGTAAATGCTTCTGAAGAGCAGCTGAAATCTCTCAAAGTGCCATTACATCAGCACTCCCCACCCTCCCCACCAACCTGTATGCCGGAGAAGAGATGTTATGTTCCGCACATTTAAAGCATCTGAATCACAGCACTGCAGAAGCCTATTCTTTTTCTTCCTTCCTGCAGTCATCCTCATGGGGTGGCTCCAAGTCAGCCAGTGTCCCATTACACTAGACCTGCACAGGCACAGACCCTGCCATGCTTCTTCCTCAGGTCTATGCTAAGGCAGTGGAAAAGCAGATAAATGGGATAACCCATGCCCAGCCCAGGTTAGGGATCAAAGTGTAGCTGTTTCTACAGAGACACTGCACTCCAGGCCATCCACTCCCTACCAACTAAAAAAAGCAGAATGAGGATGTAGTATGTGCAAGCCATGTTGTCACTGACATTATCTCTCCCACCAAAAACCACAGGTGACGTTTCTAGGAAATGAGAAACACTATTCATTCAGCTTCTGCTTGTGCATGAGCCAACTTCCTCTTTTGAGTAATTTCTCTCTTGTTGTCAGCACCACCATTGAGCTGGCAGCTGCTGTGAGTTTCTGCTGAGAAATGTGTGTGTTTGTGGCCTCTTGCCCTATGTGTGGTCCCTCTTTGACACCATGCCACTATCCCTTGCTCTCTTACAGTGGTCTCTATCAGGTTCACCTGACAGTGAAGATGGGAAATCCAAATGGTCACTCGAAGGCATTATAGGCCTCTTCAGAACAAAATCCTGGAGTGATGCTCAGGAAGAGCTTTGCAAAGGCTTTTGGTTTTTGCCTACAGCAGATGATTACGCAGAGACTCCTCTGGAGGGAAATCCTAGAGGCAACTTTATGAATCACACAGCTGGACTGAGGTACAATAATGTCAAAGCAAGTGATTTTGTGTCTATTTTGTGTTGTGTAGTCACACAGGTAAGAGTTGCATATGGGTAACATACAGTCAAAAAAGTAATTTAGCTGAATGCACATCTGTCTTATAAATACAGTGTTCATATATATGTTTAATACCACTCAAGGTATCTCTCTCATTTGTGTGTTTCCTTTGTAACATAAGCTGTTACTGAAAAATAGAGAGAAAGGGAGAACCTTCTTCTGACAACCTCCTTCAGCCAGACAAGATGGTGTCTCAGACCCACAGCTCCCCACACCAGTGGTGGCAGAGGACATGGTCTGCCTCCTGATCATCACCTCCTACACACCAGGTGTAACAAGACTTGCTCTGGGAAAGAGAATTTTGCTCCCAGGCAGAGAAAGATGTAAACAAACACTGTGCTCCCTGTGTCCTCTGAAGCACCCATGGAGAAGATAACATAGGCCTCATCCATATCAGCCTTTCAAGAGATACCTTTCCTCACCAATTTTAGCATCTGTTGGGTGCCTGTACCCAGGAGCTGCCCAGGAAGGAAAGAGATGAGAAGACACTACTTATACATAAGCCAGAATCCAAACCCACCTAAAGAATTCATCACTTCAAGCAGTCCCTAGCAGGGAAGTAGACACCCAAATCCACAATTTAGATCCTGAAAATCCCCCTTGGGCTGCCCCTGTTTGGAATATGCCCACAATCCACTAAGAACCTGAGTTTCTGACATTCACACTCTGCAGCACTCCACAGGGACACACATGGTCAGAGACTTCCTGGACCCCATAGATCCTCCATTCATTGTCCTTCTGGTGTCCATGCCACCAGTAGGATGACAACATGGACTCGTCTGTGCAGAAGACCTCAGACCTGTGGTCGTCCTTGAGGCATTTCCAGCTAAGTGGGCATCACAGTGTAAGAGTGGGTGTTTCCTGCCACTTTTACTTCTGCTTGTGTGGTTTGGTCCCTTTCCATCCAAGATGGTGTGGGTGCTGACACCTCTTCGCTCAGGAGCACTCCCACTGGATGGGCATGGCTCCTTATCTCCCCATGGACCACTCCATTCTACTGGTTATGCTGGTGCGAGGGCAGCTCTAGCACCAGGAAAGCTGGTCACTGGGGCTTTCACTTACGGCCCTGAGCAGTACATCTAGAAACTGTAAAATACATCTTAATTGTATACGTTAAATTTGTTAAACATCATTCATATATATTTTACACCTAGTTAATCTTTAAACACTCCTAGATCACTGAAATCCTTAGAATTTTGTATTTGTGAGAGACTCTCTATTTGCTGACAGGTTAATTAAAACTATTTGTTTAATCTTGTCATTGTGCTCATGAAAAAGAAAAAAATCAGGAGCATATTTTTATTCATTTCCTTCCCATCCTTGTTTGCTTGGATAAATTGAATAAGTACAGGGAAGTCTATAGTCAGGAAACACAGGAGTGGCAAGGTCAGGGTCTGAAAACTATATGGGAGTTCAGGAATGAGAGATAGAGCATGTATTCCTGATGTGCTCACACAGTTTCACACAGCGTTACAGTGCTCTCATTTTCTTGTAAAGGATTGTAAGTCTACACTGCCTGGTGAAGATCCTGCTGATAGCCTCATGTTGCAGAAGTGCTCACAGTGCAAGTCAGAGAGCCCTAAAATGGTCCCCAGCTGCTTTTCAGACTGTAGCTTCAGCACAGAAAAAAAAAGCAGTGAGGGCTCCTGAATACAAAAGATGTGATACCTGCTCAGTCACGAAGGCCTGATAAGAATGTAGCTATATTCTGTGATTTTTTAACAAAAACACACTGACTAGGTGCCATTGGGAACATCCACTAGGAAACCACCATTTCTTAGTGAAGCATGACGTCCAGTGCAAAAGCAAACTGATGGCGGCCTTCACTTGGCACCATGGTGCCCGGCTCAAATAGGCATCCCCATACCATGCAGACAAGTGTCCCCCACAGTTCCTACAGAAGCCCTTGGCTTTGCTAACCCCTGCCACCTGTGATGTGGGGACACCCCCTCCTTGGTCCCAGCTCTCACCACCCCTGTGGCCACCAGACCCCTTGGTTACTCCTCAGCAGCAAACTGAGATCACAGCCATTGCAATGGGGTCACTCTGGAGACCCTGGCCTCCTCATCCTGGTTTCTGTGGATTTTGTCGACATATACAGGACACAGATGACACCAGAATGTCTGCAGCTTCATTAGGAAGGGGCAAATTGCTCCCTGCAGATGCCTGTCTGTGATGGCAGCAAGGACTGAGACTTTTGGCCTCGGATCATGCTGAGCCTTCAGATGTGGGCTTTAGGGTCTGTCATTAAACATATCTTTAAATATATTTCAAGTTAATACAATGAAATCCCATTTCAGAACATTATTGTAGAACTCTAATACCTGAAGGTCATGAAAAGATTTGGTTATGCCAGTTCCAGGCTAATGGGATTACAAAATCAGGATTTCAATGAGACTTTTTATTACAAAGTTTTCTGACTTTGTTCAACTTCTGCTGTGTTCACATCACATGACTTTTCTTTTAATATGAATTTACTTTGCAGAAACACTTGCTCCCCTTTCTCTCCAGGCCTCACCTCTGTTCAGATGCACGTTTTTTTGGCTCAGAAAGGAGGCAATTTTGGTTCTCTTTTGTCAGACTCAGCATGTTTGCGAAACACTTAGTGACAACACATACATCTTAAAGTTAATTACTGAAGGAGGATTGAATGCAGTTGTGTTTTTTTTCTTCATATTCTTGAAAATATGCCTCGATTTCAAATATTATATTACTTAGTCACTCAGGCCCTTATCCAACCACTTCTCATCTCAGTGGAAAGGCTGATGCTGGCTGCTGGATCTGCTGGATTAGGCATTACAGTGCATTACTGACACTTGCAAGGTTTTCTAAGCTGTTCTTACTCACCTTGTCCTGAGGTGTGGACCTGTTCACACCCCTGGTTCCTTGTGTAAGAGAGATGAGGCTTGCTAGGGACCCCAGCCCATCCCACGTTGGCCCTGACACCATACGCATTGCAACCCAGTTTTCCAAGCATGCATCCCTTCACATACACAGTGTGCCCTTTGCAGCAGCCATGCTCCTTTCCCACAGTCTTTCATCCCATTATGGATGATATCTGGACTATGTGGGCAAGGAGTTAGCTCTGCATGTTGAAGGCACTGGCAGAGAGTGGGAGCTGCATTATGTTGCATTGCATTTCTGGAACAGGGTCTCTGTTGGTAACACTGATGAAAATAACTGCCCTGTTCAATGCTGTGATGGCAGAACACCTGGCTGGG
This sequence comes from Gallus gallus, assembly GCF_016699485.2. Lineage (NCBI taxonomy): Eukaryota > Metazoa > Chordata > Aves > Galliformes > Phasianidae > Gallus > Gallus gallus. Next base: position 128,522,498 of record NC_052533.1, on the reverse strand, counting down.
GACCACATCCAGGATCTCAAGAGATTCATGCATCCCAGCAGTCAGCCCCAGCTCCAGCACAGCTATTAATGGGCAGAACACCAGGCTGGGGACCACATCTGAGATCCATTATACTGGATATTAACAGGAAAGGAGGATAGCTCCTTTTAATTGGGATTTCTTTGAGCGTGCTGTCTTTCTTAGCATGTCTTCATCTTTTTCCCTGGAGATCTTGAAATGCTGTCTGGATGTGGGTCTGAGCAACCTGCTCTGAGTGTCCCTGCTCAACTGAGGATTAGATCAGATGAATGCAGAGGTCTGTGCAAACCTCAGCCTTTTTATGATTCTGTGACTCATCTTGCCCTCCAAGCAACTTTTGAAATCACTGTCCAAATCCAGTCTGACTGGCAGAAGCATGGAAAATTCAAGGAGACTGAGTTCCTCCCTGCCTTATGAAAACCAGTAGCTTTTTGAAGAAACCAAAATTAACAATCTTTTACCCAAGTATGCACAGGGAGAGTTTAGAAGTTCCTCACTCAGTTTAATCAGATTAATTACCACTTCAACTGGATACACTGTTTGCAAGGAAGTCCAGGGTTGCTACCAGCATAACTTCTGGTCCAGCTAGCATGACCCAAACTGCTGAGGTGGAGTACAAGGAGAGCTGAAGCTAGAGCATAACTGGCTTAGATGCCCTGGGAATGACCTTGAAGCCCCTTGGGAGCAGTTTGGAAATAGCAGGGAAAAACTGGGAGGGTTTTGGTGCTGTCTGCAGGTGTGGGAGAGACCTGGGAGCCTTGCAGTTGAAATCTGTAGGGGACATGGAGTGGGTATAGAGTCACTACAGTGGGGAACACAGGGGGTGTAAGTTGTGACTGTAGAAGAAATCAGGTTTCACTCTTGGGTCACAATTTATTTAAAGTGAAGATTACTTCTGTTTTTGAAACTGTAATGCAGGACAAGAAGATGGACAGAGCAGCACAGTATAGATGGATCCATTTTGTAAGCAATACTCAATCACCAGCTCCAAATAACACTTCTTCAATAATCAGATAACAGTGAGTTTGCTTTGACACTGTATATATAGAGAAATATATATATATATATTTCATTTTCTTTGCCCCCTTTCATGGCAAAATAGGCTTATTTCAACAAGTAGTGGGAATCACAGTTTCTGCTGATCCTAGGAGCTTTCACTGTTGCCACCATTAGCACTGTTTTCATTTTAGTAATGCATTTCTAATAGCTTGTCTGCTTTGCTGGCTGTTTTCAAAATTAAAGGCAAATGAACATAAGGCAAGACAGTGACATTTTGCCTTTTGTTTTGTCCTTCCCCTCTTCTTTTGATCAACTACTTCCATCTCGTTCTTGCTGTCAGTGTCAGGGTGGCACTGACTTTGCTGTGTAGATGCCATTTACTGTGTGCCCTCAGTGTGCTCTCTCTGTTCATTGTTGTTAATCCACCAAAGACTTGAAATCCAATAAAATTTGCCCCCTGGCAATGTGAAAATCTCCCTCATCCAATTCATTTTCCAACACAGAATTTCCAGGAGAGGAATCCAGGGTCATTTTATACTGTTTTTGTTTTTGCATTGCCTAGTTATGAAATGTTCCATGACAACATTTGAAAATGGTGAACAGTTACCAGCCTAATGGAACTTGCTCCTTTTGCCTTTTAGGAATGAATTCTCCTGCCTTTTTCCAGGACAGAAAAAAAAAAAAAAAAGCAGTTTAAGAGAAAGAACACTGAGGAAGTTAAGAGAAGACAAATACTTCAGCTGTTTCTCCCCTTTATAGTGAACTGTACTTCCAAGGAATCAGTGTTGTTTGGCAAACATTCCACTTACCTTGAGAAGTAAAATTGCAGATCTGAGTCTGATCAATCCAGTAGTTGGGTGCATGGGGAGATGCATCATCACCTCCTTTTATGTCCACAGGGAAGCACCCGTGGAACAGGCAGCATGTATTTGGGTTAGTAAGGGCCTCTGCTCCATGCACTTGTGCCTTTCCAGAAAACAATTTTTGGCTCAGACACTCTGACCAGAGCTGAAGGAAACAGTGTTAAGTAGCTAGGTAGTAAAAGTGAAGGTACAAACCTGTATTTTCTTCCTCTGTGTTCGTTCTTCCCTTAAAATTTTATGTTATGCATGCTACGTAGATCAGATAAAGTGGGCCCTACTTGTGAGTATTATTTAGAATCTCTTTATTGCAGGCACCCTAATGTATCACAAAGTAGAAATATTAGTTAAAAATACTTGCTGCCAGATTAACCTTTTCATTTGCCAGCTCTTTGATTGTTCTGCGATTCTTAAATATAAATCATCTGGTCCTTCAATTCAAGTACATTAAAATCCTCCAAATACTATTCCATTTCAGATTTGAAAATGTTCATCTCCATATTCTGAACCTAATTAGCTACTTTGTCTTTGCCCTTCTGTTCACTGTCATCTGCTCTTATTGGAAGCAGAGATGAAGGATTAAATTAGTTTTGGGACCACACCAAGGTTAACTTTAATTTGAACACTACTCTGGGTAATGACTACCTTTCTCTTTCTCCTCATGCTTGTCTCACTGTGCTAGCTCACAGCACTTACCTACATGGGTGAATTTCTTTTGCGAAGTTAACTGTCTTTTGGGTCAATCCATTACTCAACCTATTTCTAAACTGCGAAGGAAGGAAGGAAGGAAGGAAGGAAGGAAGGAAGGAAGGAAGGAAGGAAGGGAGGGAGGAGGGAAGGAGGGAAGGAGGGAAGGAGGGAAGGAGGGAAGGAGGGAAGGAGGGAAGGAGGGAAGGAAGGAGGGAAGGAAGGAGGGAAGGAAGGAAGGAAGGAAGGAAGGAAGGAAGGAAGGAAGGAAGGAAGGAAGGAAGGAAGGAAGGAAGGAAGGAAGGAAGGAAGGAAGGAAGGAAGGAAGGAAGGAAGGAAGGAAGGAAGGAAGGAAGGAAGGAAGGAAGGAAGGAAGGAAGGAAGGAAGGAAGGAAGGAAGGAAGGAAGGAAGGAAGGAAGGAAGGAAGGAAGGAAGGAAGGAAGGAAGGAAGGAAGGAAGGAAGGAAGGAAGGAAGGAAGGAAGGAAGGAAGGAAGGAAGGAAGGAAGGAAGGAAGGAAGGAAGGAAGGAAGGAAGGAAGGAAGGAAGGAAGGAAGGAAGGAAGGAAGGAAGGAAGGAAGGAAGGAAGGAAGGAAGGAAGGAAGGAAGGAAGGAAGGAAGGAAGGAAGGAAGGAAGGAAGGAAGGAAGGAAGGAAGGAAGGAAGGAAGGAAGGAAGGAAGGAAGGAAGGAAGGAAGGAAGGAAGGAAGGAAGGAAGGAAGGAAGGAAGGAAGGAAGGAAGGAAGGAAGGAAGGAAGGAAGGAAGGAAGGAAGGAGATGACTTAATGGACACTCCAACAGGAAAATGTTGATCTTGCCCAAACTACCAAGGCCAGCATGTGTCATGGAGGCTGTACAGGCCCGGGCTGGTCATCTGGCTCACTAAGGCCATGCCCCTCGCCTTACAGCGACAGCTTGAAGTTTGCTCCAGTTTGTTTTGTTTTGCTGCACTTGGTTGCTGGGATTTAGCACAGCTGGGTGACTTGCACTATCCCACTCAGAGATAATGTGGGAAAACAGCCTCTGTCGTCACTCCCTGCAAGGAGACTGGGGACATCTGTTGTGACTGGACAGTGTCATCTCAGCAAGGACAGAAAGGTGCTCCATGCAACGAGGCCTGTCACTTGAGGTTCAAGTATGACGTAATTTCAGTTCCTAACTAGAACAGATGAGAGCACTAAATGTAACATATATTAGGAAAAAAAAAAAGAAAAAAAAAAGCGACTGGACCTAGCAGAATTTGGCTGTTCCTAGCTTGCTTCCTTTTATTCTTGGGGTATTTCTACATGATTTTGGCAAGCACTTCTTGGCTCTATTTTACTTGAGCACTACAGCAACCAAATATTGTCTGAGTGTGCTTACCTTCCTAGTTTCCTTTTTGTGTGTGTTTGTTATTTTTTTCCTTGTAAACAACTTTCATGCGGCTTCCAGTCAGTTCAAATGGGGGGCAGAGTGAGTTCATATCTGTCTGCAAATTCTCTGTACATGTGCCCCCAGAGTAAACTGAAGCCAACAGAAAGCTTGTTGGCTTCTGCAAGCCTGCCTTTATATTCAGGTTCGCATAAACAACCACAAGGTTCAGAGCCCAGCTGGGATGCCCAGCAGGTGGTCATGGCCATCGCTCTGTGACTGCCTCCCCTGGCAGAGACAGTGCTGTGGCCTGTGGTATGAGAGCAACCCTACACCTACATTTCATGGAATCATCACAGAATATCCTGTGTTGGAAGGGACCCACAAAGACAGAGCCCAACTCCTGGCTCCACACAGCACCACCCCAAATTCAATCCCAGTGTCTGAGCGCTGCCCAAACGCTCCCTGAACTCCGGCACTCGGGCCGTGCCCACTGCCCTGGGCAGCCCGTTCCGTGCCCACCGCCCTCTGGTGCACAACCTGTCCCTAACCCCCACCCGCCCCTCCCCTGACGCAGCTCCATGCCGTTCCCTCGGGCCCTGTCGCTGTCACACAGAGCAGAGCTCAGCGCTGCCCCTCCGCTCCCTGTGAGGAGCTGCAGCCGCCATCAGGCCTCCCCTCAGCTCCTCTGCTCTGGGCTGCACAAACACAGCCGCCTCAGCGCTCCTTGTACATTATACAAGCAATGTGGGCTTGCACCACAGGTATTGGACCAACTTATGTCCACATGTCTTACAGCAAGGGGAGGGAGGCATGCACATGCACGAGAAGTGCTGGTGCTGAGACCTGCAGAGGTAGCAAGGGCTGTTGGCAAAGGTAAAAATGAGGATTGTCCAAGGGGTGCAGTTGGTCAGTGCTGCTGGATCTGCTTTGGCAGAGGTGATGCTGAAGTAGCAGACATCTTCCACATTCCAGTGTGATACCTGTGCTGGCTCCTTCTCCTGCCTTGAGGACATATGTCACAAATTTATCACCACTTAACATGTGGGTATCAAGTGGAGAAAGGGGAAAAGTGTATACTATCAAGGAAAGGGTAAAGACAACTCATGCAAGCCAGAAAACTGATGCCAAAAATGCTTTCATTGCTATCTCTTTGGCAGTTACAGACAATAGGAAACCTTTCTCCATTATCTGTGGAGGACGAAGTTACTGAAAAGGCTGCCAGGAAAGCTGCGTAACAACAGCGCATGAAGGAGCAGAGTGTTCCCCTTTCTGAGAGTGAAACTCCAGGGATTTTTTCTGACCTCATTTGTTCAATATGCTTGAAGATCTATCTGTCCACTACTAAGAAGTCAAGGGCATGACAAAGCCTGGCCATTTAGAGAACAGCTTTCTGGAAGTGAGGAACCTGGACCAGCTGCCAGGGAAGGCACTGAGCAATCTGGAGGGGATGGATGCAGAGATGTCCTGATCAAGACTGGCAAGGAAACCAAGTAGAGACAACTGTTCCCTACATCCATATTTGATCCAGATGAGATTTTCACTCATGTCCAGATAACACTGCTTCCTTGAGATCCCCTCTACTTTCTTTTCCTGGCCTGTCTGACGAGTGTCTAACACAAACAGCACAACTTGTGTGCATAGCACTGGGTGAACAGTGACCAGAGCTGGGCTCTTCCCGTGTTTGGTGTGCAGGGATGCTCAGACAGGCACCAGCTGACCTCCTGGGGTTGAGCTGCAAAACCACTATTGTCCTGTACTAGGGAAAACAGGTCTCCCCACTGCTCATCTGCCTCTAAGACCCTCAGGGCAATGGGATGTGTTGTGACAGGGTGCTGGTGTCTCCACCAAGGTTAAGGTGACACCAGGATTCCTGGGCATGGGCACTGAGATGCTATATCAAAAGTGCTCTGAAATTAATTTTGAGAATTGGGCCATTTATATGTTGGTAAACTCAGCAAGGCTGTATAGCAGTGTTTCCATGTGAAGGTGCAGGCTGATGGTTAGTTATGACAAATTAAATACCAGCAACTACTTAGATAAGTTATACAGGAGTGGATGGCAGTGGATCAAGGATAGGGGGAAGAAAAAGTGGAGGAAAATGAGGGAGTGGAAGCACTGGCAAAGAAAAATGAGAAAAAATCAAAAACATACAACATTTGCCAACTGAGATAAATGTTGCAAAGATTTTTTTTAAAAGCTGGAAATGTTCCTTTTCAATATAGCTGGGACAAAAATACAGATGACTGAATTCCTGTTACAGATTTCTGTTATTTTCTCCCTGCTGGAGAAAGATTTATTTGGGAGCAAAAGGATACTTCTACCTCGTATCTTTGTTTTTCTACACTCACTATCACTGTGTGCACGGTTGGTTTCCACAAGGCTGTCAGGCACTTGGGCTCTCCTCCAGCAAATACTTAAGCACACGTGTAACGTTCCAGCCTGCCTAAGGTTATCCATGTGCTTAGATGACTTTGGGTCAGGATCTTAATATCTCTGCTGCTCAGATGTGACTTCCACACAGCAAGAAGGAGACACAGAAGGGGCAGACAATCAGTAAATATTGTTGAGAGACCACAAAGGTCCTGGCAAGAGGGCTCAGGGGGTAACTCACTACATGAAATATAACTTTCAGCTGAAGGTAAAGAAGAAGAAGAAAAAGCAAATCAGCTATTCTCCAGAAAGTGCTGCTTTGGGGCATTTGAAACAATCAGCAAATTGAGACCAAGTGAGCCAGGTGTGGTTAAGGCATTGAAATGGGAGATGGGTGAGCCGTGCTGGGCCTGAGAGCAGAAGGAGCAGTGCTTCTCAGGAGCTCACACTGCCTGCATTGCTTGCGGTGGTGACCTCCCCTGCCCACACAGCCCTTTGCTGAATCCCACTGCAAATGAAGACCTTTGTCTCCAAATAGCCTTGCTCAAAGCGCTTTATTTGATCCAAAGTGATTTTCCCCCCACAGGTTGCCAAGTAATCCACTCCTCTCTGATCCAAATGGCTTTTCCCTGCTTTCTTTCAGTGTGGCCCTCACATGAGAAAGAACACAAGTGCACACGACTGAAACACATCAGTTAATGGAAAGCATTTATGTTCAGCAGCAGTCAGCCTTCTGGATGGTCCCTTAGAAGGTGCTGATTGCAATTACTAGTTGATGGGCTTTTTTTTTTTTTTTTTTTTTTTTTTTTTTCCAGTAAGGAGTATTTATTTCACTTTTCATCTGCTCTCATGTGTTTCAACTTGCCTCCTGGTGCTTCAGTGCCCATGAGGTGAGATCCCTGTGTGGATGCTTCCCATTCAGCACACTTGTTACTATTCATGGTGCAAGAGCCTTCCAGCAGCCCTGTGCAGCACGCACCCAAGGTGTTTGCAGGGGGAGGGATGATCACTGCCCATCTGTACACCTCCAGATCTGCTCTGGGTTGTTGCATGGGAACCCAGAATTATTGCTTCTGGATGAGGAACTGCTTACAATCCCTGGGAACAGGAATTAATGTTAGGAGTCTTGGCACATATATGGAGAGCATAGGATTTTCTTACAGTGCTGCATTCCTGGGAAACCATCTTCCACCTGATTTGACTCGAACAATAATTCTTTCACTGGGCCACCTTCAGTGAATGGGGCGGGCTGAGCCACTTGTGCTGACTGCTTTTCTTTCAAACCCCCCTTTGCCTGCAATGCCGTGTCAGCTGCATGAAAACTAAAATATCTTTTCCTGTGGGTTTTTTTTTTTTTCACTGTTTTTCTACAAGAGCAAAAGTCAATATGACAACATTTTGCTGTCTCTTTTTTATCTGTTCTTCTGATGCCAATGGAAACATTACCCCCCTTTCAAGCAGCAAGCTGCAGTCACCAGCAAAACACAGAGGTTTTTTGTAAAGTAGTACATTAAAATCATGCCTGCTTGCTGGGTTTTTTTGTTTTGTTTTTTGTTAATTTTATTTTTAAAAGCAGTAGAAGTCATGGATATTTGAGGGAAGGCTCCAAGATAAAGCACTTTTCTAAGCATTGTTATTGTAAGAGAAACATCAAGTGGATTCCCAGCTGCTGAAACGATGGGGCTCCTTTCTGAGAGCGAGGCTGCCTCGCTGGCTGACACCAGGGGAGATGTTCTGTGGGTTCAAAGACCACGTCAGATAGTATTTCTGCTCTCTGTGTGTCTTCTGTTTTATGGGCAAACAAATGTTATCTATTGTTAGCTCTGCAGAGCCAAAACAAGAGTGGGAGGAAAAGCAGGATCTGGTCTCACTTAGCGGTACTGGGACTGGGTGTAAGCTATGTCATATATCCAGATGTCTGTCTGTTAGGGTGCTTCCACTCGTTATAGGTAGCTGTGTGCATGTTCAGGAGTTATTGATAGCTATGTATATGTTGTGAGAAACAGCACATATTGCAGAGAAGCTCCAGCAGCCCATCTATTGTGTGAAAGTCCATTTCCTGCAGTGAGATGAGGAACGTGGTCCCAGGTGGGCAAGGCGCATTTGTTCCTCGGCAGTCTTCAGTCCCTGAATATCTTTCTTATGCATTTTTCCAGCCGGTGCCCATGTCTCATCGCTTTCTGCTCACTTGGCTGATTGACACCTCCAAAGAGACAGATTTGGCATTGGGGGTTTAGCTGGAAAAACGAAGCTAAGTCAGCAAATATCCACTTTTCTGCCACTTTCAGCTGGATTTTCGGCCCTGTGAGGAATGAGTGCTGTAGCTTTCATCTCAGTGTGTCCAAGTGACATAAGCGTCCCTGCCCAGCTTCCCCCCACCATGAGCAAAATGTCATTGAAATGTTTTGTGCTGTTAAAATGCATGTGTTACATCATCTAGCTTTGTGAGATGGAGTTTAAAAGAGCCAAAACATTTAAATTCTCCCCCACGTGCACACATTTTTGGCAGAAGAACAGTTAGGCCACAATGCACTACATAACACTGTGGATTCCTCATCCCTGGAAACATTCAAGGCAAGGATAGATGGGTCCATGGAAAGCCCGGTCTGGTGGGTGGCACATGGCAGGGGAGTTGGAGCTCAACAGTCTTTCAGGTCCCTTCCAACCTAAGTCATTTTATGATGCTATGATTCTGATAGAGACTGAGCGATCTTTTTAACCTAAAAGATCCCAGATTTTCTGTTATGTCGTACAAACATCGCCATCAAATGTGTGCAAGTGTTGTACAGGAGCTGCGTTAAGTGAAGAAAGTGTGTTACGGTACAGTTTAACTGGTGGGAGTTGGCATGAAGCTTCAGCCTTCCATGGTGGCTTCATTATTTTACGTGATACACGTAGTATATGCTGGGATTTTAAAAATTCATCCTGTTATCCTTGTTCTGCTAGACTGCCATTGGTTTTCCAATGAATGGAGTGTATTTTCTTTTTAAGGCATGTATTTTAGACAGTTGGCTCTGCCTCTCTCTGTTGCAATAACCCCATGGGCCCTTATCGCTGCTTCTCTTTATAGTATGGCAGAAAGGTGAACACCACATTTCCCTCTGTGTGTCCATCCTTCTGGCCACTCCGATTTTCCAAAAGTACTTCATGGTGGTTTGGGGCAGACTGAAAGCTAGGAGCTGAGCTGGGGGTGGGCAGAGGTGGGCTCTGCTTCATCCCCATCCCAGGACAACCCAATGACCACACACCCAGAGGTGCCCCGTGCGGGGATTTCAGCCCCTGTGCCCCTTTGCTTGTGCAGAAAAGGGCTTATTCTGCTGCATGTAGGGATGTGGGAGGAAGAGGAAGAGGCGTGCTTTCTCGCAGGGACGCAGTCACCGGGCGAGCCCCGGTTGGGTTGGGGGTCGTTGGGCTGTAGGGGCGCCCACGATGCTTCAGACGTGCCCCCCGTGTGACAGATGACCTATTGAAATAATTTCAGAGCAGTGCTGCGGTTGCCACGACAACCAATGCTCTCTTGGCTTTCATCTGGCCATGTGACAGAGCTTTGACGTCAGCTGGAGGCAGAGCCTGTGGTTTCGGCCGCGCAGCCAAAGCCGTGTGAGAACTCAGTGGATGCTGGATTTATCCCCGCCGCCGCCACTGCCGCCGCTGCTGTTTCTCAGGGGCTGCCAGAGCATGGACTATTAAAAACTTGCATTTCTGCAGTGTGAGGTAACCGTTTGCTTTATGTTCTCGTCAGGTATTTTTTTTTTTTCAGGGGAAAAAAGAAAAGAAAAGATGCAAAGCAGCTTATCGTGAGGGTGTTTTTTCACTTGTTTGTTTTGGCTGAAGTTTGTCGCGATGAACGAGCCCAGTGCTATCAGATAGATGCACAGCAGCTTCTAGTCACTAGTTCTGCATGCAGACTGCTAAGCAGAGTTAGATTTAGATTAATGATCCGTGAAAGCAGAATAAAACGATATTGTTCTCATTTGACACTTTCAGAATATAAATGAACGTGAGTGATTTCTAGGTGAATCCGTTTGGGAGTTAAAAGAAATCATGCTTAGCTATGTCGTTGATCTCGGCATCACAGCTTTACACTTCTGTCAGAACCTGTGCATTTGTTAACGCTGCTCGGTCAGGGCAGTTTGGTCCCCGGCATGCAGAGAGCGGGAGGCCAGCGGTGGATGCGTGGGGAGCAGCACGCTGCCGGGTCCCTGCGCTGGAGCTGTGAGCCGGCTCTGCCCACGGAGGCTCTGGACACTGCTCGGGGTCTCCGTCCTTGGCTGGGGGCACGCGGCGCTCGGCTCAATGATGTTTACAGAGGGAAGGACCGAGAGCTTCCTGAGAACGTGTGTGAAATATGTGCCAAGAGAGCAGCGTGGTTGTAACACGGGCTTTTTGTCACACGCGAGGATTTTGATTTTTCTTTTTGTAATCATTTCCGTGGTGGGTTACGGGTGGTTGGGACAGCTGAGAAAAAGAACAGCGGCTCGAGCAGCACTGTGGCAATTGGAAAATAAAGGCTCTCCGGGCGTTTTGTAAAAAGAAGAGGTCTTGTGGTGTGTCTGTGTTACGCTGCTGGCTCGGAGGAAGCTGTTTGCAGAAGGAGATTCCAGGGCTGCTGAAGTTTGGTGCCACGGCTGGAGTTTGTGTGCAAGCACACATATTCGCCTTGAGGACAGATCCCAGCCGAAGCATCGTGTGCGTTATTTCCTGGAAAAGTATGTTAGACCGCTCTTATCTTCCCTAATTAAATACTCCTGCTCCCTTCCTCCCAAAGTTCAAAGGGTTTATTGATAATGGTAATGATTTGCTAAAGCGGCTGCCGCTCTGAAATGACCACAGAACTGCACAAATATTTAAAGCACGGCACAATAAAAGATAAGAAAAAACGGTGTAAAAAATACCCTAATATTACTAAGTGCAGCAGAAGTAATTGTTTCAGAAAGGGAGCCAAGGCGGAGATTAACACTGAAAGCTCTTCTGTAAGGAAAGTTATGGCTTAGTGCTCTGGATCTCACTGCATTTGGCACGCTTAACAGACCAACAGGGATAATTGCAGCTGAAGCCTCTAAGCCATTTTGCTTGGCACTATCTATCTGTTCCTTCCAATATAGCTCTCATGTCCGAATTATCAATGTTTTGGTGACTGAAATATTTTAAGTTGTGTTTAATAAATTCTTCTCATGCGTCAGTGCAGGAGAAGTCCCCCCTCCTTCCTTCGCAGTGGGTTTAACAAGGAGTGACAGCACCCGCACGGCTCCACCACGCTGGGACAGCCCCTGCCCGCTGGGCTGCCCTGGGTCACCATAGGGATGCTCCGTGCCCCCGCCTGCCTGCAGACACCCCAAAAATGTCTGCAAGGTGAAAAATAATGAAGGCAGCATTCACTCAAGTGATGTTCATTAGAAATGTGTTAAAAATTTGTTCATTGTCTCCAGTTTAACAGCCATATCTTTCTTTAGTTTCCCCAAGGATGATGAACTGCCTCCCATGTCACCAGAGGGATGTGTTCTGCCTGGCAGGGTGTGCGGCTCGGTCCTTTCTCATTGGATCTTGGGGATTCTGGACATCCTGCCACCCTCTTTGAGCCCCAGGGCAGACATGGCAGGGACAGCAAGGAGAAAGCCTGTGGCATGGAAGCCTGCAGTGCATGCAGAGGGTGTGGGTCTCTGCTCAGAGGAGGGGAAGGGATCTGTGTGAGAGTGCTCCCTGGTCCATGTACTTCTTGGTTATTCTGTGCTCTTGTTTTGTTGGTCAGCTCTATACAAACCCTTTCATCAAATGCTTGGGTTTTACCTCAGGAGGGTATGAAATTCCCAGCAAGCAGAACGCTAAGCATCCCTTCAGCCCTTCACCCACTATGAGAAAAGACCAAGCATCCTTGGGGTCCCTGCTGCATCACTGAGGAGAAAGAAGGGGTCTACAGCCCACCCCTTCTCTTCTGCCCGGTGCCATGGCCATAAGATCACCAACTTCCTTGGGCTTGAAATCCAATACAGATAGGAAATAAATGGCATGTGCATGGGATTGGTGACATCACATCTGCTTCTGGGGACACCCGATAGACTCCATAGCTCCTGTCAGCCTTGGCACTCCTTTGCATGTAGATGTGGAGGTCAACATCTCCTTCACAGTCCTTTCATCCACAAGAATGGCTGAGCAGCCCACTAATTACACAGGAGCTGGAGCTCTTCACCTAGGTGAGACTGGCTGAAAGCAAGGCAGAGGTCTCCCTGAGTCACTTCTCTCGCAACTGGATGCAGTCAGGGGAATTAAAAGCAAAGCTGTTGATGCCTCCAGCCTAGTAATAATAATGCACTCGAGCCCTTAGTGTGCTCTACCTTCATCTGGTTGAGCTGATGGTCAATGACAATCTAAATTTAGGCTAGAAGCATAAGAAAACCTACAAAAAATAATCCTTGCAGTGCAGAGCACTGACTCCTTCCAGCATTTCTCATACAGAAGGTGATCTCTGCTGTCACCTTAAAGGTCCCAGCTGCTACTCAAGGCAGCGTTTCCCTGAGGAACTGAATCCCCCCTGTGGGGGGAATTGTCAAACAGTGGGAACTGCCATAGCCGTATTGGGTTTCAGGATCTTAAATTACATCTTGCAGAAGCTGGTTTCCACGCTGCTAAAAATCATCGCGTTCTGCTAATTTAATGTCCCGCATCAACTTTAACAACAACTGGTTTAAATGATAACTGAGCAGCAGTAGGGAGTTGACATTTCAATCAACAGTTGCTTTTCCAATTAAAGCCAGATGCCATGCCTGTGGTACTCCGAATGCAAAATAAAAGTTGACCTCATTGTTGGTTCCGAGCACAGAAATCCTCACTCCGGAATGTTGTTGGTAGCCATATTTTAGAAGCAATCTTCCGTGGTGAGCCAAAGTCTACGCAGACAGTTATAGTCAGATAACAGTTTGAAAAATTTAATATGCTTTGGCTGTACTTTTGCTGCTGTTAAATTTATCTTCTTAAATGGCAGGGAGTCTGAGTTGAGGTTTGAGAAACAGTAATTTTGTAATTATTTTACATGGATTGAATTATTCTGTCATCAGATTTGCATTTCAGACAGCCCTACAGTATGAAAATATAATTAGAAACTGTAATTCAGGAATTGCTGAACGTGGTGTTTCCCAGAGAGAGCGCTGTGAAGGAGCACTGCCCTTCTTACAGCTTCACCAAACACTGGAATCCTAGAGGTGGGCTCCAAGTTATAAAGTCCGGCATTCTGCGGTCCCGACGCACTGTTGACTTTCTGCCGATCTTTGGGATTTTTTGTGTGTGTGAGGTTCATTTCCACAGGAACATCCAATCACTGAGAGCTGCTCAGAGCCTGTTAGCTGATTCTCAGTCTGGCTGTGCTGGGAGCTGATGAATTGCTTGCAGCCACAGGATGACACTGAGATAACGTAAGGATTTGATTTACACCCAGAAAAGCCAAGAAGCTTGTAGTTTGGGCTGAATGCTGTTTTGAATTTGTCCAAAGCCTGACGTTCTCAGCAATAGCTCCTCCCGCTGCAAGGAGAAGAGGACAGGGCTTGGCTTAACTCTGCTTCTCTTCTTTTGAACATTCGGGATGTTTTGCTGTATTTGTATGCAATGTTTTAGCTGCACTGGCAATTCTTACGGTTTCATTGATTATGCTTATTATAATATTTGGTTTATAGGTAACTTGGCTACAAAGAAGCACAACCTCTCTTTTTAGTTGGGCTTATGTTGAGCAATCCCCTCCTATTCTTCAGGAAACAAACACTCCTAGGGAGAGAATCACCCGTGGCAAGTTCTTCCCACCACCTTGCCAGGACATGGGATGCTGGTGCACGGAGCAGAGCTCGCGATACACACAGCAAAGCCAGCAGAAGGCAGTTTCTGAGTGTGAGGTCTGTTTAGTGCTTCCTTCTCCCCATACGTCCCTCAGGGTTTTGATAAGATGGTCCCTGCACTCCCTTCTGCTATGCCAAGGGCTACACAATGCTGGTGCAAAGGAGGACACCTGCCCCATCGCTCGAATTTAGGTGATGCACATCCTGTCACCTGCACCTGGTATGTGTGATGTGAGTGGAGGACAGGAGCTGCACGGCATCATCACAAAGTTGGAACGTATTTTTGTTGGAGAGGATGTAATTAGGCCAGTTTGATCCTTGCGGACAATATGGCCTCGCCTGGGGACACCAGGAGGCAGGTGCACGCCAGGGCTGCGAGGCTTGGAGCAGGAGGGACAGGGGGCGTTCCGGCCAGCTTCTCTCCTTGCTGGTATTGCCACAACCGACCCAGCTCATGCTAAACATGAGTTTCAGTCGGGCACCTCTTGGAGATGCTGCAGCAATTCAGCCCTGCGCCCTTCCAGCTCCAGGCAGAGTGCTCTGCTCTGCTGCGCGACTGCTCCTTGCGGCAGCCTGAGATGCTGGGGGCAGTGAGCACAAAGCTGCTGATTATTTCCCCAACTGCTGTGTGGTTCCTATCACAACACTATTCTTTTGTGCAGAATGGCAGCTTGATTGCAGAGTCCTCTTTAACTTTACAATTTTAGCAAGCCCAAGCCCAATTAGAGCAATTATATCTCAGCAGAAACACGGTCTGTTGTCCGCTGGACCTGTCTGTCAAGTGTCCTATTCATAGCTGTTCTTCTTGTATGGGGCTTTTCATATGGAATCGCTCTGACCCGTCTAAAACAGCATCATCTGAAGGACAGCCTGCATTTCTGTAGACTTTTTTCACAGGTTGATACGAACAAGAAGAGTGCAGGATTTCGGCTGGCCAAGGATGCATCGTTCAACCTAACCACTGTCTTCCCTTGCTTGAACACCACTGACAGATCAAGCAGGATCCCTCACTTTCAATTATTTTACTTCCAAAGATTGAGAACTTGATCAGAATTGCTGTTCTCCCTTGTCGTGTTGGAGGATTTCCGTAATCAGAATCCCCAGCCTGAGCTGCAAGAGGTGTTTGAGGGCTGGTGCTGGTAGACTCAGTCCTGTATGGCACCATTTGGTCACTGAGTGGTTCTGGAGCATGGGGCAGTGGGCACTGCTGCAGGAGGGCCATCTGCTGTCCATGTTACCTATGAAGCAAGAGATGAGAAGCGGAGCTATGTAAAAGTAGAAGCGAGGTACTCAGGAAGGTCAGAGGTAGTGCAGGGAGGAAACAGCCTCCTGCACAAACCGAAGGCTTTTTGTTTCTCATACCTCTTTCTGAAGGGTGAATCTAAGCAATAGATTTTGTACGTGCCTGAAACTGTCTTCCAGTTGTGCTTGAGGACAGTCTTCAGTGCAGGACAGGCGAGAAAGGAGTTAAAGCAAGCCACTGTTACACTTGGGGGCCTTGTCTAAAATAGCCACTTTTGTTTTGTTTGCTGAATTCCCCGTGCTTTTCCAGGGCTGTTCCCATTATTCACTTCTTTCCCAAAATAACATTTTTAACCAGAGGAGTGGCCGGGACCAGGAGCAGAGAGGATCTGCAGCCAGAGCCGGACAGCTGCGTGCCCACGTGTCTGCACTGAGCCAGTGCTGACCTGTCATGGGAAGCTGAGGGCAGACCACAGGGCAGGTGGCAGCTCCCCGCAACTGAGGCAATTTTGTCTCATACCCCACTGAGCTGGGACACAGCCCCAGGGTGGCTTTGGGTTCCCATGCTTGAAAAATGACCCAGAGGAGCAGCTGCTCTGGGGTTTCCACCCAGGCTGCTCGGGGGCACCTCCTTCTTGTCACCATGTCCCTCATGCTTAGAAACCAGAAATGGGTGCTGGCAGCCTTCCTGTGGGGACTTGGACCGGGAACATGGGAAGAAAGCCCCAAAAGAACCTAAAAATCGAATGTTCACGGTGGTGGCTTGCTGTGTTATGTCTGAGCAGTTTGCCTTCACTGTGGCCATCCAACCGTGCAAATACTGTGTGGGGGGAGGGGAGCTTCCCATTCTTGCTGTCCCTGCACAGACCTGAGGGGGATGGAGAGCAGATTCCCTGCTGGGAGCTTTGGCATGCAGGGCCCCGGCTCAGCCCCATTCAGAGGAAGCAGCCTCTATGGAAAGCCCCAGAGTCACTGTAAATGTAGCAGGCAAAGGGTGCCCGGATGAGTCACTGCGGCTCAGACAGGTGCTGCTGCTAAATCCAGGGTGCGGTGAGACTGGACCAGCGGTGCCTCAAGCCATCTAGCTCACAATCCCCTTCCAACACCCCTTTACCAAGAGCTAACAGCTTGCTTCCCCCAAGTCTTGGCTTTTTTCTTTTCTTTTCTTTTTGTCTCAGCATTAATATTCAAGCACGTGACAAGTTATCAGGTGTCCTGCAATAACAGCCATGCAGTGGCTTTGTTCATACCAAACTCGGTAGGGAACATCCCCAGGACTGGAGCTCAAGGATTGAAGCTGCTCCCTATTCCTGGCACAGCTCTGCTCCTGGCCAAGACCCGTCCCCTCATTGGGAGGGTTTGGTACCCTGTCTGAGCAGCTGGGCCTGTCCCGTGTGGCAGATGGCACAAGGTCTCTCCTAGGAAGGGTGAGGATATTTAGCAGAAGGAAGAGGGAATTTCCCTGCCTGTCGGCCTTTCAGCGCTAGGAATGCACTCAAAGGCATTTGCTTGTATTTATTTTAAAGACGTGAAAATTGCAGATTTGGATATCCTGTGCTACACTCCTCTTTTCTCCAGTTTCTCCAGGATGAGTAAATTGCCATCATCTGTGTTAACTCCTTCAGTCAGACATCAGCACCTCCCACTTCTGCAGTGCTAGTAATGTGCCTAATACCTGGTTTTGGGACCCTGCAAGAGGGAAGTGATGTCTGTGTGCTCTCTCCACAGCACCTGAGTGCCGGCAGAGACAAAAAACAAAGCATGTATGTTATCTTTGTTGTATTTGACACCCACATTTTTGTCCTTGAAAAATTGTGTCTATGGGGCTTTGAGAAAGTCAGGGGACCATTTACCTGTATCCTTCCCCGTAGCTTTCCAAGCACAGTCAGCTGGATTTTTACTTCCCGTTAGACCCCAAACGTGCTCATGTCTGCATGCAACAGCAAAGTTTTCCCCTTTTGCTTGCAAGCAGAGATTGCTGTGCTCGTATTGCCCAGAATAAGAGAAGGATTTAGGAAGGTGAGCATTAAGGCATTTTTCAGAGTTGTTGAGTATGTTTTAATCCTTATTAGCCCTGAGCAATTGTCTCCCAGGGAAGGAGAGGTGTAATTAAAGATGAGCCCTGAGCATCCCGCCCTGCATGCACACAGCTGCTCCTCCAGTGAAACCGAAATGGCTCTCTGAAAGACAATGGGAAATATTTCTTTCACAAAACCAAAACCGAGCTTTTCTTCCAGGCATCATCAGGGGAAGAAAAAGCAAAACCTTTCTTAAATTTCCAGTTCCACTGAGCATCTGGCTCTAATGTACAGTTCCTCAACTTTACTTGGTTTTTAACCAAAATGTGCTCCTGTTTAAAAGCACAGGCTTCCAATAAATGCCCATTCAACTGTCTGTGTGCCTCAGCAGCTCTCGCACTCATTGTTCTGTGCCATCACGTGCTTCAGTCTCTCCTCTGAAGATCACCACTCGCTGTTCCTCACCAACCAAATTCAGCCATCTGATTTTGCTGATGGGTAATTTTGACCCAGGTTTCACAACGTGCTAACTCTATCCGTGCAGACAAGGTGTTCTTCCCTTGGCCAGCCTTACGGCCGCCAGCCTTCAGGCACCAACAGGATCAGCACTGCTTGTGGACGTGCTCACTGATGCAGCCACTCGCCTGGAGTAGCGCGGGCTGCTTGGGTGCTTTTTTAAGCACATTACTTCCAAAACTGCTCCTCCTCCAATCAATAAGATATGTTTAAACGTATTGGGAAAAATGAGATTTACTCCAGGAATCTTTATTGCATTTCATTATAAGATGCTGAATCTAATATAGAACAAAGATCACTTTAATTTTAAGTGGGCGAAAGGAAGATCTACCGCGCGCTCCCACTGAGCAGCTATCAGCAGCATGCACCTTCTCCATCTAATGCAGTTACATAAACTAATTAGGTTTGGGGCATCTAATGGGAACAGCGCTTAACTACATTACATATCCCCTGAGAGAAATCGGCGTCAGATGAATTTGTGAGGCATTGTGGTATCTGTTCTCAGCTATTTTTTCCTGCCCTGAGGATACTGGTGTGATACCAAACTGTGGGCAGAGTTCTAGCTGCTGATCTTCTCTCCAACTGGTTCCATTCCACTCGTGCTGCCCTTGGTGAGCTCAGGAGGTAGCAGGGGACAGCAGTGCCCCTCTCCTTCTGCAGCCCCATGAGCAGGGCTAGGTTCCATTTCACAAAGTGAAGTGCTTTGGTGCCATTCACCACTGTTCTGTGCTTTATTGCTGTTTCACATCCAGAGCAGCAATTCCAGGAGAGGAAAAGAGAAAACTCAACCCAAAGCTGTGTCCTTGAGCAACAGCTCCCCTCCAACTCTGTGCTGCCCTGTTAGGCAGGTAGCTGACAGCTTCCATACAAGCTAACTTCCTGGCACTATGCACAGAAGCACCTGATAGCTAAAAGCAGAATAAACCATCTCTCAGACCCTGCAGCACCCCAAGGACCGGTGCTGCTCACTGTAGGGGCAGCGCTCCTTAAAGCACTCATTTATAATACTTGAGACATCCAGAGAAATCACGTGAAAGTGTCACTATTATGTCATTCTGCTGGCATACCAGTCATGCTGCAGTGCCTAGAAAGTAGCTTCCAGCCATGTCCCACCTGTGTCCCGTCCCTTTGTGAGTCTCTCCAGATCCAGCCTCAGGAGCTGGTCAGCTCCTTGGGATCTTCAAATGCAGATCTCACGGGCTCTGGGAACACAGCACCAGCTGATGCAAAAAGTCTCAGGTGCTGTAGAAAATCCTTTCCTACCTCTTCTTCACTTCAGCCAACACTGCAGTGTAGGTGTGGCCCTGCAGCCTTTGTAGAGTGGTCAGAGATGTTCAGATGAGAAAGCTGTGTGATATTACAGCGCTTCTGTGTTGTCTGTAGGAGAGAAAGGGATCACATTAAGAAAAAAAAAAAAAGCTTTGTAGAAAGGCTGTTTTGACTTTAAAAATGAAATGGTTACCATCTGCCTTATCACTACTGAACTGAAACTGAGCAGCTGGTTCCCCTTCCACTGAACATGAAAGCTTATTTCTCAAACTGGGATAACATATTACATAAAGTCTCTTGACTCCAGCCTTAAGCCCAACTAGCTATGAGTTTTGTTGGGTTACTTCTAGAACTTAATTTCAAATAATCTCCCACAATAACTGTTTTACTACTTCTTACATTCCTTAATGCCTGGACCAACACAGCTCACTACTCTCCTTGGGCTATCAGCTGTGCCCTGGCTGTCGCCCACCTGCTCACAGCCCTGTCCTCACGTTCCTGCTGCACTGTGTTCTCGAGTATGCACACTTCAGGAGCAGGCAGAGGTATCACCAGCATCTTAAAATCATAGAATCATGGAATCATTAAAGTTGGAAAGACTAATAAGGTCATCTAATCCAGCCATCAGCACATACCTGTGACTGCTCTAGACCACGTCACTCAGTGCCACATCTACGTGTTTCCTGAACACCTCCAGGGATGACGACTCCACCACCTCCCTGAGCAGCCTGTACCAATGCCTCATCAAACTTTCTGAGAAGAAATTTTTCCTAATACCCAACCTTTGGCTCTGCTCCTGACCACCTGCTGTGCTGCCTGCAATGAGAGGCATGTTTGGTTTTTAAGGTGGTCTTTTTCTTCCAGAGGAGGATATGGCAGAAAGGGTTCTCCTGAGGCATCCAGCCTGGTGCAGGTAACACCACTGTGAAAGCTCAGGCTGTGGATTTCTCAAACTTCTTTTTCACATGAGCTAGGCCTTCTGTCTTGTGATCTGAGGAGAAGGCTGTTCCACAGATTTCACTGTTCCAGTGGTTGGAGATTTGCTTCTCATTCCCAGCCAAACTTTATTCATGGCTAGTTTATACCCATTTGTTCTTGTGCCAGCATTGTCCCTTGGTTTAAATAGCTTTTCTCCTTCCTTAGTGTTTACTCCCTCTGATATATTTATAGACTACAACGATATCCCCTCTTGGCCTTTCTTTAACTAGGCTAAACAGCCGAGTGCTCCTGGTCTCTTCTGCTTGCTCAGGCTTTCCTTTCCCTTATTTGGCCTAGCTGCCCTTCACTGCATCCCCAGTGATTTCAGATCCCTTTCCAAGACATGATTGTCATCCTATTCTTCTTGTGTGATCGCCCGGCTCTCCCGCTGATGGTGCTTCCCTTGGTGTCATCAGCAAAGGCACTTCTCTGAGATTATGCGTTATGGTGATTAATGAAAACATTAAATAAAATCTATCCCGGGACTCCTCCTTGAAGAACTCTATTGTAAAACCATCTTCCACCTGAGAATTCCCTTTTCAGTTCAGACCATTACCCTTAAAGAGGAAACATCTGTCCGGTTCTATTCAGCACTTCTCCAGCAGGAATTATTTACTGTGATTTCCCCCAAATGGTTTTGTATCAACCTTTATGTATACACATATATATCCATTAGCAACACAACCTTATGTGCTGGTTTGAAAGCCGATGAAGCCAAGCTTTCTGTGAGGCTTCCATATAAGGTCAGTTCTGCCAAGAAACTTCAGTTCTAACCCCTAACATTTCTACAACTTCAATCTGAGATCTCTCTTCGGCAGGACTTGCCAATTGTGGTGCTCCAGTCGGGGTGTTAGCAGACGTGTTTTGCTCTGCTTCAGTCTCCCAGCGTCTTATAAAGCCAAATTCATGATTCAAATGACTAAACTCATTATTCAGGCTTAGTATGTGGGTTTTTTTTTTTTTTTAATGGGAAATTGGAATGGGGTGAAAATTCTTTTGTGCTCTGGCCTGTGTTGCCTAGATATTGGCCTTTAGAGGAATAGCAAAAATGATGTTTGTACCCTTTACAATCAAAATGGGTGAGACTATAAATATCCTGTAGTCCTAAAACAACATTCCTGTTAGTTCTGCAATTAAGACTGCAAGATTCTCCCCCAGCGTCTCCCTGCATTTCCCCACAAAGATCTGACTGTCTTCTTTTCTTCTCTGTGCCAAAGGCTTTAGAGGCTTTTGAAGGACTTGGTGACATCCCACAGACCGAAGAACAGAGCTCCATCTCTTTTAGGCTCAAATAAGAGAGGGGAGATTATTGAATCTTTGGCTGTCCTTTTGATGGCAGCAAAAGAAATTCTTGCCCTCCTTCCTTTGAAAAATTCAGGTTTGGGGTATCTCTCTGTGCTATTAGCAAGTTCTTCTGACTGTGCTGTACAAATGAGCAGTATATGATTCTCCTTTAAAAAAAAATAAGGAAACACCTTTAGAAAAATCAAATCCATCTTTATTTAAGGCTGTTCCCTGAGTGATAATTTTTCTTTTTTATTAACATCAGAGTATTCTTGGATCTGAAGAACAGGCTTTCACCATTGCATGTGGAGGGCTGGCTCACAATCCTTTCCCTTGGGCCCCTACATCTGAGCTGATCTAAAACCAAGAGCAGGAGCTCCCCTGGCACTCTGGGCTCTGTTTAACTCTATTGGTGGACAGTTGTCCTTAGCACAGCCTGCAGAACAATTGATTTGAGGATTTGCCTCTTGAACAGAGCAATCAGGCAGAAAAGGCTTTAATTTGGCATGAGGCTGTATTTTCCAGCTCTTTCTGCTAAATTTAAGGAACTCCAAGTCAACAAATGATATAATTTCATTTGACACTGGGTCTAGCACAAACTGAGACTGTTCTCCTCTCCTCTCCTCTCCTCTCCTCTCCTCTCCTCTCCTCTCCTCTCCTCTCCTCTCCTCTCCTCTCCTCTCCTCTCCTCTCCTCTCCTCTCCTCTCCTCTCCTCTCCTCTCCTCTCCTCTCCTCTCCTCTCCTCTCCTCTCCTCTCCTCTCCTCTCCTCTCCTCTCCTCTCCTCCCTGATCGTTCTCTCTTGCTGAGAAAACTTTTACCTAGGAAGCACTCAAACCGAAAGTATGAGAAGACGACTGTGCCATTCTGCAGCTGCTTAGCATCTCAAAGGAAAGACTGAATTCTTTTTATTTGGCAATAAGATTCAGGCAGTCACTATATTGACAGAATTAGTTCATATTCCAGTCCATCATGTGTATAGAGGATGTTCTCTGAGATTAAGCTACTGTAACAACAAATCTGCTAACCTAATTTTGTAAGATAAAAGCTCCAGTGAAGTGAGGCCTTGTGGTGCATTCCATTCGATTTCCAATGTTTTGGAGGAACGGAAAAGAAAGCACTCCCACAGGTGATCACTCCTTCTCTGACTGTGAATCTTTCAGGGAAGGAAATAGAGCAGCACTAAAAATCTCCTCCCTGTGGGTATGAGCATCTGCTGCCACTCTTAGCAGCTCATGTGAAAGGCCATGTGGAGTAGAGCTTGGAGAGAAGCTTTGAACAGAGTAATGAGGAGCATCTCCCTCTCCTTCTGATATGGGGAGCCTGGATCTATTCCTGGTCTAGGAAATGAGTACTGGTGGCACAGGAGGTGCTCAATCCTGTGGGTTATGGCAGCAAGAACAGGTTGAAGAACAAGCCAGAACCTGGCACAGGCTGTCCGGAGAAGTTGTGGATGCGCCATCCCTGGAGGCATTCAAGGCCAGGCTGGATGGACCCTGGGCAGCCTGGTCTGGTGGGTGGCAGCCCTGCCCGGGGTGGGGGGGTTGAAACTGGGTAGGCTTAAGGTTTCTTCCAAACCAAACCATTCTATAATTCTTTCATAAGAAACAGGAGAGCAGCCCATGGCATGGTTTTAGCAGGCAGACAGCTCACTGGGCTAGCAGGACTTTGTACCCGTTTTGAGGTAAAGGGATGGGTGAAAACACAGCATGGCATGAGGTTGGATGGTGACCGGGCATTGCTCAATACCCATGGGCCTGATGTGGGAGCAATTTAGAGAGAGATTTTGCAGCTGACAAGGAAACCTTAAGGGCTGGTCATTTCAAGTTGGATGACAGCTTGCATCTCAGGGGAGGAGCCTTTGGTCTTGTCCATCTCTGCAGCCTCAGAGACGGTGATGGCTGCACCATGGTGTGGTTGGGACTTGGGGAAAGCAGTGGCTGTTTTGCATGGGGCAGCTGTGCAAAGAGACAGCCAGGTGTCCCCCCACAAATCATCATAAGTCTTAACATGTCACTGATTTTCACTCAAGATTAAGCTGTCCTGTGTTGCTAGTGGGACTCAGTTTCTTATGCAGCTTAACTGAATTAAGTTGTTCATCTGGCATTGCTACAGGGATGGCGTAGTTAAAAACCACAGGCATGAAGTCCATGTACAGTTGGTAGCAGTAGATTTATTTCTCTTGGTCATGCTAGGAAAGTTTGCAGGCTGCCCCAGATTTTGCTTTTAGTTGTCTTCATATTTTAAAAGGTAATATTTACATTCCAGGCTTTAACATGTGCTCTGTGTGTGCTATTTTAACATCATTTGGGGGCAGTAATTGATCAGATCAAAATAAATTATTGTGTTGATTAGTTTGTCTTTCTTTATGAAGATCTGAATGCGTGGTACTCCACATAGTTTGCTAAAAGCATCTACAGTTATCTAATGGTAGAATCTTGTTATCATGAAAACCCCTAGAAGCAAATGAGCATTTCTTCTTTATGACTTAAATCCAAATAAATTAATTCTGTTTGTGCCTTCTGAGTGCTTACAGTGCATTGTAAAGGGAATCACACAAAAATATAACATTTTCAGACACTCCCATCCTGTCCCTGGTTATTTCTCATACAGAAAGCAGCTACTACTACCACCACTACTGGTGGTGTTTAAAGAGCGTTTGGATGTTGTGTTAAGGGACATGGTTTAGCAGGAACCATTGATGAAGGGCGAATGGTTGGACTGGATGATCCTGTGGGTCTTTTCCATCCTTAGCGATTCTATGATTCTATGATACTACCTGTTTGCAGCAGCTGGTGTTCACCTAGCTGTAGGTGTAGCCCCAGATCAGGTTTTTAGGAAGCCTCCAGTTGGTGGTTTTAGCTGAGTTCACCACGACCAGCTCCCCAGGGCTCTGTCTGCCTACTTTCAGACGTTTCTTCTGTCCATTTCATCATGTGTGCATTTCAAAGAGGAGTGTCAGCGATTTCTTTATGAACTGTGGTTGATATCAGGCAGTTGCTTCTTGCCTGGACTCTTTGGTCAACGCAAACATTTTTTACAATTCCCCTTGGAAACAGCTGACCCACAACTGCGTAAAACTTGCACGTAACCTCTGCATTCAGAAAAACCCTTTCCTTCACTGCTGGCTCTTGGTGAGAGCAGTTTCAAACCTTTTACTCAGCTCCTGAGGAAGAGGAGAGGAGTAAGCAAGAATCTGGTTAACAGCTTCAGGTGCAGAACATTTGTGTCATCCTTTGCCACATCTGCCTCGGCTCATCTTGAGCTATGATTTTTGTTTTGGGTTCAATTGGATGGAGACCTTTTTTCCCTCCACTGGTGTATGCCCAAAGAGCAGCCAGGCCTGGCAGAATCCAGACCCTGGCCCCAGGCAGGAGAGTGAAGAGGAGGTATTTGGGCACAGGAGATATTTGGACAGTGAGTGGGCTTGGTTAAGGCAGGCCTAGGATTTTTTGGACTTCCATCAGTTTCCATCAATTCTTCCCTCTTTGGACCAAGATCTCCAGGCTCAGTTTTGGGATCCTGCAGAAAGTCTGCTGCCAGCTGCTGGGATTTGCTCTGGTGTAAGCAGCTGTGACTTTGCTGACCTAAGGGAACCAGACAGCTCCATGATGGGGAAGACCTGGCCCACTTCCACCAAAGTACTTTGTCATTGTCTACAAAAACATTTGCCAGCAAATCCTCCAGTCTGTTGCCAAAAAGCAGTATCTTTTCTTCCCTAAAGTAAGACTGCATTTAGTACCTGAGCCACTGTATGCTCTTATAAATGGTAAAGTCTTGCAATAAACATAAATATGAAGAAATCATAGCACCCATTGAGGTTATGATTGCAAACTTCCAGCTCTTGGAAGGAGATGAGCAATCTTCACGTTGAATTATAACTGCAGATGTTTCCTTTTCCTAAGCTACTGTCTGTTGCCATGGCCACAACCTTCAGAATATTCTGGCTATTTTACAGTCACTAATAGGAGTGAAAGAGCAGATGTTTAATTATTTTCTTCTTATTCCATTCACTGAAGTACAGCTGACATTCAAAGTCTTCAGTAGAAAATCAATTTTTTATTGTTTATCATTTTCCTAGAGAAAAATAACAAAAGGCAATTAATATGTGCAGTATGCATGCCATACATCTACAGCTTGTAAGTAGGGGTGAGGAAACCAGTTTCTTTACATCCTGAAGACTGGTATCAGCAGCAGTTAGGAGCAGGAGAAAATTATGCTGTAGGAAGAAAGACCGGGGCCTTACAATACTTGTCCTGGCCATTCATAGAATCATAGAATCACCAAGCTTGGCAAAGACCTTCAAGATCATCCAGTCCAACCATCTATCCATTATCAATACTTCTCACTAAACCATGTCCCTCAACACAACATCCAAACGTTCCTTGAACACCTCCAGGGTCCGTGACTCCACCACCTCCCTGGGCAGCCCATTCCAGCATCTAACCACTCTTTCAGAGAAGCAATCTCAAGGGAATTGTCCTCCCAAAGGATGGAGCAAGTCCTTCAACTCTTCTGGTAAGCTGCCTGATGCTGTGGGTGTGGGAGTACTTTGTGTGGATAAACCTTGACAATTTATCAAAACATGAAACCTCACAGAAAGCTTCTTCACCACCGCATCACAGCACTTCTGGTTTGTGAAGAAACAGAAGGTGCCCAGGAGGCTGCTCAGGCAATGGGACTGCAGTGCATGTGGTCTGCTCAGTTGTTCTTGGGCTGTTCAGTAATGTTACCACGGCCTTTGGAGTACTCAAGTCTTTCCTCAGACACTTCCTTGCCACTGGTATTGCTCTTGGCCCAGGAGCACACAGTTCTGGGAAATCCGAGGAAAAGTCTGTTGTTTTGGATTTACAACAGGAAATTTTACCATTTTAAGAGAATAAATGTCTTTCCTTGAGCTTCACTGGAGACACAGTAATGACTATGACAGCCTCGTGCACAAGCACAAAGGTTGCGTAAAAGGTTCGGCACAAGGCACCAAACCCCTGCTTCGGACATAATATACAAGAAGACTGGGCATACAGTGCTGCACCATAAAGAGCCCAAATTCCTGGGCTCTGCTTTCTGCAAGATTCATTTTATGAAATCAAAATTTCTTGTCCCACAGGATCACTCTGCCCTCAGGGCAAATTAATAATTTATGCTTCTTTTGCCTATGGGATTTAAGAAATATCCCTAAAAGCCAGTGCTAATGAGAGAAACGTGAATGTGGGAAGTACCATAAGGCCAATGTATAACACTCACTCTCTAAGTGATGGTGACCGCAGCACACTGTGGGAAGCTTGTATTCTCCCTGTGCACACCTCCCCATTAGAGTCTCAAGCCAAAGGAACAACTTGTTCCTGCATCACCAGAGTGGTCATGTATGAGGTAGGTGATGAGCCCTATTGACACTGATGTACAACTTGAATTCCACTGAAAAAATGTGTTAAGAGGACAGCCTCTGTTGTCTGTGCACTTCCAAGGTCAAACAGCACTGGAGCAGGGGCTTACAGCTGTTTGGCTTGAGCAGGTTTCAGTGGAGAGACCTTATTTATTCCTGCTTTTATTTTTGGTGTCTAAATGAATAAGGCCTGTCTCCTACTGACCTGTGCCTGAGCTCTCCATCAAAAACTTCCTTGATGGACTGAAGATTTGGAAAGACAAATGCCCTAAAAGAGTGATTCCCTCTGTATGAAGACAGCTGCTCCACTCAGAAGGCCCTCTTGTTGCCTTCTGATGATGATACAGTCTATGTAATTAAATTTGTCCCTTCCCACTATTTCATGCCTACAGCACACTACCCAAAACTCTTTTTTCCCTATGCTTTCCCATTCACCTGTTTCTCAGAGGAAGCGTTGTTTCTCTGGTGGCACTGAGTCCATCTGTCAAGGGTATGAGCTTGGGGCCTTGGGAACTGATTCTTTCTACAAGAATAGTACCTTGCACCTTGCACCAGACTTACTGTAAATAATGTTGCCAGAGCTTAATGCCATGCTACCGAGCCTTAATGTAGGAAAGAAATAATGTTACTTAGATAGACCAGAAATATAATATCTATGGAACCGGAAAGAAAGGAGTCATAGAATCATAGAATGGCCTGGGTTGAAAGGGACCTAAAGATCATCTAGTTTCAACCCCCCTGCTGAGGCAACCACTAGACCAGGCTGCCCAGAGCCACATCCAGCCTGGCCTTGAATGCCTCCAGGGATGGAGCATCCACAACCTCCTTGGGCAACCTGTTCCAGTGTGTCACCACTGAAGAAGGGGTCCATCCAGTGAGCAGCACATTTCTAGAAGTTCCCTTGCTTAAGGCACATTTTTAATTTGTAGCCATGGAAGAGAGGCCAGTGCCCAGCTTGCAGCATCTGCTTCCCATTGCACGCTGCCTGCTCACTTTTCTGCAGCACTTGGCAGACCTGCAGCTCCAAGAGCATGTGAAGGTGCAGTCAGATCTGTGCAGAGCTGCTTTGATGGCTGAACTCAGATCTGTCCCACCAAAACCCACAGCTGGATTGAAGGAGCCATTTGGTTCTCTCGTCAAAGCACCCATTGTTCTTTTCAGCATCTCTGCCTGCTCCCCTCTTGCTTGTTCTAACTTACTTAGCAAACAAAGACCCTACCAGCAGGTCCCAGTTTTCTCCTCTTCTGGCAGTTACGTTATGCAAACTATTTGACACAAATCTATACACTTATATTGTGCATATATGTTGTATTTATGTATACACACATGTATATTACATTAAATTGTAATGGTGAATTTTCAGCCAAATGCTGAGAAGGTTAGAATTTAGGTGATCTTTGTTTTCTTTTCTCAAGTGTTTTATCTTGCATCTATTTTTGTATCATCAGAACATGTATACTGATATAGTAAGATGTGACTTCCTTTTATTCTTCCTTTTGGTGACATCTCTTGGAAACTGGTTGCAAGAAACTCATGAGTGGAATCCCTTTGTGAATAAGATCTCTTTGGAGAGGAATCTACTCATGATTCAGAAGCTGTGCATCCCTGAAGCTTCCATTCAGTGCTTCCTTAAATACAGAGAGAGCCTTTGTTTACAAATCTATGGAACTTCCCTGCATCTCACCGTGGCTCTCCTCTCTAAACAGTTGGAGCATGTGTATGTGTGAGTGTACAAGAAGACTTACACATATTACTGTTCTGTAAGTTCATATTTACCTACTTACTCAACTATGGGTCTGTGAACATCTCAGGAAATATCTGGAAAACTTCCTATTTTGGATAATCCCACCTGTGTATAATTCCTGGAAATGATAAGTTGCATCCAAGCATCCTTGTTCTGTTGTGATTACCATGCACCTTAAGTAGGATCTCAGTGTGTTTCTGAGCATCCTTATTTTCTGCTGTGAATATGACATTCTAGATATTTTTCTATCTAACTTTAATTGATTTCACTTTTGTTATCAGCTAGCTTTGGGAATGAATGGTTTTAGAAAATAGATGCAGAACGCCTAGGTGAAAAATGAGATTTCTCAAGTGGCCACTGAATGTTGAATACAATGGTAAGCCACTGAGATAGGCTTCTGCAGAAGAAAAGTCAACAGAATTATGCTTTTTGGTGTAGACTACTTTAAAAGCTAATATGTTGTTTTGTTTTAGGAAACAACATACTGCTGAGTTTGGTGATGATATTTGTGTCCCTCTTTGCATCGATTGTTTGCTTTGCTTAAGTTTGAATATGAAGTCTGGAAACAATATTGGAAAAAACAGTCTGTACCTGGTGTGTAACACGTAGATCTGTTATAGAGTAAGGTTATTCAAATTTAAACACACTATTCCTTCATCACAATGACCATTAGTATGTTGGTAATCCAGGATATTACATGTAGAATGTCTCAGAAATAAGAGGCAGAATCATCCTATTTATCCATCATATCAAGTCCTGTTGAGTGTAGGATTTTTTTATCCAAAATGTAGATCCTTTAATTGTTTCTCTAGTCCCACTACTGCATACAGAGGCTGCTTTCTTCGAGCATCACTCATATTCTGAAGAACAAATAATGCAATCATAACCCTGAGCTGCCTCATCTTTTATGAACCTCTTTGTTTACTTTGGACCCACTTTAAACCTGTGTCTAAAAGTACTGATGTTTATTTAACAAATAATAAAACTGGTTTCTAGGTGGAATGCGCAAAATACCAGCTGTCTGTGCTAGTGACTCCATGAGGAGCTGGACAGCCCATGCCGTGCTCAGAGTAAGGCCACATGTGCTGCCTGGTGCAGAGAGCATTTAGGGTTTGTCCCCAAGTCACGGTCAAGTGCTTGGCCTGGGCAGCCCGGCTCTGCCAACCTTCTGCCTTGGGGTAAAAGGAAAACAATGCCCTGGATGCATGCATAGGGGAATAACTTGAGCCTCTTAACTGATAATGCGTTGGAAATACTGGGGCTGCTCAGCCTGGAGAAGAGAAGGCTCTGGGAAACCCTAAGAGCAGCCTTTCAGTATCTAAAGCAGGGCTGTAAGAAAGAAGGGGACAGACTCTTCTCAGGGTCTGTTGTGACAGGACAAGGGAAAATGGTTTCAGACTAAAAGAGAAGAGATTTAGAATTGATCATATATAAGGAAGAAGTTTTTTATGTTGAGGCTGGTGAAGTATTGGCACAGGTTGACCAGAAAAGTGGTGGATGCCCCATCCCTTGAGACATTCAAGGTCAGGCTGGATGGGACTCTGAGCACCTGATCTAGCTGTAGGTGTCCCTGCTCATTGCAGGGGAGTTGGAATAGATGACCTTTAAAGGCCTCTTACAGCTCAAATGTTTTTGTGATTGTATGATTCTGTGAAAACTGAGCATTCCCTTAGCTGTCAGATGTCTGTGTTTAGACCTTTTCAGGAATTGCCTTCTTCATTTATTTATGCTGTACCTCACTGTCGCCAGTCAAGAAACAGACAGCAAACACAGGAGTGCATGGATATCTCTACCCTAAGAGATTTGTAAGGTAGATAAAGGTTTTTCTAGATTAATTTATATCCTGGGAAAAAATCGAGTGCATTTTTCGTGTATACCGGTGAGGGTTACAAGTTGAAGTCTAGATGGAGAAAACATAACATTTCACCTGGGGCTCACTGCTTTTGTATGAGTCTTCGAGGTATCTGTGAAAGTCCATTCACTTTTACCTTATTAGGTATAGTCAAATAAAAGGAAAACCTCTTTCACAAATTCAGCTCGTTAGCAGTGTTTTAATCTCTTTTTATGCAGTGCTGCTGTATTGATCCCTTCCTATCCATTTAATTTGCAAAGGAAGGTGAAGACCCATGCCTTTGTGCCATTGATAACTACCCAATGGTACTCTACAGGGAGTAGCATTAGGATCCTTCCAGAAGTGCAAAAACAGACTTCAAGTCAGAAGTTGAACCAAGATTTCCAAATGCATATCTCAGCAGTGAGTGTAGAAGTGCACACAGATCTTATTTGGAAAGACATTTATTTCCTTGTGTGATCAATAGGGAAAAAGTGGGGAGACTTGCGTTATTTCATGGCAGCTCCACAGCTTCCAGCTCCGTGCTTGGGGTGACTACCACTGTTGTGCCAGTACACAACCAGAGCATGCCATTGCCAGCATGGATACTCACCTCTTGGCTAATACAAACTCTTTTTTACCACTCAGCAGCCACGTTCAGAGCTTCATTATGGCTGAGCCAGCACCTGGGAACACAGGTCCTCTTCCATGCACTCGTATTTCTTGCACCTGGTAGTCCCCATTAGAGGTCCTAACATGCACATATCCCACGTTCACTTGAAAGAAAATATAGATACAAGGGCTAGACTGCTTCCAGACCTCTGTGAGTTATGTCAGAATATATTCAGGGTCTGGGAACTGAGGGCTCATCATAGAATTCCCCCACCCACATAGCACTGATGCACATGTTTCTGCACACATATAAATCTCAGAGTAGAGAGATCCCATCTTTTAAACGGAGTACATGCAGTTGAACTTTGGCCTCTATTGCTTTGACTACAGCAGAAAACAAGGGTTTAAAAATAAGGAAATGTTTGCCTCTTGGAAATTTTCTGAGCAATTAATCTGAGAATTATTGATGTTTCTAATTTTGTTAGCAGAGGGAGGATCATCAGTCACACTCAGAAATGCCAACTCTGTGCTGATAAATCATAAAGTGGGAATGAGTGTTTAATGAAGTTGCCAGAAGAAAGATTTGCTGCCAAAATCAAAGATATTGCTCTATCTCACTCCTACTCCTTCACCAAGGAAATTTCCCAGAAAATTCTGGCATTTCTCCAAGATTGTCGTGTGTGGTTTTTCTTTTCTTTCTTTTTTTTTTCTTTCTTTATTTCTTTTTTTTCTTTTCTTTCCTTTTAATTTTGAATACTTGGAAACCAACTGCAAAGCCAACTTTACTGCCAACCTTCAAAAAATCAGAGGAATGACAAGCTACGGTGATAAAAGGTTTCACAAAGCGTTATGAGATCACTGCAACCAGTTCCCATCTGATCACAAATGAATGAACGATGTGTGGGTTTGAATTGTGCTCCTGATATGATGATAGTCACATCTTTCATTTAGATTGAGATCAAATGAATCTAATGAAGTGCTGGGTGGTAAACTGATGATAAGTGACTGTTTTATCATTCTGTAGAGACTAATGTGAAAACATCCCTATTTGAATTTAACATCGTGACAGATTGTAGAGCACCTTGCATGACATATATATACAGTTTCTTCATGAATGTCTCATTTTCCTAGAGCGTTCATTAAAAAGCAGTAAGTCTCACGGGGAGCACCCCTCATTTAATAAAGAAAAAGCAAGTCGATAATCTTAAGTTCTACGTATACTTTCATAGTTAACAATTTCTTAATCTTTTTTGGAGAATTTTTTTGGCAATTCACAGGAGGATCCCTGCCTTGCTCACTGATTTAAGTGACTTTCCAGTGAAGTCATTAGAACATTCAGATATGAGACATGTTTGGTGGAACAGGATGTGCTGTTATTATTGAATAAGTAATTTGTATGGTGATTTTATATGGCATTTTGCAAACAGTGGGCTGTTTCTTCAGCATTTATGCTGTTTCTGAGCAATGGATCTTCACTGATTTTCATAACATTTGTAGTAGAGAACAGAATTAGGAAATATCTGTCTGAAACGAGTGGAAGTGGGGATTGTTGGGGAGTGGGTTGGGACACAAATTATCAGTGAAGAGAGAATTGTCAACTAAAGATGTTTTTAGGACATCTTAAAAGCTATATGTAGCACACAGCAAGAGGCAGACATTTCAAGTATGAGGCCTTTTATTTTTCCTAAAGCACAATACCAAGAATGCAAGAGCTTAAGGTTACTGCAGAAAGAAGATTGTTTGGTGTGCACCAAAAGAAAAGAAATTGGAACCAATAAGAGCAGAGACTGAAATCTATGTTTTTGAGGTTATGATTGTGTAAATGCATAGACCTCACGAATGGGTCTGTATTGTTGACCATCATGTAACAGATGAAATTTCCATTAGCTACAGGCAAAAAAAATCTAATCAGAATCAGAATCTCTTCCACTCACATGTACTTCCACTTCTTTCCATGCCTGAGAAGTGTTGTGTCCCATGAAAACAAATCAGATCACCAGTATGTGAATCAAATGCTGCTGGTGGTGCTGTAAAGAGTTCAGCAACTGCTCCTAGTGGTAGCATTACTGGTAATCCACCATTAAGACAAAAAGAGCAAGATTAAATTATTGTGGATGAAGCGGTAATAGTTTGCTGGGAATTAGATGCTTATTTCTTTTGGATTATTTCAGCAGAGAGAGAGATGCAGAATTTATGCTATAAATGTCATCCTTCCAAGGTTTCCAAATCCTGTTGCTTTGGTCGTGACATGCTTCATTTTTAGTATACTGTTTCTGCATACTACGTGATGTGGGAAGCATCAATGCCAAGAAACATTGGTAGCAGAAAGAGAAATAGAGAAAAAGTAAAAGGAAATGATATGGCATGGATGTTTTCAAAGATAATAGAGAACGTAAGAATGATGGGTTTTGTTCTAAGGAGCTAAGAAATAGCAGAGAAAAGTAAGAGATAAGAGAAAAGAGAAAACATCAAAGAAAGAACAGAGCTCCATACAGTAACACGATAAACTGAATTCTTAAGAGAAGAAAAATGGGTAGAGGTGCTGAAAGTCAAGTACAAGAAAAGAGAATTGCAAAATGAAATCTCAGAGAACTGAAATCTTGAGGACAGCAGAGGCAAAAGCAAGCAGGCCCAAAAATGTAATAGGAACAGGATTTTTGTTTATTTACAGTCACTTGGAAGTGACGGTTTGTTTCATGCTGTGCAAAATCTGTTTTCCTGAGGTTAAACTTTAGAAAGAGTCTGTCTCGTTTTGACTTTGACTTTTCAAAAGTGATACAAATTGTTTGTTGTTCACATGATGAAACAAAAATTCATTTGTCCAAAACCAGTTATCTGACGAACTTTGTTCACTTCCTCGTGGGATGTAAATAATGAAGGCAGAAATGCTGTTAACCCATTCATTTTTGGAGGAGTTCATCTTGGTTTTATGGAAAAGGATTTTCAAGGGTGGCACAAAGACATTCAAACAGATAACTCAGATTTTTCAGTCTAGTTTCAGTTCTAGTTTTTATACAGTGTTCCCCACTGCACCTTATGTAAGGATATGGACATATCTTGATTTTTGACATACACAATTATTTTTATTTTACCGCAGGAAAATTAAATTATCTATACTGTGACTGCATGACAGATATCGTTCCGAGGGTTCCTTCCCAGAACAGTATTGTTTATATGAGCAGCCACTTAACATGGAGAACTGCTAGGGTTTTGCCTACTGATAAAAGTAATAGTAAGAAGGTACAGATTATACAACATGTCCATACGTGTGTGAGAGATGGACACAGAACACAAAATTATTTTTGCACTTAATTTGTAAAATGTTTTTCTATGCCTCTTAAGGCAGTTTGCTTACCGACCTTTACCATGTTGTTCAAGCTTCAAATTCATTCCTGTTGAGTAATTTCTAAAATCAGACAACACAGTATGTTTTGCAAGAAATAGCAGTCGAGTATGACACGGGCCTGTTTTTCACAGCATGCTGTCAGGACTGGACATCATTCTTCCTTACAAAATGAGCACAAATCTTCTAGCAACCGTTATATCATACCCAAACTAAGTGTTCCAAAAAGATAGTACACAAATTGTGCTTGTAGATGCCAGAGAAAGCAGTGTGTCTACATGAAATGCTAGTTGTTTGCCCCAGAAACTTGGGGTGCACTTCCAGGCTACTTGCCTTATAGAATGAAGAGAAGCTGGTACTCCAAGGACATGTCATGATGAGCCCAGCTCTGCTCAGTTTCACCTCTTCCCTCTTTCCATTGCTTGTGTGAGAAATGAGGTGCCTGAAGAATGCAAATGAGTACAGCTAAGTGAAGAGCTCACCTCTCCCATGGAGAGCACCAGCGATGTTGACTATCTATCTTCTAAAAATGGACATAGAGCTTCTCTAAAAGTTGTCAGCAAGAGCAGTGCAGGCCTCATGCATGTGACAGTTCTCTTTATGCTGAAATGGCTATGAAGGATATACCTCATGCTTACAGGTTCAAAGAAACAGAATCGTTTGGGTTGGAAGAGACCTTTACAGATCACCTGGTCCAACTCCCCTGCAGTGTGCAGAGACACCATAGCTCGATCAGGGTGCTCAGAGCCCCTCCAGCCTGACCTTGAATGTCTCCAGCAGTGGGCATCTGGGTCCTCTCTGGGCAACCTGTTCCAGTTCCTCACCACCCTGATTGTAAAAAACTTTTAAAATATATCTATTCTCAATCTCGCCTCTTTTAGTTTGAAAACATTTCCTCCCTGGTGATATTTTAATTCTGGATGGGTTGAGTAGAGTCACATCCACCATCTGCCTGGTGAGTGGCATGAGTATCATCAAGAACAAGAGAGGATATCATCATCACTAAAGCTAGTTGCATTCCTCTTGACAAGAAACTTTTCAGGAGATGCAGCAAATTTTATGAGTTAGGGTTATGGCTGAGCAAGTAGCCTGGGTTTTTGGGCCACTTCAGGGGCACCTGTTTTTTCAATACCTTGCCTGCAGCATGAAGAATTTAGTTGGGAATACAGGGAAGAGTTTTTAGGAAAAAGTAGAACAGGTGTTGCCTTAAACTAGTATCAAAATGTTATTTTATTTTGTTAGTGCTGAAGTTCATCACGTCAGTGTAACTTCTCAAATAGAAATCAAGCTGTGAGTCATCTGAATGAAGTTATGAGACACAAGGATTTCCCTTCCTACTAATTTTCAAAAAATAAGAAATTATTATGAAGCATGTTTTAATCAAATTATTAATTTAAAATCTTTGCAAAATGGAAGTAACTTTCTGTACTGTGGTTTGGAAAGGATCTGGCTGCTTAAACAGGATCCCTTCAGATGTAGGGGCTGTCGGCTGCGCCATATGTCACTGGGAGGATATTTTCTCATACATTCACAGGAAAATCTTGGGTTTCAATGACAAATTCCTTTAACGTAGCAATATAGGATGAAGAGTAAAAGTGGCTAGCCCCAAACTTCCCTAAACAACAAGGAGCTAAACCATGTCGTGTGTCATTGACTTCCACAAGTGATGCTGAGTAACAGAAAATCAGCCTGTTCTGCAGTATTACATACTGCCCCAAGTCATTAACACAAAGCAGATGGCTTTGTTGCTGATTAGAGCTGGTTAGAATCTGAAATTCCCGATCCACAGGAAATTTTGACATTTATATTTATTTTCACTACAAATTGGAACAAAACATCAAAATTTCCCAGTGGGGTGGAATTTAAAATTGATTTGGAAACACCGAGTTATTTCATTGCACTGGTAATGAATTGTGTTATCAGTAATGTCAGAACTATAGCAGCGCAAAATTTAACATCTAACATAAAACTCAAAACAAAAATAATAATAATAATATAAAGTCACCCTGAAACTTTTAGCTTCGCTAAAATGAAATGATAAAGTTAAAATGATTAATTCTGACATTTTTCTAGATTTTTTTTTTTTTTTTCGGAATGCAACGCCTTTCCACAAAGCATTTTGACGTCAACTCAGCTGTGCTGTTGGATGGAAATGGGTTCTACTGGAAAAAGCGTTCACCC
Source organism: Gallus gallus (assembly GCF_016699485.2). Classification (NCBI taxonomy): domain Eukaryota; kingdom Metazoa; phylum Chordata; class Aves; order Galliformes; family Phasianidae; genus Gallus; species Gallus gallus. Next base: position 128,485,993 of record NC_052533.1, on the reverse strand, counting down.
CGTGCTGCTCACGGGCTCATCTCACAGGGACAAGGATGGAAGGATTCTTAGAAACATCACACACAATGGAAAAGTCAGTGCTTTCTCTGCAGTTAGAAAAGTTCTCGGAAAGCGGATCTCAAAAATCCTTACAGTCTCTACAGAATTGCTTTAGTCTTAAATGTCATCTCCTCCTCAGGCCCCTCGTGTTCAGACGCACTGACAGCGCTCGGTGCTGGCGTGGACATTCGTATTCATGAAGTGCTAAACTCCAGCATTAGCTCAGTGCATCATGTTTCCACCTCCTTAACGAGGCTCTGGTCCTGGCTGCCAAAACCTCCCACTCCCATTCTCCTGTTGCTTACTTTCCCTGACAGAGTTCCATGAAATTTCTCCAATATGGAACAAAACCCCTCAGCTGCTTTCCAGGTAGAACCTCGTTTCTTTCTCCATCTTTAAGCACATCACATTTGGCAGTTAATGGCTCAGGATTTTTCAGTATCATGCTTTCATTTTATCTGTCAACACCGAGTCTCTGCTGTGGAATAGGAGACCATCTGTTAGCAATTTTTTTAAGGGTAGAGTAAGCACAAATGTCACTCTTTGGGAGTCACATGCTATTTATTTACAAAGATAAAAAAAAAAAAAATCAAGATCATGAATTCACATCAGCTTCTCCTGTTACTTTGTGCAACAGTAGCTTTCTGCTTCAGTTTCCACTCCCTCCCACCGAGGTATTGCATATATGGTTACATAAAGGGACTGCGCGAGATGTAGGACAGATTAGAAACCTGATAAAGTTGCTGCTAGGTGAATTTGATGACGGGTCTGCTTGGGTGCACTGGGGAGGGTTTATGTTACTGCCGGTGAGTGCCTTACACAAAGGGAGGGAGCGCTTCAGAAGAGAGGAGAATAAACTGCGTTGGCTGTAGCTGAGCTGTGAGAGTCAGGATAAAGGCAAATTGCAGCGAGGCGGGCGAGGAGGAAGGCTCTTCTAAAGTGCCCAGGCCCTCGTTAGGCACCAAAATAAATGGTGTTATTCAGCTTGCCGATTACAGTTGCTTTTTGAGAAGCTGCCTATTACACAGGTGTCCAAACAGAAGATGAGCTTCTTTTGGGAAGCCTGGGGTAAGCTGTGGTCGAAAAACGTGACCTTGAGCATTTCAGAAAATATGGTCCTGAACAGAGTTGTTAAACAAAGAAACTTCAGGCTCCTAAGCTGGTCTCGTAAAAGAAGACAAAATCTCTGTACAAAATGTGTGCCGTTCAGATCTTGAGATACGGTCTCTTTTGGAAGGAACACCGTGAGATAAAGCCACCCCAGCTGGAACGGGCTGAGACATCCTGCCAGCTCCCCTGCAGTGAGCTCAGCACCGGTGTTTATAAATGCTGCAAGGGTTCTGTGTTCAGTGAAACTGCTGAATGCAGCAAAGGCTGGAAAAACAGCCTCCTAAGGATGGTCATCCTAATGTACTGTGTTAGCAAAGTCTCTGTTGTCCTTGGTCTTGATATATTGGGCAAAGGCAAACATATTTATGCAATAATACTCCTTCTGGAGAGTTTGAAGAAATCAAATCTATATAGATATATATCTAATGCTCAAAAAGGTCATCTCGAGTCTGCCAAGACAAAGAGTTACTCATCTTAAAGACCTGAGATGGCTCTACCCAGGATTAATGGAAAAATCAGTATTTTAGTTCTTACAAAGCCTATGGTGAACTGCCATTCCTCCATAAAAGAGTAATTATGAACCAAAAAGTACATGCATGTCGTCATGATTTTTACTGTAGTGAGTTCTTAAACAATGGGGGAAAAAATGAAATGAAATGAAATGAAATGAAATGAAATGAAATGAAATGAAATGAAATGAAATGAAATAGGGAGACTCTTTGGGAGCCTGGGAAGAAGGCTTAGCCAAATTTGTGTGAGGTCTTCTTTTATTTGATTTCTGTTATCTTTTTTATCTCCATATTTCTCATTCAGCACGGGAAATATTACTGTTAAGCTGTGCTGGGTGGGTGAAGCCTCTGCTGGGCAGCCCTGTAGGATGACTAATCAGCACATACTGCATTATTTTTCACATCGCTCACACGCTCAGCCTTGCAGGAAGCAGTTTGGAAGCAGACATCTCCTCCATGCAAGGGGGCACAAGGGCATCGACCCTCCAAGTGCTTGTGTCTGCAGCACTGCTTGCTAGTCACAAAATGATTCCAGCCTAAGACATGGGCATTGCTGAGAGTAACATGATGAGCTGTTATCTAGCATCTGCCACTGATGCTGAAGACCCTGGTAGTAGTGCGTTAGCATTTATTGACAGGGGCAGTGCCCTTCTGCTCCTTGTCCTCTCCCACTCCCCTCTCCAACTCTCATTGCTAAAATGCATGAAGGAATTATGATAAAAAGAAACAGGAGATGATGTGGAGCAGCTGAAACACTTCTCTGCAAGGGTAAATCTGCAGGGTTAAGAGCCTGGGCTTTTGATGTTCAATATCCATAAGCGTCTCCAAGTTTGCAACTCATGAACACTGTGCAGCTGCTCCTGCTTGGGCAGCCCACCCCACTTCAAGCAGAGCCATAAAGGTTTTGCTGTCACTTCTTGTCCTTGGATTCTCCTGGGGGCTGTAGCAGGAAACCCACGGAGCAAGTGCTGTCCAAGGGGCACCTTCTTCAGGGGAAGGTCCCCTTGAAGGGGTTGGAGGACAGTAAAGTTCTACCCCGTTCTGGGTGTTTCAGGCATGGTTTACTTGTTATACTGCACTGCAAATCTGTTTACTGCTCTTCCTTGTGAATATTCATAAGAGAATGACAGATTTTTTAAATGAATCTTGCTTGTGAATTTTATCCATTTCTTTGCTGTTTGCCAATATCATCAGATAAACTGAGAGTGGCAAGGCTGAGAATTTTAATCTGCATGAATATTTTTTGAAGTCCCTGTGTGATTCGTAGTAAGTTGTATTTCCTTTCAAAAATATGCTCTGAGATACTGCTCTCAAAAAAAAAAAAGGAATAAAAGCAGCAGAACAAGGGTGCATTGCCCTTCTGCCCAGTCAGGGCTGTGCTTGGGAGGGTTGGATGTCCATCTGTGCAGTGTGCTGTGCTGCTCGGGAAGGGGGTCCAGGAGAAACCCGTCACTACTTTTGTTTGCTCTCCTGGAATTGCAATAGCATTCTGATGGTTGAAAAGCTCTGCCTTTGGTCTCGTGAAAAATTCCACACCTAGGCCTGATTACACCTAGCTCTAAATACCTGATGTATGGAGCATTCCCTATGACATTTCCTACAATAACCAGCAAACAGCTTCTTCTCATAGCAACCACCCAGCAGTGGCATTTTCCTTTCTGATCTTCTGTGGGCTGAAATGAGATTGACCTTTCCAGCCATAAATGCATCACCAATACCTTATTTTGCCAAATAATATTGTCCTCAGAAATAAGGCATCACAATATTTTTGTGTTGTGTTGCCCCACACAGAAGCCATTCATATCCATTAAGTCAAGTCCAGCACTACTGTATCAGAGGAAGAAACTGCAAGTAAACTTAATCATTAAAAAACAAATCCCTTGGTTTTGCATACCTCCAGTATTTATTTTTCAGGATTGTCTGTGCCTTCCTTTGCCACTGATTGCCATTCACTACTCACTTGCTTTTATTACTTGCATCTCACAATTTATTAGAACTTTGAGAGATCTACAAGAGGTGATAAAATGTGGGGAAAACGCCTGAGCAGATTCAGCTTCATTTCATTCTTTGCATTTATTGCTGCCATTGCTGACTGGAAGTCTCTGAGCTCACTGTGCTCTGCCCATAATCCAATCTATCCTGAAGAGGCAGGCAGCAGTTTACGAAGTGATTATAAGGATCTTTGAGTGTCCTCAAGGATTTTCTGTACTTGGCTGCAAAGGCATTTTGATCTGCTGTTGATGGAATGGGCACAATAAATCCCATCACTATGGTTCCTAGAACAGCACCTATTAATAACAAACAAGTCGGAGGGCAAGGACCGTGATACAAATTCATTGCAAGTGGGCTCAAGAATAATTATATGGCTTTTGACTGCATTGCCTGGTATCACAGTGGCTGCGAGTTCCTGCCCCTTGCTGAACCACATATTGTTGGTTCTCCCCTCGTGCCTGGAGAACACAGAATTTCTCCTGATGGCGATGTTTTGCAGCTACCAATAAAATGCAGAGCATTCTGCTATCCTGTCTTTTTTTTGATTCCTTGGTAAAAATAGATTAGACCTGCAGCTATCTGCATCTATAAATGCATCGTTTTTTGGTCTGAAACACATTGATAGTTATCTCATGAAGGCCAGAAACTGGATACTATTTTTGTAAGACTCCAGACTGGAAGTGCGCAGGCTGAGCTTTGCATTCTCAAATGTTTGAGGTATTAAAAAGCAGCAAGGGATTATGTTGCTAATGCCAGCTTGCTCCCACTGCAGCTGGCTTGTGCGTGGTTCAGAGATCTTCCCTCCCTCCTCCAATGTCTGCAGAGCATGTTGCCCTGGGGCTGTGGGGCAGTTGTAGGCTGCAGGCATGGGTAGATGCTAACTGCTGTGGGACGTTGCTGGATTGCTTTTATTAAACTGGTCCCGCTTTAAACTAAGCCTTGCCGCTTCACTTGCCCAGGTGCTTTTCCATCCTGCTGGAAGACCCCACTCCTGCCATTTTGCTCAGCACAAATACGTCTAATGTGATCTGTGCACTCTGCTTGCACCCATGTTGTTTACTGGGGATCCCAACCAACGCCCACTGAAGGCAACACAACACTCAGCTGTTGGACTGGGTCTACAGAACGGGGACGTTTCTGACATTTTCAGGGTATTAAGAGCTTGGATGACTGCAGAACTATATGGCAGGTTTTTATCAGGAGGAAAGGTAATAGAAAAAAATTACCTTTGAGGTGCCATCTTCCACTTTCCAAGTGTTTTGGAGATCCTTTGGGAAGAAAAGACATCATTTGGATTGAGCTAGTCGTGCAGATCCTTGAGGTGGGCAGGAGATGGAGGAGCTCCCATTGGACAGGACTCCTCGGTGTGTCAGCCTCCTGTCCATGAGCAGGGAGCATCCTCTCCATCGGCTCTAGGAGCTCAGACTTGCAGCTGGTGGAGCCTGTGGAGGCACGGACTGATCTAAGATGGATCCTGCCATCTCATCTCTGAGAAATAAAGCTTTTAGGTTGCTGTAGTTCAAGAACACAGGAGATGAAGGAGACAGCTGCCTTGAGAAGTTCAAATTCACCCTGTGCAAATTCAGTTTCTTTCTACAGGAAGCAATGAACATAATTTAGGGGGAGCCCCTATTTCTCTTTCCTAGTGTCACATAGGAGAGGCAGGAGCTGAGCTTCAAATGGCAGTACATTTCTCACTAGCTGCTGCTGTCACTTAATGATTCTGTTTTATTCTGCGTTTTTTAAAAGTATTACCTTGATCTAGAAGGGACATTTTATTGAACATTCATTTGCCACTCCAGGCATCGTTCATAAATTCATCTCAGCAGCTCAGAGGCTCTGTTCTGACAACAGCGTGGGAGTCTTGTATAAATTATTTTGCAATTCTACTTAACTTGTCCACACATCAGATTTTAGTTGTGACTGTCATTCCCCTGATAAATTCTCAGGCAGGTCTCTGTCGACAAAGCGTACCTCCCCACAGCTCAGGTGTAACGCTGAGCTTCCAGGAAAAATGACGGTGCTGTCCTTCGGAGCCAACGCACTCCGGCTCTGAAACTTCAAATCCAAACACCTCCAATCATTAGTAAATCTGCTGCGCAGTGTGATGCGTAGCAACTTGCCTTGAATAAAATATAATTAACGTGATTTAACTGAAATGGTGGAGATAAAAGAATTTTTCTTAACGGTTAATTTCAGTGAAATGATTTTCCAACGTTCTTGTCTGGATACTTCATTGTTTTTCCTTCCCCTTTTTTTTAAAAAAAAGGTTTGTTTTCAAAGAGTTGTGACCACCCAGACTACTATTTCTTAGTAATAACTCCAATTTTTGGCTACAAGGAGAATTTTAAACAAACGAACCTAAAAAAAAACAAAACAAAAACAAACCAACAACCCCCCTGTAGTTTGGGGCAGGGAATCCACCCTTCATAAAATCTTCCCAGATTTTATCTGCATTTGAAATAAAATGGGAATTGGTCCATGCCAAAAAGAGAGGCAAAGTACGGTTGCTCTGACTGACTCATGAAGAAGTTCTTTGGAGCTCCTGGTTTGTGTGCCCATTATAGACGCACTCCGATCCCATTTTGGAGCTAAACCAAGTAAAAACAGTTATTTGCAGCTACAAACAAACAAACAAATAAAAAGCAGCTCTTTGGGGTGATGTCCCTGAGCTGGTTGGGTTGGCTGGAGGATGTGCTGCGGCACACAGCCAGCAGTCAGCCTGCACCTCACATCATCCATTGCTTACATGGTGATTTCAAAGGGAAAGTAGGATGGCAATAAATTCAGTGTAACGACAGTTCTCCACACTGTGAAAGTGCAAAATAAATAACATGTAGGAGAGGCTTGTTAGTTTTTTCAGAGTATAGTTGTAGTAGGAGACGCTGTAAAAACTTTCAGTTGATTCCCAAGTGCGAACCATCGCCAAAACTCCAACACACTGTTCTTTTGCAGCCTTCAAGCTAACTGTTATTAATAATTACAGATGTTAATAACTGTTATAACTAAAATGAAGGGGTTTTTTTCCTCTGTAGGTAATATTTTGACACCAACATGGGAAAGCAAAACAGCAAGCTACGCCCTGAAGTCATGCAAGATTTGCTAGAAAGTACAGACTTTACAGAACACGAGATCCAGGAGTGGTACAAGGGCTTCTTGAGAGACTGCCCGAGTGGACACTTATCCATGGAGGAGTTTAAAAAAATCTATGGGAACTTTTTCCCTTATGGGGACGCTTCTAAGTTTGCGGAACATGTATTCCGCACCTTTGATGCCAACGGAGACGGAACAATAGATTTCAGAGAATTCATCATAGCCTTGAGCGTAACATCGAGAGGTAAACTGGAGCAGAAGCTGAAGTGGGCATTCAGCATGTACGATCTCGATGGGAACGGCTACATCAGTAAGTCAGAGATGCTGGAAATTGTACAGGTATGTGCTGCTCAAAGGCACCCCTTCGCTTCCCTCATTCCAAACAAATTATGGAGCGATGCCAGAATGAGAACTGGGTGAAAAACCATGGCAGCACCTGGGGTTGATGTTCTGAGTTCTCTGTATAATGCTTGAATGTAAAATGCTATTTCCTTTGGCAAAGGTTTGTCACAGTTCATCCTACAGCATTTGATATCCAACCTAAGTTTTTCTGAGTGATACACTGCATGGGAAGCTCTCCTCCAGGAGCAGAGCAGTTAGCCTGCTGATCAGTGTGCTTCTGCCCCCTGGGAAATCACTGCCAACTAATTACAGTTAATTACAGTTGGACCAAGTAGGTATCTCAGATTAACCAGATAGCCTACTTTTAAGGAAGACAGGCTCCCTCAATAAGAAATCTGCTTTGAAATCATGTTGTTATGAAAAAACAGCCCATGTATTTTAAAACACATCTGTCTGTCTAATTCCAGCATGGTCTGCATACTAATGCCGTACCAGCTATCTTCATACTAACTTGCCAGTACAGATAAACCTTCTTTGGATAGATGAAGTTTCCATACACTACTTCTTTGGATGCATTTTCTTGTGCTGTTAATGGGAGTCCCACCTCATTCTGTCTTTGTCTAACGCGTTTTTACCCTTGAGGTACATCACTCTACTGAAAGCTTTAATACATTTTTGGTACAATAGGGTATGTACACAGCTTGAGTCTGTGTAATGCAGCATTGTTCAAAAAAAAGAAAGGCTGTTATCAGATCCTTCACTTCGTTGGTGATTTTGCAGTGCTCGCTATGTACTGTATTATTCAGATTTGTATTTGTACTGGAAATGAAGAGAAAAGAATACACACAAATTACAGCCTGTGATGGCAAGCTGTGTGTATGGAATCAGCGCAATGTGTGATGCCCTTGTCTTTCTGTCGGGGATCTTCCGTGTCCTCCAAACAGTAACAAACACGCTTCTTCAGTAAGAGCAGATACGTGGCTCGGTTGCAAATGTAGAGTTGTTGTGTTGTTTTCCACCAATTTTAGTTTGTGTTCCAATTTCTGGGGTAAGAAGCAGGGCTGCCCTGAGCGAACAGACACCACTCAATCTCGGTGCAGGGGAGTATTTGCATTAGAAGAAACTCTATTCCTTCAAATCTTACATCCCTGTGGACAGGGTAACAGGCTGCCAAATGCATTTTTTCTAGCTATGCTTCTCGTCATGAAAAATAAAAAGGGAATCCCCAAAGAACTAAGAAAACACAAAGCAAAGACCAAAGGATTCCAGCACTAGCAAGTGCCTTCTCCTCAGGAGGAGACACACCAAAGGCTGCCAGCAAGTGTTTACAGGAGGCATAAGTGCTCAGTAGCAACATCCATCACCAAATCAGAAGGTTTACAGATACAGAGAACAAGGCCACAAGTGTGTTCATATCAAATTTAAGGTATTGATGGCTGGGATCTCTGTAGTGATCCAAACAAGGACCAGCAGAAATAGCAGCTTTTCCCAGTGACCACAGACCTGCTCACCAGCGTGCTTTGAGGCTGAAATGCTTGGCCTCCTTTGTCACCATCTTGGTACCAAACTATAGCAGTGCCTTTTACAACCATGCTGCCACCACAAAGTGAACCTGCAGTGCAGGAGGCAGCAGGAGCCCCTAGCTTCTCCCTGTTGGGTAGGATTACCAAGAGAGTGGTGAGGTGCTGGTACAGGCTGCCCAGAGAGGTTGTGGATGCCCCATCCCTGGAGGTGTTCAAGACCAGGTTGGATGGGGCCCTGGGCAGCCTGCTCTAGTATTACATGGGGAGGTTGGCAGCCCTGCCTGTTGTGGGCAGGTTGGAGATTCATGATCTGTGAGGTCCCTTCCAACCCAAGCCATTCTATGATTCTATGATTCTATGATTTGTTGCGTGGTTTCTGAAAGTACATTCAGCTGTGATCCGAAACCAGGCAAGAAGTGCCATTTCTTGCTTTATCAAGAGGTTCCTCTGATGTACAGTGATCAGCCTTATAAAAAAGCAGCTAGTAACTATCACTTTCATTTATGAAATATGATTATTTTTTTAATATGGAAAGACAGCATTCTGTATTGAATGCCTTTGTGGATGCCCTCAGCTTCTGATTGTGAAAAACAGAACTCTGTAATATCTCTGAGAGATGTCTCAGAGGAACCTATTACAAGTCCCTTATCCAGCATACATTTGCATACTGATGATATAGTAGAGTTTACTATGTTTTCATCTAGATTCGTGTTTGAGACAATATATCAAAATGAATGCAAAAAAAAAAAAAAAAAAGCAACCAATTTAAAAGTAGTTTCACTGAAAAATGCTGCCCCTTATTTACAGCTCCAGGGTACACTGGGATTACTGCATCTGAAATAATGCGGAAGAGAAGCATGGCAAGCTTCTCATCGTTTTCAGCCTGTTTCCTTTGTGCTTGGAAAGCCATTTCTCCACAGCCATTTTCTCTGTAATGCCAATGGTTACGTACGTTTTCCTTCTTAGTACCAACAACAGCGCTATGAACAGTTCAGAACAACTTTTTGTAGCCACTTTAATACTACTGCCAGTCACAGCACATCTGCAAAGTGCTGCAGGAAGAGGCTGCATAGGCTGCCCTCCTGACAGACCTCACCTCAGGTTCTTCTGCTCTAGAAATGCTTTTCACGTCTCTCGTATGTTTACCCATAATCTAAATAGCTCAGAACATTCAAAAATAACTGCAAACCAGATAGAAGTTTTGTTTTTGTTCCCCTGGATGAAATTGGACGTATTTGGCAAGAATCTCTTACGGTAAAACTTCAAATAAAATATGGAAGCCCTGTGTTAGGGGTGCATTTTTTTCACAGTGTGGAATCATGGGATTCACGTTATGAGTCCTAAGCCAAGAGGTGAGAATAACACTTTCAGTTTAATACAAACGGAGTATTGTATTAAACCCATTTCACCTGCTGGGCCGGGAGGAAACAAAAGCCGATATGGGAAGAAGTAGAAGCTGATACAGCAGCTTTCAGTAAAGACAGTATTGAAAATCATAGGATCATAGAAAGGCCTGGGTTGCAAAGTACCATAATGATCATTTAGTTTCAACCCCCTGCTACGTGCAGGGTTGTCAACCCCAATGGGATTAAGAGGAAAGCAATTTTTTCAGGTTGGTTATTCACTCCATGAGACTTCTAGCTGTCAAAATTAATTTTGATTGAGGAAAAAGGGTTGCCTCAAAATTTGTGCTGTTGTCATTGCCATCGCTGTAAGGAGCACTTCAACACTTTGCCAGCTTCAGCAAGAAAGCATAGACCTCACAGAGCTTTCTGGACAGTGTTTAGCAGTGCCACTAACTCTGTGCTGAGCAGCAGCTGGAGCAACATGTGGTGAAGAGGCGAGACTTGAACTAAAGCACCCACTGCAGTTGATATAATTGCAGGTGGAAGATGACAGGGAGGAGCTCTGGGAAGAACCAGACAGAGTGGATGAAACTGGAGCCTGTGCTCGCTCTAAAAACCCTTTCTTGGTGGCATTCAGGAGTGCATGGGAGCTGAAGAGGCCCTTCCTTGCAGAAGTCCACTTGGGCATTGATAAATGACCAGCTCTAAACCTTGTACTGTTTATTGCTACCAGTGGCTTTCTACTCCTGTGCTGTGAGGCTGAGGAGTTGCTCTCCATGTGGACTGGAGCTCCCACAGCCTTTCAGTGCCAGATTATGCAGCCCAGGCTTGGCACAGCCAAGTTCCACAGGGTTATTGCACGAAACCAGCTTCCTTTGAGACTTGCCTTTCAAGCCAGTAATAAAGAGCTCCGTGTAGCTGCAATGAATTAATATGGGGCAAATCTCTAGATTCTGAATCAGTTTTAGCTGGCTTTTACTTTGGGAAAACTTCCCACTGAACTTCTGAGTAAGGACAGAAGAATTTGTCCAGAGGAACCATTTTCAGCATGAAAGCAACGCTTACTATGTTATTCCCATCTGGCTTTCCTAGAATATCTCATCTGTTATTCCCTTCACACGCCTCTATGAAAAGGACCCTGTGGGATGAAGTCATCTTGAAGAGCTTTTTTTTGTCCTAAAAATCTGCATATTCTTACTATGGTTACTTTGACCAAAGTAAACACGCCTGCACTGCAGCTCCAGGGCATTCCTCCCACACTTTCAATACAGACTCTTTGCTTTGCCGTCCTCTCACCCTGAGCAAGGGAATGACCTCTCCACCTCTTCCTCCCTCAGACAAAAGCTAGACAGCCTAAGATGCTTACACATGGCAGCTTTACAAGCCTCATCTCTGCTCTAACCCCTGAGAGGCTCACATGCTGATCAGGATGAGGCAGGTGCAGATTCTTACTGACCACATTCTCCTTTTTTTTTTTTCTCTTCCTCTATTCCCTCCTTCCTGCATCTCCCTCATCCTGATGTCCACTTGCTCCCATGTTCATCCCTTCTACTATTCTCTTGGTCATCTGATAGTCAAGGTTGAGTGGAGAGCATCCCTGTCTGTTCTGCAGCTCATACTATTGCACCCTGAATCCCTTGGGACCCTTTGGGCATTCCCACAGCCTAGCTTATGATGATTAAAAGAGTGATCACCACCTTCCCATTCAGCCAGCAACTGACCATGCTGAAATATTCTTTCACTCCTGTCTGTAACCAGCATTACAGTCTCAGGAGATGGCAGATGAGGGAATCTGCAGCCTCGGCATTGGTGACACAACTGAAAGAGCAGATGTTTGACTGTGCTGAGCATAAGTGATGAATATTTAATTAAACAGATAAATGACTTTCTTAGGGTGTTTATGCTTCAAGTTATTTAAAGGCTAGGCAATTTGAAAGGTGAGCTGGCTCTTCCCTCGGAGGAGAAGCCAGTGAGATGGCTGAGGCAATGGGTGCTCATTGGTCTGCATGTAGAATGTGCTGTTCAGCTGTGTCCTCCAGCTGGTGAACCTACACAGAGACGTTCCTGGGGCTGTCCCCTGGGGATCCTGGGCCAGAAGGTTGGAGTGTGCCAGGCAGAGCGTTTCATGGATAGACAGTGAGGCAGAGGATCTTCAGTGAGCCTTCTGGGTCCTGCAACAACAACTCAGCCTGCAGAGCAAGAGGATGAGGTGAAGAGACCATCACTTCTTCTTGTTTTAAAATTAACATCACCTCTCTTTTAGGGGCAGCTAGGATCATATGTGACTAACAAAATTGTCCATGTAAAGAACCACAGTGGGTGGGACCAAGACGTGTTCTGCGTGGAACAAATTATGGATGGTGTTTTTCTAGCTCTGTAGGCACACAAGATGTCCACCTCATTGCTGGTCAAGCCTTCCTTATCTGTGAGACTCAGCAAAGGCAGGGATGAGTCACTGCCCTCCCACAGGCAGGATGCTGACGGAGGGTGGGGAAGGCAGATGGGTACACAAGGGGGGTGAAGGATAGGAGAGGTGAAGACAGAGCCTGGGTGGCTGAAGTGCTGATCGAACAGGCCACAGCACTGAGACAGTCTGCAGGACTGAGATGGGCTGTAGCACTGGGGCAGGCCACAGCACTGAGGCAGGCCACAGCATGGAGATGGGCTGGAGCATGGGACAAGATCTTGGTAATCTTTCTGCTCCCCGTGTTCCAGGAGCTGCCAGTGCCTAAGTGCTCTCCAAGTGGTGAATTCATCCAAAGAGTGTTCTTATAAGGGAAAATGTAGTCTCGGTCCAAAGTGAGATTGTGTTCAACTATGACTAAATCAGGAAACACATTATTTCCTAAATGAGTATCCCACTGAAGAGGGCAGCTTCATATACCTGTGTCTCCCTTCAGCTACAACAGAACAAGTCCCAGCTTATGTTTCCAGGGTGTTTTCTGCCTATTTCGGTCACCAGGAAGTGACCATACCCCTGCACTGACCTAATGTGATTCTTACCAGCTCTTTGCTTGTGTCATATCACACAGGCAATCTATAAGATGGTTTCTTCTGTAATGAAGATGCCAGAAGATGAGTCAACACCAGAGAAAAGAACAGAGAAGATCTTCCGCCAGATGGACACCAACCGTGATGGTAAGCTCCCTCCAGATGCCGGGACACCCCTCAATCTCACTGCTCCTCCTCTGGCCTCATGGGCAAAGCCATGGTGCCTAGGATCCCTCCTCACCCCTTTGCAGGCAGGGTGCTCTGCTGTCTCTGGGACTTAGAGGTGTGTGAAGATCAGAAAGAGTGCTCAGAAGCCCACATCCAGGTGTTTAATTTTCCACACAAATTATTCTTTTTCTTGTCAGTTCATTAATTTCACACTAGGAGATGGTAGTCTCAGAATAAACACCTAAGATTTTCCACTGAGGAATCAAGCATTGATTTGCCTGGATTTTTAGGTTTTTAAAAACCCTTGCCCTTGATGTCTGCTCTCACCTGATAGGGTGGTTGTTGAATGCAAAACAAGTGAAACCTCCCTGCACTTCTGCCATGCACCTCATCTTCTCAGTGCTTTGTATGAAAGTAACTTGCATTTCCTGAAAAAAAAAAACTCAAGGAATTATTGAACTATGGGAAAAATCAGCATGGCTGTGGCCTCTTTTCAAAAGGTGAGGTCTCTCCATGGTCTGTGGGAGCAAGCACAAGCCCTGTGTGAGATTCTCAGGTGACTCAGTCTCACCTCTGTCATAACCAGGGCTTGAATGTTTGGCCTTAGCTCAACCCTACCTCAGTGTAGGAGGATTTTGGCACTCTCCTGCCTTTCTTCAAGGCACCAGGAACCACATGTTGCTGGAGGAGATGTGACCCCATGTCTTCTCACCTGATCAGAGTACTTCTGACTACGCAGCACAGGCCCCCACAGAAAGTGATCCTCCATGGATGCAGCCGCCATCCTCTCCATCGTTCCCCCAAACCAGCATTCTGAGAAAGGGACCCATCTGCCAAGCACCCCCAGGGATTTCCCTTGCTCCCTGCCACTTTCCTTCCACCACTCTTCTCTGCAGGCTTGGCAGGTGTGCAGCGACCATCCATGCATGCTAAGTCAACGTGTCTCTTTTCTAGGAAAACTCTCTCTAGAAGAGTTCATCCGAGGCGCCAAGAGTGACCCATCAATAGTGAGACTCCTGCAGTGTGATCCCAGCAGCGCCGGGCAGTTCTGAACCCAATCTTTGGATGAATTATGTATCCGCTTTTTTTTTTTCCTTGCCAAACAACATTCATGGTAGTGTTGCCTCTGTATGGCCAATTATGCCTTCTTTTGTGGCATCTTATAGCTTCTTTTGTTGTGGATTAATTATAAGAATGCTGAATTGCTCTTAACGATTTGTCCAGAGCACAAGCAGTACTGTTTTAAACAGATATTGTGGTGTTATCATTGTTTTAAAGATTTTATTTTATTTTTTAACGTGTCTGTTTTGGAAAGTACACTTGAGAAGGACAAAACCAACAACAAATCCTTGGCAACAAGACATAATGACAGGTTTTGGGTTGCTGCTTTAGTAGCTGAGTATTCACCCAGAGGACCTGAAAGTGTAGCAGAGATTGAAGCAAAAGGGTTATGATGGGGTAGGACTCTCCTGGGATCTCCTCTCCTGCCCAGGAGGCACCAGTGAAGCTCAAAGACAGGATGATGAATGTGCACGACTGGTGAGGGCTGCGCTGTCTGCACCCTGCACCTACGCTTCATTGTTTCAATGCTGTGAACATTTTCAAGGTTGTACAGGAGAAGGAGGAGGAAAAAAAGAAATAATGCAATCGACAGTTTTTACTTGGTTTACAGTGGCTGATTTTACATGGCTTTATCTGAAAAATCCAGCAATTTGCAGTCCTGATCCCAAAATCCACAACTGACGATACCTCTTGCCATCTGGGGTCAGCAAAGGCAGACATGGATATTAAAAACTGGGTATTGACAACGAATTTAAGGGAGATACGTGTTGAATGTGAAATTTTCAGGTTAGTAATAAAGTAGTTTCTGCTAAGGAGAGCGGGCATTCAGCCAAGGAACTGACGTACACCTGCGAGCGGCTTAGAACCGAAGCAAACCAGCTATTTTGAACGTTCTCGTGTAGTACGACATTCTGGGGGTGTTTTTGTCTCTCTCCACGTAGCTAATGCAGTTCCCAGGCCTGCTCCTAGGGGAAGGCTGTCATCAAAACTTGTTTTAAGCATACAGTTGTAGCATTTATATTTCCTTCATTTCAGTGAAATTCAATGGTCTGTACTAAAACAAGGACATGGTACGCTTTATGGTATATTTATATATATAAAAATTAAAACGGAAAAAAAAAAAAAAAACCAAAACCAAAACATCAGCTCTGAAAGAAATGTTGAATGTTTATCTTTTCGCCTAGATGCAGGAGTTCTGAAATTTGCTGCTGCAAACCTTTGTCCTTCAGTCAGAGTTGCTGCTTTCCAAGCTAGGATGCAGACATGGGATTTCTTGGTAACCATACAAGTGCTGCTGCTGCAACAGAAAGGCTTTAGTGACTGGAGGCATTATGCTGATTAATTGGCATTAATCTGTCATTAGCTGAAGGCTGCTCTGTGATCCTGCTGGCGAGGTGTCCGTGTGGGCAACGCGCAGCCATGGGGAGCCGTGAGCTTGGCAGTGTGACCTTTGCCTGACAGGCAAGGTTGGCGTTTCGTCAAGTGACCTTGTAGATGCTAATCCCCAGTAGCCTTAATTTAAACTAAACTAAGTGAAATAAGTCTGCTTTGCAGATGATGATTTGCTAAGTACTAACTAGAAGTCGTGAAGAAGCAGCAGAGCGTGAATAATTTTTTGTTGAACGCTAGGTAGCATGTACAATGAAGAGAGAAGAAACTCCTAGGCTTAATTTCTCATGACCATTTCCTTTGGCAGGTTTAATATGCAAGGCATATTAAAATAAAATGAAAATAAATTTAAAAATGGCATTGTTAATCAGTTGTACCAAAAGGACCGTGAGTGGCTAACCCAGTGAATATCTTCAGGCACACCCCTATGTCTCAAATGACCGCAGAAAGCCAACCAAAAGTTTATTCCCATGACACTAATTAAAATCCTGAGCAGAGGTGTGTGGGGGAAAGTGAGAAGGTCGAAGAGGCCCAAGCACACAAGTGCACAGCCACGAGCAGGTTGCAATACTTAGTGCTTTCAGCTGTTGCGAGCATCACAGGCATGTTTTGCACCGATTCTTACAGCTGATGAAAATGTTCCTTAGCTCTTGCTCCCTGACCCTCGTCAGGTATCCTGTGAACAAATCTCACCCTGCAAAGGAGAACCTGAGCCTGCTTTTCCCTAGGAGTAACCCGTGTCCATCACCTCCTCACTGCTGCCGCCAGCAGAGATGCTACAGAGCACCCTGAGGCTCAGTGCAGGCCTCCAGCTCCAGAGCAGCACAGGCCCACAAAAGCTGGCACTTGCTGGGGATGAATTTGAAAATGTGATTGTAACTTTCAAAACTCTGCCTCTTATTTAAGTGTCTGCATTCCATCTCTTTTCAGTTTTATGAGACGTTTCTGGCCCAGAACCTCATCTCAGTTTGGTTTCCTTGGTAGTTTTGAGATTTCACGTGTTGGTGCAGTACAGCGTGTGTGTGAGAGCACAGCCTGCGGTGTGACTGCAGGCCAGTGGAGATGTAATGCTTTCCACAGCTCACACGGTCTGCAAGAGTGGGAGGTAGCTTACAGCTGCAGAGGACTTAGCTGGGGATAAGAGTATTGTATAAACATTTACAGACTAAACTAAGGTTATTCTTTTACATGACTACTGCTGATGATTGGTATTGTTTTAAACTATTTACTGTCCCTTTCTTTCCCTGCATCTGCGTGTACTTTCAATGTGAGTGGTAGCTGAGTTGGTTATGGGAACATCTGCAGGCCTCAGAGCAGCAGAACTGTGGTGCTGCACACTGCGTTGGAGCTTTCTGCTTTGCTGCCACTAACATTTGCAGTCATTACTGCTTTCAGAACCCTTTTGAAAACAAAATGACACACCCCATATAAAATGACACGGCAAGATAGATGATTTCAAGAGATCAGTTAAAAATACTTCTGGACAGGAGGGCTAGCAGACTGTACGTGCTATTGCATGTCACCTCTCAGCTTTGTAGATACACTGTTTAATAGTACTAGTGTGTGGAAAGGGTAACCTTCACTCATGGATGATCCAAATGAATTACTGAGTACTTCCAGCCTCTAGACTTCATCCACAGAAAACACCAGTCCCATTTTCCAGCATTCCCAGCTTGCCAGGTTCTGGGCCAGAAGATGCCAAGCAAAGTCCATAGCTTGTGTTACTTACAGCCCTTGTAAAACCAGCATGTGTGTGTTGTTGTGAGCACTTACAGCTTGAGAGGGCCAAGGAAAGATCTGTTTTGACATTATTTGGAGACCTTTGAGTTCAAAGCAGTGAGTGTTCCTGAGATAATGGTGCTGGGCTGCTCCTCTTAGGAGCTTTTAGGATTTTTACATTATTGCCAAGGCATTTTGTCCTGTGCTGTTCTCTGCTAGAAAGCATGATGTCCCCATTTTCAGGACACTACAGCTTAAAACACTAAGCCAGAAGTGCATGGCTTCTGTGGCTGGAAGAGGTCTGTGTGCAGAAGCAGTGCCCGGGGGCACACAGCGTGCTCACCCATCCCCAGCCCCCATCAGCTGAGCTGTGCCCTCCTCGCTGATGGAAAACGTGCAGTGCTGGGGCTTAGCCTGGTTTTCCTGTACTGCAGACTAAGTTAAGTCGTATTACCTTGCATTTGCTGTGGGCTGAAAGCACATGCATGGGCAGAAACCTGGGCTGAGCTGACTCATGGAAACTTGGTGAGCGGCCGTAACCTGATGTGGAGCCCTAATCTGCAGACTGAGCTGAGCTGAGCATGTGGCTGCTGGCCACACACTGCTCGGTACATGTGAGCAGGGCAGCACGGTGACAAGTGGCAGGTCCCTGGGGACACGTGGCTGTGGGAAGGGAACCCCTACGTGTAGCAATGCAGAACAATTGGGATAAAGGGGGCATCCTCCTAAAGTTTCCTTTTGAAGCTTGGTGTAGGGGTGCAAAGTAAAGTGAGCTGACAGAGGGCTGGGTGAGACCTGTCCCCAACGCCGCCGTGCCAGCACCTCCTTGTGTCTCTCTCATGGTGCTCCTTAGGTTTCATGCAACCAGGCGGTCTTCGAGCTCAGGAATTTGTTGTCCAGGAACTGGTGCAAGGCCAGTGGAGAAGAACGTTCTACCTGCCATTTGCACAACTATTCAGATGTGTGTCATACCGGGTGCGATCTCATGTAGGAATCTGGAAGCGGGGGAAGGCAGTTTCCTTGGTATCGCAGGCAGAACTCGTGCTCAGAAACACAGAGAAACTTGGCAAGCTCCAGGCAGCTGAGCAGGGCTCTGAGTTTTCCAGTGACTGTGCAGCAGGCAGACAGGGTACAGAGCAGCAGCATGCCATCCCCACAGCTCTGAGATAGGGTTAACACAGCATCTTCTAACTGAGCAGCTATGTCGTGTGCATGCAGTCAGAGGTGCCAGCAAAATACTCTCTGAGCACCTTTAGCACGAATGTGCAGCTGCAGAAGCAGAGTAGCTCTGCTCTTCCTTGCGTGGCAGCAGCCAAGCTGTTCACTGTGTCCCACTTAAGAAACACCATATGCTCCTCCTGGGAGCTGTTGGTTCCACTTCTAAGTATAACTGCAGGCAAACCTGTCAGGCAGGAGCTTTCCTCTTGGCTGTGGTGGACAAAGGGGAAACTCCATTTAATTCCATTTAAGTGAAGGTGAGAACGGCTGTTTCAGGTGTGTTGAGGAAAAAAGAGGGCTGTAGATTGGTGTGGAAGGCACTGACATTAGGAATCGGGACCATCACTGGAGTGGTTGTTAGATCCTTCTTGCACTGAGAACAGCAAAACAATGTCAGATGTGAAGAGACCTCCTTGTCCTTTGCAGAACTCATCCCTGGTTACACTGGGCGTCTCAGTTGGCAGCATCCCTTGCTCCCGCCTGGTTCTTGTTGCTTTTGGTTCCAAATTGTTCATATCAATATACGTATCGTTTCAGGGATAGGGATTTTCACAGGATGAGAAATGCTCTCTATACCTTAACCAGAACCAGGCCAAAAGTGAGAGGCTTCTGGGAATACATAGGTCAGATTTCCTCATGGCTCCCACACGTTGCTATTTAATACATAGTTGGGATCAAGATATCACCTGTAAAATGTTGGCTAGTGCATGAGAAGCAAGGGAAAAAAGTAGAACTTGGGTTGTTGTGAGCAATGTGCAAAGACAAGAGCAATGACAAACAGTGAGTTGCACCTTTAGACCTGAGTCTGAAGCCCAAGGCAGAGCTCCCCATTTGCTACAGGCAGCGCAGAAGAGCTCCTCTGCCCTTTCCAGCCCACAGGACCTCCTGGGCCCCAGGTCACCACAAGCTGAGGCTGGGGACTTGGGCTCTAGACATAAGGATGCCATCTGGCCACCCTTTCCATTGCATTCACTTGCTGCACGGCTGAGACACAGCTGATATCCTCCCCTCTTGCCCTGACCTGGTAGCAGAGATGCTCCCACCCTCCCAGGGCAGGCACTCAGACTCTCTGAGCCTTGCCCCATCTCCCAGCTGCCATCCCTACCCTCTCTACAAATGAATAACAAACACGTGCCCATGGCAGCCGCAGGAGCCAGGCTTAACACAGAGAACAGCTTATGTTTGGTTCCCAGCCTTTGGCCCTCCTGCACGCACCTTGCCAACCACACTACTTATTTACTCTTATTAAGTAGTGTTGGTATTAAACATCTCAAGAACACGCCGCACCTCTGGAACAATGTGGTTCTCATTACCGTTGATGTGTTTGCTGAGGCACTGCAGGCTGAACCTGACCAGTGATTGCTTTCTGCTCGCATGGTTTATTCCACAGAGGGCTGATTTCTCCCGGCAGGAACAGTGTCTTCCCATGCGTCACCGTGCAGCATGCGGTGCCCTGATGCTGCCTGGGGCATCCAGATGCTGTGGTCCAAGAGATAATTGTGGCAAAATAAAATAAGGTCAGGCGGAAACTCTTCCTGCCGCCTTTCCAAAGCACATATTGAGAGTGCGACCTCTGCTCCTCTCCTTGCCAGGACTGGGTCTGAGCAGTATTCAGGGCTGGCCTCACATTCCCCCACTGAATGGGATGACGGCGATTAGTAAACCCACCTGAGAAAATCCTCTTAAATTCTTATCTTCGATTGTGTTGTTAATTGGCTGCGCTTAGAGGGAAGATTAATGGATCCCACGCGGCTGTCTGGGGGAGAACTCGGAGTTCCTTGCCATCAGCACCACCTTTTCATTCCCTATCATGAACTTCTTTCTGTTTCCAGGACAACCAGTTTTTATTAGGATCTGAAAGAAAAGGCTAACAAACAAATAACTCCCCCTCCCAAACCAAACTCCCCCGAAACCAAACCAAACCCCAGGGTTTCAATGTGACGAGGGCCTGAAGGAGCTCACTAATGCCATTGTGCAGCACCTTAGCCATCGGAATGCCCTACAGGATCATGTTTCTTTGGCATTTTCTGGTTGATTTCCTTATTCATGTTTCAGTTGTTTTCTTGCTTTACTATTTATTTTGGAACCTCTCCAATTCAGCCCTGCTATAGCTCAGCCCCTGGGCTGGCAGAATTCTCAGTGCCAGAACATTACGAGCAAGGTGGGCTCGCAGTACCTACTAAAAATGAAGTGCTTAATGAAGTTAGGGGTTATTTTTGTTGGCACGTTTCCTGCAAGAAGACTGAGTTGCATTTCAATATGCTTATTTCTACCACTTGCTCACTCCAATTCCATCCACGCACTCTGGTAGTTTCTATTTGTGTATTCAGTGCGATTTTGCACTTGAACCCGAGGTGACCACTGCAAATACGTTCTGACAGAAGCACTTGATCTTTTGATTTTTAAATATTGCTCAATGGATGACATAATAGATAGAAAACTAAATAGATTTGACTGTGTAATTTGGACAAATAAGTCTGATGCCGCAGAGGTTAATGAGTGGCCAATAGCTGAAGGAGTCCAAGTGTCCCATTCCCGTTGTGTTCGTGGCCATTCCATGGGGAGAGCTCTCTCACCAGTGCCCCCAGGCTGCTCCTGCACCGCAGCATTCAGCAGAGGTACCAAACCCAACTTTAAATGAGCTGCCACGGGCAGACTCACTGCAGCAGCACGGAGTTCAGCACGTCCCATGTCTTGGCAAAATCAAATACCTCTCTAGAAGAATTCTTTGTAAGCAAACCTACATATCCTAAGAAAGACTTTTGCAACTCAGAAAGGAGAGGGACAACTACAAGTTAAACGAATTTGGTTCACATTGTTTTTATATGGCTGTCTCAAACTGTTCGTGCCCCATGTGTGGTTGCCTATAGCTATCGTGATGCTCCCACTTTTCTCTCCACTTCCGTTGTGTTTTCCTGCGGTGATGCTCTGAGACTCCAGCCAGTGCTCACCAGGCAGCAACGCCGAAGAGACATCTGGCAGTGGTGCCTGCAGGAAGGCTGCAGGCAGCGCTCAGGGTTTGTCTCTGTGCCGTTGCATGCTGTAGGAAGGTGTACTCACGGTGATGTGCGACCCCCACCCCCACAAGGAGAGCAGATGACCAAGTCATAGGAGGAGACCGTGCGGCAGAAGGCCATGTCTGTGTTTGTGGCCAAGCACGCGCCCCGTCCCCGCTGCTCGCTGCCAGCGGGGACTTGTCTGAATTCTTAGTGTCACAGCAAAGTCTTCTTATGCTGAAATGTGTTTGTATCATGCAACTTCCTCAGCAAAACACCCAAAAGATGATCTCTCTCTGACTGCCCTCTCCTCTCGAGAAGCTCTTCTCTTCTGTACATATGATATGCAGAATGTATGGAAGTCTTTCCAGCGTTGGTTTGCATTTTTAAGACTGTACTAATTAATGTGTGATACTATTGTGTTTTTGTAGTGGCATCTTTGATGTAAGATGTAAAAACTATTGAAAATGATTTTTTTTTGTTCTCGTTTGGCTTTTAGAGCTAGCACCAAGGACTGCATGCTCACTAGGATCAGCCTTTCCAAGGGCCGTAGCTGCACACAGCGCTGTTGTTTGACGTGTAGTACCGCGTTCTCATTTTCACAGGGGTCAGTTCTGAGCGGAAACTTCCTGAGAAGTCTGTGCTTCTGGCTTTCTCTCTCTCTCAGACTCAAGCTTTTGGATCACGGGCAGATGTGAGACCCACACGGTAGTCCCCAGCCCTCTTCCCTCCCAGCAGCACCCAGCCCCACTGCTGTCACCTCCAGCTGGGTTGACGCTGCTGGCAGCACTGGGACAACAGTTGGGACTAAAATTGCAGCGTAGTTAAATGTGGGCCTGAGCTGCAAGTGTGAGGTCAGAATCCCATTGGAGCGCTTAACATAGAGTTTGGGGTCAGTTCCTGTGGGATAGGGCCATCTGAGGGCTCTGATCCACATTTCTGGGCAGGCTCAGAGGGCCTCGCGCCCATCCTGTGGGCAGGGCTGGCTCTGAGAGAGATGCTCCTCCCGATTGTGTCCTGGGCCACAAGGCAAGACATGCTGCAGCTTACCGATTCCTTTTCCTTTCTTTTTTTAACTTTAAGAAGGAGAAAGCAGCTCAGACTGCACCTGACAAAGTGACTGACTTCAAAAGCATGTTTTTCCTCATTATATAGACACTCACAAAACAGCATTGTGTGGTTAAAAGGCGCGTTTGTGATAGTTTCTTTTCCAGTGCCAAAATATATAAGCAGTATTGTTTGAAGGGAAATAATAATAATTTTTTTACTGTATTGTTATTACTGTTGAACAAATATTGTTTTTAAATGTTAGATTTTGAAGAATTTTGTATTGTAAACTGTTTTGTGACATGGTGCTTTTTCATACTGGAATTATTGATTGCACCTAAATATGAATTATTTTGTTTTCTTATATAAATATGTAACCTTGAACAATCTCGATGACAACCAATGTACGGTGGATACTGAAGGTTCACGCAAATTCTCCTACTGAAATCCCCTAAATGTTCTTTCCTACTAATAAATATTCTGCTGCAGCCAGCTACGTGGATGTGCTGTTCTTCCCCTCCAACCTGGAGCTCCGCGGCCCCCTCCTGCCCACAGACGGGCTGTGCCCAGCTAAGTCCATTTCCAGAGCTTAGTGAGGGCTTAAACCATGCATGGGTGCGGGCAGCACGTTGCAGAGGGAGGGCTGCCGGCTCCAAGGGCGGCTGTTTCCTCATGCAGCCACAGGCATTTGCTTTAAGCTCCTCATATTTTTACCTGGGTTAAATTTGGAGCTGGGATTAGCACCGGGATGCTAAAAGTAGTTTAAATACCGATGGGAGGTAACTGAGACCACTGCTTGTTTCCACCTCAGATTAATAAAATCCAGCTTATTTGTGAAATGGCGTGTTCACAGCAGCTTGAAAGAGGCCGGAGGGTGACGGCTGATGGAGCATCTGCTCAATGGCCCACCCCAAATTCAAACCCAGTGTCTGAGCGCTGCCCAAACACTCCCTGAACTCCGGCACTCGGGCCGTGCCCACTGCCCTGGGCAGCCCGTTCCGTGCCCACCGCCCTCTGGTGCACAACCTGTCCCTCACCCCCACCCGCCCCTCCCCTGACACAGCTCCATGCCGTTCCCTCGGGCCCTGTCGCTGTCACACAGAGCAGAGCTCAGCGCTGCCCCTCCGCTCCCTGTGAGGAGCTGCAGCCGCCATCAGGCCTCCCCTCAGCTCCTCTGCTCTGGGCTGCACAAACACAGCGGCCTCAGCGCTTCTTATATGAGACACAAGCTGTAGGCCGCCATCAGTCTCCAAAAAATTCAGCCAAGCCCTACAGGAGGGAAGGGCTTTGCCCTCTCCAGATGAGGGGCAGTTGAAGCACACTCAGCTGCCTCAGAAGCACAGGGCACTGCTGAAGTTGCAGTGGTTCCCATCTGCAGCACTTCTCGCCACTCCTCTCACAGGCAGAGCACTTCCAGCCACTCAGCCCCTAAAGCATTCACATCTCAAGAGCCACTCAGCAAAATGACTTCCTATAAAACATTATTAAACCTCTATCACAGGCAGCGCCCAGGAAATAGGATTACTTTGAAGAGCCCAGTCAGTGTGTGAAATATGTAAGAAACAGGGCATCACACCCGTTGGTTGCTGCTGGAGTACAGGCGCTGGCTGCAGAGGAGCAGGGCTGTGCTGGGGCTGGCAGCGGGCAGAGTGGCTGCAGGAGGGGATGGGGTTCTGTGGTTTCTGGTGCATCTGGAAGAAAATCCTCTTTTGCTGTCATTTAGTCAGCCAGACACACCGAGCTATGGAGCACCGTGTGCCTCAGGGTGTGATACACCAACCGATGACAAATACTTTTCACAGTGATTAGGAAACACCAAGTTTTCCAAGAGAAAGCCCTTATTTTAAATCTTTGGCAGCTGTGAGAACACTCCTCAACCCAGACACGGGTTGAGGGATGAGTTCCCCTCTGGTGAGGATGGCAATGGGTGGGAGTTAGTTGACTCTTGGAGCCACTGGCTCTACAACTCCGCTCTATACTGGCTGAGATGGATGGTGAACTGACTTCTTCCCTCATTCCCCGGGAATCTTCTCTGGGAAGAAGGGTTGGCTCTCGCATGGCAGCTCATTCCAGCCAGGACTTGTCCTGAGCAGGAGGTATCAGCTCCAATCTCCGCCACCCCGCAGCACAACAAGGCTGCCCCATGCTGCTTTCACAGCTTAGGTTTTTTCACCTCCTGGGCTCTCATTAGTAAAAAAATAAAAAAATAAAAAATAAAAAAAAAAGTTAAATGGTGGGAATCAAAATGGTTGATGAAAGTGTTTTACTGGAAGAGGCATGGGCCAATACGCATCAGTGCTTTGGGCACGCAGGGCACAGTGGGAGCAGATGGGGGTGCACCGTGCTCACAAAGGTGCTACTGTCAGAATTTCCACTGGGTTCCCAGGACACTCCGACATTCCAGGAGATCAGGATGGGAGGAAGTCAGCAGTTGATCTTTGCCTCCATTAAAGATGTCCACCTCTGTGTCTCTTCACTGACTGTAGGACTCCAGTTCCCCTTAAATGAGGTGCTTCCACTTGGTGACGTGAACATAGGCCAAAAAGTCCAGCCACCAAAGGAAGCAGGTGACTGCATCTCTTTTGTTTGCACCTTGATGCAAAACCCTGCTGACATGGAGGAACCTGTAAAGGAGAGGTGCTCTGAGAGCTCCAGGCATGCTCAAGCCCAGCCTATGCCTTTTCTAGACATGCTGTAGACTGCCAGGGAGGAAGGCTCTGTCCTAAATCTTCTCAGGAGTTCAACTCTTCTCCTGATTACTTTGCCTGAAGGGCCAGATCTGGTGCATCAGGAAGGATCCTCTTTCTTACCCACTCGTTTGAGATCA
The DNA here is from genome assembly GCF_016699485.2 of Gallus gallus. NCBI lineage: Eukaryota > Metazoa > Chordata > Aves > Galliformes > Phasianidae > Gallus > Gallus gallus. Next base: position 128,460,622 of record NC_052533.1, on the reverse strand, counting down.
GATTCCTCCTTCCACTTGAGAGTTTTTGCATTTGAATAATTAAGATGAATACGATAATCCTGTCCCAGCACTCTTTGTAGTCCTTCCCACTGAGGTTGGACAACTTCACACTGATAATTAAGTATTTGGCAGAAAAGTGGTGAGGGAAAAAGAAAATGTGTACACCTAGGAAATGGAAAACTGAAATACTACTGAAGTGTACAACAGATTAATTTTCCTTCCCCTCCCTATTCATCTCAGTGTAAAAAATCCACTGAAGTGTACTTTCTCTGTTGGGATTGTTTGGTTACAGATTGAAAACCTGGGGCAAACAAAGGAAGAGAGAGAGTGATTAATAAACTCACATCCATTTTGCTGATGGAAAGCTGACCTGAACCTATCTATTCCAGGGGAGCTGGACTGGGACTGAAGTCACACCACTACTCTTAATCCACAACTAAGCCACCTGTGTCACCAGTAGGCACTACCTAAAAGTGTAAAAGCTGTATGCACATTTTGGTGATTATTTTTTTCAGTCTCTGCACTCATTTTCTTGTAGCGTAGATTCCTACTTTTTTCTTATTGGAACATTTTCTGGACTCACACATAGGAACTCCATCCCCAGGCCACAGCAACAGAAATATTATCTCATACACAGGAATATTTATTTTTTTCCTTCTTAAAAATGTACAAAAAATAAAATAACTGTATTTACAGTTTATCAAACCCCTCTCCCAGTTGCAACACTATTAAGTTACATCAGCTATTCCTTAATATAAAAGCACACTATTTATACATAGTTTGTTGTTTGCCAGAGCGAGGGCTTGTTACAAACTTTGGCACAAACACTCGTTTGTATCTTGTCTCAATTCATAGGAAATGGAAGAGCATATAAACATTTCATAAGCTTTACATTTAAGGCCCTAAGGTACTCCTTCCCAGTTTCATATCAACTAACATACAGCTTCTCTGACAGCTGGAGGGCTGAGTTTTTACCAATCATTTGAATTCATTTATAGCATTTAATCTGTCCACGGTCTGAAAGAGGAAAATGTACAAGAAAGGCTCTTGATCTCTGAATTCCAGTGACCAATGACTTAACGAGAGAGAACATACAGAAAAAAAAAAAAAAAGAAAAAAAAAAAAAGGAAAAAAGAAAAAAAGAAAAAAGCAACTACTTTCTTTGTAGTTAACATCCAGTGATAAAAAGTCCTCCAAAATACCTTGATGGGAACACTGCCATACATCAACGAGGCTTCGCTGCAAGGATGCACTACATTTTGGGGATATAAGCACCCGACTGTGTAAAAGGAAAGCAAAGTCTGAGATTTGGGTTTTTATAGCAAATGATCAAATGGATGGACATAGTGCCAACTCTGCAGCAGGAACCAAGGCCAGAGCTTAGAAGGCTACTCTGCCTTTTGCACCCCTCTGTCATAGTCTTTCACACAGCATCTACACTGCTCTTGCTCTTTGTATGGAAGCAATGCTGAGCAGCCTCGAGGCTGCACTAGATTCCAGCCTGTCCTCTTCTAGAAGGAAATGAGTTTTGTTCTCATGAGTAAACAACCATAGCCGTGCCACAAAAGGAGGCAACAAAGACATTCCTGTCTGGTGCTAAACGACAGCCAAATCTTACTTCCATTTAACTCTTCATATTTGGAAGACACAGCATTAATCAGTCTTCTTCATGAAACAAAAGCAACACATACATTTTAAACAACAGATAGAGACTTTATGCTCCCTGGCCTTCGAATGGATCCCTCTTTCAGAAGTCTGCATTATTGGTGCTGGCCCTTCCCCAACACCGATATTCTGATTTTGATCAACAAACCCTCAGGGGTGGTGAACCCCGAGAGCTTGTAGCTCGCCATGACCAGCACCCAGGTTCAATGCTTCTGTGGCAGCTGATGCTGTAACTAAACTGACCCAGTGCAGGGTGATGTGCTCCTCGTAATTATTTAGATGCTTGTGATGCATTTGGCATATGGAGCAGAAAAACAAAGTCCTCAGGCCCTGGCAGATAAATAAAGTTAATGGAGATCATCCCTAACTAGCTCCAGTAGTTGTTCTAGAATATTCTTAGTGTCAGGATAAGTTCTACCCATCCTCCTCAGCCCTGTATTCTCCAGTGAGACTGTAAGATGGAGCTAAAGGCAGGAGGATCAGCTCTCTCGCTACTGACCAGGAATTTGTACACTTAGAGATATATTTAGAAAAGCTTTCAGTTAATCTTGGAAACAACTTTCCTTCCCTGGACAGTGCCTGACCTAAAGCTCCTAAAATGGCATTGGAAAGGCAGCTCTGCTCCTTAAGCTCCAGCATTTCCTGGAGCATTGCAGCTTTTGCTGATCCTATACTGTGGGTTCTGGTGGACAAATGTTTGACACAAACCAGCAGTGTGCCTTGCAGCCCAGGCGGCCAACTGTACCCTGGGCTGCACCAAAAGAGGGGAGGCCAGCAGGGCAAGGGAGGGGATTGTCCCACTCTGCTCTGCTTTTGTAAGGCCCCATCTGCGGTACTGGGTCCATGCCTGGGGCCCCCAGTACAGGAAAGATGTAGAGCTGTTGGAATAGGTCTAGAGGAGGCCATGAAGATGCTGGAGCACCTCTCCTATGAAGAAAGGCTGAGGGAGCCGGTGTCGTTCAGCACTGGCACAGGATGTGCAGAGAGCTGGAGGTGCCCCATCCCTGGAGGTGCTCAAGGTCAGGTTGGATGGGCCCTGGGCAGCCTGAGCTGGGGGGTGGTAGCCCTGCCCATGGCAGGGGATTGGGGATGGGTGTGCTCCAAGGTCTCTTACAACTCAAGCCATTCTGTGATTCTACGATACCACTCCTCAGAGCTGGACGTTGCAGCATGCAGCAGAACCTAGCACTAATTACCAAAGAAGAGAGGTCCACCTCTGTGTAATACAAGAATAAAATACTAACAAGGGTGCTGGTGCTGCCAGGGAAGTCCCATCCTTCTCTGTCAACCTCAAATGCTCGCTGACATCTCCTATTGCGGCACACCACAACCCAGCCTGACATCACAGGCACCAATAGGGGCAGAAGCAGGGCTCAAATCCTGCATGCATTTACCGCTGTGCTTAGCTCGCAGCCTCTACTGGGACATCATGACCAACTGAGAAATCTCAGTTGAACTCCTTGGAATCCCAAACACCATTAAATAAGAGATAAATACAAGAACCAACAGCACTGCTCACAAGTCCTGTGTACTGGCCCCAGTTCTTAATGCCACCTGCCAAAACTGCCCTATTTTTTGGGAGTGGAAAAGTATATGGCTAAGTCAGCAAAGACTCTTTATCTGAGCCTGAGCCAAGCAGAAATAAATGAAATTACCCTATATCCACTGTATTCCCAAGATGTCTATCCTTAAGCAATGTAGCAAAAGCGTCTTTACTGGGGTATATGTCCATAAAGACAATGGAATTACTACACAAGTCTGCATCAGGAGCAGAAAGAACACACAACACATGAGTAGAAAGGGAGAGAAGACAGACTAAACACTTTGCTTTCCAGATGTGTATGGATTCTGCATGTGATAGCCCTGACACAAGTAGCAGAGAGCTCTCATAGGCTCTGGTAGCGCAGCAGCTTTGACAGGTACCTGACATTTCTGTTTGAAGATCAGATTTTAATGGGATGCTATCGCTAATGAAGTAAAGAAATTGCAAGAGCTTGCAAGGCAATTCATGCAAAAATATGATCAAATCAGACTGGTTAGCTTTTCCAACTACTTTGCTTGGATGTAAATAGCTCCCCACAGCTCAAACCACTAGAGGAGCCCATTAAACTCAGCAGTGTATCTTTACGTCATTAACCAGCTAATGAAAAAAATACTGTGACTAAGTGAAAAAGAGTCTTTAGAAGGAAGAACTAATAAAACTCTAAAGGTTGCGTGTAGGAAAGGCCTCCCATTTCTGCCTGTCTCATGGGATCCCCGCACAATGCATGGGAAATGAAATGCTTACAACTGAAAACCACAGGACTGTTCACTATGTGAGAAGCAATCTAAGACAGCCAGAGGAACTGGAAAGGAGAGAGACAGGTGCCAGGTTTGCGTGTGCTGGGGACATCCAGGCCTTGGACTCATTTCCTGGTATGATCAGCCTGTAGCCTTTCTCTCTCAGAGTTCCTGTGAATCATGTGGAACTTGATGGTGTGACCGCATAGTTCAGCCTGGGTTCAGATCCAGCCTGTGTGAGAGGGGCCTACCTCTGCAAATTGGGTGTGGGCCACTCTTTCCACTGGTAAAATTGTTTCAATTTCTATAAAATATTTACATCGAGCCCAAGTTTTTACCTCATTGAACTGCCCTAGGAATCAAAACAGAATCATTCAAAGGAGATACAAGAGCAAGCTCCCTAAAGAAGAGTCTGAAGTTTCTTGCAGTCTAGAGGAATTCTTTAGTGAGCAGTTTGATGGGGAGAGCACCTTTCCCTCCACAGGTTTCAGACAGACTCATTTCAAGAGCCCTCACTTCACCAAGAGAACAGGGAGAAGTCCCTGGTGCGCCTCTAGGCACATCAGACACAGGGGTGCCTCTATGTTTTGGTGACAGCTGGATGGAGTACTCAGGTGTCTACGTTTGAGACCTGGGCACCAAAGGTGGGTCCCACAGTGACAGTGCACTCCAAATGCTGTAGTGCTGTTTGCTCCAATATTTCGGTATAAAACTGAGTGGGCAGGGGTGGAGTGCACGAATGCAGACACAGTTATCAGATTCTCAGTACACACTCCTTAACAGATTGCAGAAATCTAATCTTCTAGGAAATATTCTGTTTAACCCTAAACCCAATACATACAAAAACATAGTGGCAATAACCGTGCCCACATACAGTAGTTAAAATATATTATTGCATATTATAAACATTATATACAAGGTTAAAATGGTTTCTTTACCATTTACTTACAAGTGACATTTGTAGCTGAACGCCTTACTTACAAGTCCTCATTGCTACATGCTGAGAACTACCAGAGGTATTTGGCAAGTCTATACACTAAAGAGAGATATGGATCGGTTTGAGCAAGTGAACTCTTGTCAGCCACTTTCCCCACCTTTAGCACTGCACCAGTTTTTAGCAAGAGGAGAGAAGTACTGGCAAAGTGATTTACATGAGATTTCTGAAACTGGACCAGCATGGTTCCTCACCATATTTTAGAATGAGCTTATCCACACTAAAGCATGGACTAGAATGCTGCGTTTCACATTTGCAGTGGGTCATCTGTTTACAAATCTGGGGGCTGGTAACTGCTTGTACAATGGAGAGTGGGGAGCAATAAATAAGGGACCAGGTTAACATGAGTGGCCTTGTGCTTGACGAACCCAAGCTTGTATGCAGTGGGTGTGCATGTGCAGAACGGACAATATTTTCAAAGCAGTCTTGTAACAGTTTCTCTGATCAATGTCTATCAACTTCCATAGGCATCTTCTGCTTTCCAAGAAGAATGAAATGCTGTGGGTTCTTTATGAAAGGGCTCTGTCTGAGGCTAGATCTCAGTCAGTGTGATCTTGAAGCCTTCAACCACACTTTCCATGTGCAGGATGAATGTGTCCTCATTGGAGTAGTGCTCGATAATGTTGTCATCCATGTTTACCAGGATACTGGTGACAAAGGCAAAAGTCAGTATTTTCACACACCAAAACAGCGAAAGGGAAAGCCATGCACTCCACTGCATGCACACGCTCCACTGACTTCAACATGAAACAATAAGAGACTCCAGTATGTGCCAATACAGGGACAAGATGGGAAATTATCATCAAGGTCCGTCCCATAGTCCCTTCTAGCCTTTGCATTACTCAACTCGGGTGCAAGAGTACTAGTACAAGTATATAGGAGTGCTTTCCTCACTCTTTACCATAAGGGGTTTCTTCCAACAAACACATCACTTGGAAACAGTGTTAGAAAGAAGCAAAACATGACAAGTTTCACCTGTCTTTTTAAAAGCAAAAGAAATCATCAGACAAAACACTGCCCTAATTTACTGCGAGGGCCAAAAATAAACGACTGACTTAAAATGATGTTGCTAGAATATCAACGTTATTTAGCAGTACCAAAAAGTTAAAATAGAGAGATTCAGATTTATGATAAAGCATAGTAGCCCAGCTATTATAAAACCACAGCTGTGATGCTCATGTCTAAATTTACTCAGCTGAAAGCCCTGCAGCAAACAGCGCTCTCCCTTGTGCTTGCCTGCCTTTCAGATTCAGGCAGTGGCCCATTTCTTCCTAATGCTGCAGGGAAACTGCATGCTGCGTTCACAGCGAAGGCTATGCCTTTCCCATACCACTCTCCACAGTGTTATATATAGCCTATAAAACGGGCTTTACGCAAATACATTTTCCAAACATAAATACTGCTCCTCCACAGTAGGCCTATGAACGGTGTCAGACACAGGCTGGATGTTTCTCCTTCTGCCACCGTTTGCTTCTTCCATAGACAGTATGATTTTAGAGTTGTGGGCAGGTCTCCTGAAAGTGTTTATACTGCCTAGCACAATGATGCCCCAGGCATAGTCAGGATCCCTGACTGTCATAGTTTACGTACAGCTTACTTACCCCTTTTTGCTCTTCTTATAAAGTTTTGCAATCTTTTCCACTGGCAACCCATATTTCTCAGAGATCTGAAATCATCAAAACAAAAGAAATAAAGACTAATGAGGAATAGCAGGGCCTCACCTCTTCCTTTACATAAGGCAATTTAAACATTATCTCTGCAAACTTTGACAGGAGAACTATAAAGAAAAGTCTTTCACAATCACATTACACCTTCGTTTAAGGATGACTAGGTGGAGAAATAATCCTAAAAATCTTCATTAAAAAATACTAACTTTTCTATCCAAAAACTGGGAGACTACAGTTTTTACAGATCTGAGTCATCATTGCCTCAGCATTTCCTACTGATCTGCTTGAGGAATTAACACACTCTCCAGGTTCAGATTCTATCCAGGAATTTCAATCCCATCAGCAATCTTTCTGCCTTTCCTTACTCTGATTTTCTGGACTCATGGAAGCAAAGACTCCTCACCCAAGGCAGAAGGCAGATGAGCAGCAACACAACAGGACATCTACTATTTCTCAATGGCATTTCAGCATTTGTTAAGATAACAGGACCTTTCATGGCACTCCTTCGGTCTGAGAAGAAGGTCCCTTCATGGCACTCCTTTGGTCTGGGTACCTTTTCCTGTGGGAGGCCATGGTACTGCAGAGACCATATTGCTGGGGAGGTGGCTCAGTTACTAGAGTTGCAAAATGAGAACACTGGATCACAAAGCATCACCTGAATGTACCCATAACAAGATGAGATGCCTCAGAGAAGTCTGTTAACGTGGTAAAAGACTTTTAAAATCAATCCCTTTACATCCACTTACATGATAAAGTAAAAAATATAGCAGAACTTTGAATGAAGAATTTAGCCAACAAATTGCCAGCAAGTACACTTCACTGCAGTGTTTTGGTCTTGCTTTGCAGCGGTGTGTTGGCTCACTCTAAAGCAAACCTGTGGTACATTCATGGAGCTGATGTTCCTGAGAACTGAGAGCTTCCTTTCCAAATTATGACTCTTCTTTGAGAGAACGGGTCTCATCACTCACACTTTAGAGGAGGATTGTCCCAAGAGGCAGAATAATTATGGCAAAAGGACCTTTTAGCCAGCGATTAATGAACTGTGGTATGCTACTGCCAACCAAAGTAAGCTTCTTGCTCTTCCCAGGTTAAATGAGGTTGCAGCTAAATAGCTGACTCTTTTTTTCCGTGTCAGAGAACTGAAATGCACAATTAAAAATCCACTAAAACCTGTCAAACATCAGTCACTGTGAAATCCTTTCTTTGTGTTTGTGCTCACACTGCCACTAAGAAAAGTCATATTTTAGAAAAGTAAATGAAAGCAATTATGAAACAGAAAATGAAAAGCAAGCAATGAATAAAACTCAGCACCAGGGACGGATTCAGATATTCTCAGGTTGAACCTCAAACACAGCTCCCATCCAGACAGCCAGGGACAGCTAAGAGAATTAATTAGCCCACACCTGCCTACATCACCTATACTTGCATAGCTGCCATCTTGCCTACAACACAATTTTGTAGTTAGGAAGTACAGCATAACTCCAAGATATAATGATCCAATGAAATTTTGACACTGCCAACAGTTTCCTCTGCTTGCAGTCTCTATCTGTGGCTAACAGGGGATGATATATTTAAGGAGCATCTGGTAAGGTTTGCCAGACCCACCCGCTCCATACCTCAGTTTTAATTGCACCAGCAAGTTTCACTGCCCTTTTGGATATGGTGATGGAGATATGTGAAAATGTCACAAGGCCTGTGCCAGTATGAGGAAATGCTGTATCTTCTTCGGCATGTTAACTCTGAAGCCTGATGATATTGTAAAGATCAGTGCCGAAGACTCGATACAAACATTCTTTTCCCAAGGAGGTTTACTAGCAGTTAATATACAGCATTCTGCACATTCCAGCATCAAACTTTCCTAGGATACTTGGGATGCCTAACACTCATGCATATCAAATGTTGCTCAAAGTGGTTTGGGACCCTGGGACACCATTTCCTACACAAGCTATGAGTGGCAGGTCCAAGAAAGTCGTGCCTGTCACACTGCCTGTGACAGGTGTGGGATTTATATGATATGAAGGGATTAGTGAGCTTTGGGAAAGACTTCCAGCTAACTGACTAAGCACATTTCTCAGGAACCCCTAAGGATTCAACCAATTATACTAAATGGTGAGCTGTGGAAGCACGGCTTGAAGCAGGGAAACGGGAAAGCCTCCCACTCACAGGCTCAGAAAGCAAGTCTCCAGTACAAATGTGCTAAGTCCTGCTGCAGAATATGAGAAAGCAGAGAGCTAGCATCTGCTAGGGCATCTCACTTAACACCCTCTTCTGAAACAGGTTTGTTGCCAACTTGGTGGGAAAAACACTACTGCCACCCTCCATATGAAATAGGATTTCTTATCTGATCCCAAGCATGCTACAGTGCAGTAATAAAATATATCTTTTTTTGGAATATTTTCCTTTATCATCTCTATTTTGAAATATTCTGAGCGGAGAATTCTCTGCTTCCCTTAGGATGCCTGAAGCTGTGGGACATCCTTCAGAGTGGTACTGAAATGAAAGGCTGCTTCTCCCTTTGGGCTGCAGCCCCCTGGCATGGCAACTCTGTAGCACACACCTGATTGCACAAACCACCAAAACTGCTTTTTCTTCTCACGTTAGGATGAGACAAAAGACAACACCTGGGCTGGTCAAGGAATGCAGGAAAATATCTCTGCCAATTTATTCCTATGGAGTGGTCTTCTCTGTTGCCCTACGTAGGTTGGAAGAGCACATCCATAGACATGTACAATAAACTTGTCTAAGCAACCTCTGTTGAACTCAGTTCGTTTTAATTTTAGAAAGACATTGGAAGATGCTTGAATTTCCCAGTTTGGATCATCCTCTATCGTGTTAGACTGCAGCATCTGCCAAGATCCAAAGAGTTAAACTGACTTTGGATGAGTCTGAAAGAAGGATTTGGACCTGGTCAGTCACCAGATCCTGTTTCTTGAATCCTTACACTGAACTTAGAATGGAGTATTTAGGATGTGTACAATTACAAAATTGCATTATTTGCTGAAAAGATTGCAGACAAAGTAGTTAAGAGTATGTAATTTGACGGCTTTTTGGCATTGACTTATCCACTATATCCTACCAAAGAGAATTAAAATTTTCTGAATGTATTCCTTCCAGTGATCTGGGACATTTTACAACAGATTAGATTTCTCTGGTGCCGAAAACGTGCCACTGAGTTAGCAGCTGTGCTGACAGAAGTATACAAAAACCTTTCCTGTTTCTGGACCAGCTTTATTTTTATGTTACAGAGTAGCTGGATACAGGCATTAAGAGGCCCAGAATATTGAAGATAAAATGCTAATGTTAGCATGAAGGATTATGGAAGGATTAAAACTTGCTTTTAACTTTCATACAAAGACAAGATAAAATCACGTTCCAGTTTTACCATGAATCAGATTGCATCCCCTTCAAGTGAAGCCTGCCTACTAATTTACATGTGCATTCTGCAGTCACTAACAAACAGCTTTAGCAAAAGAATCATTAGGCCATTCCCGTAGCGCAGCTGATTCACCTCAGAGATACCCAGATCTGAGTAGGTGCTTGAGACAATCCCAAAAACTGTAAGATCTTTTTGTCTTGTACTTCTGGCCAAATAACTCAATCCCTACTGCACTGTGTTTGATACATGCTACAAGACACTGATGGTTTTATGAGTGTATGAATGTATATACTTCTAGTACTCAGATGAGCTCTCTAGAGGCCCTTTCCTCCATTCCCACCTTCTCAGGCCAGGCAGTTTCTCTCTACAGGTCAGTCTCGTATTAGTTCCCTACCTAAGCAATGAGATACACAATTGCACCTTCATCCTTCTCTCACCAAATTTCACACAAATGCTAGCCATCAGCTCATACAAACAGTATTAACTATGAAAACATCCACTCAGTCACAGATAACATGGAACAAGTAAAAACTCAAGTCAAAGACACAGCTTGACAAAGAGAAGGCTTGAGCAGGTCACACTGGGAGCTAGGGCTGGATAAGGCATGTGAGACAGGAGTACGAATGACTTGCCTGCACTGGCTCATGATGACCTGTCCCTTGTGTGCTGAGACAGCACTGCACAAAAGCCAGATGAAATTCACATGGAAATAGTGCATCCTTGGGTCTCTTCTTTAAAAGATGGCTCTGAACGCATCAATGAGCAATGCAGGAGAAGATTCAACAGGTTCTGAACCAGCAGTTCAGAAAGAAACGTTTCAGAAAACGGAGCCTTTATTTCCCTGTTTCCTTGACATTGGTTAATTACTGCCATTCCTCAAGGGTTGGCTCTCCAATAAATCAGTTCTGTGAGTCTATTTTATCTCAGCAACTTGCTGAGAGAATTCAGTTTAGAACATGCCAACATTTCAGACGTATGCTCCAAAAAGCCCTTATGAAATCCTTTTAATCTATCTGAGAACAGCTTCATCTCTCTATTATATTTTATCTCAGCAACACTTTGAGAGTCTCAAGATTTTCTTACTAAGGAAGATAAAGTGAAGACATCAGATACTTACCGCTTCCATTAGCCCCTTTACTGTGGGTGACTTCAGCATCAAGGCATCGAACACCTCATCTGTCTCCTTCCTCACATATAAAAGCACTGAAACAGAAAAAAAGTCAAACTTGGAGCAAGTCCAGCCAACTGAACAGATGAAACACCTCACATTGAGTAGAAAAAACAAATCTTAATCCTCGACAGATAAAATGAAATGCTGAAAATGCTTTGCACTTAAAAAGAAAAAAGGAATTTCCTATCATCAGTGATCCAAACATGGGAGACACACCATGGCTGCTTTGAAAACACACAAGGAAAATGCAGTGAATTTAATTTAGTGTGGGAAATCTAGGCATTCAGGAATTCAAATCTCTATTTACTTAAAGAAGAGAAACCCCAACAAAAAAAAACTACATTGGTGCTTTATATCTGGGTCCTATGACAAAACATGCAAGCTAGGTCTTCCTAAATTTATTTCTTGGCTTGCACCTCTCCAAATTTCATCCAGAAGACTGGGAAATACATTAAAAAAAGGCAAAATTACATGGCAAAAGCAAAGTTAGCAGGTACAAAAAGGCCACCTGTAGCCAAGTCTCGTGGACAAGAAGCAGCAAGAAGGAAAATAAATGCTAATCTCTGACAGAGAGGCATGGTGGTTATCTGGCAAAAGCAAAGCAGACATGTATAAAGTGAATAGAAATAAACAAAACTGAATACAGTACCAGCATGAATTCAGGCATATCTGCAGCAGATTGTAGCCTCTTTGCCCATATTTTTAAATGATTGAAATAAGGCTTAAAACTTGGCTGCTCAGATCAGCTTTATGTCTTGGTCTACAAAACCAGGTGTCAGGGATAATGGCAGTTTTTGCATCTTTAATTTTCAAGTATTAGCCACAAACTGGCTCTGCATGCCTGTGGTAGCAGTCTTTTTACCTGCATTTTGGCAATTCAAAGGAACCTATTTGAAAGAGCCCTTTTTAATGTCAGAGAAGCCGAGATAACTTTAGGTCACAAATTAAACAGTGGTCAGAATAGAAAGGAACAAAAAATTTCACAGCAGTAGTTAAAACTTGGTTGGTTTTGATATTCTTACTTGTATGAGATGAGCAAACATTCATTTCAAATGCTATTTTTACTTGTACTGGCATATTTACTGTTTCAGTAATACTTTTCTTGCAACTAGAGGGCTGTCCTGTAACTTCCAGCTTTTCAAACATCTGAACTATCTGCCAACCTTAATTAAAAACGTGTCTGAAAAGAGGAAAAATCCCTCAGTCTGAGGCTGAAGCTGGGGTCATGATACAAACCAAGCACTCAGCTTTCAATCACTCTGTTGTGTTTGGCATCTCAGGGAATATTATGTTGAATGAAGGATCCATTACAAGGACAACAGGCAACTTGAATCACTATTATACACACAGAGAGCCAGGATTAGTAAACATACTGGAAGGGGGGGGTGTTGGTTTTCTCTTCCCATAACAGGTGTGAAAAGCCCAGCTTTGATTCACTAGCGCGCTTTTCCATAAATGACTCCTGGTGACAGCAGTGCCTTAAGATCCTGTCTCCTCCCTGCCCTTGTGCTCTGTTATTCTCGCCCCTGTGAATCCTCCTGCACTGCCAACAAAAAGAGCAGATGCACGTGGAAAAATAGCCCAGTTCTGTGAGCTGTTCTTCAGACTGCCCCCTGCTCCAGCTGCCAAAGCAGCCCGGCAAACCTTTGTGTGATGATGTGACTCAACCAGCACTAACGGCCTCCGAACCTACCTGTCACCACCTCCATGCCACCTTGACAATCTCACTTCAAAAGCAGAGACTGCAGTATTTGGGGGACAAAATATCTTGCATCAGGCAGTGAGTTCTTTTTGACAGAATAAGACAAATTCACATTTTCCTAATCTCTGCACTACCTGGACTTAGCTTTCAGTGTTCTTGCCAGCACTGCAGCCCACGATACTCCCTAACACTCTTTAGATGTTAAAAGGAGTTGCAAAAGGCAGAGGTGACACATTTATCTTCAGGTACTTAAGAAGTAGCCCTGATTCACAAAACTCCACACCAGTAAGCAGCTTTTGTTGAATGCAAGGCAGGCTGTTGTATCTGGGAGATTTCTGGAAGTCAGGCCACTCAACAGGGGGTTTAAATATGAAGGTGGAAGAACAATGTCAGACAGCTCTTCTGAAAGTGTCAACAGCTTGGCTCTCAACTGGCAAATCTGCCAAGGCAGAACACTAGCAGCAGACGTGGCAAAAAGGAAACTGAGAACGTGATGAGACAGGAAGCCCTCTACTCAGACTGGCAAGCTGAGCCCAGGTGCCACCAATGCCCAGCCTCACACTGAGCAACCAAGGCACTTTGTCAGCACATCCCTGGACGGACATGTGGCACATTTTAGACATGGAAAGTAGGGCTGGTAGCAGTCACCAGGCTTTCCTTTTCTACCCTTGGGAGTTTTCATTGATCGCCCAGATACCAATTCTTTAGCTAACAGAGCTACAGAATGTATTCACAGGGATGGTTCACAAAACCTTATTTTTTAAGAACCCAAAATGGTTTAAAGTGTTTAACATAACTCTCCAGAAAGAAAAAAATATGACAGGCTGAGAATGACAGGACTGGAAACCAACGTGATCTGTAACAGGGCTGCTGGATTTATAATTAATGGGAAACTTCCATTGAAATCTGCACAGATGATGCAGATTAACATCCTCTACCTTTCTGCGTTGGGCACTTGTACTTTCCACAGAGACCAAGGACATGAAAGATAGGTTCAAATTGATGCAGCTATCTGTGCGAGAATATGAAACTTGTTTCACTGACGGTTTGCAACCCCCTTTCAGAACCCTGTTCTCTTGAGGGCTTCCCCTTGATACGTAGCTCCAAGAGGCAGAGGTGAAACAACACACAGTCACTCCAGCTCTTCATTTGTACTTGGACCCCTCACTGGGCCCAAGCTTCTGGAAATGCTGGGCCTGGGAAAAACAGTGGAACACTAATGCCCAGTGACTCCTGTGGCAAAGACAGTATTGTCAAGTGGGCAGATTCAGCTGGAGCTCTCCATCAGTACGATCCCAGATGTAGGGTTCCTGATGGCAGGAAGTTCACCAGGGCAGAGGTCATGCTGGAGGAGGTTTGGCCTCCAGCCAGCATCATCCGAGTTGCAACAAAAACTGAACAGGAAGGGGATGTGAAGAGAGCATCCTCCAGCTTCTCTGACTCCGTGCCTCTCCTGGATTTAATTATTTAGCATAGTTTTGTCGCCAGCTGAAAAACATTTTTTTCTTTCACATCTTCCCCTTGAAATAGTTGCAATTCCTGGACAATATTAAAACAACTTACCACAGCAAAGGACAGGAATATTCAAAGCAAAGCAATATCTCCCTGCAGGCACCTCTCCAGGCTTCCAGCTGGGAAACCCAGGTGAAACTGCAGTAAAAGACAGCTCTTTATGCAGTCCTTGTGGCTGTGCCCTCCTGCTTGATGTAGCCCAGACTGATAATATGAGTTTAATCAAGGCCTTGAATCAACCAGATGCAAGCCTGTGGTCGGTGCTGATCTCTTAATATTCATTGAAGGATTAATTAAAGGAAGAAAAAGTTTACATTTATTCTAGAAAGACACCACTCTCCATCCTGTAATCTTGTATGCTTCCCTTGGCTCAAGCATACCACCCTCAACAACAGAGAAAGTTTGCAAATACAGGATTATGGGATGTTGAATCTTACAAATGGTGTAGCTGAGAACAACCGAGCTCACTTCTACACCTTGTTGCCCTGTTGTCTCACAAACTGATAGGTGAACCTCAAAAAATTCTTGAGCTTGATCCATGTGGGTTGGTCAAACCCCAGGACTCTCCAATAAGCAACTGACTGAAGGAATGGCAAAACCAACACCCCCAACATGACAGAACTCATGAGACTGAAGGAATGGCAAATACTCTTCAGAGTGCCTAACTATGGCAGACCAGGGTATTATCGCATATAACTCCGTACTGTAAATTACTGCTCACAAAGCATATCTTGTGGACAAAACCACCATACATTCATCCTTATCTTCATGCAAAGTCGACAGCTCTACCTAAACCACTGTTTATTCAAGCTAACTAGCACTGGTATGAACTTGAAAATGGGTTAGACTGATAGGGTATATGAAATGAACGCAACCATGGTAGTATTCTCTCAGTGCAGTGAAAAGCAGTTAAGGGAAACAAACTTTTAAATAACTTAGCTATGTCAATTTGAGGATGTCTCTCCATGCCTTACATTTCGAATTGGGTAGAAAAGTTCTGAGATTTCATTCAGCCTAATCTTACTCTGCAGAGAGCACAGACTCGCCTGTGTAATGTCTCTGTACCTGACCCAGTACACCTTGCATATTGCTTGTGATCCCAGCCAGAACAGAAAAGATGAGCAAAAGTTAAAAATAAACAAACACAGACTCGCTACCGGAACATTTGTGAACTATGTAGTTTGGCCAAGGGCCAAGTAACTTTCTAAGTTTTTTGCATATTATACACTTGTATCCTGATCCCTTCCTGAGATAGTACATGGTTCTGTTTCTTTTTACTTTCAGCTTTTATATCATTATTAGCAATTGCTGAAATGCCACCTTGTATACTGGACAGGTGTGATGGTATCTTCTCCCAGCTGTACCATGTTTGTACTAGCATCAAACAACTGACTTAGTCTAAGCCAGATGCATCTTTCCTTGTCTGAGAGTAGGACTCCCAGAACGTTAGTTTTAACCACTAGGGATTGACCGTTACCTCTTTTCAGGCCTTCTTCTTTCATTTGTTTCAAAGGGGATGGACCAAACTCCTCCTCCACAGGTCGGAACATCCTCTTGACCAGGACACTGCTACTAGAAAACATACAACAGGGGCCATGTCATGGAAAACTGTGCTCCCACCAACAGGGAAGAGACAACAGCAGCAGTTATGACTCAAAGTACAAAGGTACTCAAGCAAAAACCCTGCTAGCTACTCAAGTAACAGATCAGAAATTGCATGGATTTAGCTTTTGATGCATATCTGAACAATCCAAGCCTCTCAAGTTGCCTAGACTGGCTCGGACAGGTGACATGAAATAATACATCCAGTGTGACATATGATTTAGAAAACACTGAAGATTCTTAACTGTTTAAATACATACTTAGGCACTGGAAGAGTTGGTGAGGAAGAAGCATCTGAGCAAAGAGGTGAACTCACATTTATATATACATTCACCTCTTTTGGGAGAAGTGCATTTTGCATTCTCTCTTTTTGGAGAGAGCCTTAGAAAACACCAAAAGCATTTCTAAAGTCCAAGGCCACACAGCACAGTGAGTTTCAGAAGGAGTAACATCTGGAGCCCACCAGCATACACCATCCAGCCCAAAGCTGTGACAGGCCCTGCCAGGGAGCTGAGGGCTCATAGCATGACGGCCATGAGAGAGCTAAGATTTATGTGGTTGGTGCAATAACACCTTTTGTTGCTCAAATTCCACCGTGAGCCTTATGAAGTACACCAGCTTCACAGAAGGAACAGAAAGGACCTCATGTTTTGAAATCAATGCTAGCTGTTGGTGTTCATCCACCACCAACCACAGTCCACCTTTTGCGACCATCAATGAGTTCAGCTGTCTGTCTTCAAACTCTCAGATTGGAGTGTGCTCCCTTGAGATTCAACCAACTTAGAGAAGTATGAGGGATGCACGCCTCACAGTTAATACTGACTGAACTTCAGCCACACATGTTCAAGTCTGTATTTTGTGACTCTATTTTAGAGACTTTCTGTAATTCTTCCAGTCCCTCCAAAGCCAGACAGTGAGCATTCCCATTTCCAGTCTTCTCCCTTCCCAGTATCTCCCATTCTCTTTCCTCTCTCTTCTGATATTGGGGTGTTTTCTCTGCATTTGCTCTATTTGTCACATACACACGAGTGCTGTTAAACAGCTTCCAGGAATGTGAGCGAATTTTAGTGCTTCATTAAACAGTTCATGGTTTTATGATTATTTGAAGACCATTACATAAAAGGCTCTTTATTATCAAATATATTGCCCTAACCTTGTGTTGAACCTAACAGTGCTTCAAATTGTTTTACATGGAAATGTAAGAAAAAATAGTTATAAAAAGAAGTCAGTTCACGTAAAGGAAAAGGAAGCTGCTATACATTAAACTTTCTCTCTACCATTTCTACAGAAATTATTCACCCATCATTAGTGATGAGAGAACACGAGGGAAGGGGGGAGTGGGATCAGTTTTATTTTGCATTTTTATGCCTGCTTTCTGGGAATTTGCACTGCTAACTGCAAAGCTGATGAAACAATAAATGTCTTACCCTTCTCTCTCATCATCTGTATTATAGTAAACCTAGAAGGAGAGAAAAAGAATTATTCCAAGAATTATTCTGACACATGCTCAACAAAGTAACTTCAAATGGGAGAAAAGACAAATGGTCTGCGGTTCTTCATCTGTTAAAAATCCATCCTCTATGAAAAACACACATCTCCAGTTCTAATTTTGGTCACAATAAAGTGCAGCTTTGAAAAACTGCTGTTGAATATTATCTATTTGAAATATATCAAAGTATTCTGACAGATGTTGTCCTCTCCCCTGGTTTAGATAATTTTTCCAGTCATTTTACAATTTTCTAAATCAGATCACTAATCATTCAAATTATCCTTAATATGATTTAAGCCACAACACTCAAAAGCTTTTTGTATGTATTTAATACTGTCTGAAAACCTAATTAAACAATCAGGACCAATATTAAACCACAGGCCAAATCAAAATGCAATTGCTAATGGTACAGATGATCTTTTTGCACAGGCTGTGGGCAGAAGAACAAGTCCAGATCACAGTTTTGTATAAATCAGCATAGCTCACACTCAGTGGGACCAGATTTACAGCAGCAGCAAATATGGCCAACGGTAGCAGTGGAGGTATAAAATCACAGCCCATGACAGAAGGCTTTACACAACAGTCAGCCAAATTCCTCATCAGATGCCTGCAGTGTGGGTCTGTACCAAGAAGAACACCCGTATTTCAGCTGCTGAACTACTGAGTCAGCTTGGGGTGAAGGCAGGGCATTGGAGCCCTGACGAGATGCAGCACACATTTGGCTGTCACTTGAAGGTTTGACTTCTGAGCCTGTACAATTAGTATAGGTTAGTACTCAGAGGTGTGTGTCAAGCTGAACTCTACAGTATCTGAAATGCATTTTAAGTCCAGGAGCTACAAAACACTGTCACAATAACCCGCTCTAATACTAGCCAGTATGCAATACAATTTTAAAAGCTCAGGCTAGCAAGAACACTGATATTACAACTTACAGAGCAGAAGACAGGGCTGAACATTGCCTAAAACATCTTCCAGCTATTTGGAAAATTATTTACAGAATTGCATACACTGAAGAATGCTTCCACCTTCTTCTGTTATGAGACAAATCCACACTCTGTTTTGAAAGCCATGAGGACAGAAGGTGCCGGCACTGATACGTCTTTCCAATTTGGGAGAGCGAGTCAGTGACAGCTGTGATTGCAATGTCTGCACTCTGTGCTCTGCCCTACCACAATCCTCTCAGCTTTACAATAAATAACAATTCAAACTCAGTATCAGTTAATCTTCATTATTTTAATATTTTGCAGTGAGATGTCTGTAAAGTTTCATCATCTACTATTTATCTTTATAAACACATACAGAAAGGTCTCATTCCACTTCCTGAGAAGCTAATAAATAACAAGCTCATTATTTAAAAAACACTGTCAGAGCTGACCTGAAAATTCAGGTTTGCAATTTCCCACCAAGTAATAAAGTAGGTCTTAAAAAGTCAGGTCAGCAGACTTCCTCATACTTACTGGTGATAATGATTCCATGACTTCAGCACTAAGCCAATACTAAATATGTGTTATTATGCATCAGTATGATGGAATTTTACTTCCCATAATATACTGTATACTTCCTTCTAAAGAACTGCCTCATCTCTGGGTGATGCCTACAGAGAATGGGCAGTAATGTTTCGTGAGTCTACTCTTCTACAATGAGCTTAGTCTGTTTTTTTTTCAGTCATTCCAGACAGGGAGATCTCTTCTGCCACCAGGTGGCACTTCATCTCATCAAGACAAATTGAGCATTCAGAAAAACAGACTTCTAGTCACAAATCATACTTCTAGTTCAAAATTCTTGACTGCCTGTTCCACTCCTTACTAGCAAAAGAATGACAAAATCATAACAAACACAAAATAGTCTGTTATTAATGAAGTATAAATTTCCTTTTTGGTCACCCAAAACTAAGAAAGGCATTTGTCTCTTGCAAGCTGTATTATTCACCAAGAGCTGCATTTACCAAAACCAAGAGCTGAAACAAGCAACCGCCAGTAACAGTGCTTTGTATTTATACAATCTGCCCCAGAGCACATGCAGTTGGATGGCAGGTGGGTACCTGCTTGTCCCATTATTACTTCTTACCTGTCCAGTTCTTTGTAGGTTTCCGAAGTGAACATCTGGTATGAAGAGAACTGGCTGGGAATCCAGGTCAGTCATTGTTTTGAAGAAGGTTATATCACTCTTTTTTTGCAGAGGGAGTGCACTCAGCTTTCCTTCAGCTGCTGGGAGGATCACAAAGTAATGCAGCTATGAGAGATGGCATGCAAAGCATGACTTAGCCCAAAACAGAGAGGCCCATCTTACTCACAGTTATTACAGGAGGCTTGGGATGCTTGGCCTTTGCCTTTCTTCCTATTCTGCTTCCTTTCTTCATCTCGAATTTTCCTTTCTGCTCCCTGATGCAAAAAAGACAACCCAAATATATTATTAGCCTAAGAGGAACAAACCACTGAGAGCATCATGCCCTGCCATCAAAAATGCCCAAATGGAGACTGGTTATCCCATTACAGCTAAATGCAGCCAGGCTGTTGGAGAATGTGGAAGGTCAGCCCACTCTGTATTAAGCACCTATATCTGAAACTTGGGCTGGCACATCCAGTAGTCCCCAGGGTTGAAGTCAGGAAGAAGAATAAACCCGTGTGTATCACTGCTGCTGGTGTGGAGGAGATGGGACCAATGGCTTTGGCAGCATGAGGTCTGGAGGAGGCCTGTTGCCAACACCCAGCACAAAGGGCTTCGTGCACCTAGCACCTCAGCAAAGGATGGAGCGCTCAGGCCACATAGTTCATGTGTGTACATAAAGCACCTGCAGGATTGCTGTCATCTTAGAAAAACTCTATGCTAAGCTTTTCCCTAAACTTCCCTCCACCCACCTTGTTTGGGGGCAGGATTGCTTTAATGCTGGTCAGCTCTATAAAGTCCTTTGAGATTTGCCAGTGCAAGAACACTACACCAACAGCTTGTTTGCAGTGCAAAGGCTCATTACAGAAACATACAGGCATTTCAAACAGGGAGAAGCCGTGGAGAAACTGGAAAGCATCACAGCATTACCCTATTAGGTCCTAGGAACTCCTGGGAAGTTGCAGGCCCTTGTTGTGTAAATACTTTCTTGATAAGTTTAGAAAATAAAAGTTGTTATTGATATAAAAAGCAGTAACACCTCCTTTGATGTTCTCCTCATTTACCTTACAAATATGAATACAGTTATCCTGTGAACTGTATTAAAGATCCATATGCTCCCAGACAGTCAGCATGCAAAACTTAAGGATTTTTCACAAATTAAAATCAGAAGTTTCTTTAAAAGAAAGCCAAAAATATTCACTCAAGAAGACAAAATTCACACATTAGCCAATGAACCAAGCTCAAAAAGGATTAAAGACAGTATCTACTCCTGGCTTTGATCTATCAATGACTTTCCAAAGGAAGAGTGGAGTAAGAAACATCCATTTAAAAAACATGAAGGTGTCTAGCAGAAACACTGCCTTCAAACCCAGGCCCCAGCCCAGTTCTCATAGAGATCAGCCACAGGTGTTGCATGAACTCCAAGAGATTCAGAGCTCTGCCCTTACCAGAATTGCTTACAAGGCTTCCTGCTCTTTGACAAAGGCAAAAATATGCCCCACTGCCCGTGTCCAGAAGGCCTCAGCCCCACCCCTCAGTGTCACAGCTGACTGCTCACAGGTGTTGGGATGGACTTTGAAAGCCATTTTTTTTCACACGGCAGTAAGCAGCTCTTTCAGGAGAGCAGAAGCTGAGGAGGACTCGGCTTTTTATACACAATAAAGAATGTATGTTTTCAGATTTTCCTTGATTGCCTCTTTAACTATGAGCCCAGGAAAGTATGGCAGCTTTGTCCTCACATGCAGAAGATGAGACATCCAAGTCCCCTGTGGGACAGGCAGCCCAAGCGGGGCAGCCCTCCCTGCCTACCAGTACTCATTGGTGTCACAGCCACTTCAGCAACACAGTGACTGTGATTCCTGAGAAGCCAACAAGCTGAGACTTGTCAACAGACTTGAAGCCTGTTGACATAAATGGAAAGGTTCTCACTAAAAATGCTGGATAAGATAGGGAAGTGCTTGGCAGTTTAAAAGATTTGCGTAATATAATTCACTGACACCACCATTAGGAGGCACAGTGGGAGGTGAGACAGGCTGGAACTGCTTCTGGACCCCCAAAACCACCTGCTGGCCATTCTGAGCAAGGAGCAGCCTATAAGGCACTGTGCAGGGCCAGCCAAGCTTGCATAATGTGTGTCCTTGCTACAGATGCTGAGCCAATGGATCACAACAGGATTTTTGCATACCAGTGTTTTTGCTGGACCATTCTCACAGCTGAGCATATCACGTATCTAATAAATCAGAACTTGCACATCAGGACAGAATAAGAAATAACCCTGTCATAGGGGACTATAAATCAGGCTCTGACCAGTCAAACTACTTAAGGAGTCTTTCATTTTTCATTGACGTCTGGAATGTGGACAGTGCAACTAGTTCTACCATCAACAATTAGCAAAACCCAGCCCACGAATTTCAGCTGATTCAAAATATGTTGTTGTTTTTTCCCCCCAATCTTCAATTCCTCTAAGGTTATGTCTTGCAAGGTGTGAAGCACTCTAGCTCCAGCCCAGCAAAGCCTTTACCATTGTACAAATCACTCCCATCACCACCACAAAGCTCACATGTACACCTTTTTCTAGATTAAAGCCAAAGAATTCCACACCTGGTAGGACAGACCCATAGACTCCAGCTTTTTTCTCTCTACAGCTGAGGACTAGCAGGTAATTACAGTTGCTCAGTACCCTTTACCAATCCACTTGCTTTACTACTACCTGAATTGAAGACAAGACGGTAGGCAGTGCATATATTCAAAATGACATGTAGTCTTTCAGAGTAAGGAAAACAAGATCAATTTATTTTACTTTGGAGTGTTACAGTATTTGCTCAATCAAGTGCTTCTGCTTCTTTTTAGCAGAGCTAATCACATACAGAAAATCAGAATGTCCCTGAATTACTAGTTCCTTCACACTCAGAGGCTAAAGCATCTTGCAATATATAAATAGGGCTGGCAGCAAGTTTCCTTGACAACATACTTAAGGAATAAAAATTATATTCTCTTAATGTAGCATAAGAGATCTGCATGTGATAAAAAAGACCTCGCAGGCAAAGCAGATTAGCACTGAGAAAACAAGATGTGCACTGTAACAGCTGCTTTCAAGACCATCTACTAGAAAATAAACACGGAAAAAAGACTGGAGAAGGAATAGGGAACAAAAATGATTACAACATTTGCAGCCCTTATCTGCATACATTTATGTTACATACAGAATACATTGGATCTGTTATGGCTTTCTAGTTTAAATGTAAAAGAATAGTAAATTTCAGTAAGTGCTCAAGTGAAGGCTAATGGACAGAAAATATGTGCTACTTAGCTAGATGTAGTTCTTTTTCTTCAGAGGCACTCTTTCCACAGCGTGTATGCTATGTTTCAGCTGAAGGACGTAGTTTATCAGCAGTGTTTTCCTTAAAACCTACACACATCTACCTGTGATTTAACTAGGATAAACACGTCTACTGCTCTGAAAGAGGCACCACAGCTGCAGACAGACCATTAATAAAAACAGTCAGAAACAGACATATTTCTGCGTTTCAAACTATGATACATTTCAGCACTTCAGTGGGAGGAATTTACTGTGCAGTTCCCCTAATGCAGATAATTTTAATAAATCGAGCACTTTTCTTATCAGCTTCTCTTCGTGGCTGTCAGACCGGGGAATAAAGGTGCAATTCAGACTTTTAAAATGTATCAAATGATTATATGTTTGCTGCTGTTTACAGTTACTCCACAGTATTTTTTTAATTAATCGTGACAAAGATTTGGACAAAAAATTGTCTTTGCTGTGTTGCCCTTACCACAGAGGCACTGAGTCCTGTCATTCACTAGAGGGCGAGTACAGGACTTGGAGGAGCGACCCCTCGCCCAGCACCATGTCAACCAGTGCCAGGATACATTCTGGCACCCTGGAAAAGATGGCGATGTCCAGCCCCACCAGCTGTCTTCTGCTGAGTGCAGCGTGCAGTTGTGAGATACACAGGATGGTTCCCATGTGGGCAGGAGTGCAATCGCCACGCTGAGCTGGCACTGGAGTTTTGATTCTCCAACCATGTACTGACTCACAAAAGCATAATGGTAAGCTGATGTCGGTAAAGATAGAGCAGTGTAAAGTGAGAGGAGAACTGGGCTTCAGTGTTCCAAGTGCCAACGAACACAAGTTGTCATATGAATTGACCTAGATAATTTTCATTCATTTTTATATACTTAATTCATTTTCAGCCTTGCATTAAGTTAAAAAGCTTTGTGTGTGTGTGTATGCATGTATACATTTATTTTATATAGATACACATCTCATTATCAATACCCTTGAGCCCTCCAGTTCCCAGTTTCAATAGTTTTGATATGCATAATGCTTTAACTACCCCAGTGATCCCTTCTTCTACTTTGAGACAGATTTGATTAGAAGTCTTAACATTAATTTCCTGCTTCCTCATCTGGATGTTTGAAGTACCAATTAAGCCAATAGATGCAATGAACATGTATTATTCAAAATCTCCACCAGTTGTGTCTGCGGGTCACCCTTGATGGGTTTGTGCTCTGAATTTCCTTCCTTTCTTTTAATAATTCAATTTTTTTCTAATTGCTTTTCAAAAACAGGTAGATGAAAATCTTGCTACTTTGATATTTACGGAGCTTTTAATATCTATCTGTAGCTTCAAATCTCTAAATATTTGACATTCAAAGTTACAATTAAAAGCGTAACACTTAGACTGCAAGACCTCGGTGCATACATTTACATTCATTACTTTCAATTTTTTTTTACTCCAGTAATACAACTGACCAATTAGCCCTCAAGATCCTGTTGTCAAGACAGCAAGAACAGAGCTAACTGAAAAAGGGGAAGGAGCAGTAGCAGAGACGTGGAACAGCTGAACTCCTGCCCTTACCATTATAAAGTTAATGCCATGTATTGCCAGGGGCAAGGCCTTTTGCCTTTCTGTTCCCATCTGTAAGATAGGAAGACTAATTTGGATAAATTTCCAAGTCACATAAACAGATGCAAGCTCCTGAATCCCTGAACCTTGACGAGAATCCAGGCATCAACCCTCCCCTGGAAGATCCTTCCCAGCAAGGATGCCAGGTGTTAAACATAAATGAAACGTAGTCATGCTGTATATTTAAGAATCGTCATCACAGAGATAACATTTCAGAGCAACTGTTTCTACCTGGTGATATAAACAGCTCACCATGGCACTGTCAGACTCATTAAAATGTGATCTATGTTCTGATATTGAAAAGTATCCCACCAAACTTTACCAATACCTACAAAGGAACGAGGAAAACCATTGTAAAGGAATAAAATATGCAAAAGAAATGAGCAAGAAACAAAAGATATTGAAACAATCTGAGAATGTTTAACATACTTTTTGTAGTTGGTTTTTAATAAGAAAATTCTAGCAATGAAAAGCTTCATTCAAGCTCTCAGAATAACTGTTTGTAATCAAGCAGTAAAGAAACCATCAGTTACATCACTGGGACTTTCTAATGTGTCATTAAAGACAAATTAGCAAACCTTTATTGAATAAAACATTTCTCTATCACAGACCTCTCCACAAAGTTGTCGATCCTGACTGTTAGAAATAGAAGGTATAACACCATCAGAATGGCACTTGCATAAGCCTATGGTCAGTGTTGACTTTTCAAGCAGAGCTGCACCTTAGTGCATTCTGTGTCGATTTTGATGTTCATGTGCCATGACCTATAGTATGCTGTCCCTGCACAGTCCAACTATTGCTCACAAGCCAAAGAATCAGGGCCAAAGAGGCTGCAAAGCTGGAAAATAACTGGGTGAAAACCTCCTAGATTCATGATACAGCTGGTCCAAATTCTACCAAGAAACATAATTCACTGGGGAGAAAAACTTTTCATTAGATCTAAAATACTGCAATAATAACAAACTGTCAAATGTGGTGCCTCCTTTATTCATGGTAATTGTACATACCACTTACCTTATCACAAAAAACCTTGATCTGGCAGTAAGCTCGGTGGATGGGTTTATTGCTGCGGTTGTTGTAGCTGTATGTATCTATCTGAATCATCAAAGGAAGCCCCTTCACACCTTTTTGAGAGGAGAAGTCTGTGCTCAAGCAATTCACTGTGATGAAAATCTGTGTGACAGAGAGATTATGTTAAATGAGGTGCAAACAACCACTAAACTTCTGGAAACAAATAGGGAAGAGCAGATCTCCCCCTCCCCCCAAAAAATTAATTCAGACAGTATCTCCATTCTGACAACTCACACATTTGTGAGCTGTCCTAAGTCAAGCAAAAATGCTCCCACGTTGAGAAAGAGGGGATTTTTAAGGCATGTATCAATGCTTTAGTTTGGTTCAGTTCCCGTCTGAGGTGAATCACTTGATTGCCCCAACTTACCATGCCTTGGTTCAAAGAGCCAGTGTGCATAAACTGGATTCTTTCGGGAAGAGTCAGAGCAGAAGTGATCCAGGAGCACACCCCAGATGCTCCAGCTGCTAATGGCTGCTCAGTTTGTGGGAATTGAGTAAAGATAATCTAAGATAAAACCTCCTAAAATATGTCTCACGTGGATGTCGGGTCTTTAGCCCTGACTTGTTCCACCCTACAAGCCTGCTTGGTACGTTTATACTATTTGTTAACACAGACACAATGAGATAACCTTAAATTGTCCTTTCCAGCCATCTTCGGGTCTGACATCTTTGTTCTTCTGACATCTCACAACTGACATTCAGTGTGGCCAAGCAAAAATCCTACACTTTTTCAAAGATTCTTTCCATGCTCCTTAACACCAGTACTCTTTCCTCCATCCCATTAACAGATAGTCCTAATCTTCACTCCAGTGGTCCTTCACAGCCTCTCTTCGGTGTCCAAAAAGCATCTTTTCTTCTCTGTCAAACTGGGAAAAAGCACCTCAAACATTTCTAATGCTACTTCCTACCTCTTCTCAGAAGCCCACCACTGCCATGAAGCATCTATAAAACCTGACGATGCTTTTGATCCCTGGCAAACTCTGCCTGTCTGTCCTTCAGAAACCTGTCTCATGCTTTCCTATTACACACGCTTATGTCTGCAGATAACCAGTAGTTATCTCCTGCTTTCTAAAACATACAACGGGGTAAGAACTATTGCTTCTGCCTTATATTCAAACAGAACCTGGCAGAAGGGTCTCCCACCTCCAAGTCTATATTGGTGTAAAGAAAGCTGCTAATGTGATCTGCATTATCACTAAGATCTTTCAGTCAGAGCAGTATGCATGAAATATGAGAGATGAAACTGTACTAAAAAAAGCAATTGTTCTTCCCAGGGAGGAATTTGTGCTTTACATAGGAATTTTTAGCAGTTTTGTGTTAAAATGATTCTACTTTCCACTTGTGCTTAGTTTAAAACGAAACAAAACAAAACACACACACACACACACACACAAAGCACTGGAAGTATGAAAAAGGACAGGAAAAACTGTCAGTGTGCATTCCCTGAGCCATATCGATGTGCAGCTGCTCCAGCAGGATGAGCACAGTGAGAAGGGCTCCTGAACACTGCGAATGCACGCCCTGCCTGGCAGAGGTGAGGCCAAAGGCCCCCAGGGTCTGGGAGGACTCAAGAATGAAGGAGGTCTTCCCCCTCGACTATAAACAGTGCAAAAACCCAAAACGAAGGAACAAAATGCAAACATCCCCAAAAGAAAGGTGAGCTCAGAATAAAGGTCTCTGGTGCAACTGGTGGAGGATACTTTACCCTAATGGCAGAAGGTACATTACAGGCAGGCAGGTTTTTATGATGGAGCCAGAGCAGCTTGTTTGCCTGACTGAGCTAATAGCACCTCTGCATTTCTGCTTCAGATGGTATCGCAGAGCTGCATTTACAAATGAAATAGTTGAACTTTAACTGTGGGGAGAGGAGGGAGGTGGGGAAGGGCCCTAGGTGAAACTCTGATTTTGAAACTGATAGCATTATTTCTGTTTCAAATTACAACTTGGTCTCCTCCAGATCCAAAGGTAAGTGTGGATATGGGTGCATATGCCTTTGAAATACGATGGCCTGAGTTTTCATTTGCCTTGAGACTCCTTTACGGCATCAAGGCAGTGCTTTAAAATGCGTGTGAACACAGAGCACTGGAATGAGGTCTGGCATGAAACAATCCGGCCCTGCTATGCTTTAGCACATACTTCTACAGAGGGATTTTCCAAACCGTACGTTAAAGTGTGAGGGGACAAATAGGCTTTACATCCACCACTCCTACTGCACACTCAGCCAAAAAGGCAAAGAAAGGCCTTGTCACACCTTCATCTACCACATCCTCCACGTGTCACCTCTCCCACTGCCTCCAGGCATACAGAGCACAGTAGGAGCGATGGGGCAAGGCAGACTTTATGGCTTTGAGAGTCCTCATATAGTGGATTACTCATAATGAATAATAGATCGGCGCTGTGAGATTCAATATCCTCATCGTGACACCACAGTACATCAGGAGCTCTCTGAGGAGCAATGATAACTGTAGCACGAAGTGTGCAAGAAGAGTACACTACTTTCTGTCATATCATTTGTGCCTCACGGAAAGACAGATGGATTCAAATTAACACATATCATTTATTGCTGGAAAATTTTTCTCTTCCCTCACCATCTACTAGCTTACCTTTAGGGCACAACACTGAGTGAGGGCTTGGAAAGGGGAGGGGGGATGCAGAGGGAAGGGGAAGCTGACAGAAGTCGTGTTACTTGAATGAAGTATTCTTGCTGCCCCCTATACTTATCCCTCCTCTCGCCCCCCAGTGCAGCCCCTTCCACCAGCTCATAGTGAGCCAAGCAGCACAGCACGTGGCCCCATAGGCAGCCTCAAGCAGGGGAAGGCCCACCTCAGCTCTGGGGAGGCACGAAGCTCTCAGAGCCTTCCTGCTCTGGCCTGCTGCATGGCAGGGTTACATGGTTAGAGAGCGTAGAGTTCAGTAGAACCGACACTAGCAGAAGTAGCAATCACTGCTTTGTTTTCTCCAGAGCCCTGTCTACACTTGAGTTAGAACTATTTTAATGGGTGCGACTATGGTTGTACCTGAATTCATTTACAAACTTTTATTTTTCTCCTTTGCAAATTGGATTTTAGCAATGTGTTGCTATCAGGAACAGGTTTGGGTTGTCACTATAGTGATGTCTTTTTTACAATGTCAGCATATCTGTGATTAGAGCAATTAATGATAGAGTTCCTCCCATCAAGTTTCCAGCTCAGACATGCCATTAGCAATGAAAAACTAATTTGGAGAAACATTTGGTGCCTGAGAAAGCTTCAAAAATGGCCTAAGATAACGACAACTCTTCTGACTGTAAAAGAGAATGCCTAAAAAACGCACTCTCTTTTGAGAAAGGAGCTCCACCACATGCAGCTGTTATTATATGAATTACTGGCTGTTTGTTAAACACTGCAGTGTAATTAGTGATGTACAAGACACAAATACAGTAACCTGCCTTCTGAGCAAGGCTCAGAAATGCATTTCCCCTTTTATCATTTAATCCAGCCAACGTGACTCCTGCTGTGGTCTCTCGGTTTACACACTTTAAAGGTCTGCAGTTACGAAATCTCTAATATAAATCTTTTATTACTATTTACATTTCTGACTTCCATCAACTCAGAAAGAGCCATGGGCACAAGGGAGGGAAGAGTGTTATCCACAGAACCAGAAACTTTAAGCAATTTCTCTACTGAATACTAACGATGCATAGAAGCTATGCCTGGTGACTGGTCTCTGCAAAATCCTAATGGCCCTGTTTTAAAAGGGTCCATCCCTCCAGACTGTAACAAGAAGAGGTTAAACGACTTGTCTCTTTAATTACTAACATCAATCCCATCGTTCCTCCTATATACAAAAACTGTGGTTTTATAGTTTCTCCTGCCAGCCGTTACCTTATAAATCCCATACAAAGGCAAGATCTTTGTTTTATTTCAATACAAATGTCTCTAGCAAATGTTTACACTGCTCTTTTGAAGCTTCCTCAATCCACACCACACCCCAGCAACTACATAAAAATGCCATTTGCTTTGAATCCCAGATGCATACTTACTGAACCATTTGTCTACAGTGAAATTTCAACATTATTTGCTAGCATGGGTTAACTTGTCTTTAGCATAAGGAGAGATGCTATGGGATGCAGGTTAGTGGGCAATATTGGTGGTAGCTGGATGGTTGGACTAGAAGATCTTAGAGGTCTTTTCCAACCTCAGTGATTCAATGCTCGATGTTTAGATATGTTTGCATGCTTAAATATATATATATAGTAAAGATATATATGCACATTTACACACATAGATATGATTTATCAAAGCAGATGACAAGTATAATACTACATAATTCCTGGTACTAATTCCTCCCCAAAAAATAGATTTTTCTCCAGCCTTCAAATTTTGAGAATAAGAAAATATTAACTTCTCCTCTACTAATCAAAGCCTTTGCACTTCAGCAACAGGGAGCATCACACTCGCAGGCTCTCATCCCAATGGGAAATTTCAACCACCTGGATGTCTGCTGGGTAAGCAAAACGGTACACTGCATGCAATTCAGGAGACTTCTGGAGTCCGTTGAGGATAACTTTCTGATCCAGGTACTGGATAGGCCAAACAGAGAAGAAGCATTACTGGACTTAGTGCTCACCAATGCAGATGAACTCATTTAAGAGGTTAAGATTGGAGGCAGCGTGGGCTGCAGCAACCGCACCCTGGCTGAGCTTGTGATCTCGAGGAATATGGGCCTGGCAAAGAGCAAAGTCAGGATGAGGAACTTTAGAAGAGTGAACTTCTAGGTCCTCTGGTAAACTGTCCCTGGGGGAGCAAAATCCCTCCCACTGTGAGTGAAGAGTGTATTCGGGACCATCTGGTCAGACTTAATGTGTACAAATCTATCGGGTTGGACAACATGTATACTGGAGTCCTGGAGGAACTGGCTGATGTGGTTGCCAAGCCACTTTCCATCTTGTATGAAGATTCATGACTCTCAGGCAAAGTCCACACGGACTGGAAAAAAGGAGATATTACTCTAATTTTAAAGAAAGTAAAAAGGAAGATCCAGGAAACTACAGGCTGGTAGCCTCATGTCTGTGCCTGGGAAGACCATGGAACAGATCCTCCTGGAAGCTATGGTAAGGCATATGCGAGACAAGGGGGTGATCTGAGACAGCCAGCATGGCTTCACCAAGGGCAGATCATGCCTGATCAATTTGGCAGCCTTCTATGATGGGGTAACAGCACCACTGGGCAAGGTAAGATCGTTTGATGTCATCTACCTGGACTTTTGAAGGCCTCTGACATGGTACCACACTATGTCCTTATCTCTAAATTGAAGATAGATGGATTTGAAGAGGACTGAATATTCAGTGGATAAGGAATCGGTTGGATGATTGCAGCCAGAGAGTTGTGGTCAACAGCTCTATGTCTCTGTGTAGCCAGCAGGGCGGGGGAAGGAAGGGACTGCCCCTCTCTGCTCTGCCCTCACGAGGCCCCACCTGCAGTACTGCATCCAAGTCTGGGGCCCCCACCAGAAGAAAGATGTGGAGTTGTTGGAATGGGTCCAAAGGAGACCCACAGAGATGATCAGAGGGCTGCCACACCTCTCCTATGGAGAAAGGCTGAGAGAGCCGGGGTTGTTCAACTGGGAGAAGAGGATGCTCCAGGGAGACCTCATTGGGGCCTTTCAGTACTTAAAGGGACCTTACATGAAAATAAAAAGAGATAAAAAGATAAAATGTCACTGATTTTTTACATGGTCTGATAGAGACAGGACAACAAGAATGGTTTTGAACTAAAAGAGGGGAAGTTTAGATTAGATGTTAAAGGGAAATTGGAGAGTGATGAGGCACTAGCACAGGCTGCCCAGGGAAGTTGTGGATACCCCATCTGTTCAAGGCCAGGTTGGATGGGGCCTCAGGAAGCCTGGCCTAGCGGGTGGCAATCCTGTCCACAGCACAGAGGTTGGAACTAGATGGTCTTTAAAGTCCCTTCCAGCCTAAGACATTCTATAATTTTAAGATTTTTTTTCCTACATATTCCTACTGATGTTGAAGATATATGATCTGTCACATTACAAATTGCTGCTACAGACTGTGCTGTTTTATCAACTTCATTTTATCCCTGCACCCACTGGAATCATAGCTCACTGCAGTCCACGATGTCTATGAACCCAATCCTGCAAATCACTCACTCATTGGAAACACAGCTTATTGCTGTATCCATCAGCTGTGCCAAAAGTCATTAAATAACTGGAAAGGTTCCCAGGGGCTTCACCATGTTTTGGATTAAGGATCTACATTTCAGTACACCTGCACAGCACACAACTACCAAAAACTATGTGCCAGCACCTACATGAAAAATATATCCACCAATATATCTGTTTACTGCATGTCCAAGTTGGATGTCTTTGCACAAATCAGTAAGTTCTTGCTACCACTGAAAAGTATTCTTTATCTGCTTTAAGTGAGTTTTTTTCACCAACTGTCCACTAAATTCACACCTCAGAATTAAAGGTTGAAAAAGCACTGTCCAGAAAAATATACCAATAATGTAGTGTTTCAAAGGTTACATCAACCTAACCATTTTAAATTAGAAAAGTATTAATCAGAAAGAAGGTATATCTCAAAGAGTCAGTATGATTTACTACAAAAATAACCTCATTTTGCTAGGGGTGTTCTGCTTCTTAATTACCTTCCTTGCAAACTACATTCTGCCAGCAATAAAACTGCAAGCGGGCAGAGGTATGTCTATCAAAAAGCAAGCTGAGCTCTCTGTTCAAAAGCCTCCACTAAAACTTTGTCAAGCAGCCAAATACTGCAGCAAAACCTTTGGTACAGCAACAGCAAGGCAACTACCTCCCTCTCAGCATATCATAAAAAGACTTTTAAGAGATGGTGAAATTAGTCAGCCAGTTCTTGTTAACTGCTGTTTGTTTCCTCACCTTCCTTTAAAGAATTATTTTTAAAATAACAAACATGGTACTCAGGTTCAGCTAAAGGGAACCAACAAATCACTGTGCCCATAAATGCTGAGTACTTGCATACATAAGTAAATATATAAGTGAAACAAAGATGGACCATGCAAAAAATATTCTTTACTTCCTATCGTTGTTTCCTTATCGCACAGTATTTCTGTCTCAAAGAAGAGTCTGAAAGCTGTAGATCCTTCACTTCCCCATATCCCAAGTCTAAACCATAAGCCCCACAGTAACCTCTAGAAAGAGGTTACCTCTTCTAGAAAGAGGCAATACCCCAGCTCCTTCCACGCTGCTGAGACAACAGAGAGACCTCTGCCTGAATTCATTAAACACACATTTCTTCACTTAAGATGCAACTGAGACGCTGCCTTATAACTCCTAAGCAGACTGACTGCTAACAGGCAAATTCTGGTTGTCGCTCTCATCGTGTGGGATTTCTAGGAGGAAGGTACAAGTCAGCCTGAGTGTGGGAGGAGAAAAATATCTGGCTTTAAATCAGCTGCCCTCCAGGTGGAGCACTGAGAAATCTGATGCTTGAGGTAGGTCTTCCCAGATACAGGATTTGGTCTCCCAGGAGCGGGGATATTTGGCTAGGTGACTTCTGTTCCTCCTGTTTGATGTTTTAAGATCACTCCCTTGTGCAGTTCCAAAGTCTGCTCTATTTTTTTATTTCTTCCTGGGCCAGTAGAGCGCTTCATCACATCGCATCTCGGAGGCCCTGGAAAGAACTGCTCTGTGCTGCTTTTGTCTGACTCAGAAGAGAAAGGTCTTTGTGCCTGTGAGGTTACCTTTAATCTGGAAATTGTAGTGAAAAGGGAAAACAACACTGAGCAGAAACAATGGAGCCAGTTTAAAGATCATCATTCAAAATGCTTAAGCAAGGAGAGTCTGTAATTAGGGCTTGAAATTCTTCATCTCTCTTGGATGAGGTAATTGCTGGAGAAAAATCTGCTTTCAGTGACGTGACTCCAAGTCCATACTTTTCAAACACTGCAGGGGGATCCTATGGGAATCCCCAGACTGACTGCAGTTGGTTATTTTATTAAAGTCTCCAACAAGAGCATGCATGTTTGTACACGTACATGTACAAGGGAAACTTCAGCACAGGATGACGACAAGCTTACTGCTACAACCTGATTTATGCTTGATAACTAAATAATGTAATGAATCCTCTCACTTTTATCAAGGCTTTTGCAGTTCAAGCACCTAAAAGATTAAGTATCTGATAACCACCCCTCAAAATAAAAAAGCATAAGCCAATACGCATTGTAATCACTGTTTCCTGCAGAAATGCAAATGGCTCTCTCAAATTTTACTCGACACTTTTTTACTCCAGCAACAATAAGAGTCATTGTTTTAAAATCCTCCCATGTTATATTTCAGTGATCATAGTGAGAGCTGTGTTCTGAGTGTTTTGGCAGCCGAGGAAGGAACAAACGGTGCAATATTAGAACAAAATGGCAGAGGATAATACCTGACATCAGTGGATGTAGCTTTCTCAATTCTAGACCAACACAGTTTCCTGATAAATCTGGAGGCTGCAAATGCAAATGTATTTAGAAACAGACAGCCAGGCAATGGGATGGTGATCACTTGTGGGGTGAAGAGATGGCACTGCCATGCTTTAGCCCTGTTAGTGCTTCCGTGAAGGTCCTTATGAAAGTCAATCATATTGGAAATCCCAAATGAACTGCTGCATTTGCTGGCATAATGAGCACATGCACACAATGGTCATATGTTTTGACTGGAGGACAATGTACCTCTGTATTTTGAAATGGAATCACACAGTAGGGGAGTGTCTAGGGCGGTGAAAATGTAATCACCACGCGAGTAAATACAGCATTATTAGCAACTGGGCCAAGTACAACTGTTCATAAAGGTTACCTTCTGAAAGAGCAAGGTGGTTTTCAGAACTACCGTCTTTTCTTTACGTAGTGCTCTGTTCTTACAAAATTTACATTGGCAATGAAAATCCCTGTTAGTACAGAGCTCAGCACCTTCAGTCAGCAGGTCAGGATAGTGAGTGTTAGTGCAACCACACTGCATTTTCTGCAGTCTCACAAGGATGACACTGCTCTGTTAGAAATTCAGTGGGAAACTGTGCATGAAGATGTCTCTACTTGAGAGATCCTTAGCACACCTTGAATGTTGGGCACTTTGTATTACAGAATCATAGAATGGCCTGAGTAGGAAGGGACCTCTAGGATCATCAAGTTCCAACTCATCTGCCACAGGCAGGGTTAAACACAAAAACAGTATCAGGAGTTTGCTCTGCTTGACAGTATCATCAATTTAGTATGTCCCTGAGAGTCTTGCAATAACTCCATTCATTTTACACAGCCTAATTTCCCTTGCTGTTTGCTTTCTGGAGGAAAACTTGTTCTTATAATTACCTGCAGCTTTTCATTCCTCCTGCACTAGTCCATGCAGCTGAAACACTCTACTACTCTTTGGATGCCTTATCTATAGGGCACTTAATAATATGCTTTGCTGGTCTGGTTTACAGGTTCACTGTAGTGGTCACAATCCTGAATGCAGGGTATTTGACCATTAAAAACAAAACAAAACAAAACAAAACACAATGCATCAGTCCTTAAAAATATGCTCATTCCCAATTGCAAGAATGGTCTGTGTAACACTATCAAAATATGTAGACACAAGGAAAACCAGACCAGCTTACAGAATATTGATTATTGGAGATGCTAAAAGCGTAGAAAGGAAGATGATCATTTAGAGAAAGGATAAATGTACATTTTGTTTGACACTGACTTTGCAAGTAGGAAAAATAACTTTTAATGTTTCTCAGGCTGGATATATTTTAAATGGAAAATCACTATGAGGCCAATGCAAGAAACAGCTCTGAGAGCTCTGCAGGTTTTTCTCCTAACTACATCTCCCTTTACTTGACAGTGAAACAGGTCTGAACACAACATTATCCTGACGGATCTGACAAACCATCTTCCCTCTTCTGGATGGCCAGAATCTCTCTGGTCAGAGAGAGAAAGACCATTTGATTGGCTTTGAGACCTCCACCTTTCCTTCCCTTCTTATTCTCCTTGTTTAATAGGAGAGAAGTGCATCAGTGACTGTGGATGGATGATACTTACAAAGGGATATCATCTGCATGGATTTTCCTTACCTTTGCCTCCTCGTTGACATCCCAAGTAAAGGACACAGCATTGAAGGCGATTTCTTCAATATTCCCGATGGTATTAAAACTCTCTTTGTAATCAGCTGTAAGAAATAACAAAGTCTCACAAAAAAGCTTTGAACTTTCTCTTTTACAGTTCATAGTACAACTACAGAACAGCCCTTTGCTTGTTCAGCTGGGTTTTCTGTTGCATCAGAACTATCTACTGTATTATTTACATCAAGTTATTAAAAAGTCTAATTGCAAAGAGGTAATATATTGTAACTTGAGTATATTACTTGCTACTGTTCTTGCAAAATACTGCTTCTTCTAAGAAGAACCTGTGATTGTAGTGGGAAAGAGTGGGTGCATTCATTATCTTGGTGAGGGAAGGCCCAAGAATTCAAAATTAACTAGAAGTTATTAAAACATTTAAAAGGATTGTTTAAGGCTTGCTATAAATAAATGGCCTCATGGTAAATCCTAAAGAAGCTTTCTAACAAGCTAACAGCAGTGCACTTTTCTTACTCAACAGTTTCAGCTTTCCCAAGAATTACTGCTCTGGGTGCTGCATCTCTACTAAAACAAAACAAAGATCCTTTCTGCAAAGTATGTACGATACTAAAATAGACAACAAAAAATCTAAAAGATGTACTGTCTGAATACAATTGTCTGCATCCTCTCCTCGCTTACTTCCAAGTGGCAGTTATGTTATATTACCAACTAAGCGGCTTTACAGAAGGAATAAAAAGCAAGAGGGAGGGAGTCTGAATTTCAAAGATGACCAAAAAAATTAAATAATAATAATAAACAAAACCAAACAGCAACAGTGAGAAAAGCATCTAAGGAAGAAATTTGCCACTCTTTAATCGAAAACAAAGATAAGTCCCCTTTTGTGTTCCCTTTGCGAGTTAAACACACTTTGTTCTCTTTGATGGCAGATTAAGAGAAAGATCCTGTTTGTAAAGAGGTAATGTCTGCTCCATTAAGGGAACCTCCAGATTAGGTAAAAAAAATGCTTCAACCTTCTCTGGGATCCACACATTTCCTCAGAATCCCTTGAGGGCTTTAATCACTCAGTGCTGAGGAGCTGAAGTTGCATAACCTGGCAGTTCCAATCACTCTAACATTTACCCAAATCTATGCTTCAGAAGCATGCTGATTCTTAGCTTTGTATTCAGTTACATAAAGGATATTTTTGTATTCTACACATGGAATGTATTTCTCAAGTAGTTTCAAAATTAATTTCCTTTGCCCTTCCAAAAATGAACTGTTGGTCTCTAAAAACAATGTATAGGTAATAACTATTTTAAAAACATTTATTACAAGAATACTGTTGCAAGGAAAATGATTTAACACATGGGAGTCATTCAACTACCATACTTTCTCTCATCTGAAGTGCTGGCATTTCAGTGAGCAAGTGAAACTGCCTGAGATCCACCAGTGATTTTGGATATGGTGAGAATTCACGGCTCTGACCACAGGCATAGCATAAAATATTCGTTTATGCAGCAACTGCGTATTGAGTCTGGGAGGTCTGAAGTGTTCTTCATTCCCATCGTGAACTCAGATCCCCTTTCTAACCAAAGTCATTGGCTTCAGTATCTAAAGTCAGTGTGGGAATGCAAATGAGAGGAATTAGAAGACACATCAGTAGTTTAATATTCATGTGCACACATCCACCCACCCCGTAAATTTATGATTCACCAGAAAGTGTCTCGTGCAACTGACTGCTGTATATGGGCGGGCTGTGTAGGTGCGCTTTGGAAAGACATGAACAAGATGTCTTGTAAAGACACATGTTTTCTTCTCATAAAAGGCTGTCAGAGCAGAGCATCTCACCAGCCCTTCTCTTCCTTCACAATACACGCCTGCTTCCTCAACTGGCACACACAAATCCCATGGACTGTGTATGTGACACACATGCTGCTTGAAAGTAGAATTCCCTCCCATTTCCTTCAATGTGCAGACAAGCAAAGGAAAATCCTCAGTAGATTAAGAAAGCATTTACACCCAAGGATATTTGAAAGTTATTAGCGTGACTACAATTTTCCTCTTCTATTGCTATGAGTTACCAGAAACAGAAAATTGAGGTTCTTCAGTATGAAAGAAAACAGCTCTACAGGAATTATTTCCTATTTTGGTGGGTAAGCTGAGTTTGAAATAATGACAAATTTCAACATTAACGGCTAATATCTGTCATGTGTTCCATACCATTGTAGTAGCTTTTTTTTTTATTGAGCACATAAATAATACAATATCTCCCAGAAAATACATAGGTAAAACTCTGGAGCACAGATAATCTCAACCTACAGCTTCCATAATCACTGTTTATGTTCATGTTGGAAGCTGCTCCGGTATTTGTCAATTTACAGTACTTACTCTGATTTGATGTAGTCTAATATTGTATTCTTTATTCATTTCATATTAAAAGAGATCCAACGTCATAGCACAGCAGTGTGGAAATTCAGCAATATCTCTCACTCCTGCTGCTAACAAGAGTGAAGTCCTGCTCTCTTCACAAAAATCCGTAACAGCAAAAAGCCTAAATTCTGTAGAACTTCTTTCCTTCTTAAGTCTTCAAGCAGTAAGGACTTATTACATTTAAGTATACACTTATCAGTATCAATGCATCTGCAGATCCACACAGAATCTAATCCATTCAACCACCATTCCTATCAAAAAGAGCACCAGACAGTATGCAAAACAAATACAGCAGTAACTCTTGCATGTCCAAAGTGAGGGAATAAGCCTCCTTATTGCCTCTGATCTCCAGGATACACAGAAGGAAGACTAGCAGACCTACACCACTGAGGAAGCAGCACAAGCAGCAGTCATTCCTGCCTGAGGACTGAATAGTTGGACTCCAGAACTAGAATATTTCAAATTAATGTAATCCTTTTGCTGCTAAGTCATGCTTTAGATGTAAAGTGCACTCATAAACAATTAAAACAATTAAACAATTAAGATATGTTACAAATATTAAGTTAAAATAATATGAATGCTTATAAACTTTGTGAAATAAAATATACATGTTAATGGCTATTCAAAGGAATATAGTTTGAAAGGCGTCTAATAGCTGTGTAGCCCTCTGTATACTGCTGATTAGTGAGAGCTCAAAGAGCAGAGAAGTGGGGCTACCAGCAGAGATCATCAGGTCATCCTCTGAGGATGAGACAGACCTGATGCACACCCCTGCCCTTAGCAAAACTCCATCACCGCCCTTTAAATGGTTCCCTAGAGAGTATCCTGGTACTTGCTAATCCTGCTCATGAACACCTAATTCTCTCCATTAACTACACTGGGTGTGGCTATTAAGGCAGTGTTCCTTTACAGGAGCTCTCCTAGTACCTTGGGCTAAATTCTTAACTTAAAGGAAAATCTGCATAGAATGACACAACAATTTAGGCTAGGAGGGACACTGGAGGTTAGCGGTATCAAACGCATTCCTCAGAGCAAAGTCAATTTAGATCAACCCATAAGAAAAATGGAAGATTTTACTAAATGCAGCCTGATGCTTATATGGGAGATATAAACATCTGGGGGCATCATATCCTAACAACATCCACAATACAAGTCCTAAATGAAATGAAATGTGCTTAAAAAACAGCATACGTGGTTAAGTTAAAGCTGGATTTCAGATGTTCTCAAGATAGCAGTACCTGAGCAGCATTCAAGCCTGAAAGTGCTGAAATGGACAAACTGTGCTCTTACAGTTCTCAAGTCTGATGGAGAGTGCTGTATCAGGAACTCCTACTCCACCACACTTTGCTCATATTTGCAGTCCAAATGAAGGAAACATACCACAGTGCCTCAAAAGTCAGCACAGATCTATTTCATCTCAAATTAATGGCAACATAAAAGACATTTGCTTTAACAGAGGTAAACACACAGCTCAGAGCACTGTTTTACTGAATATATACCATAAGCTGAGTTGCTGGGCATGGGGACTGATGTGTGCTGCACACCACAGATGAAACACTGATGTGGCAGTGCCAGAAGATGTTGGCACAGCAATGGAAGGAGCCCTCTGGCACATCCCTTCAAAGGTATGTGTTAGCACTGAAAGCTTGTAGGGACTAGCACAAAGGCAGCCTTCAGAAACAGCTGTGA
Source organism: Gallus gallus (assembly GCF_016699485.2). NCBI lineage: Eukaryota > Metazoa > Chordata > Aves > Galliformes > Phasianidae > Gallus > Gallus gallus. Next base: position 128,420,880 of record NC_052533.1, on the reverse strand, counting down.
CATGACATATTGGCTCTTTTACCACGTGTCATAACAGGAGTCATTTGGGCTGGGGTGGAGGTTTCACTACCTTAAATACCCCCACAGGAGAAAAACAGAAGGTGGGGAAACTGTTCAGTCAGAACCACGATAATAAGACAAGAGGCAGTGAGGAGACGCTGGAATAGAAGACCAATGGCTTTGACCAAACACATCTGATTATTGCCAACTTCAGTGAAGGGTGCAGCATTCAAAAGTCAAAAGGCACTGTAGGAGTAGGACCATTCTGGGACCAATTCCCAGTGCTGGAGGTGTTTGGTTCCACATGAAATCCCACCATATGCTCCCCAATGTTTTCTCTCTGTTCCTCCCCACCCTCCCCCCCCCCCCACTCCCTCTCATTCCTGCCATTCAATGGTTTTGTTCCCTCAGGCAGTGAAAACAAGATAGACTTTGTCTGCTTTGGTCTCACCATCTCCTTTGACAGGGATCAGCTGCAGATGGCTGCGAGTGTAAACTGTACGTGGGAGGGGAGAAGTGCTTGATGTCTAGTCACTCCCACAGATTTCAACTTTAGGCTCCTGTGCAGCAGGTATACTGATCAAAATGGGCTTGCAAATTAGACAGGATGAACAGTAAACAGGTCTCTCAGGATAGCACACCAGAGCTCAGCATCTCTCCCTGGGTGCTTTTTGGCAGTCACCATAATGATGGCATCTTAAGTCTCAGGTTCCACTTACACAACAGTGAGGCCCCTGCAGCAACACAGCCCTGAAACATTTACATCTTCCTGGAAGCCTCTCTATCAGATTAGCTAACTTAACTGTTATGTGGGTTGGTACTGGATTGAAGAATGGACCAGTCATCAAGAAGCAAAAGGAAATGCTCCAGTCACTCCTGAGAAGGCACAGACAACAACTTCTCAGCAAAAGAGGGAACACTGTTAAATACATTTGCAAGTAGAAGCTTTACTCCACGACTGCTGAGGACTGTTCATCTTCAAGGTCTCCTTCCTGCTTCATAGACCTTACAGTCTTTCCTAGCAGGGACAAGTCATTGCTAAAAGTTAGGGTGTAACACACACCATTGCCAACGTACTCCACCACATCCCTGTGAAAGGCACCAGAGAATTCCACTCTGCAGTCTTCTCCAAAACATCCTCTCATACTTACCGATGTCAAGGACCCTCTGCTTTGCTGTGTGCTGCCGGGAATGCCAGTATTTCCAGTACTTCAGCTGCTCGTCTCTGTTTTTATCCTCACTAAAAACAACCATGACCACGCTCTAAGAAAATCAACAGCAGAGGGTGCATTAGTTAATATGTAATTAATAGTCAGGAACACAACAGTTCTAATGATGACTCAGTCACTGCCCTTCCACAGCGCTTGGACTGTAAAAGATTGCTGGTTTTTACTGCAGTCCAATACTGCAATTGCATGTAAAATTTCACAGCTAAAGAAACATAGTTTTAAAATAGTGGTTGTGTTTTTACGGAGCTCAGGCTTACTGGGTGTAAAGGTAGGACATTTTCAAAGGGCAGTTTAGTTGTGCATGGGATACTGCTGACAACGCAATGAAGGAACAAAAACTTCAAAGAGAAGTCTCATTTGGTATCTTTGTGCTCCTGGGAGTTAAAAGGAGAAGTTTTCTGTGGGTAACATAATTATATCCTGACAAAAAAAGGTAGTTGGTAAGTTCCTGCAACCAAAACCCCAAGCAAATTTTATCCCACAAAATGTAAGTATTTGAGCATGACTGGTGACAGTGTTGATGCTTTTCTTCATCTTCTTCCATGAATATACAACTTCAACATGTCCAAATGTCCTTCTTAGGAGCAAGATTCTTGCATACATGTATGTAATGACAAACTCAGTGTGAATATTTACTGGATTGCACTGAGCTTTTCAGCTCAAGTTCTGGATTCCCTTTGTTTAAACTGTACGATTCAAGGGAAACAGATTGAAACGTTAGACAAAACTGCACATGAGTAACAGAGGCTTTTTTAAAAAGCCCCACTGTAGTCAAGGAAAATGAAAAATACAAAACACTGAAAGAATGCCCATGCTAAGTAACCTGCAAAGAAAAGAAATAACGGAGAACAAAACAACAAAATCACTTTTACACATCTTCTTTTGTTCCCATTCTTCCTTTAACCCTGAGTCACCAAGCTCATAAAAATAACTATCAACTGTTTCGTAAGTAAGGAACTGGATCACAACTGATTCATGACCTAAGTCCCTGTGCACGTTCACCACTGTAACTCTTCATGTGCTCTGTGACCTACAAAAGCTAATTGCCACCATTACACAGCTTCTGCGTCTAACTACTAAATGGGTAAAAAGCATCATGTGACATGGATGAGTCTTGAGTTTGTGTATGCATACTGGCTGGCCAGTAGCTATGTGCTAGTTTGCCAGCTCATACACTAACCACAACTGGCAGCTCAGACTGTAAGACTGTAGCTTTTCAACAGGAGCACTATTTTTTTTTTCTTCTAGGAACCATATACATTGAACTTGCAGAGGCTTAATACATTGCAACATCTTGACCTTCTCTCAGGTTTGAATGAAACTGGAAATAAATTAATCAGTTGTTTGAGTGGGTGCCTGGTAAACACAACAGGGTTGTGGAATTTGTGTGTGATTTCATTATCTTCTTTAAACCACGTATCTGCTAGAAGAAATGGTCTCATGTCTACTTTACAAATTCCATCTCTTCTGCTGCTTCAAAACACATGTGTATATGTAGTGAATCAGACTTACAAGGATTGGCTTACAGCCAGATCAGTGAGATTCCCAACTCCTTTTTCAGCTGTAGAAATGGCAGAGCTGGCACCACAAAGGGTGGATGTCAGAGGCAGAGACTTTTCAGTAGTAGGGAAGTCTCATACCAGCTTCAGTCAACAGTGAAACCATCATCAAGCTCATGCCCTTAGGAAACCAGGCCAAAAATTAACTATTATTCAGGTTTACAAATCATTGCCTCTTGTTAGGAAGCATGTCACTAAACTTCATGTATGACAGAAGCATATGGAACAGGTTGCCCAGAGATATGGTGGATGTCTCATCCCTGGAGACATTCAAGGTCAGGCTGGATCAGGCACTGAGCAACCTGGTCTAACTGCAGATGTCCCTGTTTATTACAAGGGAGTTGGACAAAATGACCTTTAAAGGTCCCTTCTAACTCAAATGATTCTATGATATAGGTTGTTGTCTGCTTCACCGCTTGTGTTGATTTTCATTGGTTCCTGTGACTAAAGTCACAACATTTTTAAGAAACATTTATTTGGATGGAAACACTTTTGCAGCCTCATACATATGCAGCCCTTCCAGCTTCAGGGTGAAATTTGCAAGGCATCAACTCTGAGGCTCATTGCTCATTTCAAGGTTACTGGGTTAGGATTTGCTTACTCAAAAACATCACCAGGGAAATGAGGAGGCTTGCTCACTAAGCAGATGCTGCGGAACACCCGGCTTCAGTTTTGCTTTCAGAATCTGAGATGCAAATCATCCATTTTGGCATATTTCTAGGTGAACAGCAAGTGAAAGCTCACGCTTAAACAGTGTAACTATTTAAAAATTGGTGTCACAAAGGATGGCTTCAGTTCCTCATGTTCTATCCGAAATACGCTGGAGAACACCTGCTGAAGTACACAAGTAAAGATGGACTTACATAGCAAATGTGGCAGTTCTCTGATTTTTCTTTTTAATCAGGGCAATGATAAGTTCACCAATGTCAACAGCAATATCTGTGCAATAATCATTCTGCCAAAATCATAAACTAAGGCAGATATATATATATAAAATAGATTAGCTCCTAACTCATCAATTAACTCCAATACTTGAGACCACCAGCAATGTCACTCTCCCACCTTTAAATTAGGCATAAGAGTACACTTCTTCTGTCCTCTCCCACAGAAAAGACTAAAAACCAACCAACCACAGCTACATTTATATGAAGAGCTCCATTCCCATCTAGGAAAGAAGTTGGACTATACCCTGACTTTGCTGATCGGATGCCGGAAACATTTGTTGTCACCCGTCTCACTCAGCGTAATGGCGTAGAACTGTCCTTTGTTTAGATAGGTCATAGGCCCCTCCCCTTGCTTCTGACGAAGAGATTTGGTAGCTTCTAGTGTATACTGAAAAGTGCTGTTGAAAAGACAGGGAAAGAAACAACAACAAAATCTATATCACTTTCTCCTTTTCTCTTTGTCCCCACACATTACATATTTCATACAGTACATACACATGGCATAGGGCTTAGGAAACAAATAAAATGCCAGGAAAATATCACACAAGTATTGAAAAATGCAAATTTCTTCTTTCGAGTTCATCAGGTCTGTCAGTTGAGCATAAAACTGTCTGGACTGTAAGTGTCTTGGATCAAAGATCTCACCTTTACTTTCTCTGGAAAGAACCAAGAGCCATCATAAAGAACAAGGTTATGTATCCCACAGTAAGTGTCAAATGCCAAGAGGGAATGAAGCCTAATTTACAGTATCAATCAGGAAATCACCTACCTCCACAGACATGTACACTTAGTAGTGCCACAGAAACAGGAATTCAGTAAGAACAGAACAACACTTGCTGTGAAAGATGCACATGAAGAACAGAAAGTCCAACCGCTATTTTCAAGCACTAGGCAGAAAAGCAATACAAAGAGGAGGGACAGGAGGTTCATTTATTTAAAGAAAATATGCAATTAAGCTTTTACAAGTCTTCTTCTAAAAATGACTCAGAAGAAAACACCCAGTTTTAGTACTTTTCACTTTTAGGAGCAAATCTCAAAGCACAAAAAGTTTAAAGCTCCATTAACAGTGGACTGTTAATGACCATCAACTATTAGCTGAACACAAACCTCACAGAGCCTCTCCCAGCTGCCTCCTCCAACAACAGTCTTGAGCAATAATCCAATAAAAACTATGCCTGCAGCTCCTCACATTTTCTTAAAAGGAAAATAATGTTAACCTTGCAGAATAAATCTCTTCAAACTGCATTTGGCCACCACAGGAACCTTAATGCAAGGAGTCACTTGCAGTATATTCCCACAAACTGAGGACACAGAGGAAGCATTTTCACAAAGGTTCTAATTCAGCACAGCATTTAAGCAGTGCTGAGTAGAATTAGAAGAGCAAACACGTTGGTCTAAGAGAAGTGCAACTTTCACTTTCCAGTTAAAGAAATTCTTTGCTCACCATAACACTGACATAGCAATAGAGAAATGAGGGAAAGACAAAACAGTTTTAATTATTCCACGGGAAAAAAAAAAAAAAAATCACTAAAATACATGAATAATAGTACATTTTCAGTTCCCCCTAAGAGAGGGTGGAACTAAAAGTGCCCTGTTCCACTGTCTTTCCATCCAAAGGAAAAGATTTAAGGCGGTTTAGTATCAACCTAGAGTGAAGGTAATTTCTAAGAGCTTCTGACTAATCTAGCTGATAAATGGAAATCCAGTCTTTTTTTCTAGTTGCTTAAAAGCGAGAGGGCCCACAGGGCCAGCTCTCCTCCTGTCCTAGCATTATGAGAGGCCTTCAGATGAGAGGTAATGGCCCTAAGTTGTGCCAGGGGAGGCTTGAGTTGGATACTATGAAAAATGGCTTCTTAAAAAGAGTGGTGAGGCATTGGCACAGCTTACCCAGGGAAGTGGTGGAGTCACCGTCCCTGAAGGTGTTCAAAAAATATGGAGATGTGACTCCGAGGGACATGGTTTAGTGGGCATGGTGGTGAGGAGTTGATGGTTGGACAAGATGGTATCAGTGGTGTCTTCTGACCTTAACAATTCTGTGTTTCTATGATTTCATCCTACAGACTACCTGCCCATTATTTGTGGGGTACTGCCTCTGATTTAATGCCACACAAAAGCAAGCAGATTGCACAGTGTGCACTGAACTGCTCGAGTGCTCTGGGAAAAGTCCCTCCAGACCTCCCAGCAGACAAGAAGTGCTAAGCAGGATGTGTGCCAGGAGGGCTTGGTATGAACCAGAGGCAGACACACAGTGCCACAACTGAGGTGTCTACAACCCATCATGCTCTGGTCTTCTGTTTTCTGGCATTCTGTGTACTTGATTCAGAAAGACTTTACAAAACGTAAACCCCAGACAGGTTGTCCCTGGCCAGTTGTGCAGTCTCTCTGTGGTACTACTTGGGAAATTTCTTCTTGCTCCCAGCTGGCAAACCAGAGCAGGAGGACTGCTATTACACTTAAATCATAGAATCATAGAATCGCTAAGGTTGGAAAAGACCCACAGGATCATCCAGTCCAACCATTCGCCCTTCACCAGTGGTTCTCGCTAAACCATGTCCCTCAATGCAACATCCAAACGCTCTTTAACACCAAAAGCTTAAAGCTTACTTCAGCCACTCAAATGGTTAAAATGCTATTCTAAATCTCACCATGGGTTTTAACTAAAGCCCATGTAGTTAAGGACTCTTGTATCAGGTATTCAATTACTTTCATATTCATCACTTTTTTCAATCTGAAGCTTTAATGTCTGAGCACCTACGACTTCCATGGAACTCCTAGGAAAGAAGTCTTTTCTTTCCTTACTGTGTATTTGGAGGTCACATTACAAAGTGGACCTGGGCCATAGCAGAAAAGACTAAACGCCCAAGAACTGTGAGCAAGGCCAATGCTTTGGGATTTGATTTTATAAACACTCAGTGTAAGTCAGCACTCCTTGCTACAGATCTGCTTCATATGTACTGCCCACACAACAATTCAGTTCCAAGCTCACCGAAGTTAATGATTGTTTTAATATTGCTCAGAAAAAAAGGTCAGGCTCTGAGAAACCTCTGCTACAGAAGCAGTCATGTGCCTACTCCAGGAAAAAAAAAATAATGTAGGCATGTTCCTGTTTTTTAAAACATGTATAATCTCTCAGATATAAACAGAACTATTCATGAGATTAAAATTAAGCATTGGCTTATAAATGTTATTGATAACAATCTCTCATAGTTAAGTGACTGTGCAGTGTCTGCCCTTCCTGCACACACGTTTTTTCTGTTCTTAGCAGAGAGGTCAGTGCTCCTTTCAAACTTCAGTTTTTAATTTTTTTTTCCAAAACTGATAAAAACTCTTCATTTTTTACATGGCTTGAAATAAGTGCTTTACTGATTTCATAAGTAAACTTAAAATATGATAACAAGCATTATAAAAAGACAGAGGGTTTCCCAGAAAACCTACAAGGAGTAACTAAGAAAACTGGAAGGAAAAAAACCAAAGACAGAAATTTCAAAAGGTCAGTAGAGTTAGTTCTGCCACCTCACACATCAGAGCTGTGCAGCCTGCCATCCTGAATCCATTCCACGACTCAGCTGTCAAAGCCGTGCCCCTTTACCTGGAGGATTCTTCTGAACAGATTTAATCTCACGTAACTTCAGGGGCTCGAGAGAAGTTTCAACCCAAACCAAGGGTAAGATAACAGGTGATGACATACACAGGTCAGATTTGAAAACTAACATGCAGAGAAGGGAATGCTGGTCAGTGTCAAGAAAGGTCTGCAAGTGCCCCAGGGTGACAAAAAGGAGGGTGGGAAGTGGACAAGGAAGCACTTCCTTGAAAACCCTTATGTGATGCCTGCCAACCTATTTCAAAGCTGATGCCATACCTTGTTTGTTCATAAATGTATTCTTCAGCCCCCACGGACACACTGCGATACTTCTGAAAAACAAAAATAATAATTAGGTATAGTTTGATACAAACAAACAGAAAATAGCAACAAAAGCAAAGCTGTGTTTACTTGAGAACCCTCTAGAAAAAAAAAATTAGCCATTTAAAATTGAAATCCCTAAAACTTGAAGTCTAAATGGTCTTTACACCAGAACTGATAAACTGATTCGTTTATACCAAGCTTTTAGAGTTTTTTTTATAACCAACAGGAATGCAACTGAAAAACATCATCTGCCTTGCTGTAGTCCTTGCTTGCACGTTAATCCATTCCAACACAAACCTGTAAAAACAGACCCCATCTCAAAGATAAGCAGACTTTCAGGAGAAATCAGTTTTCCTAAAGACTTCACGGTGTCTTTTGTCTTGTTTTGCTTCATTTAAAATTATGTGTGGCCAGCTGTCCTTAAGGTTTACAACGAAATGTTGATACAAATTTAGATTGCTGTATGCTATTTTGGATAGGTGTGGCGATGCAGGCCAAGGCTTTGATCAAGGGCCTGGAGCACCTCTCCTGTGCGTAGAGGTGGAGAGAACTGAGACTACTCAGCCTGGATGAAAGGATGGTCAGAGGGATCTCATCAGTGTCCATAAATATCTGAAGGGAGGATGGCAATGAAGACAGAGTCGGGCTCTGTTCAGCGGTGCCCAGACAGGATGTAATGGGCACCAACTGGAGCACATGGGCTCCCTCTGAGCACCAGGCAGCACTGCCATGCTGTGCAGTGCCAGAGCATCGGCACAGGTTGCCCAGAGGCTGTGGGGTCTCCTCCTTGGAGATGATGTTCAGAAGCTGCCTGGCCATGGGCCTGGGCCCCCTGCTCTGGGTGTCCCTGCTGGAGCAGAGGTGGGCCAGAGGGGCACAGAGGACCCTGCCAGCCTCAGCCATTCTGTGGTTCTGTGAAAGTATTTTACCTTCAATACAATATTTCCTTTGAGCGAAATGCATGCTTTACTAGATGAAGTAAAACCTTCAGTCACTCATTACAAAACGAAAACATCTGTCAAAACAAAGATTACCTCAAGAGATAGAATTCTCAAAAATGAAGTTTTTTTTGTGCAGACTAAGCAAGGATTTATACTCTGCCTTCCTGAACATATGAGCCCATTTATACTCTACTATGTGAGTAGTAACACATTTTCAGTGATTCTCAGTCACTGATGGATCATTACATTTAATTTCCAGGTCTTCTTTAGTGATCACTGCTCAGCAATAAAAAATTATTTCGTTTCCAGAAGCATCACAACAAATATCCAGTATGATAGAAGTGAAGTGCAAAGTTATTATGTGTCAGTCAGGAGTATTTCCTCAAAATCAGAAGTCAAGGATCCACATGCACTGCTACAAGAAATCTAAACTGTGATGGGATAATTACAATGAAAATTATCCCGTATTAGCAGTTAAATTTAAAGCAGCTACAGGGGAGACCTAGCTAAAGCTCAGTCCCCCTGTAAGAGGTGAAGTTAAGATGGAGGCGTGGGTGCCACATTGGAATTCATTCCACCCGTTTCAGGCAATCAGGTGTGAGCTGCCTCCTCCTCCACAGGCTGCAGAGAAAGCCTACATGACAAGCATCGTACTGCTTTAAGACACTGTGTAAATAACCAATAACTTTAAAAAACATTAAACAAAATTTTACTGACACCGTAACACAGAGTTTGGGATGCAAGGCAAGAGGCAAGTTCCCTTTCTGCCCACCACCACTGTGTATGCTTGATAGCACAGTGCACAGCATGGACTGCCTTTTGGGTAACTTCCAGCACGGCTCCCCTAACAAAACAGCATCATGGAATTGCTGGGCTGCAGCTCCCCTGGAAAGCCACGTGTGCGTTATCACCAGACTTCCATAAAAAGTGATTAACCAGTAACAAAGAAAAATAGCTGAAATAATGCAATTTGATAATGCAGAGCTTTGTTTCTAATCCCAGGTTTGATTTTACTGATTTTTCATTGGCAATCTAAATTCTCTCATTAATTATTCATTGAGTTGACGTAAATGGGTTTCTGCATCTTAAAATGGATGTCACCTCCAGATGTCCTCATCCACGATGCTTGTGTGGAGACCATTTACTTCTCTAACAGACATGTACACAAACACATAACAAATTTCTCCAACATTCAGCAAAAGCAAATTATAACATTTTCATATTTTGTTTCATATTTTCATTTGTTTCTTGTACCATTTCATAGAGGAGGAGGAGAAAACCTGAGGAGAGTTTTTACCACCTAATACATCTAATTATTCACACAAGGACAGTCAGCCTTAAACCATTTCTACCTTTCTGCAGTTCTGACTTGTTTGGACTATTCTGCTGCCTGCAAAAGCAGCCAGGGGGTGCTTACTATACTCTAAGGCTAGTTTTGTAATTACTCTGTGTCATTAAAACTGTGTAAAATAGTGACCAGGCAGCTCCTTCTCTCTCCTCATCATTCCCCTATATATACAAATATCTGAGTCTTTCCCTGCCTTTTAATCCCTCCATTCCCCTAATCCCACTAGTTTCACCTCCTTACTCACGTTGCAGAGCAGAGCTGAGTGTAATGGACAGCTTTTGAATAAATTAGGTTTATTTAGCAGCAGATGGACCCTGCTCATTTGCACTGCCAGAAGAACATCAAGAATTTCCCAATTACAAAATGGGTGCTGTTTCTTACAGGTAGGAAAAGGTCTGAAGGCAGATCTAGTTAATGGACAGCTGATCATCTTTGGGAATGCTATCTATCCTCTACTTGCTACAACACCCTCCAAGAGGAAAGATCAGTATCTGTTACTCTTCAAGTTTCCAGTAAACAACTCAAAAACTGTTTCTGAAACACCTCATGATTTTGTAGCACACGTGCTACAATCAGCACAAACAGACATGAACACGACAAAGAGGAGAGTTGAGTTTGTTGAAACTAACATTACTATTCTTTTAATGGCCTTTGTGGACAGCTCAAGTCTCCTTATCTTGTTTACAAGCTCAAATCCCATATCTTGTTTACAGCTTTTTATTGAGTTCTTAGATGCTAATTTGAGATCCAAAACTTACTTCTGTTCCTCCGTCCTTGAAGGTGTCACTGTACGTACTGTCAGGAGTACTGCGCTGGTCATCTTTGAGATAATTGGTGTGGGGAGCAATGCTGGACACTTCATACGGTTCAAAGATAACCCCTCGGTGCTCCTCATTTTCTCCTCTTGTATAGTGTGCTTGTGGGGTCATAAAAACAGGGGTGAACTCTTCTGCTTTTATCACAGTCACTGCAGTCCCCGTAATTGGCGTGGAGCTGCCAGACACATTTGTGTTGTAGTCCCTCTTGGATGACTCCAATGGGTCTTGGTTCAAGGAAAGGTTAACAGGCACTGTCTTCAAGACTTGCACACGGTTCTCTCCCCCACTCAAATTACTCTGAGCTTCTGTGGAACTGAGGCAATTTCTGTGAGAGAAAAACAAAAACATTATGAACTGTCCTGATAAAGTAAATCTCCTCCTTAAATAGCTTAATGACCTTAGATGGCAGGGAAGGAGATCTGTGCGCTTTCAACTCTGATAAGCCAATGCCATAACAAGTAGTACATTAACAAATCCTAGGCACACGACATGGTGAAGCAGGCGGAGAGGTCCCGAACTCTTCAACAGCTTAGGAAAGACGATACACTGGATTTGACCTATAATTGGTAGGACTTGTTATGATAAATTCTGCCTATCTGGGATTACGCTTGCCTTGACTTATAATTTGGATAGAAAGTCAACTACCAGTGCAACAACCCTTAGGAACATAAAGGCATAAAGAGTAACATGAGGTATGGACTACTAACAGTAGATAATTTGCATGTGAAGCAGCAAATAGGAACAGCAAAATCCACATGCTGTATGCTCTTTCCAGACACTACTGCTTGTGTGACTCGGATACCAATGCTCTTCTGAAAGAACAAGCACAGGAATCCTATTGTATCAGAGTAGATCAGTAACGAGATCGTGGCTGCAAGGTAACCTCCAGCAGCATTCCCACGTCTCTGCCTGTGGTCACTGTTGAAGACAAACAGATTGTTCACAGGAGTTGCACTGACATAAAATTGTTAACCTATAAACCTTTCAGTAAGTCTAACATTCTGCTTTGTCTTCAACCCAGGAAATGTGCTCTGACATTAGGGTTCCTCTCCCTTCAGGCTTTTCACTTGAGGCCAGTGTTGCAATCTGGAGTTTCTCTGAGATTAGTAGAAGTAAAACTGTTCCTCAAAAAACTTTCACATTCTGTTCCGAAACAGTGGATTTATAGTACTACCTATTTTAAAGTTTCACCTAATACATGCTAGTACAGATGCATAGGGTTGTCCTAAATTAGCTACACTGAGAAATTTTGCATAGCAAAACGTTAGTTATTTCTCCTTAAATATACACTCTCCCTCGTGCACAGATCTAAATAAAAACAGGAACCAGGCTCCTCTGACTCTACAACTTTTAGCCTGCTGAGGAGGGCTGAAATCTGAGAATAATGACAAGAACTTCTTAGGGAATGATTTTAATAGTTACTTTATTTGATTATGGGTAGACACTCAGTTATGTCAAATAAAACTATACACATCGGGTTACTGAAGCCAAGCTACTCAGTTTCTGCCCTAAGAAAATTGAAGGAAAAGCGGTCAATAGCCAACTGTCAATGTAATCTGACTTTACTAATCTCAGCAGCAGTGAAAGAACAAAACACAAGTCATGAAACTTTCTGCTACTTTCCAAATTGCGTATGTAATAATCCTGCTCTATTTTTTAATAAATTAAAAGTAATAAGGAGTAAAGTTTGCTTCCCCAGATACTTTTCATTCTTGTATCTTTTGGAAGAAAACTATAGACCTTTAGGCTATCACTGCTCCTTCAGTTCACAACTGATCAACACTGTTAGCATCCGGGTGTACGATTTTGAATAATACTGTACCTTTTATCTTGGTCTTCTTGATTATCATTCACTTTGTTAACAGACAACAGCCTTTTATCTCTGGGAACCTGAGAACAACATCAGGCATGGGGTCAGGTAAATGCAACTGTCAGTTAGCTCTACTGTAACAATTAGAAAGACCAAAATGCATCAGCGTTGTTTAATAAACAGATGCAAGGAGCTGTTTTTCTTTGGGAGACTTATTGTGAACAAGATAATTTCCAAAGAGAAAAAAAGTAGATTGAGGGGCTTTTTTCTAGTTCTTGAGTACATAAACCTGGAGCAAAGCTCTTTCCTACATGTCTGTCTCTGAAATATCGAACTAGATTAAAGCAATGTCAAAATCTAAGCTTACATTCCCAAACACACAGACCCACGTGCTCTTCGCTGCTTAACAAATGATGAGAATGAAGAGGGGATGCTTTGATGAGCGCTGTGCGGAGAACATTTTAGCTCAGAGGAAGCAGGGTTTTCAATTAAACCACAAGAGCCAGCTGTGAGGTCCACCTGTTACAGAGCAGTCGGAAGGATGCAGAACTTGTACCAAGAGAAGTGTACAAATCCTTCTCCTCACTAGCATGAGTAGAGGTCAGGGCATGCTGGCATGTCATCAGAGAACACTGACTTCTGCTTTGCTGAGTGCAATGGCGGCCATGAGAATTAAGTCAAATATGGCCATCAGATAGACCCAGATGGACACTAAATGTCTTACAGATTCCCACATACTGGTTTTCTGAAGTCAGCATAGAAATGAAATCACCAAGGGCAAAGTTGCTGCCATGGCTGTGTTTTTCTTTGCTGAACCAGCAATTTTGGAACTAACACTTCTCATCTATTTTTTTCCAAGAGATGGTACACCCATGTCATCACAGCAGCTAATTCACGATTAAAGAGCAAGAATAGACCTAAAGATGGGCTAAAGTCATGCCTGTTATCTTAAAATACTTCGTTAAAAGATCAAGAAAACACTTGAATTTAGAGGGAAAAAAGCAATATTACAGTGCACTACAGTACCTAAGGCTAACATCAACTATATCTGCAAGATCACAGTAGAGTCTAGAAGTGCCAGCCAGAGCCTTTCTTCCTCTTAGGGACATCCTCTCTCCATATCCAGTGTCCTTCTGGTTAACAAACCACTTTTAGAAGTGGGATCCAAGCCACAGCTCACACTTGTTGATTCCTATTCACGTATTTATCACATATTTATCCCCAAAGGGGGGTCAGTGTTCAGATAAATATCGGTAGAAGAAGGAGAAGGTAAAACAAAGAAAAAAAAAAAAAGAAAAAAAGAGAGGTATATTCTAATAATTCCTATTGACTAGGAAAAGTGCTTCAAAAACACACTATTACCAGCATGTCAGAATAAATGAACCAGTTGATAAATAAGGGCAATTCGAGAGCCTTGTGAATGGGAAGTCCTCCTCTATGATTCCACAGTGCAGCACAGAGCTTGAAGTTAGGTTTTAACTTCCTGTTTGAGAGCATCATCAAGAGCAATCCTTTCCTCTCACTTTAAGACAGAAGTGGCGATTCCTGAATGCTGGAAATGGCTTTGAGATTAACACAGCTTATTCCATCTGAGCTCCCTGGGGCTCTTGCAACTATCTGGAACCAGGGACAAACATATTTACCGAAACATTGTTTTGGGAAGGGAAAGAGCTGTTCTCTGTTTTTATACAAAAAAAAAATCCAACAGAGTAATGAACTGCTAGATAGAAGGGCATAGCTAGGACAGAAGCCAGTACTCCAGATGGTCATACACATCCTGAATTGCATGAGTCCACATTAACTTCACAGACTCTGGTAATTCTGCCAAGCAGAGAACAGGACCGTTCCTCATTCTCACTGCGAAAAACTCTTTTCTACTCATTGCAACACACAAAAGAATGGAACATCTCTCAAAATATAATCAGTAATGAAATAAAACAGTGTTTAATACTGATGTTGGCATATGGCATCTTGCCCGTAAATCCTCCTGAACACACATCTAACAAGTGTAGCAGAGACCAAGAAACCCACTCTCTGAAAGCATTTATGCTAATAAATACTAACAGCAGAAGTTTTTCATTTTCAATTTCCATTGCTGCCACCTCTTCATAAATTAAGAGCGGAGCTGGCATTATTGTGCTGGCTTTCAAAGAAGGTCAGCTGTTCGCGTAAGAAATCAGTGGCTTGAGGAATATGAAGGTAGTTTAAGTGAAGAGCCCAATTTCAGATTTTAGTGTTCAGTAGGCATCATGAATTTTGTTTCCAGAGCATAAAGAGGTCAGCCTGGTTTTCAGAGTGACATTTCTGCATTACAGAGAGAAGTACCCTGTAGGGCTCTCCTCCAGCAGAATCCTTTGGCGTAGTCTTAAATTATGAAATATATGAAAAAGAAAGGTGGCATCAAAGTGGAAGATAAACCCCTTGGCTTAAAATCAGATAACAGACTGAAATTAGATGTAAATGCCTACCCTGTACATTGAGTCAGCTCTGTGTCCAGCTCCATTTCTGTTCTCCACCTTTCTATTTAGACCGCAAACTTCAAGTGCAAGGGCTAGACCTCACTGTATGTTTGTACACAGCCTACTGCAATCATTGTACAAATAAAAATAACGTGGGAAACTGACAGATGAGAGATACTCCAGCCAAAGAACAAATTAAAACATCTGTGGAACGAAGCAAAAAAGCAGGCAAGCCTACAGATGGACAAGGTCTCCTTTTTTTCCACTTTTTAAGCTAGTATTCCAAGTATAGGAGCACCAAATAAAGGGGGCCTATTCATCGAAGGCTCTTCCAAGGTAAGAGGAAGAATGCAGTACTGTAGAAGAAATGATGCCTGCACACTTGATATGAGAATTCTGATTTTGTTTTTTCTCTCCTGAACTAAATACATCACAACAGCCTCAGGGAGGCTTCCTAAAGTGGGAAGGACACTTGATGCTAGTATCAGAGATAAAACAAGGAGTAGCGAGTTCTGCCTTTGAAAACTGGCTCTTTTGATGCCTCATAAGAGTGGGCCCCTGCCAGTGCAGCAGGGAGGAATACCGATGGAGTTACCTACTTTATAATAGTCATATAATAGGCCAAGGGCAGCAGCACTGTCCTCATCACCATTTATGCTCATCATGGCCTTGGTAGCTGCTGTTAGGGGATTCTCCAAATACGACTTCCAGGCTTCATCTTCGCTGGTGTAGGCTCGTCTGGTGTTGAATGAAGTGTCATTTGGCACTAAGGCCACAAGTCGCTTGTTACTGCATAGACAGGAAGAATAAAATGGTGATCCAGGAGGGATTACTTTATTCGTAATTCACAAGGCATGTTAAAGAACATCACATAGCTAAATGAAAGTGGCATGTTATATCAAGCAAGTGCCTCTGTAACAAACTTGGCGACACAAATATTTAACAGTATTTGGTATCTTAAGAACTTAACCTCTGATAATAATGCAAATGTATTTTTACAGCTAGAGTTATTGAGATATTTCAAAACTAGTTGTGGAAAAAAAAAAAGGAAGTTACAGTACAAGAACAATTTTGCACCAATGTTTTTGTTAACTGTACACTTGATTGGGAAAGATGAAATTAACTAAAATCCATTACAATAAGACAGGAATGGCAAAAAAGTAAAATGTATGTAATGCTAGTCTGGTTTTCATCTAAACTGGGCCTGGTTCAGTATTTATTAACAGGGTACACCCTATAACTGAGCTATTTTCTGCTCGTGGAATGCAATTCATCAATAATTTCAGACAGGTTTTCAATAACAAAAGTATGAACAAAGGGTCTAGTGGATGGAACACAATGAGTCAACATATTTGAGCTCAGTTCCCACTTTATCACTCATCAGATGTAGTTACAGATCCATTGTAAATATATACAAGACCATTAGTAAGTGGGATTAGCAGTAAAGCAGTTTCCTCCATCCGGAAAGTAGTACAAACTGACCAGTAACAGCAAGTCTAATGGGAAAGGTTATTCTGCTGCACATGTAGCTGGAATCTCCAGTGCAACAGAAACATAAATGAAGATAATTGTATCTGCTTTTGTAAAAATGTTCAATAATCTCATGGATAAGGAAAAAAAAAAAGCAGCATTCCTATTACACAAGATAGCAGAGCAACAGACAGGTGGAGCAATAGCTGAAAGAAGAGGGTGCTTGCTGCACATACAACAGCATTGCCCGCATGTACGGCTCGAGTTACACAGATCCCATTGAATGAAACTTCTAACACATTATCCCATACAAATCCCAAAGCAGCAAAGAAATAATTGAATACACTGTAGCTGTTAATAAGCCATTTCTTGCTATCTTCTACATAGGAACCATTCAGTATCCAGTTTTCCCTTTTTGCTCTCCTGTAGCTACCACAGTGCCAGCTCTGCAGGCCGCACCATGGTGGCTGCACAGTGCCACGGGAAGGCTGTGCAGCAGCTCCTGTTTGCAGGGAGCCCCAGGACTAACAGCCCACCGCCTGACCTCAGCCACGGGAACAGCCAGGGGCTCCAGGTGAAGCAGAGCGTGACCCCTGGCCTGTGGGGTAGAGGAGGGGGTGGCTGAGATCACTATCTCCATGGTGCAGGAGCACTGGCTACAGGCTTCTTTATTTAATGAGAAACAAAAGAATCTACGTGATGCGTGGAGCAGATTTTTATGAATTCTGGGGGAAGAGAGTATGTCATAGCTGCACAAAACACATGCAGTGATTACAGTTCAGATTATATTCTCCCTTCAACTGAAATACCTGGAGTTTTGGAAGCTCCCCCTCTTTCCCGAGGGCCTTCCATTCCGCCTGACCTTTTGCTGTCTGTTCTAAGGATTTTCACCCTCCCTGTACTCACACACAGATCTGTGTTGCTGTGGGTTTGCTAGAGCAAACAAAAGCTAAAGTACAAAGTAGGGACCCAGGGAAAGACAGAGAGACCTGCGAGGTCTGCTTTCCTTTTCAATGCGTTATTGTTAGCGGCTCAAATCAGATTTGCAGCGGCCCCATTGTTCGTGCCAGGGGTGGCTGAAGGCCCGTCCCTGCTCTGGAATAGCCAATTCTCTCTGGCTCGCTGCTCATTTTCCATGCAAGGATTCTCCTTTCCTCAACAAAGCTCCCCTTCAGTTGCAGCACCGGCACTGCACAGCACCCAACGTCCCGCTCACCCGGAGCGCCTGCAGCTCACTGTCAGCGCTGCCTTTGGTTGCCCCGTGCTCTATTACCCACACAACAGTCATAACTGCTTTACGAGCGCTGCGGGCAGACAGCAGATACCCTTTGGAAGCACCTTCTAACAGCCACACTGAGCTCAGGCACAGAAATGCTGGAGGGGAGGAGCTGCTCCGCGCTGCCCCAGCTCAGCAAAGCCAATCCTACAGCAATCAGCATAGTGCTGTCCCGCACAGGTGTCACGGGTGACTGCGTTGGGAAGTGAAGGTACAGGAGCTCCAGAGAAAGCAGCCTGTACGTCAGCAGGCAGGCACCACAAAGCCACACATGCACAGGCCCAAGGCCTCTCAGAGCACATTTTCCCTAAACCCCAGGTTTTCACATTTAAAAACTCGGTAACCTCCTCTTCTGACTAGAGAGATGGTCTGCAGCTCATCAAGCCATACACTCGTTGTGTTTACTCTGCAAACAGACTGAAACAAAAGCACTAAGAAAAATAGAAAACTTCCTCTTTCCCCCTCCCCCCCCCCACCTGCCTCCAGCTGTAATCAGCTTTGTGGGAGGTTAATGGTCAGACCTAATTATCATGATTTAACATAGTCAATCATTTCAAAGATTGTACACAAAGCACTCAGCCAAAACAACCGAGCTCGCTTTAAGAAAACTTCTCTATTAATTAAGGTCGTTTGGACATAGGGAATGTCTGCCTGGAGACCCGAGGCTGCTGCGTGTGCACGTGTCCCCTCCGCTGCCCCACAGCTCCCGAACCTCCAGGACCAGGTCAGTCAGATGTGGCAGAGGCACAGCTCCAAGGAGACCAGCCTCCCCCTAACCAACAAAGCCATACTTTAACACCCCCTTCAATTGGCTAGAAAGGACAGCAAGAGCAGCAAATACTCCAGCCATGCCCCCCCTGCATCCAGGCCTGCCCGCTGCCAGGACACGCGCTAACCAGCCAGAGCCAGCAGCACACCTGTGTACTGACACTGCACCACATTACTGCAGAGATGCAACTTAGTGAGGGAAAAGACCCTGTAGGTGAAAGTCACGAGCTTCCTTTCCAGCTATCCCATGAGCTCCTAGTGAATGCCGAGTGCTCTTCTTGTCTTTTGCTGAACAGCAGTAGGCGGCTATGTATCTAAACGTATAGATGTGTAAGGATGGAGGCATCTCCCAAGACATGGGCAGCTGAGGGGCCAAACTGCCCGGACACTTCAGTGTTTATGTGGAGACTAAACTTCACACAACCTTTAATTTGCAAAATCCTTCTCTCCAAACTGTTTAGTAGCGATGTTCTAGTTTGCATCAGGGTTATAAAACTGGATTCTGCAAGTGTAGCATATAAATAGAGACATCCAAACTCGTGCTCACTTTGTCTCATTGCAGTACCGGAGTCCTGCAGCACAGGTTGGAGAGGAACACTGTATAGAACCCAACCACCCTGATAGCAGCACATGAAGGCCTTGGCCTTTCAAGTCATTCTGATTGGAGATGAGCAACTTTCAACAGCCAGCACTTGGGGCTACAAAATCCTACTACAGATGAAATCTCACACAACTCGATGCAATTCATAAATTAACTTAAGATGGAACCATAAACATTCAATAATACACTCAGGAAAAGTGGTAAAAAAGGCAGCTTGGTGAGCAGCTTGCTTTTTTATCAAAATACAAGATTTCCTACCTGCCAGTCTCCTTCCCCTTTCTGATAGACACAGGCTTTCTACTGGATTTGCAAAGTTCATGCATCCTCAGTCTCCTTTTTCCTAAATTCAATGTACACAGATGCCAAGGGTGGCTGAGAGCCACCGTGAACCCAAGTGCATGGATGGACCCAGATGCAATGTGCCTGTAGGAGCTGCACAACCATCCCATTCTCCCCTACCACATGCTCAGCATCACACGTTGTTCCAGACAGTACTTGTGGGGAACAAAGACTCCTCTAGATGCCCCCAACTTCTGTCTTATCCTGGAAATTCACCCAGGAAACAGACACACCTTTGGCATTTCCTGGGGTCTGACTGCTTGTTTGGATACTGTGTTTGTTCCAAGAACAAACTAAATAAAAACCAAAAGTAAGAATCAAAGTGCTCTATTAGGTATCCCTACAGACTCGTTTATTCCCCCAGGTAAGATATGAGGGCTTCCCCCATTC
Source organism: Gallus gallus (assembly GCF_016699485.2). NCBI lineage: Eukaryota > Metazoa > Chordata > Aves > Galliformes > Phasianidae > Gallus > Gallus gallus. The sequence goes on along the minus strand of NC_052533.1, from coordinate 128,401,024 downwards.
ATGCTTGCAAGATGCTAAATGGGAGCACACCAAGTAACATACGCATGGCAGTAGGAGACCAAGAGGAATCCTGTCTTGAGGTCTGCCTGTTCTGACACCTGTGAGATAAGAGCACCAGGTACGCTTCAAGCTGTTGCTCCAGGAGCTCACATATGAGCTTTGGTCCACGCAGCTGTTATAAGGTACACAAATTGTAATGCCAGTCAAGTAACTGGAAAAGGTAAGACAGACTGTTGTGTCCTGGCTCCCAGCCCAGCACATCAAGGCCACAATAATACTTATCATAAATTCATTTTTTGTTGGACGATAAGAAAGTGCACAGGGCAACTGTCTCCAACCTGGGGGAAATGCAAAGTCTATGAGCCACAAGCCAAAGAGACTGCTTCTGCACCGTGGGCAGACACGTACCGCACTGGGTTCCTGATCCCTTAATTGTCCAGACCAGAGACCAGGCTGAAGAATGCTGTGAGTGGGGCTTTTATGGGAGGAAACCCTACCTGCTTCAGCTTTCCTCCTGTGCAAAGAGGCAGAGATCTCCAGAAGCACCCATGTTTTGTTGGCTATGACAAAAGGTGTGGGAACCCACTTCAGCCAGGTCCAGCAGTTGGAACACGCTCCTCCTTCAGTTTTTACATAATGAAGGAGGGCAGAGTGTGATCGTTTACTGGTGTTTCAATAGGCCTAAAGCCCTCTGTAAGCTTAGCTTACACTTGCACAACTCCCCAGGCAGCTACGAGGCTGCTATAAGGCAGATTCAGAGCAGCTGTTCATATCATGTATTACAGTCAGTGCATGCACAAATCCATGGGCACAAAGTTAACTACTGCGACCATGTTAAAAAATCATCTAAAGGACAGATACCCAAGCTGGGTAAGTTAACAAACTTTAGATCACTGATCATGCACTCCCACCTGTGCTCATTATAGAAAGATGTGTAAATGAAACTAGTCCTCCTAGTGCTTGAAAGCATTTGTCTTAAAGAGGTGAGCCCAAATTTACTAACCTCTGCATACTGCTCTGCCTACACATAGGTTAAATAGAATACATACACAGTTGTCTCGCTGCAAGTTTTGTTTTAAAGAAGTGTTGACTCCTCAGGATTTATTGCCAAAGTCACAATTAAAACGTCAGCAACATCTTCACTTCAATTAGACAGTTGTTTAAGCTACAAAGGAAGGTAAGTGTTTAATGAACAGGAAAATCCCATCCCATGTCTCTCGGTATTTCACCTTCCACAGCCAGCAATCACATCCTCCCCAGAAGCATGAACAGGTCTCCAAAATGCACTGCACCCAATCCAAGGGGGTTATTATCAATACACAGATGATTGGGAGTGAAGGAGAACCAAACCAAGGAGACCATCTGCAGCCCAGAAGACACAACATCTGGCCCAAGCAGCTGCCCATACCAAAGAGTTCCCATTAAAGAGGCAGAGTAATTTTGCCTACTAATGACTGCAGGTTTGGGACCCTCGCAATTTCTGGGCCATCATTCTTTTTGAGTGCAAGACCAACCTAAGCAAGATCAAGCACATTAAATGACTAAAAGGGATTATTCCTCCTTTAAAAAAGGCTCAGAGAGGAAGTAAAATTAATTGTAAGCACAACCAATGGAAAAAAAAAAAAAAGACCAGTTCAACAATCAAATGCTTTCTAGAAGTTTTGTTTTTATTCAAAACCAAAATAACTTAAGCACGTAAAAGTGATTAAAAAGATTAAAATAAATTGGTGATTCATTAACATTGAAAGAAATATTAAGCATGCCAAAGCAGAGGTAAAAATAATAATGATAATAATACTGAGACATCTCCTTAAAAAACAATAATTCTGGAGCTCACAACACATTGCTGAGCAGAAGTAGCAGTTATTGGCAGCTTCGGATAGGGCCACACTTGGTTTTGCTCAGAAGCATACTTCAGGCATGCACAGCACACAGGGCTGTTCTGGCTGCCTACAAACAGCAGTAGACTTTAAAAGTAAGAACAGGTCACGGCAAAGCTTCCCTGACCTGCCGCAGCTTAACCTGCCCACTGACCCCGCAGCCCGGACTCATTCATTACTCCCATGAGAGTTAATGGAAATGCAATGGCTGCACTGACAGCACAGATCGCTGGGTTTTCAGAATACAAAATCTTCCACATGCCCAGGAGGAAAAATAAATTCAACAGCTGAGCAATCCTGGGAGAGGAGATTACCCACAATACCAAAAAAGAAAAAAAAGTAAACTCAAAAGTAGACCTTGCAGAGCAAACAAATGATAGAAATATGGAACACACCATCACCTCAAACTACTGGGAAAATGAACAGAACTATGCAGATGTGTAATCTTCAGGTTGGAGACATTCTCAGCTTACCTGTATGTTGCAATGTTTGACTTCTCCTCAGTTCACATACACTTAATAGGGTTTCATTGGTTAAATATTTCATAAGGAACAGTTCTCTTCTTTATGAAGCTGGTGCTATTAAAGAACAGGACAGCGCCCCTGTACACTGGGCCATCTGAACCACTCGGTCCTTTCCTTTCAATTAGCTACTGCTGCCCCAATCACTGATTAGAAAGCTAGTGAAAACTCATCCCGTGATTAATTCCTAATCAGCATTTTAAAATGCTTTTTTGTGCACGTGCAAAAAAGGTAACCTAATTGGTTGCTCTGTAGTCACAGAAAAAAAACTACTGCTGGGAACCATCGTGGTCTGCACTGGATTAATATTCGTGAAAAATGCTGACAACAAAAGTCAGCTGGGTTAATATTATTTCCCCTTCACACGTCCCCGCAAACCAAGAACGACGTCCCTACTGATCCCTGCCCAAGGAAGAGGTTATATCGCTGCAGCCAGGGAAGTGACCTGGGAGCAACCCTTCCTCCCTCCTGCCCTGACCCTCAGCCAGTCTCACCACTGAGGGACACCGGCATTACAGGACTGAGTAACCATTGTGCACCCCTACTCCGCTCAGCTAAGCTGTGGTTGCAAGTTCTGCATGCTGACTTTCCACCTTCCCTGCAAAGAGGATAATTCCTGGGGAATATCTATGAGAACAAGTCTGAGATCTGAAAAGTACAAGCTTTTAACACCTCTAAATCCTCATTTCTCCATTAATACCTTGATGACTAACACTGGGAAACTCATCTCAATAGATTCTCTATCCAGACTCTCAGCAGTGGGAAAAAAAAAAAAAAGAAAATAGCAGTCTGCAACCTAATTGCCATTCCTCATGAGTTGATGGGGAAAAGGTTTGGCTCTCAAAGAAAGAATTAAGTATAATTCCCAGAATCACACAGAAAACCATAAATGCCCTTTGCTGTTACAGTACTGGATGCTTAAGCTAAATAGTATGAAGGCAGCAACTACATCCAGGAAGAAACACAAAACCAGGACAAAATTACTCTGTTAAGAGTCCAAGATGGACTTCAGCCACAGACGCTGCCAAGCAGCAGGCAGGATGGGAACATGTCTCCAATGACACACGGGAGCAGGTCTGAACCTATTCCCACATTCAGCATCACCCTCCCCCAGTTATGTGCCCACATGGACACGCTCGGTGTGGACCTGCACTGCCCCCAGCCCTCCTTCACGTGGTTGGTTTGAGCACACCCCAACCCACCTGCCCCCTGTCCTCAGTCACTCCTCTGCATCCTGGAGGTGCTGGAGCCTGACCAGCTGAGGCTGAAGCCACAGGGTCAGCACGCTCAGGCCTGCTCCCAACCCCACTCTTCATGCAGCACCAGTGCCAGCTGCTGAGGGACTTGCCACTCACCCAACACTGGGAACGGACAGGATAGCGCTATGGTGGGACCACTGTCTTGTTCCTCGTTCACAGGACTAGCAGCAATTCAGCACCCTGTTAAGTCTCACAAGTACCGAGGTTACCAAATTAGCTCTACCTGTGTTCTGGAGCCATTAATCCGAGGTTCTGCGGGGATTAATGGTTTCTGTACACTACAGTAAGAACAACTTTCAGCTTGCAAATGCAGCCATGAACCCAGGAATGCAGACACCTTGCCAAGAGGATGCTCCCTGCCCCTGCCAACTCAAAGCCCCCTTGCAATAGCTCTGAGGAATGGGTGGTAACAGGCAGCCAAATGGGTCTCCAGAACACTCACAGAAAGGCAGAGGCAAATTTCCTTCTGCAGAGCTTCTAGCTTAAGCAACTCTGTCTTTAGCACCGGTCATTTGCCTGCCCTCTCTCTGCTGCCCTAGAACATCACTAGATGGCATGACGTAGCCAGACCAACAAGAAGCTGATCAAAAAGAAGACAAAAATAACTGCCAATGGCAGGCCAAGCTACTCTGGCCCAGCACTCCCTTAGCCAGCTCTGCCACTGCACAAACATCTCTACTGACATGGCTGAGGGGGGGCGCAAAGGGAGGCAGCAGCAAGTGGTCACAGCCTGCTTAAGTCAGTACTACCTCTGAGAAATGCATGTGAAACCATGTCTTATCTCCTCTGACTGATAGGAGTTTAGGGAAGAAAGCTGGCCAGACCCAGCTTAAGCAGCACAGCTAAAGGGAAAGATTGGAGATATGCACAGTATCTTAGGGATAATCTCACCTTCCAAGCCCCCTCAGTTAGCATTAGAATCCAGTGAGCTGCTCTTTAGCATTCCCACCCCACCACCACCTCCCTCACTTAAAGAGGATGATACAGGCAGCACTGCCAATGGCCCTCCCATGTCTTCTGTGTCCCTCGCCAACCACTTGCCTGCAGCATTGCTTTACTAGCACAGACCGCACAAAAACATGCCCACCAACACTGACAAATCAACTGACCTTTAAATAATGGACTTCCCTATCCAGCCTCGTCTGTAGGGAAGGTTTTACATAAAGAACGGGCCATGTGGAGGAGCACAACATTGTATTCCCTGGATTAGGTTTTAATAGGATATATTAAAAATAGAAAACACAACTACCCATGCAACATCCCAGTTTAATCTAATCCCTCGTTCCACTCCGTCATCTTTCTGAAAATGAATCTATTTGTCTTCTCACATTACACTTGTATACAAAGAGCTCAGGGGATTTCTTTACTTTTGATTTCCTTTCCAAACCCTCACCGATAAGTTTTCTCAAGCTCTCCAACCAGCTGGAGGCAGAGCGTGGGCCCACCTGCACGAGGGCAGTGCTGCTGTCTGGGGATGCCGACACCATCGGGGGAGTGGAACACGGGGACTGACGCTCCCATGTGTGGCTGACATCTACACCATGCTGTGCAATGAAGGGCAGCTCTGGGACTGGCAGCATTCGAGACCCAGAGGAAAAGCACTTCTGCCCTCATTCCCGTAGTCTTATGCGTGAGTTAGGCTTTGCTGCAGCTTCCCACCGCTCCTGGATGCACCCATAGGGATGTGTGTCCGTGCCCCACAGCTCTCGGTGAACCCGGATCCTCCCTGCCCCGCAGCAGCCCTCGGAGCTCCGTCCTCGTTCCCCTCCTCGCACTTCAATCACTGCGGCCCTCACCGGGGCCTCCGCAGGCGTCCGTCCCCGCTGCCACTCACAAAGCTCCAACCTCTGTTCCCAGTTCCTGCCGCCATCGGCCTTCGCTTCACGTCAGCAGCCACCGTTTGAGGAGGCCACGGCCGACTTCACCTCGCTCCCGTGGCCCAGCAGCCGGCCCCGCTGCTGCCCTCTACCAGTAACCCCTCTCTCCCCACAGACGGCCGCCCCGCGCCCTTCCTCAGGTCACATCGCCGCAGGCCCCTCCTCTCCACCTCCTCTGCCACAAAGGCCCTTCGGGCAGGCAGCGGGAGCGCCTCGCACCGCCCGGACCGGACCGGCGGCACCGAGCGGCCGTCCCGGCCTCCATCTTCCGCCCGTTACCTCCCGCCTCCATCTTCCGCCCCGTTACCCGCCCGACGCCCGCACCCAACCAAGATGGCCCGCGCCGCATTCCTGCGCCTGGGCCTCGGGGCGTCCCCTCGCAGCGGCCTTACGCCGGGCGGCGGGGGAGCGGGGAAAGAACAAAGCGCGGGGCCGCGTGCGGGGCCGCCGGGCACGAGGCCGGGCCGGCAGCTCTCGTGAGCGCCGAGGGCCGCGGGCACAGCAGGGCAGGGCGCGGGGCCGGCGGCGCCTCGTGCTCCGTGCGTGGCGGCAGCACACGGCCGTGCCCTCGGCGCCCGCAGCCTTGCGTGGGGATCCTCGAGGTGAGGGGAGGGGGGGGGGGAGAAGACGCCCCCCCTCCCCAACCCCAAAAAAAGACCAAAGTAAGGCAGAAACGAAACAAACCAAACCGGATCCGCACGCTGCGGAGCGGCGGGCGCCGCGCGTTGCTCGGCCCGGCGGAACACATCCAACCGGTCGGGCCGCGCCGGGCGCACTTACTTGTCCGTCTCTTGTGACATGTTTGCTCCAATGAACTCGCTCCCCTTTCCCGGCGCTCGGTCTCCCCGGTGGAACTGGACTTTCAGGTCTGTGCAGGTGAAGGTGCGCGCGAACGCCCGGCGCGGCAGAACCAGAGCTACAGGTAATTCTGCTTGCCGTGCCCCCCTGGCCCCGCTCCGCCGCCGGGGCAGCGCAGCGCCGCGCAGGTACGGCCCCAGCCCCCTCCCCCTCGCATGTGGGGAGCGGCGCGGAGAGCGGCCGGGCCGGGCGCGCGCAGGTAACTTTCCGAGCGGCGTCGGATTCTTTCACTAAAGGAGCGGGGCAGAGGGCCGAGCCGCGCGCTGATTGGGCGGGGCGGGCGGCAGGTGCGCTGCCATTGGAAGAGGCGCGCAGGTACGGCGCCGCCGAGCTCCAGGTAACGCGCCGCGCCGCGTCGGGAGGCACCGCGGGGCCGCCGCCGAGCGAAGGGAGAGAGCGAGGGGGGGGCCGGCGCCGCGCTGGCGCTCAGGTGGCGGCCCCCCGGCAGGCGGCACGGCCGAGGCCGAGGGGAGGCCTCGCGGGCGGCCGGGCGTGACGGGGCGGCGGGACGCGGGCAGGTGGCGGCCGCTCGGTGGCTGCCGACGGACGGCCCCGCGGGGGCTGCGGCCTTCGGGGAGCAGTTGGCGGCCGGGCTCCTCGTGGGACACGGGGTTTGGGGTTGGTTCGGAGGGGTTTGGTTGCTGTTTGGCTTTTTCCGACGGTTCCGTCTCGGCCGGGAGCGGCTGGGCTTGGCGGTGCCGCTCCCGTTGCTGGGCGGTCGAGTCGCGGCTGCCGGCGGCGGCTGCCCCGGCGCCCTCACAGCGCTCCTCACAGCGCGGAGCTGCGTCACGCGGCGGAGGGGCCCTCAGCCCGCTGCACCCCCGGGCGCTGCGCCAGCGCCTCAGTGCCGTCCGGAAGGACGGGATGGAGCTCTGGGGGCAGCAGCTGTCATCCGATGGTGGGGAAGGTGTAGGAAAAGGGCTCCTCAGGTCAACTCGGAAGCCGGAGAAGAAAGGAAAACGCCTGCGCTCGGTCCGCGTTCCCCCGGCGGAGCGGGTCGGCACCTCGCCGCTCTTCGCTGCTGCCACATGTACAGCTCCTCACCTCGAGACGTCTTCCCGGGCGTCCGGCTTCGCCTCTGCCTCACAGACAGCGCTGCGTGTGGCGTAAATAGGCCGTTGTATTGCACGGTGACCTTTGCAGGAAAGTTAAGTTAGCTGAAGGAATTTATACCGTCCCGGGAGAAGGATTCTTCTACCTTTGATTTCGGCTGATGAGGACATGGCAGGAGGGTGTTCACAAAAATAAGCATCCGTATAACCAAGCGTGAGGGCTGCTCCAAAAGTAATGCCTCCTGATTTTGATTCTGTGATTCTGTTTTGTTTTGTTGGCCCACAGCATCCGAGGTGGATGTTGTTGGTATGGCAGTGGAGGCTGAACCTTCCCACCAACATCTGTTACGTGATGTTGCCATGTGACGGATGGCAGCAGAGGGGCAGTCTGACAAAGTGGCATCCGACATGGGAGTCCATATGAAGCAAAGGTGTGGAATTAAATTCCTCCATGCGGAAAAAATGGCACCCGCTGACATTCATTGATGCTTGCTGAACATTTATGGAGGCAATCAATGGATGTGAGCACAGGGAGGCGGTGGGTGGGTGCAACAGATATAAGCCACATTCTGGATGTCCATGCACAGCTGTCACACCTCAAAGTGAAGAGAGTCTCAACCAGCTCACCTACGTGAATCAGCTGATGGTGATAGCTGTGTTGAAAAATAGTGTTTTGTAGCTGAATTTTGCTCTATCATAACACAAATTGTGTTATCATTCTCTGTTGTAGTTTCCATGGAAATAAATAGGAAGCATTACCTTCAGAGCAACCTCTGAATGTATGTGTATGTGGCTGTAACCGCATAGAATTGCAATCCTCTTTCAGTGCAGTGGAAATCAAGGTTGGTGCGTGGAAGTCTTTGATATTACTGGATCACAGTCAGGCACAAATGATTGTTACTATCTCTCAGCCCTTACCTATATTCATAGTAACTAACCAGATAGAGCCAAATCAATATAGCTCTGTTTTAAGTCAGCTCAAGTGTAGTCCCAAGAAGATCACAGAATCACAGAATGTTAGGGATTGGAAGGGACCTCAAAAGATCATGTAGTCCAGTCCCTCTGCCGGATTCCCCGTTATGTTTTTAGAATTAGAAATTTAGTTTAGCTAGGTTAATGACACTTGGACTGAGCACAAAGTATTACGTAGCCTTCCTTTGTTTTCAGTCGCAGGAAAGAAGAATCATTATGCAATCAGTAAATCCCATCGAAAGCTGCTGATGTGGCCTGAATTGTGGATAGCAAATACTGGTATTGAACTTCTCAGTCTGTAGGCCGTTATGAATAACAATGCCTGGATAAGTCAGTCTGTAGAACACATTTTGAGGAAGCAATAAGACTTTGTAAAACAAAGAAGAGAAGCTGAGTAATTTATTCACTACAAATACTTCAGTTGTTTTGTATAAAAAATTACTATGTCATCTTGAGACAAGTAGAGCCTCCCAGGCACACTACTGTGAGATGTTGTGAGCTGTTCTGGAGGAATAATGGGAATCCTATCATGGTTTAAGTTAATGAAACCTTACTGCTAACTGCAGAAATGATAAGATTTCATTCACAAATATTGATATTATGTTGAAAGAAGCTTTTGAGACCTGAAAAGGCTACCTAATTGAGTGCTGTAAATAGGATTAACCTCAATTCAGGTATCCTCTTTCCCTTTTTACTTTTTTCAGATTATGGGGAACATTTGGATGTGTGGCTTTCACTTCCCCCCCCCCCCCCCCCCCTTCTCTATGAAATGTATAGGAGGAAGGAAAGGAAGATGAACGTTTTTGAAAATGCCACCTTCCCCAAGTTAGCAATGCTGCTGATGTATGATTTTGCAGGGAAGAAAACAGCATCTGATGCCATCTGCAGTCCTGGACCAAGCCCAAACTGTAACTCAGACTGAAATGGAATTTGTTGTTCTAGTACTGGGTCAGCTACAAAACCGCCTTTAGCAGCCTGCTCTCGGGAGAGATTGCTTCCAGTGAAGCAGCTGGGAGACTGAATTACTGCTCGGTGGCTGCAGAAGTGTTCAAGGTCAAAGTTAAGAACAGAAGTGAGAAATGCAGTAATGAACTCTTGATTTGAGTTTGTTGAAGATGACAGCTTATTGCTTAGGTGAACAAATATACCCTGAAAATTATTTTAAGCAGATAGTAGGGATTGGGCTCATCGTTTTCTGGATGAGCATTTTGTTCCAGACTGCAAACTGGAATTCAATTGTGAGCGTCCAGCCTAGCAGGTCAAACAGGTCCTGCCTCATCCAGCCCGCTGCTCATTCTTCATGAGCTCCAGGATTGTTATAAACTAATCTGTTAGTCACTGAAAAAATCATCTAATGTTATTTCAGGCCAGACCAGTCTTGCTTCTCATTGAATAAAGGCTGTGTAGGGCAAAAATAAAATGGTCATGCAATACATTATTATAAATCTAGGAGTTGTCTTTGGAGCTTACAGGAACAATCTACAATAGCAGATCACTTTCGTGCTGTTTGCTTCTTTGCAAACCAGCTTCTCAGCCTGGTAGGGTGTTTCTTTTTCTTGCTTCTTGTTGTGAGGAGTCGGTGTAGAATTCAACTGTCTAACGCTTTACCTCGTGTTTACATGATGTGTTCCATAGCAGCCAGCATCAGCGCTGTTTGGACTTGCCAGCACTGGGCAGAGGAAGTAGGGTGCACAAACAAGGTTCAGCTCAGCTTACTAATTGCAGTAAGTACCTAAAATATCATTCAGAAAACTATTAAAAGAAGTCTGTGCGATAAAAGATGTTAGAGAGGTATTTATGTCAAAACAGCGTTGTGAGGCAGCTCAGTGAGAGCACAGATGTTTGGAAACAAGTGTTTGCAGTAGGCAGTGATTACCACGTATTTTTATTTGTGTGTTTCTGTGTCATTGATGGCTGTTGATATAAAATGCTCTCTTGCAGTAAGTTCAAAGCCAACCACCTACCTACTAATTTTGTGATGCATTTACTGTTAATCCTCCCCGTAGCCTTCCCTTTGTAGTTATCTTCTATATGAAACTATATTTACTGGAATTTGTACAGACCTTGATCTTCAACTGACTTCAACAACGCCGTCACGTACATCAAAATAAATAGATCTTAGTGCAGCTTTCCTATACTCCAAATGGATCTTTTGTGTGTTCTAATAATAGATTATGCTACACTATTAACATTTAATGTAACAGAAGTAATCCTAAGTAACCAAGATTGTAACAACGGGTTACTTGTATTGTTTCACAATGAAACAATACGAAAGTGCTATCAGAATGCTGTGACTAGTGACAAGTATCTGCTGCCTGGAACCTGCCAGTTGCGCTTCCCAGATAGCGCAGCTGGGATCTCAGTAAGAACCTGGAGCTCTCCGATGCCTCCACATCATGCGTGGCAACAGCAGTTGAACAGCACAGAGGACCATGGAATATGAGGCTCTGGGCAGCCTGGTCTAGTGGTTGGCGACCTTGCCGTGGCAGGAAACTAGCTGATCTTTGAGGTCCTTTTCAACCCAGGCCATTCTGTGATTCTGTGATGGAGTGCTTCCCAGCCCCAGGGCAGGGCATGGGGCTGCATGTGCCACCTTTATCTGAAATGCTGATCTGCATGTCTTATAGAGTCCTCAGAGCAACGTGGAACCATGTAAGAAGAAAAGGAGGAGCTTTGTTTGCTCATTATGAGCATAGAGTTCATGATTCTGAAAGATGTCAGCGTTACAATGTAAACATATCTGCAACACTTGTCTTAGGCAGTATGGCACGCAGAACCCTGTTTCAGCTTAGAACAGAAATCATTTTTAGTGGTGAAAATGGGTCAGAGTGTGGCAGTCCTCTCTGGGCTGGGACATGGAGACGTCTGAGGAAGCACCTAAGTCTGACAGTAGATTGGAATATTAGCTTCTTGATTAGTAGTACCCATCCATTTCATAAAGATTACTCATTGCTTTGAAACCAATTCAACAGAATGTAATACACAGGGATAACTTTTCTGCAGATGCTTTGATCTCTGATAGCATTTTCCAGTGATTCAGCCAAGTGTTTTGGGACAAGGGGAAACCATGGTTAGGTCACCTAATGGCAGGAAAAACTCTGCCTGAAGAAGAATAAGAAAACATCTCTGGAAGACAGCTTGATGTGCTGTGGGACCTGGGACTCGGAAATACCTTAATTAAGCTGAAACTGATACTGTGTCATGGTGGGGTAGAGGAGTGGGACCTAAATAACCTGACCTCTGAGAAGAATATCCAGTGCATCGTTAGGATGCTTTGTCTGACTTCTTGTGGTACTCAGCAGGACCTCTGCATCATCACAGAACAAATCTGCGGCTTCACAGACACATCTTGAGTAATCCTGACTGAGTTGTTTGGGGAGAAAGCTGAAATGCTTGTAGTTTGTCTACATTGTGAAGAGCTCCTGAGGAATGTCGGAAGAAAACTGTCCTAATGGCTGTCTGTTGTGGGGTTGGTTTTGTTTTTTGGTTGGTTGTCAGCAGTAGTACTTTGAAAACCGTCTTCCTTTTCATAATTAAAAGCTTCTTTTTCTGTTTTTCAGTGACCCAGTTGAACAAACAATTGGATGGATGGCTGCTCCTAGCTGAAGGGCTCTCACAGGGGAGCAGGAATGGCACTCTGCATTGGCTGCTGGGGCTTCTGCTCCCAGCCCTCATCGGTCCGTTCTTGAATCATTATGATTTGCAGAGCATCATTTGAAAGGAATCTGAAATAGGTTTTCACACGTTGATCACATCCCCGAGAGCTTCGTATGTCTCTGCATCAGTTGGGTGTTTTTAAAAAACACAGAAGCTCCACAGGTCTGTCACCCCACCCTGCAATAAGAGCAGTCGAAAGCCAATGAAGAGTGCATCTCTTCTTGCTGTAACGGTACTGTCCTAAAATAGGCCCTGGTGTTCCAGTGCGCAGAAGGTGAAGGATGGCATATAAACAATTGCTTGTTTACTTTTCCCACACTTGGGAACTGGAGTAAATTCAGCTCAGAGATTCCACAGAAACACTTCCGAATGGGGAAATAGGAGCTGGGAAACAAAGCTGTGGATTTGCTTAGAAGCAACCTGTTTCTTCCTCAAAATAAGTTGATGCCTTAATCAAGTAGTCAGGTGCTTAAGGAATCACAGGGAATGGAAGAGACAGCTTTCCAGGCTTGTTGAGAAGAGGGGGAGCTGATTGCCCGGAGGGTGCTGCTCAGTTGTGGCAGAAGACAAAGGGAATGGGCTGGTGGCAGAAAAGAAACCCCTGCTGGAGCCAAGAGATCTCTGCTGTGCCTTGTTCTATGGAAGGGTCACTAGGCCACTATCTCTGTTGCTGCTGAAGCACCTTTACAGACAGGCATAGGTCTTTCTGCTATTTGCTGTTGTTCTCTTTTGAAATGGAGCAGTTTTTCAGAAGAAAGCACTCCCACTGATCTTGTTCATAAATATAGAGGCGGTGTTGTGAGTACGTAGTGTTACTCCGTCAGGCTTCAGGGCAGTGTAGGCTCAGAGCTTGCCAACATAATCTTTGGCCTTCTCTGCTATCTGGGTTTGGAGCTTCAGGATCTCTCAGGCTATGGCGTGGGGAAGACCCCAGTTGTAGATCCCCTGCAGTCACTCCATCAGCCTGCACTATCAGGCGCAGCATCTCAGCAATACCATGTTTGTACAGCGCACACGCCCTGCATGCACCTACAAGCCTGCTTTATCACTGCTAAGTCTCTGCTGTGAAAGTAGATTTCTGCTGGTGGAACTGCCCTGCCAGGCAGGGAGGTGTGCTGACTGCTCTGTCCTGTCCTGTGCCGTTGTGCTGGGAGAGACAGACCGGGAATCGGGCTCACAGAGCATACAGGTCCCAAGTTCTTTTGTACCTCATTTTGCTTTCACACTATCACTGTTACCTGTGTGCATTATTACGCTGCCCAATCCAGTATTGATCTTCATATTGTGTTTTAACAGATTGGAGTTAGGAGCTTCTTCTGTCTCCTTTGCCTGTGTCCCGTGACTGTGGCATATGCTGCTTTTTAACCTTACCTTTGTTTCTCTGAGTCCCTTCTTAAATAGGATTTACAACAGCTGTGTTTTTTCCTTACATTCTTTTTCTTCACCTTTTTTCCAAGTGGATGGAAATCTTAGCTTCTTCCTAAGCAAGGTGAAAGTATCCCGCATGAAGAAGTTTTGTGTGGCTCCAGCCACAGAGATGCTGAGTACTTGTTTCTCTCTATTTGACTAGAAAACAGTACCTGGCGATGGCTGTTTGTTTATATGGTGTGCTTGGGTGTGAGGGGCAAAGCAGGCAGATTTACATTTACATTTCTGTACTGCTTTTTTCTTGAGCTCCCACACATGAGCAATTGCCCTGGAGGGTAGGGTGGGGGTGAGATATGTGTGTTGCTCTTTATTTCGCTATAAACTTCGCTCTGATTACTAGGACTTCTCCAGGGAAGACGAGCCCTGCCTTACCATTGCTGGGGGTATAAATCACTCCTAATTAATACCACAGTTAAGCTGCCTGGAGAGGAAGGCAAAACTCATACGCTTTGGCTGTGTCATTCCAGTAAACCTGTATGAGAGGGAGGCCAGACTGACAGCCTGCAGGCTCTGTGCCCTGGGGCAGAGACACAGGTTGGTATCAGGATGAAGTTGCTCAAGCTTTGGTGAAGTTGCTCAAGTTTTGACCCAGATCCCAGCTGTCCAGGACAATTCCTGACCTGTGGAGCTCTTGAAGGAGGAGCACAAGGCAGACATGAGGAGGTAGGTGCAGCACCTCTCCATTTTGTATGTGAGGTTTTTGAGCAACACACTTGCCAAAGGTTTTGTGGGGAATCTGCAGAGCCAGGAATTTATTAACCCCATGCCCATCTCTCAGGCTGGTGCCAGAAGCAGACAGGTAGTTTGCTAAATGCTTCAGCCCAACTCCTGGAAAGTATGCCTGCATTCCCACTGAAACCAGCAAGTTCCCCAGTTTAGAATGCATTTATTTTTAAACTGTACAGGCAGAGCCTACATGTTTTGACAAAGTAGCGCCAGAGCATTGAGTGCCTTGGAGATTCTTAGCCCTTACTGACTGCTCGCTGAAAGCACTGCCTCAGCCTCCTGTGGACTCCCAGACAGTGCCTGAGAGAGTGTGTGGTGCCTTTCTCAGCCTGGCCTTGCCCTTTTAGCTTAAATCAATAGCAAAGATGAAGATGGAGTGCAAAGGGAAAGAGTTCAGAATGAACAGTGCTCACTAAATAGACAACCCACATGTGAAATGTAGGATTTTAAATGCAAATGCCTTCATCTTGTCTTATCAGAGCCAATTGGTTTAGCCCCTGTGCTACACAGGTTGAGTTTAAATGCTGTACGGATAACTCTGAGCTGACACCAGTATTCACATGGGACAACTGATGATGCAGTGTTGTAGTTGGCTTCCAGGAAAGATCTTACCCCGGGCAGAACAGAGTCAATCTCCACCAAGGTTGTACTTTCTCATCATTATTTCTCTCCTGTGTGAAGTGTAGGCAGTGGGCACCGAGCTTGGCACCACAGCACAGTGGAGCAGGAAGTAATGGGGATTTCCCTGATAGCCCCAAGGTCACAGTAGTGAGCATGCAGCAACTTGGGAAAAAGCAGCACACAGGAGAATGTCAGAAGGTCCTGTCACCCTGGCTGTCCTGCAGCCTTGTTTGTAAGGTAAGGGATGAGAACATCTTGGTAACAACATGCTTCAGCCCCCCTTCTTACAGTGAAGTTGAGGGGTTTTTCTGGGAGGTCTAACAGGTTGAAAGCATTCCAGTTGCCACTGGTTGACTTAGCTCAGTGGAAGAATATGTGCCTGCCCAAAGGAGCTTTCTCCTTACCCTAAATCATGCATTTCTTCCCTCTTCTGTCACATCAGCAGACTTGCTCTTTCAACCTCCAGAGAACTGTTTTGTTTTTGCTTTCAATAGGGTCAGTTTTCAGGCAAGTAAGTAGGCTGGTTTGACCCTGTAAAACTCCATTCCCAAACTGTGGGAGTGATGGAGACAACAAAAGCAAGGGGACAGGAGTTGTAGGGCAGACCCACCTCTTTTGGCAGTAACTCGGTTTTAGCTTTGAGTTTTAGTAATTGTGAAAGTGCACGAAAAGCAGTCTTTTCTGTTTGGGATGAATGAAAGCCTTCCAGGTGTAAGCATGGGGAATTAATTACAGCATTCGCCCAGCCCAGTTCTTCTCCTGGAGTCTGACACGTGGCTGCCTCATGTGATGTCTCTTGGCACCGCAGAGACATAGCATCACCCACAGCTCTGGCAGCAGCTGCTGCTTTGAGCCTATCAGCCTCCTCCACTGGCTGGAGTAGCAGTGAGTTTCTGCAGGTGCACGGCATGCATCGCCATAGTCCCAGTGAAGCCACCGAGTGCGTGGAAGTCTATGAATGAGAGCAGCTATCCAATCAAGAAGGTATTTTCTACACTGCAGGTTAAATGGCCATCTTTCCCTCAAGAGATGCGTGCATAAAAGACGTGGCTGGTTTTTACAGACAGTACTATGAAGACGTCGGTCGTTTTGAGTTGCCCTTTGCACTGCATCACTGTTCTGTGCTTTGGAAGTGGTTGCAGGGCTGGCTCAAGTTCTGTCGGCTGTGCCTGGGGTTAAAGCAGATGCTTTGGCCCTCTGAACCCAGCCTGGCAAGATGAGGGCAGGGAGGCAGGATTTCCCCTCCGTTGTTTCTTTGAGTTCCAGAGCTTCCAACGAGGCTGGGAGAGGGGAAGGGTGACCAAGGATATCTGAGCATCTTCTCTGTAAGCAAGGCCAATTATACACACGGCAATTACCTCAGTGTAAACAGCCCATCGTACCGAGATGGGGAGAGCCTTTTGAGCCTGGGGAGGGTGCTTTGAAGTGCCTCTGCTCAGAGAGTGTCCATTAATGCTGGGAATTGCACCGGCCGCAGCCCTCGGCTGCGTTAAGAGGAGTTGGGCGGCGGTGCCTATTGAGCTGGGCGGGATGGCTGTTAGGTGCCCTCGGTATGACAAAGCGGTCGTTAACATTCCAGCAGCGATGGGGCAGTAGCCAGTAGCAACGCTTGCCTGCCTCGGCCAGCCCTGCTTGCTGCCGCTAGCGGTGCCATAAGGGCGCTTCTCTCCTGTACGTGCTAGAATTCCACTTTCCTACCGGTATCTGCACGATTTCTCGCCTGTACTGTGGAAGAATCCTAGCAAGTCACACCGAAGTTGATATAAATTATCTATCTCTCAGCAGGGAGGAGGATTATGTCAATTTCGGCTAATAGCTGCCAAATAATAGACACACAGATGCTCTTAAATTGGTTTAATTCCCGTTGGCTGGCCCTGACAATTGGGAGCAAAGATAAATATATACAAAGCATTCAAAGCTCGGGGTGTTATGATGCTAATTGAAAAGTCACCAAAGGAAGCCCTCACGGTCTGTGGGAACCTCGGTGCACGGGATTAGCGGCTAATTAGCGGCTAGGAGCTGTCTCATCCCGAGCACAGGCACCTCTGCCCATGCAGTCAGTCCTTGCCCTTGATACCAGCAATAAAGAAACTGCTGTGGGCAGCAGGCAGTGTGATGGTAGGAAGATAACGTAGTATTAGCAGTGTAACGAGTTCTCCCATCATGCACAGAAGCAATGTCAGAAATGCTTGCTGTGTCTTGGGCCACAGCAAACATAAAGGCATTTGAGGCCTGAGCTTCCCCCCCCCCCCCCCCCCCCCCCCCCCTTTTAACAAATGCACAAGTCTTGTTATGTGACTTTTTACCTCTTTCATGTCGTGTTTGCAGCAGAGGACAGAACACATTCTGGAGACCCCGAGCCTCAAACCCTGCTGTGGACTCTGCAGTGAGTGCACACAGGCAGTCGCAGCCCCTTCCTTGCACGGTGCTTTAGAATCGTGACATTTAAAAAACATACAATCCGTCTGTCAGCATCCCAGTATTTCCCTCTCAAGCTGTTCCCTGGTGGACAACTGAAGAATCCGAGTTTTTCAAATAACACACTGGTGTTATGTGAACCCAAGGGCTCGGCCTGTGGAAAAAGAGATTTGCAAAATGGTACGAATCAGTTGCATCACTGGCACCGCTGAACTAATCAGGGCTTTGTTTAATGAGGGGTGCATCTATTTTGCTCAATTACTTCCCGCTGGTGAGAATCCTTCATTTATACTTTCATTTGGGAATGCTGGTTTTGGAACTCTCCGGAGTTACATGTTTTCTTGTCCTCACATTTGCTTTTTCAGATCTGAAACAGCTGTAAACACAGCTTTAAACTGTTACACACCCTCACAATTAAATTAACCAGTATTACACTTCACAAAGACACTAAGGAGCAATAGCAGGGAGGTTCACTTGTGAGCTTTGGAGGAGCTAAAAAGCTTCTTTCCTGTGTTAACCAGCTCTGAGTAATGCGGTTTTGCACAAGCTGGAGTCAGAAGTGGGTAATGTGAGGAACCCATGCTGGTAGGCAGTGACCTGCAGTGCGTGGGCTGGTGGCCTAAGTCATCTCTTCTGGCAACCAGCAGATGGGTGCTTGTAGCCTGGTTTCCTTAACCCTCCTGTTGACCAGCCCTCCAGACAGCTAACTCTCTTCTCCAGCTGCTGAGAAATAGCTAAATCATAGAATCATTTAGGTTGGAAGAGACCACTGAGATCATCCAGTCCAACTGCCAGCCCATCCCCACCATGCCCACTGACCATGTCCTTCAGTGCCACATCTCCACAATTCTTCAACACTTTCAGGGACAGTGACTCCACCACCTCCCTGGGCAGCCTGTGCCAATGCCTCACAACTCCTGAGATGAAATTTGTCTTTAGATCCAATTCCCCACCCCCCAGTACAACTTAAGGCCATTACCTCTTGTCCTGTCACTATTACATGGGAGAAGAGGCCGACCCTCACAGTCATCCACAGTGAGAGCTAACAAACAGAGAGGACCATCCTTCATATAGCAGCTATGTTGTAGAAGTGATGATCTGGGAAGAGGGTAGGGAAAAGTGAACAGACTTTTAGGCATAGAAGTTCTTCTACAGATCTGAAAGAAACCTCAGACTTCAAGCTATTTTGCCCCCTCACAAAATCCTGTAGAAAAAAGAGATAACAGCCCCATACAACCACCTCTGCTGTAGATAAGCTGCCCAGCTGGCTGGGCAGCCCAAAGAACCCAGCTGCTCCAGGAGTCTTAATAGCTTTTGTGGAGCAACAGATTCCTGAAATGATGCTCACCGTTCAGTATGTTTGTCAGAACTGGAATGAGATACACAGGAATAATATTTTTCGGCCAAGGTATTTCTAACTGGTTCTCGGTGGGTATTAGTAATAATACAGCTGTCAGCTTTCGCAGTGTTTTTTAAGCAGAAGTGCTTTGTATCTTTCAAGGTGTCTTCCCTTTTATCTTAAGCAAAATACCTGTGGGAACCATTAGTAATGGTTTCTGGTACTGCTGGACAATAGTAGTGTGAAGATACAGAGTGCAGCAACCCATGCAGCGTAGGAACCCAGTGACAGGCTGGAAGGCACTCTGTGCCAGAGTGTGGCAAGGAGCGAGCAGCAGATCAGACAGCTGCTTAATCCCTCTGTGAGTTGAAAAGAGGGAGGAGTCGCAAATCAAGAAGAAGGAGAGGACCGTAGAGAAGAAACTGCAGAGGAATTCCTGATTTCTATAGGAATCTCTGCATGACATACTGGGTCTGTGGGAGCCCAGAGCTCAGCTCAGCCCCTCAAAACCTGCTACCACAGCTGTAACTCTCAGGATCTCTTCTGAGCAAATCTCGTGCCATTTAGGGAAGGTGCTGGGCTGAGCTGAAGCTGTGCAAGTACAGCTGTTCTCATATCAGCTAAGAAAAAGTAAAAATCAGTTTAAAGCATTAGACTGTTCCAAAAAAGCAGTGCTAAACCTCATTCTAGAGCTACTGTTAAGTTGAAATACATATATTTAAGTGCTCCTTCAAATAAAGCCTAAAAACCCATTTGCTTTTCCAGTGGTCTAATGACTGCTTTTGCCAGGTTACTTCCAACATAGAATTCACCTGCAGTCTAAGGCAATGCCTGGGAGATCCAAGCATTCTGGTATGACTGGGATAAAGCTGAGGTGAGAGGCAGGTCAGAATCGGGTGTACCATGGAGGTATCTGCAGCCTTTGTGGGGAAAGATTACCATCTTGGTGGGGAGATCGTGTTTCTGTTATTACCAGTAACAACTGGTTTCTACCATTTACTCTCCCCTCTTTGTTTGTCGGGTAGGCCCTGACAACTGAGGGACTCAATGCAGCACGCAGGTGAGGCTGAGGCTGGGCTCAGAAGTGCTGTCAGATGGTGTCACGCATGTGGGGATGTGTGGTAGCACGGCCCCGGCCGCAGAGAGCCTGCAGTCCGAGCCAGGAGCCTGCAAGAGGGCGGCACGGAAAAGCAGTGACACCTGTGCTGTTTTTAATGGGATTTGTAGCTGTGGGGTTTCGACAGAACCCACTTTTTCTTTCAGTGCATTCTGACGTGGAAGAATGTGAAATGTATTACCACAAGAGCAGGCTGCCTTGTGAGTGCTTCTGCGGGGCAATGTCTTTTCTGCAGAGCTAGCCATGGGGACCGAGCTTTAGCTGGGAGCAGCTTGGTCGGCGCCATTTTCCCTCTGTGGCCTGTGCAGGAAGCTAACACCAGCCGTCTTCGCACACTGTGGGACCGTAACAGGCCGCTGCCTGCGCCCGGGAGCGCAGACCCTCCTGCTGCACTCAGCAGAGCAAGTCTGAACTGGGTGCATGGAGCAGGAAATGCCAGTTCACAGCCCTCCCACGTGGCTCCAGGCTGCGTGCACAATGACTTTTCCAGCCCCCCAGACTCTGTACACATGAATCCCTTCACCGTCCAGACGCCGTTTTGGGATTGGCACAGCATTCTGTGATCTTGGAAGGCCGCTCATGTGGTGTGGGAGCCATCGCACACGTCTCTTGCATTGGGTGCCTGCTGTGCTCCGCTGCAGGTATTGACGTGTAGGAGAGCTTTGTCACAACAAACAGCCAAACGCTGCGCTTTTTTTCCATCCGTGGAAGATACCGTCATACTTTCCAATCAGTCTCAGTGAAAACCATCAGTGGGGCTGCAAAAAGGTTAAAGGTTTGCAAGTTTAGGATTTGGTGGGAATATGTGCTTGTTTGGACTTGGCCCAAGAGCCTCATTTACCTGTTTGACAGGTAACAATTAGCGAGCAATAGCTCTGCTGGCTGGAATGCGGCTGCGAGGGCCAGCGGGCGCTGGGTTAGCGGGTGGGCAGGTGTGGGTGCAGCGCCCAGATAGGTATGTGCATGCACAGCATTCCTGGGAATCAGCTTTCCCCTAAAGATGGAGCGATGACTGCGGGGCACAAAAGGGCTGGGCTTAGCTCGGGCTCTGAGAGGTGAGCTGTTTGCAAGGTAAAGAAGTAAGGTAAACAGTGGGAGAGAAGGCGAGCTGACAAAGAGGCTGGGGACAGCTGCCTCTTTTTTTCATGGTCCAGCAATAGGAGAGCAAAGGAAGGGCTTGTAAGCTCACTTGGCACAGTGTAAATGCGAAACGGGGAAACCATTTGGCAGTCAGCTTAGAAACAGTTACGCTGCTGATGTGCTCGTCCCTCAGCTCTGCCATCAGCAGGAATCCAAATGCCAACGAGTTTATCAAATAAAACCATTTCTTGACAAGCAGCCTCGATTCCAGCTCCTGCTGACAGCCCCTCCAGTGTCCCTAGGGGGAACTGGTGGGATATGTGATGCTGGCTGTCAGGGACATGGCAGGTGTTACACAACGTTTGATATCTCGCCCTCACAACAGGTAACCCTTCTGTTGTAGGAACAGAAAGGTTTGCTGATTCTTTTCATATTTTATTCCCATTTGTGAACAGGCTTTTGTGTTTGTGCATTTCCACTCAGGTGTTTCATACTTGACAAGCAAGTCATTGTGAGACTGGAGAAGCCACATCCTTCTTCCTGGTCTCTGTAGTTCCACCTGCAGAGTTAGAGTAGTGTGTTCCATCTTCCTAACCAAAGGAGACACAGATGGTAAGTACTGCTAGTTACATGCACATTACTGATCTCCATTTATTTATCCACACAGTCATTCATTGTAACCTTTATTTCACAAAGATGACAAAGTATTTTTGTCATTTTTAATAAAAATGATGTATTTTTTACTCATAAATGACTTCCCTGGCTGAAAGGACTTGATCCTTGGTGTACTGGTTGATCTCATTTGAGGAAGAAGAAATCCAGGTATAATTAGAGACCATTTACCTTGATCTTAAAGGACTCAGCATCACTTTGAGCCATTAAACATCATTTGTACGCAGTTATTTACTCTGACCTTCATTAAGAGGGAGTCTCTTTGCTCAACAGTGCATGGGCCAATAAGTGGTCATTAAGCCTGACACAACAGCAGGGTTTGTACTGCTTTTCCCAAGCTCCTCATACCACAAGCAAGAGCCACAGTAGCACGGAGACAAGGACTGATGCTGCTATCCTCAACCCAATGCCAGCAGGGTTTAGCAGGAGGCCCCTGCTGCTGCCACCACCCAGCACCACCTGTGGGGACCCTGCTCCCACCAGTGGGCAGTACTGATGGCATCCCAGCTCTGTTCCCAGCCCTTGATCTCCCCTCACCATGTAACCATGGGGCAGGCAGGGTGAGGGTAATGTGGATAAAGGTGTAGGGAGAGAAAATCAACCATGCATGCACGTGAAGAGCCTGTATTAAATGCATGGTGTGCTTGCTCTAGAAAGGGGCCTAAGTCGTCATGTCAGCTGTGTTCGTGAGAGAAAGAGAGTAAAAGGCACCCAGGCACCGAGGCAAGAAGTGAACAGTGCCATTCCCTTCCCTGCATCTCCCAATCTGCCCCAGACTTCCTCAGCTGGAGCTTGGATCCACCACTCTACATTTCAAACCTCTGAGTAAGTCAACACATTTTGCCAAGTTGTCTGATCACCAATTGAACTCCTCATCCACAGCATTACGGTTCTTGTTTGTCTGCTTATATGTCTGCAGGATGTGACAGGTACCTAGAAAAATCACTTTGTCCCAGTGGCATCCCTTGTTAATGTCAAAGGGAGCTGCATGGAGAGGCTGAGCTGTGGTTGGCACTGAACTCTGTGCTCCTCTGGTGTCTGGAAACGGGAAATGTACTTGTAGGGAGACCAGACTCAGGGGCAGCCTTGTGAAAGAGTATTTCTTCACCCTTCACTTTTTTAGGAGTGTGAACACAAGGAATTTAATCTTTTCATTTGGTTACTGCTGCTCTCTGCTATATCAGCACAGCCGCCAGAGCTGTTGTAAACATTTGAAGAGTGGCGTCAATTAAAGGTGACTCAGGAACAAATGTGATATGAAGAATTTGGAAAGGTTGGAAGAACAGCCAGTGTGCCAAATGCTTTTCTAAATGGACAACTAGAGGGATGAAGAAGAGGGTGGTTTGGGAGTCACCCTTCCCACTTCAGCTGTGCGGTTATGGTGACTACATGTCCTGTTTGGAAGCACACACTGACTCGGAGGGCCATCATCCCACCAGTGCATGAAGCTTGCAGTGAGTCAGCCCCTGTATGTTACAAGGCAGGATGGCTCCAGCTGCTATTCAGGCTCTGTACAGTTTGACACTACTTCAGGGCGGATATGGGGACTCCAGAGAATATGGCAAGGGCTGTGTTGCTCACAGGTAACTGCCAGTAAGGAGCCCACCAGATAAAGTGGATCAGAGATGGCATCCATAATAGTCTCTCACCCCAGCAAAGCATATTCTAGAAGAGCGGTGTTGAAAAAGGACCAACTCAAAGAAATTCACCACCACAGGTTATTCCCAGGCAGCACTACCCTACGCAAGAAGTAACAAAACACATGACCTTACTCTCTGTGAAGTGTTTGTGGAGCTTTTGTCACCATAGCACCGAGTCACCAAATACAGAAAGGTCCCTCCCGTGATTCATAACTGAACCCACAGTGGCTGTTGCTATTTTCTGCAGTCCTTCTCACCCTGCCAGTGGATGGCAGCTGAGTGGAGCAGTGCTGAGCACTCGCTGGCCTCTCTCTCTTCCCAGTGCCTTGCAAACAACTCCCAGTTCTCAGCAGCTTTTTGAGCTGTTCTGGGCACCTGAGGAGAGCAGGTGGTTCTGCGGTCATTTCATACAACCACAGGTCTGGTCAGAGTAAGGACACGAAGTGATCTGCACTATAGGACCTTGGGCAGAGTTGGCCATCACCAGACTTCAGCTCTTTGTGAAGGAGTTTTCTGACATAGTTATCAGTCTGAGACTTACAGATTAAGAATTTTATAGCCAAAATACTTCTGCTACGCGTGACAGTGACAATAGATAACAATACAATATTTGTCCAATCGGTTTTCATATTTTTGGACACGAGTCGCGTTTTTTACCTTCCGATGCTGGACTGCTCTGAGATCCCAATGTTATTGGAGGTCTTTTCCAACCTTAATGATTCTGTGACTACATTTTCCCACATCACTAGTGATAGGACAAGAAGGAATGGCCTCAAGTTGTGCCAGGGGAGGTTCAGGTTGGATATTAGGAAAAAATTATTCTCTGAAAGAGTGGTCAGGCATTGAAACGGGCTCCCGAGGGCGGTGGGGAAGTCACTGTCCTTGGAGTTGTTCGAGAAGCATTTAGATGTTGTACTAAGGGACGTTGCTTAGTGGAGAAAATATTGGTGGTAGGTGGACGGTTGGACTGGATGATCTTAGAGGTCTTTTCCAACCTTGGTGATTCTGTGATTACTGGAGGGGGAACAAGCTACCACGGACTGTATCTGCAGGAGAATCGCTTCCTAGATGTAATCTGGACCGTGAATGGCATTTCATTTGGCAGAACTAGATATTTTGGGTGGGACACGAAACTGGAGAAGTGGGATGGCAGAAGTGGGTGTGTTGGTACAAAGTCGGTAGAGGTCTGGGAGCTCCTCAGCAGGAGGTGGTGGCTGGGCAGCGAGGTCTGCAGGCATGGCAGTGAGAAACCCACCAATGGACACTGAAAAAAGGCACCTCCAGGCAGAGGAGGTGCAGAGGCTGCTGCAGAACGGGTGATGGGACCTGTGGGCATGGCCTCATGGCGGCAGGCTCATGGGGATTGGGAAGGGCCCCCGAGGAGACTGAGAGCACAGGAAGTCAGCCTTAGGGGGAGTCCTGGGTCTGCACGGTGCAGAGAGCGGAGGAGGTATTCCTCAAAGAAGTGACTACCAGGAAGCAAACAGAACAATCTCAATTAAAGGGCAGTAGTAGCACAGGACAATACCAACCTTAACATATTCCAGGTGGTAAAGAATAGATGGCCTCCAACCAGGAGAGGAGCAAGTTACTGGAAGAGATCCCTGGGAGGAGCAGTGGGAATGGGAGTGTGGGTGCTTGAGATGCAGCATGGAAGGGAGGCCCTGCCGGCACTGCCTGGAGCACAGTGGGTACATGAGCCCTCCAGGAGCACCTGCTTGAGCAGCTTCTGTTTTGGCAGCTCCCAGCTGTCAGAACCACCACTCTTTCAGGGCACTTGGGGAGTGTGACAGCAGGTCTTCCGCAGCATCAGTTGTTTTATTTCTGTGAATAAGGTGATTCATGTAGGCCTAATTATGTACTAGCAACAGTAGTAGAAAACCTTGAGTACTGTGTTCAGTTTGGGGTGCCTCGCTACAAGAAGGACAACAAGGACCTGGAATGTATCCCGAGAAGGTCAGCAAAGCTGTAAGGGGTTTGGAGCACAAGTCTTATGAGGAGCAACTGAGGGAACTGGGATTGTTCAGAAGAGGAGGCTCAGGGAAGACCTTACTGTACTCTACAACTGCCAAAAGAAGGTTGTGGTGAAGGGGCGGTCAGCCTCTTCTCCAGAGTAACAGGGATAGGATGAGAGGTGATGGCCTCACGTTGCGCCGGGGGAGGTTCACGTTGGATATTAGTAAACAGTTCTTCTCAGGAAAAGAGGTAGTGCATTAGCACAGGCTGCCCAGGGAGGTGGTGGAGCCACCATCCCTGGAGGTGTTCAAGGGATGTGTACATGTGGCACTGAGGGATGTGGTCAGTGGGCAATATTGGTGATAGGAGGACGGTTGGACTGGATGATCTTAGAGGTCTTTGGCAACCTGAATGATTCTATAATTCTATGATTCTATGAAAAGAGAAACAGAAGAGAGAAGCTATCTGTGTTTAACAAAACCAATACACTGCCACCAGTGATTAAATGCTGACATGCTGAACGTGTCTCACCCAAGGCTTGTAGGGACAAAGCAAACAGTGTGCTGTTTGTCTGCAGCCCAGCAATCGATGGCAAGCGTTTGTGGGAAATAAACCAATAAACCAGCACCCTGGCTCAGTGTATTCCTTCCTTGCCAGGAATAACAGGGGTTATAGGGGATGAGAAGCATCCCTGGGATGGTCACAGAAGCACAGCTTCTCCTTCAGGCCAGGACAGATCAACGTGAAGGAGTAATGCCTTCCCAAGGAATAGTTTGTGATGGAAGAGCTCAGGTCGTAAAGGATTTGTTACTCCAAGTGACATGCATAATTAATTAAATCTTTTCAATCTGTGAAATAAAGAGCAAACACGAGTCCCCACACCCAAGCAAACACACAGATAGGCTCTTGTGCAACTCCACCCCCCGTGGCTGCTTTCTGCCAACTTCCGCAATGACTTAATTTAAACAAAATCCGAGGACAGGCACACTCAGTAACACCTCAGCATAACCTCAGCCTGAGCTTCCTTTTAAAGTGGCAGGTCCCCGGGTCCTCCAAAGGTGTGTGTGCTTATCAGCATCACACCTTGTCGAATGGAAGCCTGTGAGACCCATCTCATCATGAAAGTTGTGTAGGTGTTGGTAATAGCTGTGCTGCTTGGGTCTGCTGTTGTCCCAGCAAGAGGAAGGTACTGGGGATCAGCACTGCCATCAGTATGCCTTCCCGCTCTCCCCACCACGTGCCCTGCACACACAGTGCACACAGACACAACCTTTCTGTTGCATGAGAGTAATATTCAATGCAAGATTTTGTAAAAACATTAGCAGCTAAGAAGTTTTATTACATAATTATCAATAATGCTTTCATAAATGTTCCTTCTGACTATAAGTAACGTATGTGACCCCGTATGAGAGTTTAAAGCTGGATAATTATCACCAATTAATGAATCACTAATTCATTA
The DNA here is from genome assembly GCF_016699485.2 of Gallus gallus. Taxonomy (NCBI): domain Eukaryota; kingdom Metazoa; phylum Chordata; class Aves; order Galliformes; family Phasianidae; genus Gallus; species Gallus gallus. Next base: position 128,374,492 of record NC_052533.1, on the reverse strand, counting down.
AAAAAAAATCATTAATGGATAATTAATTAATGGATCATCACCAATTAAACGTCATTAAAATGGAAAGGGCCATTCACAGGTACTTCTGCTTCTGATAACCACCACCACGTGTATTTCTTTCTCCTTCCAAGCTCCTCTTAGGGATATGGGTCAGTGGACATGGTGGCAATGTGTTGATGGCTGGACTAGATGACCTCAGTGGTATCTTCCAGTCTTAATCATGCTATGATTCTCTCCAGAGTCCCCAAGCCTCCCCTTCGCTATGGGTGCCCCAGCAGCTGCTGTGACGTTTCCTAGTCTACAAGTGCAGGACTCCATGGGGTCACTGAGCATCTATTGGCCAGGTTTTGAGTCCTCCCCCCAGCAGCAACTGGGAAGCTGATCCTGGAACAGATCCATGCCCCTGTGAGCCCATTGGCAAACAGCAGTACAAATAGTTGTACAGGGAAGTTTAATAGAGTGCTGTCCTTCAGAGCAAATACAAGACAATACAGAGATGCCAAATTATGGATTTATAAATGCAAAGACTCCTTTGTCACAAAGGATAAAATAAATGATGTATTTTTTTTAGAAGATCTCACTGCTCCACTCTCAGAAAACTGTATTAAAATGCAACTTGAAATCTTGTTTCAAATGTTAAGCAAAAAGACTAAAAAATATTTACCTAAAAGATGTAAAGGTGGAGCTGACCCAAGAATTAGGGGCATGATTTTGGTCCATTCCCAGGCTCCTGAAACTGTGGTTGCTGAAGAAACAGAGCACAGTTCATCACAGTTCACTCAGGCTGGCAGCTACATGACCCTGTCCGGAAAGTTGGTTGTTCCCATCACGTCCTCAGGGCTGGAAGAGAAGCAATAGGGCAGCCCAGGCTGAATGACAGATGTGGGACACGAAGGTGGATTTCTGTGGAGCATTAGCAGCATAACAACGTCATGTAGGAGGGGTGAACTTCTTACCACTTTTCTGTTGGAGCCAGCATTAAAAAGAAATCACTGAGTGCTTTGGGTAATACTCAGTGCTTCTGTCAACACTACCCAAATTACCAGAGTACTTACCATGGAGGCAGACCTTGGGAAATCGCATCAAGTGTTTAGCAACCAGTGATCTCATAGTTTGTCTTACTTGAGCAGCACAGGATGAAAGCCTCCTGCGGGGCCGAGCAGACACCTGACATGTCCCAGCCTGTTTTCTTCGGTGGCTGAAAGAAGTCATGGCAGACATTTAACTACAACCTCCCTCCATAGGTGCAATTATCTGTGAAACTACAGCACGTCCCCATGGACAGCCTGCACAGGCAGAGGAGGTCCTATTTGAGGTCCTATGCAGCCCGCTGGGTTTGAGAAGAAAGTTCAGCTGGTCTTGGAATATCTCACTGCACTCAGTTGAAGGAGGACACCACTTGCCCAGGGCACCAAACTCCTGAGAAGTTTTATGCAGGTTACCCTGCTCAGGAGATGGCAAATTCTTGGAGGAGGAAAATCTGTGTGTGTGCTTCTTTATAGAGACTCATGTTCCAGGTCCTCCCAAGCCTCCTTTCCTGCCTCTGCCAACCCCAATGCCTACCCCAAGGCGGCTGTGAAGGACAGTTATGTAAGGAGAGCTCCTGGGCGGTAAACCAGGTGTACCCAATGTCATAGGTGCCCACAGACGACACACGGGGATTATCAGGTTTGCCCTCTGTCCTAAGCCAATGGTAACGTGATGCTGGTGAACACCTCCATCATCCCCCCCTCCCCTTTCTCAGATGCTGTTGTGTAAATCAAGCCTCGGGACTATGGAACAGAGAACACGCTAACCCATCTCAGCTGTGTTTGTCCCAAGTACCCCATTAAGCTTCTCATAGTCTTTATCAGTGCACTCTGTGAAGGCAGAATGAAGCCCCGTGAGCTGTGCAGCTGAGAAACTAAGCTAAGCTATGAAGGTCACTTTGAGAATATGTCGTCTCATTTCCCCCCAAATCATGGGCTTTTAAAGAGGGCTTTAAAGAGGGGTTTTTATTGTTTAAAATGTTTTTATTTCAGTGTGAAAAAAAATCCCAGGAGGTTTTAATTCATGACCTAATGATTCAAACACACTTAGTGAAATGTCAGCTCTTTTCAGACAGGTTTTGTAAATAATTTGGCACTGAGTCTTTGCAGCCCATCTCTCCTTATGCCCAGGAGCACAGCCAGAACCTTGGAGGAAAGGACTGCTCTGCAGTAAGTCACAACTTTACGGCGGTGTAAAACAAAAAGTAGCCCCAAACAATTAATGCTATACCTGACACTTATTTACGAGTACACAGAAGCAATTTGAAAGCTGTAAAATCCGTCACCAGCCTTGTTTAAACTCAACCTGTGAAAGACATGGGTGCCCATGGCTTTTATTGCTGGCAGTGCAATAGCTTTGTAGACCTTGTTAAATAAGTTGCGTCCGATGCACAGGTGGTGTAAATCAAACTGCTGTGGTTAATCCAGCACACGAGCGGTCACATGGGGCTCACGGAAGCCTTGTGCAGCCAGTGCTGCTCAGGGAGCTCTGACGACAGCTGTAGGCTCCATAAGCTGCAGAAAGGACAGGTTCTGGTGTCTCATCTCAGTCTCCTGAAGCTTATGCTGCAGCCCTTTCGTCCACTCCATCCCCCCCTGTTCCCTCGCTGTTCTCATGTCCTGTTCAGGGTCGTGGAGATGGCAGCCACAAACAGATTTAGCCAGCGGTGGAGGAATGATTGTTTTTACAGGAAATGTCAGGGTAAGACCGAGGGCTGTGTTTCTCCCCACTGGGAGCTGGAGGAGGAGCTGGGTTTTGGCAGCGGGCTGTGTTAGCACAGTGCTTCAAGATGAGTAAATAGCTCCAGGTAAAAGGGTGGTGAGGATTTGCGTTGAGTTGCTGTCACCTGAGAAAGTGCATTTATTGCTGACTTCTCTCACAGTGGAAGGAAGAGCCTGTGCCTGAGCTATGGCCATCCAGCCTGGCTCCTTTTGCCCTTCTCCCAACCCCATGATGTGAGAGCAACAAGGACACAGCACTGCTGAACTTGACCAGGTGGTCTGCTGGGGCCTCCTCCCCTATAACACATCATCTAGTCTAAATCCCCTGCAATGAACAGGGACCCCTACAGCAAGATCAGGTTGCTCTAGCTGTCACTTGGCAACAGCCGTGTTTATACCTTGGCCTGGACTGTCATCAGTGGGACCCCCTGTAGCATGTTTCACAGGATGGCTAAGGCTGGAAGGGACCTCTTCTGGAGGACATCTGGTCCAGAATGGCTTCCTCCATACCTCCACTGTAGTTCTTCAGTGAGATGAGCTTCTTGCTACGTCTGACTCTGCAAAGCCCCAGTGAGTACAACTTCAGCTTGCAACAACCTGAGCAGGCCTGTTTTCAGTTTCCTCTTGAAGAGCAGCATTGCAGGTGACAGTTCCTGCTGTGCCAGTGCCATCTTATCATGAAGTCAGCACAGAACCTAACTGCACATCTTCCCTCCTGGATCCTCTCTCTCAGATCTTACTTTCCCAGCAGCTGCAGGATGAGCAGCATCAGCAGCTGAGTGTCTGCATGTCTGAGCCTCGGGTCGTGGTTCTGGGGCCAGTTATCAGCCATGGTGCATCACATAGCTCTGCCTGGCTGACAGGAATGCTGCACACAGGCCCCCTTGTGAACCACATTGCTTTTCAGCACCTCCTTACTTTCACATACTCCTACAAGGCCTCAATGGTCCAGAGCGCACTGAGTTTCTGTGCTGGATTTGCTTAGAAATGCACCGCTGCAATGCTGGCCTTTGCTGCCCTGCTGGAGGCTCCCTCCCCAGCAGTCCCTTCCCTTCCAGCCCCTTCCTTGGCTGTGTCCATGCTCTGCAAGTTGCCAGCTGCTAATAGCATGCAGGTGGCTGCCTCTGTTTGCAGAGTTCTTTTGGCAAGGGGACAGGGAGCTCCCAGCTGCTGCCAGGTAGCACAGGCCTCCTGGCCATAAAGGTGTGTTGCCTTCGTCACCTTTGGGCTCTGTAGCACAGGAGATGACTTTGGCTGAAGCACGTTATGTGAATGGGTTGCACGTCAGCTACAGAACCGCTGTGGGATCCATCCACACCCATCCCTGCAAGCACACTCTGATAGGCCCTGGCGCCGTGCTGCGCTTTGTGTCAAGTTAATGATGGGCATTTGCACGCACAGATGTGTGAAGCCTGCCAGGACATCAAGGCTTCAGACATATCTCAGGCACCTGGAAGCCAAGTGAGTATCACGTCCCAGCTGTTCCAGCAGGTGCTCCAGGCACAGAGCAGCAGCTCCCTGCAGCCCAGGAGATGCCCATGGAGGAGCAGGCCGTCCCCCTGCAGCCCATGGGCACTGTGTGGAGTACATCTCCACCTGCAGCCATGGAGGAGCCCACGGTGCAGCAGTGGATGTGTCCTGAAGGAGCCGCAGCCCATGGATACCGCCGCAGGAGCAGCCCTGGCCTGGAGCTGCAGCCTGTGGAGAAGAGCCTGAAGTGGGGCAGATGGGCTGAGGGAGCTGCCACCCCTGGGGACCCATGTAGAGCTATTCTGGAAATACTTCTGCATAGCATCATGCCCCCCCCCCTCCCCAGTGACAGCTTAGGCCCCCTCCCTCCATCGCTCACAGGCATTTTCCTGTCTGCCAATTTTCCTTCTTATTATGCAGAGCAGGATTTGGCGTGCTGCAGCACAGCTCCCGCTCCCTCCCGCCCCCCAGTAAGCCCTGCTGTTCCCCAGCTCCTCGCAAGTATCAGCAGACCCACAGGAGCCCCACGGTGCTGCTCCACATCTCCCTGCTGGATATCCACATGCTCTGCTATTGCCATATCCATGGCAGCCGCTATGAAGAGCACTGGGCTGTAGCACCTTCTCCTTGAGGACTTCCCACATGGCTGCTGCTGTTGGCATCAGACCTTGTCTCTTCCCATGTGAAAACCCACCAAAACCCAGCCAAGTTACAAACCTTCTGAAAGCAGCCCCCAGCTGCACAGCAAACCTGACCTCCCGTGGGCTTTGCGTTGTTAATAACCAATCTGGCTTCCAGGAGTAAGTGCCAGCTGGAGGCTTCTGTGAGGCAGGGACATTTTGACAATCATTACCCCATGTCTGCCCTCTGGTGAGTGATAAATGGCCACTGCTGCCACAGTTCGGGAACTGTATTCGTTTACTCTCTCAGCTCCCTTACTTTTGCTAAATGAAAGAGGGAGTTAATGATATTTGGGTGATGAGACCCTGGCACAGGCTGCCCAGAGGAGCTGTGGGTGCCCTATCCCTGTAGGCACTGAGGCCAGGTTGGATGGGCCCTGGGCAGCCTGGTCTGGTGGGAGGTATTCCTGCCCACGATGAGGGGTTTTGAACTGGGTGGGCTTAAAGGTCCCTTCCAACCCAAACCATTCTAAGAGTCTACAATTCTGTAATTCTGTGTTTGTATGATGCACCTGATGGAGTCAGCCGGTGGCTTCCAGACATCCCTTGACACACAGCCCATGCATGTACACGTGCACACTTTCACATGACTGCACAGGCCTTTGTTTCATTTAGTAAGACTTAGGAGGAGTGGCTGAGGGAACTAAGGCTGCTCGGTACAGAGGAAAAGAGGTGAGGGGAGACCTCATCACTCTGTACAACCACCCAGCAGGAGGCTGCAGTAAGGAGGTTGTTGGTCTCTTTTCTCAGGTGATAAGTGATAGGATGGCAGGCAACAGCCTCATGCTGCACCAGCAGAGGTTTAGATTGGATGTTAGGAAGATTTCCTTCATGCAGAGGGTGGTCAAGTGTCGCCCAAAGGTGGTGCTTCTCAGCAGGCTGTCCCCCAGTCCCGGTGCTCCAAGCCCTGCAGGCTCTGCTCCCAGTCTCCCAGGTTTCATAGTCCAGTTCAACAAATAGCTGGCAAGAACAAGGAGAAGAGCAAAGGTGGACAACACATCTTCAAGGAGGCCTTGGTTGCTTTGGTCTCACAAGCACTGAGCTGAAAAGGCCCAGTGAGCTTCGCACACGCTGGCTGGAGACCTGAGGGGGCCTCACCATGGACATGCGTGAGTGGCCTCTGCCAATGCACTTCGCCTTTATAGGCAGGGGAGCAATGAGGCACTCGGTCACAGCTGAACACACTGAATGGGGGAGACACTGGTGTGTTGCACTGTATGTAGATCAGCCTGGAACATCTGAAAAAGAAAGCAGGAGAAAAAATAAAGATGACAGAGAGGGCATTTTCTTTCATAAAGATGCTAAAGAGTAATTGGGGAAAAATGATAAGGGCAAAGAAAATATTAACACTTTGCATCTCTGCCTGCAAGAGAACAGATATTTTCTTAAGCAAGGATCTGATTACTGAGAGCAGATGATGAGGAATTATGAAACCAGGAGATAAGATCAGGAATAGTTAATAAAAAGCTTGGGATCCATAAAAGCGGAAAAAAGGAAAGGCCACGTGCAGGCGTGCTGAAGGAAATGGGCAAAGAAATTAGGGACGCTTTAGCAAACCTTTTCAGAATTTCAAGAGAAATTCCTTCGGACTGGAAAACGTAACTAAAAGCAATTGCTGGGAGAAAGCAGCCCAAGGGCAAGTGACGGCTACATCCAGTCAGCCTGAAATCCTTCCCTGGGAAGTCTTAAGGCCCTTCAGAAGATCAGTTTGGAGAAGCACGTAGAAGAGCACGGCCTTCCCAGGCACCTCCGAGTGGCCTGAATTCACTGCTGGCTGCTGGCGGAGCAGAACGCTGCAGTGGCACATGGCAGGAGTTCCTGAAACAGTGTCTGCCTTGAAAAAATAGTTTTAAGAAGAGAAAACGGAAGAGGTAACTGAGTAAAAATCAGCTGACCTACACAGTAAGGGGAAACACTCGTGGAAACAGATTTGTCTCAACTGTCCTCTCACGTTCAGTCCCTGGACAAGTAATGTGGCAAATCCAAGTGTCATCACGGGAGTTTTGTAAAGCAGCTGTAAGTTATGTCCAACGTAACAGTGCTGTGATATTACAGAGATAAAGGTGCACATCCAGCCCTACGTCACATGCAGCAATATCAGGCTGGCTCTGCCCATTGGATTAGCGAGATGTGGAAAGAAACCCCCATGTCTACCATGTCCATCCATCCACCCCCATGGATGACAGCAGGGATGACACAGCAGGGACTGCAAGCTGTGCAACTGCCGTAACATTAAAAAAATGATGATCCCAATGACTCCATCTTCGTGTCCTGCTAACACCGCTGTCGTGCTGCAGCAGCCAGAGAGCTGCCATGCTTTGCAGCTGGCCAGGAGTAGTGTAGCCAATGTGTCTGCAATTTTAGCAGAGACGTGGGGCAGGAAATGAGAGAACCCATAAATGCTCCACTTCAAATACTGAAATCAGAGGTGAACAATTGCGGACAGCTTTGGCCACGTAAGTCTGCTGTTTAAGGAGCTGGCGTTAATGATTTCCTGCATGAGGAACTACAAGTCTTGCATGCAAGTTGGCAAGTGAAGGGAAAACATGATGACTGTCCATATTTACGTCTACACCTGTGTTATCTATCAGAGTATTGAATATCCAGGAAGAAGGACTGATTTTTCAAGATAAGCCAAAAACAGAAAAAAACAAACTCTTCTAAATCCTCCAGGGGCACCACTGGAAAATCCTCTTAGAGTTTTGTTACTTGCTCAACACGCACAGAGACAAAACACAGCAAGCAAGCACTCTAGCACCAGCATCCTCTTCCACTCCTCTCTGCAGGTACGGAAGCTGGGTGAGCTCTGAGCTCTGTGGAGTGGTCCATGTCACTCTGAAGGGCAGCACAGCCAGCTGGGGCATCAGCCACTCCTCCCAGTTTCTGAGAACTGCAAACTTGCGTTATGGTAGGAAACGATCAGGTTGGTCAAGCATGACTTTCCCATCATACATCCATACTGGCTACTCCCAATTACCTCCCTGTCCTTCACATGCCTGGAAACAGTTTCAGGAAGTGGTTTCAGTAGTTGTTCCATCACCATCCTAGGCGCTGAGGTAAGGCTGACTGTCCCACAGTTCCTGGGTCCTCCTCATCTTTACTGAAGATAGAAGTGACATTTGCTTTCCTCCAGCCTCCAGGAACCTCTCCCAGTTGCCACACGCAGGATGAGATAGCACTTTGTTTTTGTGGCACCCCAGCAGAAGGCACGGAGCAGATATCAGGAAAGCCCATTTGTTTGGTGTTTCTCATGTGCAGAGTACCAAGAGAAGACTTCGTATCTAGGACACGGGTATGAAGAGACTGAAATGGTAGTGGGCCTTGCTGTCCTTCAGCCATGCTGCTTCAAATCCAAAGCAAGTCCAGCATCTCCGTGCTGGCACTGTAGACTAACAGGCTTCTGAAACACAGTCAGCTCCTGTGTATAAGCCACACCACAGGAGGCCAGAACTGCTGCTAAGCAGCCCTACAGTGCATGATACAGAGCGCAAGAGTTACTTCAGGTGCCAGTATCAGGTGTGAGTGCTTCCCATGAAGCGCCTGTATTGCCTGGGAAAGTGTCATCCCACTATCTGTGCTGTTGTTGAGAAACCACTGAAGCATCTTGTGGGTGGACATGGCTATCATAGAAACACGTCCTTAAATGCTACTCGTGGACTTGATGTCTGTACAACTATCTCAGATAAGTAGGTGATTTCCATAGGTAAAAGCCTAGGCAGATAAAGTGATTGCAGGAAGAAGATGCCTTACCGTAGTCTGGCTTAGTTATCCCCAGTGTGGGGAAGGTTTGTAGCAGAATAAGCAGAACTTCATATTGGTAATTATGTCTGCGAGATTTGTGTTACTTAACCTCTATCAAAGAATGGAGCCAAATCATTGCATAAATTCAGAATTATCCTCTATGCACTGTGTAACTGAGAAAGCAGTTTCTTTGTGCAGGTTTTTGCTTCACTGCAGTCAGGTTTCTTAGATAAACCCGCGAGTCACATGCCATCCTGCTGGGGGAAGCCAGCCAGAGGGTATCAGGGTCAAAACAATAGATGACAATGAAGCAATGGTCTGTCAACTGCATTTGTGTGTGTCCGGTTTTTCATTATTACAAAACCTCCCACATTTGGCTGAATAAAACAGAAGACTCACCGGATGCACATACCTCCAGCCCGACCTGTCTCTGTTGGAAGCACGTGCTGAAATCATGTCTAGAGGTCTGGCTTGGGGCATTCTGGGGAAGTAGATGTTATATCCTTGTTGTTTCCTAGGTAAAAAGGGAGTAACTAAAGACCTGGATCAGAATAGGCTCCTTTATAGAGAAATATGAATGCTGATCCCAGTTTTGAAGTTTGCTACCAAAAGGGATCTGGAGACAGATTTCTGAAAGAAGCAAGTCAGTGTTTTATGGACCCCTTCTACTTCATGGCTGCTGAACCCTTTATCCCACCTCTTATTTCAGAAGCAGACTGGCAAAGAAAGGAAAAGAGCAGGACAGAGCCTTGGTGCTCCCCTCCTATGCTCTGTGCCTATTCTCCGATCTCCCCGTTCCCTCCCTGTCATGCCATCCTGCTCCACTTCCCCAGAGTGCAGTCTGCTCCCCAGTCCCATTCACTGAAGCCCATCAAATGATGCTGCAGCCCTGCATTTCCCAGAGTTGCCTCCAGTGCCCAGGCATTTAGGAAGGAGCTCTTTTTCCTAAATCCACTGGGGCTTTACAGAGCAAAACCACAACTTTACACTGCAAACAGCAAATCTCTGACAGATCATGGAGCCTTTACCTTCAGAAGCAGTACAAGATATATGTGTTAATTTGTGGTTAAGGCCTATTTATCTGGAGCAGTGCGGGAGGGTAGCTTGGCCTTTCCTGTAGCAGAGCGGCTGGAACTGCCAGAAGAGGCATTAAAACTTAATAAAAAAAGTCTGAAACAGTCTCATTAAAATACTTGGAAAACTTCACAGTTTGGCTGCATACCATAGAGAGAGTAGATGAGAACTTGACCGGGCTTGCCTGCCTCCCGAGCAGACTGTCTTGACTTAATACTTAGAAAAAAATTCGCCTGGCGCCCGCTGCAGTGCTAAAAAGCCCCTGCTATGTCAGATGCTGTTGTAATTTGCCCTGGAAATGCATCTGAAGCAAAGGAATGTGTGAGCACAAGTCCAGAGCTCAAACAAGGGGAAATACTGATTGCTATACAGATGGGTGGATAAAGATGGTATTTTATTCATTTTAACCCTCAGCCCAAAGTTCCAGGTGCTGATAACTATTCCAGCCCCTTCTGGTTCATCTGGTCTCTGGGAGTTGCAGCCACTGGTCCCTGAGCAGGCTCTTTGGACACCACAGCATCAAGCAGCCTGGCCCTATCTGGAGCCATTTCAAGGAAAATCCAGACCTGCATTTGACCTCATTCTTTTATTTACTCACCACACTAATTAGGTCAGGCAGAGTGAAGGCCAGCAAGACATGTAGGATGGACTATTTGCATAGCTGCGAGCGGTTTCTATCTGATTGAGTGGAGTGGATTGAACCATAGGTGGATTGTGGGTCAAGAGGCTGTTTGAGTTTCACATTCATGGACACACTCTACACAACCAGCGTGCTTGTCACACTGCTCTGCAGCACGTGGCATCAGATGCCAGGTCATGAACTCCGGCCTGATATTGAGCTGTTGTGGCAGCCTTGAGGATCTGGACTGCTGGGGGTAAAGACTCACGTAGCAGCACCCAAAGGACAAACCCTTCGCTCTTTTTCTGAAGGCTGCCCGATTTCTATCTTAGCGATACAGTCTGCCTGAAAGTGTGAGCTTTGATGGTGCTGGAGCCCCCAGTTTATCAATAGCATAAACGTTCTTTGACCTAGTATTGAGTACTGGGGTGAAAACTAAGAGATCTACCAAGTACCAGCTTGGGATTCTTACCTAATCCCCGTTCACTTTACCCCGCTCTGCTTTTCCCACGTTCCAGAGCCTTTGGCTAATATTCCACTATCACTATCACATCTGGGACTATCCTGCAAACCATCGTGTTTATCCTGCTTCATTCAGAGTACAACAATTACCTTTGGAGCAGGACACAGTAAGTAGTGAATTTTGTACCTATTATAGCTTCTGTTAGTGCAAAGTGAACGCAGACTTTGGGTGCCTTTGGCTCCGTGGTCTGCTTCTTCACATGATATCACCAAGAAGAAATTAATCTCTCAGCACTTCTCCCCTTCTCTCATTGCTTCCTATTCCTCCAGCAGTCCTGCTGAGACCTCACACATCTCTTCTGTTCAGATTAAAGCAAATTCCAACATCCAAACATTTCTACACATTTTTAAAGCATGTTTCTTACTTGCTCTGAATCCAGGTAAATCTGGCCAACGAATCAAGTTACATTACTGTATTTGTGGTTGGTCCTCCTAGACCAATTTCACAAATCTGCCAAAATTTATCTGCTGAGATAAATCGGCTGAGGGAACAGAGACTGTTCAGCCTGGAGAAGAGGAGGCTCAGGGTTGACCATATTGTTCTCTAAAACTATCCAAAGGGAGGTTGTGGTGAGGTGGGAGTCGGCCTCTTCTCCTCTGTGACTAGTGATAGCACTAGAGGGAATGGCCTCAAGCTGTGCCAGGGAAGATTCAGGTTGGACGTTAGGATTCTCTGAGAGAGTGGTCAGGCACTGGAATGGGCTGCCCAGAGAGGTGGTGGAGTCACTGTCCCTGAAGGTGTACATGAAACATTTAGATGTTGTACCGAAGGACATGGTTTAGTGGGAAATACTGGTGATAGGTTGGACTGGATGATCTTAGAGGTCTTTTCCAACCTTAATAATTCTATGATTCTAAGATCAGCACTCAGCTTCTCCAAACCTCTGTGCCCTATCTCCTTTCTTTGTAAGAAGCTCTCTGAAAGACTTCGTGGTAGATAAAGGCCACTGCTGAAAGGATAGAAAGGAGCCCACAGAGTGGAAGGTATGCACACTCCTTCCTTCTACAACTTCTCTATTATCAGTAGAGAACAAAGAAAACACAGATGTATATCTGATGTGTTTACATGAAAACTGCAGTATTTACTGATGCTTTTAAGGTCATATTTCGCTTCAGTCAAGCAATGAAAAAAATGTCAAGAATATGTTGCAGCTAGTAAGCTAAACACATTTTTCTGCCTCTGGATTGGGTAAGACATATACTCACAATAAACTTTATCTGAGGGACAGTTCAAGGAACTGGCAAGAGAGTCCAAAATCCAGTAACTCAAGGTCACTCATCCACCCAGGGAGTTCAGGCGGGCTGAACGGTGGCCATAAATCATTACATTCAACACCATCTCAGTGGCCTGTGTAAAACCTGTGAGTCTGCACTGAGTTCCTATACGAGGAGCACTGTATCACAACAGCCACACTCAGAGCAGTAATGGCTTGCTTCCATCACAGTTTCAGATGCCACTGAGTATAGAAAAATAACGTTCCATCTAATCACTGGGAGTTTTAGTTGAAGCATGTATGTACACAGAGTAAATGTCACCTAAGTGCATTTTGATGGAGCTATAAATACAAGAAACTGCTGTCTGCAAAAGCAATCAGGACACAGCCCTGGTGCTCCTGCCCATCACACTTCGTCCTAGCAGGGGAGGTAACATCATGGCATTGTCTTTTTGCATCCTAATAACTTTCTGGAACTACGTGGGCACCATCACAACATCCAAATGTGTCCCAGTAACCCACAAAGACAGCAAATCTTACAAATAAGAAATGGGAGGCAGATTGTCTAAGACTTTTTGACAGTTTATGGTTCAGAAATATTCAGCCTCTTGAATAGAAGTTTATATATTCTGAAACAGTCTTCCTAGCATACGTACTCACACGTGTAGTAGTTCAAGCCCTCTACTTGCTTGTTGGAGTATCAAGAAGCTATTTCTATGGTCAATTTGCTCCCACAGTCAGCTCTGAAACAAACAGCCCTGGCCAGTGTGTCCTTGAGAATACAAAGTTCACAGTCATTTTGCATTGTTGTATCAGTTACGTTTCAAGATTGCCCACAACATAAAACAAAAGATGTAGCTTGAGCTAAAGCAAGGCCTATTGGGAGCTACTTAAATAGCTCCCCAAAACAGTAACCTCCTACAGTAACAAAAACAAGAGCTGAGCATGCACTAAGACATGTGTGAGAGAGAGTGCTTGTAAATATTCTCTGCAGTCTGCGTAGGAGTTGTGTGGAGATAGCTTGAACACCTCCAGCAGCAGAGGAAGGAGATAAATGGGAATCTATTTGGCTGAATTTCTGCGGAGAAGAGTATTAATATGTGCTGAAAGAAACTAGAGATTGAAGTTATCAAAACCCTGGTGAACTTAAATAATAAAGGCCATAGATGTGCATGCTGCCTTTTATAGCTCCTGTCCCACCCGAAGGATTTTAGAGAGGTAAGAAAGGGTCTCTCATCATAGAATTTCTCTTTTCACCTTGCATCTTTCTGTGCTTCAGCTAAAATCTTGGAGAAACAAGTCACACTTTTACTGTGTGTAGCAAACTTCAGCTAGTGGGAAATGCCATTCCCAGTTGAGAGGATGCATAAAGTATTGGCAAAATAATTGAGTTATGTAAACAGTATTCTTGAGCTCTGTCCAATCTAGGCAAACGCCAGCCTTGGTCTGGTAGCTGTTCTTACACAGGCACAAGCGAGCTCTGCTGCATGCACACACAGGCGAACACACGTGCACACACCCAGATGCATGTGCATGATAAGATGCCTGGTAGCATCTTCTCATTAGAGGCTGCTCCCAACTTCCTCCTACATGGCTCTCTCACAGCTCTGCCAACATGTGCCTCTCCAGCCTGAAGTGCTTCTGTGCTGCCTCAGGCTGTTTCATCTGCTCTTCCACTTATCTGGGTTTTATATTGTCAGCCAAAAAAGTTCAAGGGTTACCAAGACAGGCAGAAAGAGAAAAAAAAAGTTAGCCCACTCTCATTTTTCAAAATTTGATATAAGTCATTGTAAAAGCTTTATAGCTTCTGCAGGTGTGAAGGGTTGTGAATACCATCTATTAATTCTAAGTCCATCTCACTGAGGCAAATGTCCTTATTTCTTCCTTTAGGGATGGCGTGGTGACAACTGGGGGCTCACGGAGATGTCTCTGGCAGCTGTACAAGCAGCTGCACCAGAGCAATGGGAATACTATGATTTGTCTGGAAGAGGTTGGGAAAACTGATGCCAGCCCTTGAAAAGAGGATCTCTACTTTGTGCGTACTAGGAGTTGGCCATCTACAACTATAGCTAGCTACACTGATACAGCAAAAGCAGGCAAGTATGGATGCAGCTTAAGTAAGCTCCTTAAATTAAATTAATAAGTAAGCTCCTTTAATTAAACAATAGAGCATTTTTTTGTTGGTGGCATAATTATGTGTCAGAGGAACTATGGATTTGACATGCTCACTTGAAAGTTGGGTCTTACTAAGACCTGCTTACTAAGACCTGCAAGGATATAATCATATAAGCACATAAACCTTTTCTTATTCTTAGCTGCACTTGTCCATCATGCTGTCTTCACAGCACACTTTCCAGGGTGGCAGCTCTGGAAAGAATGTAAAAAAACGTACCCACCGTGACTCTTCTCATCAAAAGCTTCCAAAGAGGAGCAGGTAGGCCTGTGACTAACAAAAGTATCCAGGGAATACAAGAGTGGCTGCAATCTGATAGTAATTTTGGGGAAAGCCCAGCAATTCCAGCCCATCCTGTGAACACGTGTCTCCAGATGGGGAGCCAGGATAATTCTTGAAAATATAATGTCCTGTAACGTCAACAAGTAAAGTAAGTGTATCTATATTTGAACCTAAGCATCTTCTTCTCACTCCCACGTTCACTGTAGATATCTATACATGTAAATACAGCTGTGTAAAGATGTATGCACACAAAGATACATACACACTCTGGCCAAAATGGGACTTAGGAAGCACCAGAGTGAACACGTGCAAGTATTGGTATGGAAAAAAACAAAATGGTATGCTCCTCCTATTTCTTAAGTGCCAGCTTACTGCTGATATGGCAATCCAGTGTGTCCTGGGCCATTACCAGTCTTGCACACGCACACGGGCACATATATGCACATGTCCAGGCAATAGCACTGGCTGAACTTGGGATAGGATTTATGAATTAATGGCCATGTGTCTTTTTTCAGTGATGCTGAAGTGGGAGATGCATCATTTCCTCCTTACCATTGTGATATTCCTAGCGACTTTGGTGTCCAAGGAAGAGAGGAATATTTCTCCATTTTACTTGAGGTCAGCCATGTGACCTGCTTGTTTGAAATCTCTCATCATCAACAACATGCACAACTGGAAATAATAGCAACTCACAAAGAGCCAGAGCGTGTATGGCAGGAAGGGACCTCTGTCCTGAGCCCTGTCTTCAGCTATCAGCTCAAGTACAAACTCTCATGAACAAATTAATATCCATTCAAAACACGTTAAGTTGCTTGCCACACAGTTTTATTAAAAAGCAATCCTATGGGGCTCCATACCTGCTAATCTGAAGCCTTGATTTATCTGTGGTCAGTTCTGTCTTTTACTTTTGGTTTTACTCCACCTCTGCCCAGACTGCCAAATGCCCAGACCCTTTGATGGGCAGACACCATATTCCCCTTCACCTCCTCCTGCTAATTGAAACAAGCCTGACATGTTTGAATCTCCTCTTACAATGTCTTTTCCATCTCATGCTCATTCATGACGCCCTTCCCTGCATTTTGAACAAATCCATAGCAAGCACGGCCTTCCAGATGAATCTCAAAGAATCCCTGTACCAGGCCACAAAACCCACCTTCTCTCTGTTGCTGTCTTATATTTTGTAACATGCTAGAACTATGCTTCCCATATACTGGTGGCTCATAGTCACACCATAACTGACTAATACAGCGTGATGCAGCTTGCGTTCCGGATCACAACACACAGCACACTCCCATCCATCCAGTCATCTCTCCCCCACAGGAAATGGCTGTTTTGGTAGCAAACAGTGCCCAAGAACTGAACATCTTCTGCCTTCCGCAGCCAGCTTTGAGCCCTTACCCACTGCTCCATCCCCACGCACTGGAAGAAGGAACTGGCAAAAAGCCAGCTGCCATACCTGGCTAGAGTTTCTGCCTCATTCATGGCACCCGAGGGGGAAGGTGGCATGTCAGCAAAGGCCTGAGCCACAGCTACTGCTGTAATAGCCTGTGAGGGGAGGGACAAGGTGTCCCAAATCTTGGTTGCAGCTGAGTTTTAACACACAGACCTTTTCCCCAGCAAACCTCTGTTTCCAGCTGAGGAGCAGCTGGCTTATAGGAGAACTTATTAGAAAACCTCAGATCAGGGCCTACCCTCTTCCCCATTACATTTCATCTGATTTCTTTTGTTATTCACCACTGCTTATTGCTCAAACTGACAAGTTTTCTGTGGGTAGCATCTCACGTGCCCCACTACTGACAATACTTAACACTGTGTCATCAGTTAATGCCACTGGCTCCTTTTAGCTTCTTGTGCCACAGCTGGGAATGAAACATTAAATACAGTCCAAGTCCAGCCCTGGAGGAATTCTACCAGTAATTGCTTCTGGTGTGTTTGTTCTCATTTCATCATAACTCACCATTATCTTCCTGTTAGTCAGTGCTTTCCTCACCTTAAAATTCCCATTTCTTCTGTATCTTCACTTTTCTGGTATTACTTCAACCTTTTAGGGTGGACTGACTTCATTTGCTTTGTCTGAAAAGGTCAGTTATCTTACAAAAAAAAAAGGCATTAATTTGGCATGATCTACCCTGAACAAATTCCTGTGTATTTCATCCCATTTCCAGTTTTTCCTTTCTCTTTCCTTCAGTATAGTTTTTATGTCCAACTGATCTACATACCTGATGTATGAGCAAGAGGGGAAAAAAAGAGGAGAGCTGGTGTTCATTCCCCTTCTGTACTCCATTCTGTGTCTGTGATTATTGCAGCTCCTGATGCACATGTAGGCAGCCCAAAGCAGAAGAAACAAAGCAAGGAGTCAAATCATGAGCTCTCCCATGGAGGTCTCCCATGGAGCAGGGACTGTGCATCCTTCCTGACAGAACCTGTAGCCTCATGAAACTCAGAGCCCTAGGGGCTTAGTCAAATATCTCAGATAGAGATGAAACACTAAGAATTATTAAGAGACAATTAACAGGATTATCTTTCCTCATCCTCCATAAACTGTTCTCTATCTAGGCTAGGAGGACGTGAACTCCTCCTAGATTGAAGAGCTCTTGATTATGGTGCGCAACATAAATTTAACAACTTCCTCTGCACTGCTTGGCCACCGTCCCACAGAAGATAACGCTGCAGAAGAAGCATTGCTTCCCTCCACCAGGGCTTTAACTTCATTATTGCCTCCCCAGCAGATCTCTGTTGCAGACAGAGTCTGTTTCTGGGGAGTGTAAGGGTGTGTGGATAGAGTTTGCTTTCCACATACTGCATTTGGAAGTAGACAGCGTGGGAAAGTTCTTGTGTAAACTCCATGCCAGGCAAGAGCATGCCTGTGTGGCACAAGTGCTACGTTCAGTGAGCAAGAAGGCTCTGTATCAACTTGTTGATGCTTAAAGAAAGGATGCTGCCTATTGATTAGGGCACGTAGGCAGATGAGGAGCAGACAAGGAACAGAATTTAAGGATTTGCAGATTGCTAGGAGTGGCTTGCTTGTGAGAAAGCAGCTGGTGAACATACCATGCATTTAGCCAGCTCTGCAAATAAGTAGAGCACTGGTGCATCAGGGAGGCCCTTCTCACTCTGCCCCTCGGGGAGGCAGGCAGGCGTGAGGCACAAGCAGCGTAGGGAACTGCCAAGACAGCAGGCGCCGGTGGTTAGCGCACCGCCAGCCTGCCCAGCACTGGGGGAGCCCAGGGCTGGGAGTTTTGTAAGGGTGCAGCCCAGACAGACAAACCCTGCATGTCCCACAATAGGGCACCAGGGTAGGGGATAGTAATCGTCACAGCCCGTGTTTCCCGACCGCCCCAGCAGCGCAGAGCTCAGTCTGCCCTTCCCTTAGCCAAGGCAGCCCCAAAGGCTTCTTGTCTTGGCTGCTGCCTGTTCCCCTTAACAGCAGCAGGAAAGGGAGCAGGATCTGCTGAATGGAGGGTGTGGGAAGGACTTTTCTGCAAGACCTTTTCTCTACTGGACACAAGACTGACTCACAGACTGCCTCCTATACCTCAGGAAGCAGGTCTCGTCTCCTGTACCAATTAAGCATTTTGGAGAGACAAAGACCCAGATCTTTAACTAACTCCAGGCTGCTCTACATATAACTTGGGCTCTCTGAAACTGTGAGTAAAACCCTCACTGTAATGAGTTTGTCGTCCCTTCTCCCCATCCCACTCCAAACCTTCACCAACATTTAGGAAGATACAGCTACACTACAGGAAAATGCAGGCCAGCAGGTAGAGAAAAAGGCTCTCAAGAAAGAGCTTAATAAGTGGAAACGTGGGATATAAGAGAGCTAAGTGGCCAGCACAACCTCCCAGCAACTGGAATAGAAAAGCTCATGCCAGCCTCTCTGCCATTTTGCACATACCTAGCTCTCCTACCAGCTGTTGATGCGACAATTTGGAGAACAGAAGATGAACCTGCTTTCAAGCACCTCCTGGCCCCTGCTGGAGTCAGGTTCCTTCCAGGAAACAGATCCCTGGGAACAGCGATATCACATCCTTTCATCTGGCATGCTGTGCACATTTCTTAGTCTCAAGCTGTGTGCATATTGTGCATATTGCATGCAGTGGAACTCAAAATGCCAGGGAAGAACAGTTTAAGACCGGTTGGCCCTTCGAAACTACTGCACCTGTATTTATCTGGCTGATGTTTCCTAAATCAACAGGACTTTCTATTAGCACAAGCCTTTCTAACGTTTGGTGAATTCCAACAAGAACAAAAATTTAAAAACAAAACAAAACCCCAAAAAACACAATTCTCACTTCATCTTTTTATGAGCTTGAATGTTACAATTATAACGAAACAGAATAGAATCTTTGAGCACTTCTGATATTGGCTAATCTACAAACTTTTTATTTAGACAAGGAAAATCTAAAATGTACTGAGAAGAGAGTATTTTCCTTCCTTGCTGTGAAATTCGTGTATTGTCTCCCACATGGTCAAGTGATAAAGAAATGTAAGAGTGATTTTGCCCAGATACATCACTTATAGTGTTCTCTTCAGATAATGTCAAACAATAACGAAGCAGAACATGCAGACTTCAAATAAGGCAGGACAATAATACGAGCAGAGCTCCTAATAAAACAGTCAGCTCTGGGTTTCTTTAACAACATTTATCTTTAAACAACTGCACTGAAATACATCTCAGTTTACCAGCTTTTAAATGAAACGGCTGAACAAACAGTCCCACCACTGTTGACATTTTGACTGTGACTTTTAGCAAAAGGACATAAAAATGCATGCATCTCCATGAAGATTCATCTACAACATCTTGAAAGCTCCCTCAGTTTATTTCAGTTTGTTCTAGTCCCCTGGCAATCAGGACTTAGTCATTCCATATAAACTACGACTCCTCAACCCTACATTGTTAAGGAGATCTTATCCCCGTACACACTGTGTTTAGTAGAAAGGGACAGTCATGTTTTTTCTCAACATTTTGCACAGCCTGGCATTTCAGAGTAAAAAGAGCTAGTTAAACAGCTAGCTAATACACTAGGAATGACCTTGCAAAGAGAAAAGAGAATAAAGCCTGCATAAAACTCTTATTTTTGTATGTCATCTGGGTGTACCGAAGAAGGATGGATAACAGCACGGAGTTCCAAAGATCCAACTGCCTCTGGCCTTCTTGCCTCCCAGGCAAGTTGTGAGGCTGACTTCTGTATAAGAAAATATTTCATGGCCAGGTCCTACTTAACTGCATGCTTTCCAAGTGGGCTGGCGTCACACGTTGACTACCCTAGATGCCAGACCCCAACCAGTGGCCTTCATCTTAGTGACAGTCCCCAGTCTATGCTGACAGTAACAGAAGTTTATCCCAATATAGGACTCGGTGGCAAGGAGAAAGCATGTCTTAAGCTGAAAAGATGAAAAAAAGAAAAATGCAGATCATGCCCTTCCCAGAATGTATCCCATCCCTGAGAACTTAATGCAGAGGAGAACTTTGGAGACCAGATTCTCAGCTGGTATTAATTAGCAGATTTTATTAGTAGGACTATTTAGACCAGGAGGTAATTGAATAGCTAATCTCTGGTTTCCACAAATTGCATCTGTGACACTTCTTTCCCCATGCTTTGCTGGAACTAGCATCCTTCTGCACGACTGCCATTATGCAAAGCACAGAATGGTGTTTTTCCTCTACACCTGCTTTTGTAGCTGGCCAGAAGGCCATAGATGAAAGAATCAACAGGAGCCTCAGGAAATCAGCTAGCCCAAAGGTTTACCTTGCAGCAGGATTAGCTGTACTTAGACTGTAGGGCCGTTCCATACTTCCAGATTCTACAGCCTGTGAAAATTCCCAGGTTAGTTTTTAGTGACTGGGCAAGTTTGCCCACAGAGTAAGATAAAAATCAGAAGGAATCTGAACCCCTGCAAGTGCACAGCAGCTTCTGAAGCAGCCCCTTGCCAAGTTCCTGACAAGATAGTAGAGAGGTTGGGCTGGGAAGCAGCGAGGAGCCCAAACTGCAAACTCAAGGATCCACCAGCAGCATATTTTTACATGTGCATAGACAAGGGAAGTAAACAGGCTCTGGCTGCTGGCGTCAGTGATGTTCTAGAAGCTTGGAAGAAGTGGAAGTTATCCTGTGTGATTAGGGCAAAGGATTACTTGAGTTCAGCTGATGAGCATGGTATAAGGACTCAAGAGACTGCTGAAGCTGTGGGCCCCTGCAGCCTCTGCATGGGACTTTAATCATCATTCTCCACGCTTGTGCATGCTGTACATTGTCTGTTACTCCAGCTAACACACGTCTGTTTCCTAGCTCTCTCCAGACCTTTTCTTTAAATGTGCCAATATGTTTCTGATGGATTCATTCCATGATTTATCAGGCACAAAATAGTCAGAAGTATAAGACTGAGATTTACAGACCATTTCTTCAAGTAAAACCAATGAAACTGAGTTACTGAATGCAAAGAGTCCTCCAGGGAGAGTGTTTCTGTACAGAAGAAAATAATTGCCATTTTTCATCCGTTCTACTGACTTTTCTCCCTTAGGCTTGGAAAGTTTGCCTAAACCAACACAAAGCCACCAAACCTTATGTTCTGACCATCCAACTGCACCCATCCAGTCACACACCTACAGCTGAAAAACAGAATTCAGTATACCAACTGCACTGATGACAGAGAAACAGAAACAAAAAAGTCCTTCTTCCCATTAGAATCAGCAGCCATATGCTTGTTAATTCACTTTAAGTTCAGCAATCATACTCCAGTAACTTCTAGCTTAATCTAATCTTGTTTGCCTTTTAGCACCCAATTAAGAAGACAGATACCACAATAAGCATAATAAATCAACCAACTTGCAGACGTACCAAACAAACAAACACATCCACAGACCTGAATGAGGAGTAACACCTGACGTTCTCAAGAAGATTATGTTATCTGCCATTTCTGCTGGAGCTTCCCTATAACTTAAATTAGGACAGATCTTATCTGGTCTTGGGCATTGCCCCAGCAGATAGAAGGGCACAAGTCTTGACAAAAAGAATTCTGAGTCTTTTTCTTTTCTTTCTGGAGCATCCAGAGGGAGCTGGAATCATTTGTCCTGCACTACTGTAGGGGCTTGGTGGAGATATTTCAGTGGAATTATTGTCCTTCAGGACTTTTTTAGTCCAAAGCCTGACATAGATAGTGAGGTGCAGACTAATGAGGCACACTGAAGAGATGCACCTGGGTATTTATGTGAACATGTACATGCTTGTCTGTGGAAGGAGAAGGCAAATAAAGTCAGAAAATAATATAATGTCTCAAGACATTCATTATTTTTTTTCCAGCAATTACACAAAGCCTACACCTTTAATTAAAATTAAATGAAACTACCTCTACACCTTTGATCCATGTCAGAAAAGAGAATCGACAGCTGACTTCACTACATAATATGATACCAGCCAATGGCTTTCTATTCTCCAAGGGAGCCAGTTGTAAGCTGAACATCTCAGCGGGACCACCACTATGTATTATGTCAAGGCAGCACACTTCTTTTTTGGTGCTATAGAAACATAATGAATGGCAGCTCATAAAAAGTTGCAATGCACAAGTAGAGTGCCAGGCCCCTGTTCCAACAGCACGACATTAAAGTACCTAGAGGAAAGCACAGGGTCACCTTGAGATGCCACATTTCAGCATCCACCACAAACCATACATCCCTAAAAGATGTACCCACGGCCATTACGGTGACTAACAGCATTAGAATTAGGTGGGCCGGCTCCTGGCACAGTCAGCGGATTGTGTGGGACATCTCCTCAGTGATGGCAGTGCTCCTGTGCATTGAATAAGAATCACAAGGCACAGTCTGAGCTCCTGACCCTGTCCTCTTTCCTGTACTTCTCTATTATCTTGAAGTTCAGAGTCCTCTCCTAAGAGAGACACCTAGGCTGAGCTGAGTACTTCTTTTGCCAAAGCAGCCATAGAAGGCAAAGGTGACAATTCCCGTTATGTGATAATTCAGTGACTGGTGCACTTGCCTCAAAATGGGAGAACACCTCTAAATGCTCCCTCCTCAGCATGATGATAACCCAGGCTTCCCTCACCCACCCAGATGTACCCTCAGGCTTTCTCTCTTCCTGCTCCAGATCTGTGTTCCTGTCTGCACCCAGCTCTCCTTTTGACAGCCCCAGCCCTGGTGGTTAGAGAATATAAATATTAATGAAAACTGTGGGTTTGAATGCCCTTGGGCTGAGCAGAGCACTGGATCTAGGTGCTTCCCAAAACTAAAGCAGAGTGCCAGCTGTTGTGCTCATTTCCAGTAGCAAGCAGAAGTGTCATTGCCATTAAAGGCCACGTTCTCATGATGGCAGCTGCAGTGCTTCACGGTGAACTCAGAGCTAGACATATAGGCAAAAACAGAGTGAAACTTGGTGGATTTTAGTGTTCTTCATGCTAAAAGTTTACCCGTGCCTGTAAGTGTCCGTTCCCTTCATTTCCTGCATGCAATGGGAATATAGGTACTTCAGGTTAAGGCTATGCTTAAGAGAGGTATTTCACATTGCATTCTGAAGCTAAGGTACCTATATTCCATCAAAATCCTGTTTCAAGCATTCTGACTCTCTCTGAAAGTTGCTAGTAAAGCAGATACCCAAGAGCATTATGTCACAATAGCATTTAAGCGCCTTGGTTTATTGGAATAGGAATTACAACTGGAGTTAAACGGAATTTTAAGTGAACCCAAACTAAACAAGGGAAGACAAATATTCTAAATCTTCCAGATTGCTTCAAATAGTGTCCTTCGTGCCTTGGAGCTTAGCTGCTATCCACTGCCACAGGACAGTTCAGCAAATCCCCTTTTCTAAAAGGTGGTTCATATAACAACACAAATTTAGCCCTGGTATAATTCAGCTGCTTCCAATCCCAAGAGTTTATTTTGCTCACTGTATGCTTCCAGACTATGAAAAAAACTGAAAAAAGTCTTTCTGTGTGAAGGGAAGGGACAGCACTAGCACCTGTATGCTAAAACACAGGCACACCTACAAGATCCGTGGTGTATTTAGTGTACCGTGGCCTATAGAACTGCATCGTCCAAGGAATCTCCCAAGATTAAGGCTTATAGCATTCCATGCAACCTTGGGAAAAGCACTGTCTTTCTCTGGCTGTATTTATAGCACAAATGGAACACTGTCAGGGGATGTTCCAGGGCATTGGAATTCAATCTTCTATAAACAGTTGACATAATCCTTAGCACTGGTTTTGTTGAAGCCAACTGGCAGAGCTGCTCAGGAGTTAGCACAACCCCAGGACGTTCCCAGTAGAGATAGCAGCCATTCTGGTTTGGAGGGAAACACAGTGAACACAAACTGCTCCATGCCCATCAGCCTGTGGGCCCAACAGTGAGCCTGGGCATGTTTTGTTGATTAGTATAAACACAATCAGCGCACCTAAAATGGGGATAGCGTAACATTTTCTTTGTAAAGTGCTTTGTGATTTAAGTTATGCAGCTACCGTTATAATCCTTGTGGAGAGAGAGCCAGAATCACTATAAGATTATCTGACAGCATGTGTAAGTATAGGTGTCTTTCCCCTCCCAGGATACCATACAGGGTAATCATACAGGTGACATAAAACATATCCTGCAGGAAGTTCCAGCTCACACCTACACGTAATGCCTGCCAATAGAAAAAAATAATAATAAGGAAAAATAAAAAAAGTAGCACGGTGGCCCACTGCAGCAACATTTCTAACTTCCTTCTTTCTAAATACATAAGAAAAGATGTTCACGTATTGATCTCTTTCCTGTGAGAAGACAGGGTGGCCTTGTTCGTCTCCACAGATCTCCTGCTTTAGTTGATGCTTTCTGTCCCACCTGACAACCTTGCTAAAGCCATAGGAAACAGGTCACCAGTGATGTGCAATGGATGTTAATCAATGTGCATTCAGCACTGGAATAGCTTTAAGCCAAGCATCCTCTCTTCCTAAAAAGGCTCAACTGGAGAGCACATGGTGATAACATATGATAATGCTGCTGCAGAAATGTTTTAGAAGCCAGAGAGCAATAACCTGGTATTAATGCAACAGGAATGGAGAGGAGCACAGGTCTCATCTTCTGATATCCATAGAAAGAAAGCACCCTCCTCTTCCGAGATCTTCTTTTCATCCTTGGCTAAGTACCAGCTCCTCTACCTATCTGAGCATTCCATTATAAACCATATTTTTTATAGTGCCTCACTGAGCCTTCCAGCCACCCAATCAGTGTCTCATCCAACTGCTTGAACTTCAGTAGGATAACAGTTCGGTTCAAAATAAAAGTCATATTTCATCCATCATATTTCATCACTCAACAAAAGCAGTCACTTACAGACTGGGATGCTGGAGCTTTGTAACAACTCGTACTGGCATTACACACCAGTGTCCACAGTCAAGGGCTATTTCTGTTGTCAAATGGACACTCAAATGATCACCACTGCTGAGCACCTTCTGTTTGTTTATCCTGAAACAGAAGGCTCTTCCATCACTTCTCCAGCCAAATAAAATAGAACCGGTTGCTCTTAATTTAAGTTTGTGCAACTTTACGTACATCTTCCTAATGAAAAATGCATGCATACATTTGCTTACTAATGTAGGATAACACATTGTACAATGTGATTCTCTGGAAGAGCCACCCTACTTTAGAAGTAGGTTCTTTTTAAGACTTATTCACAGCAGCTTCAACAAAATCTTTCTAGGAGCTGTTAGCACTACACCTCTATGCACGCTGTGTGTGCAGGCACATTACAGCACAAAGTTGGAGATGTTTTATATGTAATATATTCTGTGTGAAAAAAATACAAACGGTACTAGTGATAACTACAAAGGCAGCCTTTCTTTTTCTAAGATTTTGGAAGAAACCAACCTCTGACACAGGGAGGCACTCCTCTGTCTTCAGGCAGATTTAGCTGCTCAGCTGCCTAAGTTCACCAGCATGTTCTAAGAGGGGAGGGGTTTACAAGGGGCTTTCATCCTGAAATCATGCACCTTCCATAGATAATCGTGTAGTTTTCATTATCCACTGTTCACTCTTTTCCGAATGAAGGAATAAAAATACACTTGCACATTTCCTAACAGAGAACCCAACTTCCAACGAAACTCAACTGCTGCAGACTAAACAAAATAGTGCATCTGGTAGAGAATTGATGAGCTTGCTATAGCAGACCTTACTCATCATATCTTTCTTTAAATGCCAACGAAAAGAGCACAACAAAAGAGCAATTCTTGCATTAGCTTTGTACAAATAAAAAGAAGGATGCTTCATTTCTCACAGTAATTATTAGAATAGATGGATTATTGACTGCTATGCCACATTTTTATAAATATTCCTTCAGGCAAGTGACCCTACAGACTATTATGAATTATCCAGCTCCAAATCCTTCTCCTCCTCACTGTTCCCAAAGCTAAGACTACAGCTTTTACAAACAGCTCTGCTTTACAGAAAAGCAGAAATACTCTGAGATGTAGCTAAGTTTATCTCAGATGTCCACACACCTTTTTCAGTTCTCAAATAGAACTGTTTTGACTGACAGAGCCTGAATCTACATCCCCGACTCAGCTCTTTCCACAGCTAAATCCACTGCACAGGTACATGAAGTACACGGCCAGCTGGCACTGGCTCACTCCTGCAGTGTATTGTAGATCTCCCAAAGCAGGGTAACCACTGCTTCACACTACTCAAGACCTTTTTTTGTTCAGTTTTCAATCTCTAGCCTGAAATAACATGAGCTGGAATGATGCCACTTGGTACCATTCACAAGAGATTCTGCACCTGCACATTCAAGCAATGAGGCGAGACGGGTGATTATGGGAAAGTAATTAATGCACAGAGCATGAAGAGCAAGTGGTAGTGTGTAGAAGTTAAGTGACTGAGTTTTCTTCCTCACGGAAAAGCCAGCAAAGTGAGTGGTTACTGTGCCACTGAAGATACGTCTTAGTTCCTCCCGATGAGGTTAAGACTGTGACAGAGAAGGAAAAAGGCATGAAGAAGGCAAGGGAGAAATATAAACAAATCTCAAGGCTTCCAGCTCCTCGTTGGAGCCACGCTGCCCAGGGAAACACGGGACAATCTGTGAGGGCAGCACCAGGCCCTGCCTGCTCCGCTCCATTCGTATCTACTTCCAAAGGCTTCCTAACGGAGCTGGGGAGCCGCCCAAGCAGCGCTCGGGCGTTACAGCCTGACGTGCAGCAAGAAGGCAGGACCGGCCGCCGCCATGCCGGCCTCCCCGGCCCGCGCCGCCTCTTCAGGCGCCCACCGCTGCCACGTCCCCGGCCCGGGGCGCCCGACGTGAGCCTGCGGCGGCACCGCGCTCGTAGCGGGCGGCGCAAGGCCGCCATCTCGCGGCTGGGAGCACGGCACGCCACCGCCAAAATGGCCTCCGCCATTGCCGCGCACCTGAGGGCAATGCCCACCGTGCGTGTGAGAAGAGCTGTGTTTCCCTGAGTAAAAGTGCCAAGCTGCATTTCTTTGAATTCTCTCATGCTGTTTGCCTGCCTCAGGCTGAATTGCGTCTTGAAAATAATTGCTAAGAATCTTTCAGCCAGGACCAAGCAGTTAAAGGGCAAAAACCTTGTTCATGCCCACGTTCCGATGTCATCCTGTCATAGTGTACAAGCAGGCACACACACATTTGTGCAAACCACTGTGCCTTCGTGCACTGAGGCATGAGTGTGGCGAGGAGTCAGAGATGGAACTGTATCTGGCTTATATTTGAGCAACCTGGTCTAGAGGGAGGTGCCCCTGCCTGTAGCAGGGGGTTGGAATTAGGTGATCTTAAAGGCCCCTTCCAACCCAAACCATTCTATGATTCTGTGATTCTGTTAACACATGAAAATCTGTAGATAATGTTCTCAGTAGGGACTGTTGGAAATTTAGCAGCTGAACTCGTTGGAGATGCAGTCATCCCAGCACAGGGCCACCGTGGGTGAAGGAGCCGCTTGGGCCGCTCTGGGCCACTGTGTTACCAAACATTGGACCCGATGGCAGAGCTGCCAGCAGCACTAGTGAGGTGCGGGAAGAGCTGTGGGAAAGACGGTATGGACACGTTTGGGCAGAGTGTGGAGAAGGTCCAGGTTTGGCAAAGCAACCTATAGGATAGAAAGGGGCAGGGAACATGGCAGACAAAGTGGCAGCTCAGTGCCATCAGCATCACATGCTCTGCTCAAGCAAAGACGTGAGTGTGGTTGGGCAGACGATCTGGCCCTGCTTGTGCCCAACGGGTGCAGGTATGAGGCCTTGTGGTAGATGTGTTTTCCATTTACTCTTTGAAAACCTGAACAGTTAAACATTCACAGAAGTTAATGTTAAGGTCACAAAGCCACATAAGCTGCTGCAGAACACAGAAGATGACTGTACAAGCATCATTCCATCCCTTGTACATATGCATTAAAGTAATTGATGTCACAGGAGGCTTGTTTTATTTAGGTACAGTGGTCGGTGGGGATTTTGGTGAAGGAGGAGGCTGTGTGCTGGGAGCAGCACTGTGCAAAGCCAAAGGGGAAGGAGGAAAGGCAGCATCTTGGATCCCTCTGGCTTGGAGAGCTGCCTTTTGTTCCTGGCTGCACCATACAGCTGTGTCACCTACTGGAGAATGTTGTGCTGCCAGCCTTCATTTTGGCAGTTTCTGATTTGAGATGGACTTTTGCAGCCTGCCCTGTGTTTGGTTAATACTGCAGCTCCCAGGCCACAAAGACTTAGCTCCGGAGTGGGGCAGCAGAGATGTTAGGTATTGCCATGACTCCAGTCATGGATAATAGAAGGAATATTTAGACTTTGTTGTTTCAGAGTCCCTTCTGCCCCTCAGCCTTTAAGGCTCTGTGTGCCCTGCTGCATGATACTTCCTGGCATGAATCCAGTGAAGCTAATACCCCAAATTACAAACAAGCTTTTGGACAGTCAGTCAGGAAGTAACCATGTTTAGCCTTATTCAAGGGGCCTGGTCCATGCTGACAGCTTTGTCACGCATCCTGTATAATCTTCCAGTGGTCCGTGTCTCCATGGTACACTCCATACCACAATGACAGAAGTTCTGGGCACATAAAGGTCAGTGCTGCAGCAGTCCAAATGAAACCTAAATGACACAGCCAGGGAGCTACATAGCTTAGCGTTGTTCCATGGCTGAGTATCAGGAGCTCAGCATGCAGCCAGACCATGGTCCTGTTTCTCAATAGTTTGACAGGATGCTTTTTTTCACTGCCTTGGGAAGCTGGTGCTCTCTGTGCAGGACAGGTAGTTCTGCAGCCTGAGATATCAGATATTTGCAAATCTAAGGTGTGCATTAAAGACTCACCATTTTCTCCTGTTAAAATAAAAATGCTTCCTCAAAATAATGATGATGATAAATCATAGTAATTCCTACAGAATTCTTACAAAATGGCTTTATTTTCAGCTTGCAGTGAGCTCTGCTGCCGAGATATCTGTGGCTTGTCCTCCAGGACATCTGACTTCTATCAGGGAAGCCAACATTCACCCACTGCAAATACACAGCAGTACAAGCCTTAGAAACGTTTGCCAATCCATCCTGCTTCATTTCCACCAAGAAACAGACCAGACACCTGCAGGGATTTCCCTGTCTCAGCAGCAGAGCCCGCTTCTCTTGGAGCCGCAGCAGCTGAGGAGCTCCTTCCCTGCGCTGTCAGAGACCACCACCTGCTGGGGGGCTCAGCTCAGTTCTTCCTGAGCTGCTGCAACTGCCAGCCCTCGCTTCCAGCTTTCCTCTTTTCAGACTCACTACATTTGTATCCTCATCACACAATTCCCATCTGTCTGCACAGCAAGCAATTCTCTGGGGCTAACGAATACCCAGTTTATAGTTGACAGCATGCTGCTTTCCTACGCCCCGCCATACTCTGCTGCCTCTAGCAAGAAGCAGGCAGAGACCATTGCTGCTACATCCAGCTTTCCTTACTCCTCAGGCCATTAGTTTTGAGAACTTTTGACTAAAATTAGATCAGATGAATCCTTCTCTTACAGTCTTTATTATATACACTCAATTGTGGATTTTATGTTTGTGTGTGTTTTTCTCCTATGTATTTCTACTGCAGTTTTGGAGTTCCCTGGATATGTATCTGACAGGGAACCTCTTATCTGGAAGGTTGGGAAAGTGTCAGCTTGATTTCTCTGGTTTACCTCAGTAAAAGGGGAATACCAAGGCAATGAAAATTCACTTCTTTTTGTCACTGGAAATCTTACAGGCTTGGGAAATGAATAGCCTGGAGAAGGGAAGGCCCTGGGGAGACCTGATAGCAGCCTTTCAGTATCCAAAGGGGGTCTATAAGAAAGAAGTGGACACACTCTTTAGCAGGGTCTTTGTTGATAGAACAGGGGGAAATGGTTTCAAACTGAGGGGAGGTTTAGATTGGATATAAGGAAGAAGCTTTTTACAGTAAGAGTGGCGAGGCACTGGAATGAGTTGCTCAGAGAGGTGGTAGATGCCCCATCCCTGGAGACATTCAAGGTCAGGCTGGACAGGGCTCTGAGCAACCTGATCTAGCTGTAGGTGTCCCTGTGTTTGTTGTAGAGGGGTTGGACCAAATTACCTTTAAAGGTCCCTTCCAACTCAGATGAATCTATGACTATTTTTGGAGTCCACCTTATTTAGAGGGATAAGAAGAAAGGAGTTTTCGGTTGATGTGGGGCTAGAGATGGACAAACTGAAGATGATAGCAGAGCTTTGGAAAACCTGTTATGGGTTCTCTAGGAGGGCCAGGAGTGTGACGAGAAGACATAGCAGATGGTTGAAATATTTGCTTGTTTCAGTTCTGGAAGTGATTCTCCTTTTAACACAGCAACAATTCAGAGCTCATCCTCCAGCCTGGAGAGACAGTGCTCAAGCCCTCAAACTCAGGTTCTTAGTGAGCTGCAGGTTTTCCTTCATGTACAGTCACGGTGCACATGAAAACAATGCATGGAGTTCAAGAACTGATCGTTGGCCATAAGAAGGTTGTCCAAATATGCTTCATGGAGCATGGAATGAAGATCTTACTAATTCTCTATATAGAACAAGTTAACAGCTGGTAAAATGCTGTCAATTGACCAGTTTCCTTCCAAACAAATTCATATAATCATGTTACCATGGAGTTTTCAGGACAAATGAGTAACATGCTGTGGAGAGAACTCCTGAGAGTTCCCATCTTGTCTAATCAATAGCACGAGAAATCTATCCAGGAGTGTCTGGTGGGGATATCACTTGTACTGTAGCCTGGCTAGGAAACAAGGCTTATAGAAGGAACTGCTGCTTGAAGAGGTCCCACGGAACAGCTACCCAAGCAGATGGAGGCTTTTTGTTTTACTTTGTTTGCAGTGAGCTTCAGCAATGCCCATGGTTCAGCCAAGCTTACTGAAAGGAAGGCCTGCAAGGATTTGACCATCAGTTTGCATGGATTTTGTTCTGGTGCTTTTTTGGACCCACAGGATATTATTTCTGATACTCTATCGCTGTAGCTTTTCCTGCCTCTCTGAGACCAATACATTTCTAGTAAAATAAACAAGTTTCTCTTTTTTTTTTTTTTTTTTTTTTTTTGTGTGTGTGTGTGTGTGAAATGAATCAATAAATGATGAGAACTCCCGTGTCAGGCATTGCTGTGCAGTGCCCGGAAGGTTGAAGTGGCAGTAGTGAGGAAATTCCACTTGTAGGACTCACGTGACCTTCTACTTCTCTCCTCATCTTTGGCTCTTCTGAGTGCAGTATCTTTGGGGCAGGAGCCGACTTCTACCTTGAGTTCATCCCACACCCACAGCAAGGGAATCCCACTCTCTAGGCTTAAACAAAAGGACTTCTGGATTTATTAACATACGTGAATAACCCCATGGAACCCTCAAGCCTAGCGGGGGTAAGAGGTGCCATATGACCAAGCAGCCTGCAGGCTATGTGATGGTTTGTTTATTGGCACCAAATTACAGGGTGAGCTGGGCTGATCTGAGCCATACTGTTACTGGATATGCAGTCAGGAGGCCTGCGGTATTCATTCCAGATGCTCTGATTTTGCTGGTTTGGCAGGGTTCAGCTTTTTTTGGTAAAATTTCAGCCTCAGTTGACAGCCTGAACTAAAATAAGGTCAAAGCAGAATATAAATTAAAACTGGAATGAATGTTGGCAATTCTGTAGTTAAGTACTAATTTCATCCTCTGATTTTTAATAAAAGCAAAACATTAAATTCTACTTCACTTCCCACCAGGATAGCTAGCAAGAATCAAAATGGTACATAACTCAGACTGGGGATGCTTGTGCATAGATAGGAACCAGATAATGAGCAATGCTCAGCTTATATCCCAGTGGGATGGAGGCAAGCCTTCAGAGTGGGCTTCAGGGTACTGCTGTGATGTAAATCAGAAGATGTTACGTTCCATCTCCACCATAAGTGATAAGCTGTGGAAGCAGTAAAGTTGAATTACGTAATTCCTGAGCACTGTATGCTCCCTTTACTGCACTGAGATTTATACTACCTTACTACTGTAAGATATACACTTTGGAAATTAGCAGGCAGGTATTTCACACCGCTCAGCTAACATTTGCTAACTTCTGAGATGTCATGTGAATGGCCTGCTCCCTATCTTCCCTTCTCAGTGTTTGACAGCCATGTGGGCTGTGACAGAAATATGGCCAAGACAAACAGCTTACTCCAGATGTAGGCTGCACCTGATTATAACTCCTGCATGCTGTTAACCAACTTCAGTAAGTTTGGAAAGCGGCATAAAACACATTTCTCTGAACTCACAAACTTTCCAGTTTCTACACTGTGTTATGATTCTGGCAGGAAATCTGGATGAGATGCCAAGTTGATAGAAAATTCAGTATCCCATTGTAAAATGCTTATTGTTCAGTGCGTATATCCAAGTGCCCTTTCTGTCGCTAAGTTAACACAATTAAACAAACCCCCCATCTGAACAGGAGCAGAGAATCAATCATCCATCCAGCTGCAGAATTCAGCGAGATGACTTTCAACAAACAGTGCAAACATAAGGGATTCATTCCTGTACGGGCCTCAGCTCCAGCATACTTTCCAATACCATCAGCAGGACTTCAGTGTTTCCTGATGTACAGACCCCAGATTTTATGTAGTTGATTTTTTTTAAATAATCGTGGGACCATCAAGAAAACCTTGACTGGATATGTTGTTTGCTTTCACAGTGTTAACCAGTAAGATACAAGCCTGATCCTACACTAACAATGCCAGATCCTTTGCAGTTCTAATATTGCAATCATAGTAATAAACAAATAACAGATGTCAGATTTTTTTTTATCTCTCCAAATATATGCTTTCATGATTTTGAGAAATTACAACATTTGCATATGCATTTTAAACCCATATATTTGTCTAAGTTTCACAAAACAATGCATCTTGTCATTTTGGATAAATCATTTCCATAGCAATATTAACAGAACTGTAGGATTGCAAAAATTATCTTTACAACTACTTTGTCTTCATTCATATTCACAGAATCATAGAATCATAGAATGGCCTGGGTTGAAAAGGACCACAATGATCATTCAACCCCCCTGCTATGTGCAGCATCGCCAACCACGAGACCAGGCTGCCCAGAGCCACATCCAGCCTGGGCTTGAATGCCTCCAGGGATGGGGCATCCACAACCTCCTTGGGCAACCTGTTCCAGTGCGTCACCACCCTCTGTGTGAAAAAATTCCTCCTAATATCTAACCTAAACCTGCCCTGTCTCAGCTTAAAGCCATTCCTCCTTGTCCTATCATTATCCGCCCTCATAAACAGCCGTTCTCCCTCCTGTTTGTATGCTCCCTGCAAGCACTGGAAGGCCGCAATGAGGTCTCCCCGGAGCCTTCTCTTCTCCAAGCTAAACAAGCCTGGTTCCTTCAACCTGTCCTCATAGGAGAGGTGCTCCAGCCCTCTGATCATCTTAGTGGCCCTCCTCTGGACCCACTCCAAGAGCTCCACATCCTTCCTGTACTGGGGGCCCCAGGCCTGGATGCAGTACTCCAGATGGGGCCTCACAAGAGTTGAGTAGAGGGGCACAATCACCTCCCTCTCCCTACTGGCCACCCCTTTTTTAATGCAGCCCAGAACACAGTTGGCCTTCCGGGCTGCAAGCGCACACTGCTGCCTCATGTCCAACTTCTCATCTACCAGGACCCCCAAGTCCTTCTCCACAGGGCTGCTCTCAAGGAGATCTTCCCCCAGTTTGTATACATACCTGGGATTGCCCCAACCCAAGTGCAGCACCCTGCACTTAGCCTTATTGAACCTTATATTCTATAAGGGCATGCTGTAACATCTCAGTTATGTAGTTTACAAATATGCAAAACTAGTGTGTAATCCCAGATTAAATAATCTTTTTATTCCCTCAGCAGGAAGTGTGTGATTTTCCTTTTATTAAAATAAACATACCTATTTCTCTTTTACTTCCAAAATAATGGCTCTGTTATAGAAACCAAAATAATTTTTAGCAAGACTTTACAAAAACATCCTTGATTTCTGTTTGTTACCCATTACCAACTATTTTAATAGTAAGTATCTTAGCAAGGATGCTTGGCATTGCAAACTCCAGCAAGCTCACCTACATATGCATGAAATGGACTTTCTTACAGAGCTGTGATGTCTTGCTGGACAGGCTAAATCTCCATGGGCCACTGGGACTCCTCCAAGCCCTGGTACCTTTTAATTTGGTGCCTCCAGGAGTTCCCATGTGCTGTTCACTGTCTCTGGTCCTGCTGAATAGTGATGGAGGAACAGACCCATGACGACTGTAACCCATGGCTGCATGTTGGTTGTGCCATCCTGTAGCCAGCATGCTGCTTACAAGAGGTCACCAATGACAGTGCACTTGGTCCTGTCACAGTCCTTTTTTATGTGTCTCAAACCTCACACAGAGCACGGCACATTAAGCAATCAGCTGAGCAAATTAAGCCTAGGAGTGCAATAGAGCATACTGTAGATAAAGGCAGCAAGCTGCTGGGAAAGCTGTGTGTGTGACCTTATCCAGCACTTGTCCTTTTCCAGCTGGCTGAGGCCAGTGATACTCTCACGAGGACTGTTGTACACTTGCTCCTGGGGTTGGTGCCAAGGTGCTGGAATTCTGCTGCTGTAACTGATGGATTCATCTAGGAACCTCTGAGTTGACTTTAACATTTTTCAAAACAACTAATTTATTCCCAAATACATTGGTCAGGATGTCCAGCTGGTAGTACAAGGCTTCACAGTACACAGACACTACATAGACACAGACAGACAAAGCTAGGGAACAAACTTAGAATCACATTGATTCTTAGAAAAGTTAGCCAGCCGATGTAATTTTCCACCAGAGTAGCAATGGATGACTTGGTCTGCTACCTTGTCTTACAGAAAACCTGCATCTGAGGAAAAGAAGAGACCATTACACGTTGTAAGGACACTACAGAACATGTGATTTGGGAGCGCTCCTATCTCATGGCTAAACAGCCTAGACAAGAAAGTAAAGTACAGGTTGCCCTTGTCAGCAAAAACTCAGCTAAAATGCTTGCCCTAACAGTCTTTGCTAAGTTCCCTAAAACCGTAAGAATGATCAGTGAGTACAGAACATGGAAATATACTATGTCCATTCAGAGCGTTATGTGCTTTTAGAAACCTGTTGCAGTGTAATTAGTAACTGGATAAGATCTTGTGTGACAGTCCTTGGTACCAAGTCCATTTTTTTGGCATCAAACAGGCAGTAAAATCTGTGCAAAAGTTCATGTAGGTAGTTCAGTTCAGCTCCAAGCAAGCAAAAAGCATTCTAAAAACACAGGATGGTATTAAAACCAAATGGGGCTTTGCTGTTGACCTTGAGAGGCATAAAAACAGGCCCTGGGCATAGAAGGGTCACTCTGCAGTGAAAAGAAAGGGTTGTCCTAGCTTGTGGACAGCTCCTGCTGTCCACATTGGATAAATTCACATGTGTTTAAGCCTCTGCCTAAGCTAAAGGCTTTAACTGAACAGTTTTACCTTTATTCCCTCACATAAATGCTTTTTCAGAATCCTTGCCAGCAGTTCTCTTGGAGTTTAATGTACCATTCTCAGCCTCAGATTGGCAGGACTCCTCATTTCGCCTTCAAAGTCTGTCAGGAACAGAGGTCTATGTATTTGTAAAATGTTAGGGTGCTTTAGGTGGGTGAAAGTAGCAAAAGGTGGTCTTGCACTATCTTATTATCTCACTATCTTATTATCATGTTTCTCTTTTCAAGAGAAAAGAATTACCTGCAGTAATTTGTAAATTCTCAACCCCAAGCAGAAGGAATACTTATTTTTCTGCTCTTTCTATACTAGAAAATAAAGCTGGAGTGGTTGGCTGGAAAAAAAAAAAGAGGTGGAGACACAAGAGTAGCTGTAAGTGAAGTGGGAGAGAAACAGCATTTGGTGTGCTCAGACTGGGAGAAGAAATAAAATCATCTACATCAAGAGTTTGGAAGAACTGGTGTATAAAACTGCCATTCCAAGAACAGAGATTTTAGAAATCTCTCAAGCTAGCACTGCTCCAATCTGACAGCAGAACAGTAGGCACCGTACCCGTGCTTATTAAAAAGACTCAGATTGTCTTGGCAGTCAAAGACTCATCAGTCTTTCTGCAGTCGTGGGCAATCTTTAGAACAAGTTTTGAAGAAAAGAATAATTAAGACTTAAGACCTACAGGTAAGTAGAAAATGATAGAAGATAAAGTGATTATGATAAATTCAGCTGGTATCTCTGTTGATTTTCCAGACGTAGCTCATCTACCTGGGCACTGAATTGAAGAGCTAACTTGTTAAATCAGGTTGATTTGATCACTTGTGGTCATCTCAGCCTTAGAGTAGAGGAGATAGACACAGAGCTGGATCTAGGGAGCGAGGAAGGATCCAGCACAGATCAACCTGAAGAATTACTGAGTGAGAAGGTAATTAATGTTGGCATTCTTCATGGTTTTGGACCTGATCCTATTAAAGATTTTCATTTATTACCATGACACTTGTTAATGAAGTTTTGAAGTATTGGCAGCATAGATGAGGAATGAAATGTAAATGTGCTGCATGGCAATGGTGACCAAAGCAGTGGAAATAAGATGGCATTGTCTGGGGCAGAATACAATCCATGTTTTAGGGATGAGCTGTTTGGACATCAGATGTCAAAACCAAGGAGTTATCAGGGCTTCTTTGTCAGTAATGCAGGGGGAGAATCACTTCTGGAAGACAATTCAGCCTTACTACCTCAGACAATGATCTGAAGTGGATCACTTGTGGAGGTGCTACTCTTTTGCACTGGAGGTATCTGTGAAACCTATTTGGTCAGCTAAAGTTATGTCAGATCTGTCCTGACCTTAAGAAGAGTGCCTGCTCCAAAAAGGTCACCCATAGGTCTGAGAGGGCCACAGAGAGAAAGAGTGAGGGTAATAGCTGATCGTGTTGTGACTATGATGGGGTGGTCATGAGAAAGGCAACTAGAAGATGTATGTACTGGAGGAGACCTTTCTAAAGCAGAGTATTGATCTTTTCCAGGAACACACACTCAGAACAGAGGAACTTCGATTGTAACATGCGCAGATAAAGCTTCAAAAGTCAGCATGAGAATGGAAATTAGATTTTATTAGCAGTTCATAAAGGAGCGGGGCTTGTTTGGCCTGACACTATGAAGGCTGAGAGGGACTCTACTGACCTCTTAACTGTATTCATGCAAAGGAAAGCTGTTAAAATTCTTAACACATTGTCAGTAAAGGACCTTAATCTCGTTAAGAATACACTGAGACTCAAAATATAAAGGTCTGTAGCTATCAACGTAGTTGATATTGCCCAACAAGAATTTTTTAAATGTTTCTTGATGTGCTTAGCAGATGTAATACTCCTTATAGGAGAGGGTCTGTTTCTACCAGACTGTTGGTGTGAGTGACCACTTTTGTCTCTGTATTTTTTGTATTCCCTTCTGATCTTTCCCTCCCTTTTCAAAAATCAGTCCTTTAAAAACAGACTGTAAAAAATATCCTTTCAATGTCTGTAATCCAAGATGTTTTGTGTTTTTTGTTGTCTGTTAGTTTATTTCCTCAACTAAATGTAGTGGAGAGTCCTACAGAAACAATTTTTTTCCCTGTTAATAAGACCCTTATAATGAGATGCTACAGTCTCCTCTGCATTTCTAGCTCAAACGTCAATCTTGTGCATACTCCAGCATGCTCTCAGTATCAGCCTGCCAAAGTAGACTTAATTGTGAAGGTTATTTTCTATTGGTAAACTATTGGTCTTGCCCAAGAAATACCAGTGGCTGAATGCCAGGAACTCCTGTGCAGAAGAGGCTGTCAGGGGAGTTCTGGTGCTGGGGCTACAGAAATAGCAACATGACAGACATAGGAAACACTCGGTAGGCAGTAAAGTGGTATTTATCTATGACAACATAAATGTAAAGGAGAATTTCCTTTCCCACTTCAAGTCTGCTTAGATTCTCCTTTACCATAACAGCCAGGAGATGCTTTACAAATAAGCCTGTGGTGGAAGCTGAGTGAGTGAGTGAGTGATGCTTCTTGACTGGTTACAAACGTGCCAACTTGTGGTTGTCTTTAGGAATCAGCCCCACATCACTGCAGTCTGGCTTTGGTGTGTAAGAGCTTCTTCATATCGCAGTGACATTTTTACAGCATTCTCATGTGGAAATTTTTGCAAGTGCAAATGAAGTATAGGGAAGAAAAGCATATTAAAGATTTACATCAGAGAACTGCATTTGAGTTATTTTTGTGAGCTTTTAAAGATCTTAATTTTAGTGGTACAGGTGGTGCCTGATGTTTGATAAAAATCAAATATGCAAACAAATTAGAGTTTTGAATTCAGAGTGGTTGCCACAGATTGGGAAGCGAGGACTGTGCCCTCCCAGCAATGTGGTCCGGTTGATCCTCTCTGCTGTAGCAGGGAATTCCATGGATTTGAAAAAGTAAGAGAAGATAGAGCAGATGGAGCCAGACTTCTTGGTGACTGTCAGTGAAAGGACAAGGAGTGAGCATAGATTGAAATAAAGGAGGTGAGAGTGGTGGAGCAGTGGCACAGGGTGCCTTGTGAAGTTCAGGAGCCTGAATCCTTGGGGATGCTTAAATTCCGGCAGAGATTGTTCTGTTATTCTGGCAAAGACAGTGAAATTCTGAAATGAGCCAGGGTTTTTTTTTGTTTGTTTGTTTGTTTCAGAATCAGGTGAGGTCAGTGTACATTTGACGTCAAATCCTTTTAGTTGGTTAAGGACAGACAGTGTCTCACGTATAAGTACAGAGTTTTAGGAAAGTCAGCCAGGTTTCTTCAACTTATGCAGAGATTACCTCAGCATAAATCAGGTGGGCAGAAAATCTAGCAAGTGCAGTCTGGGGACTTACATTTCATTAGAGTTTGTTTGTTTGTTTTAAACCCCCAACCTACAGATTAACATGCCTTCAAATGAACAAGACTAACTTTCAGGTTAGGAGTAGAGACTCTTTCATCCTCCATCCCATTCCTAGTTTCCTCCCTGCTTTGATTGACTAGAGGAGCAGATAGATTAGGTCTTCAAGGAAAAACAGAATAGATTTTCTATGAAATTCTGAGAGGGTATTGTTTCACTATAGTTAAAATTGTCTGAAGACTTCACTGCTCTGAAAGGGTGGATGGTTAGATAGGGCATGGCAGAACAAGCTGTTCAGTCTGCTGTTGTTTTATCATGCTACTCCCCTATTCCCATCACCATGTCTCACTGAGCATGTGTGTCTTGCAACCTGAAGGATGAAAGTCTGCAACCTATATCAGGTGAGAAGATCAGCTAAATGCTACATCGCATTTAAGTGTCTGACCATACAAAAAGAAGGTCTTAGAATCACAGAATATCGCGAATTGGAAGGGACCCATAAGGATCATCAGTTCCAGCTCCTAGTCCAAGATGTAAAACCACTCAGGACAGGGAGGCCATGTAAAGTCTGGGGTCTCAATTTCTGAAGTGTTGTCCTTGATGGATCTCCTGTTGATGCCAACAGCTTTTCTGGGTAAGTACTGGTGGCACAGTCACAGAGTGTGGGCGCTGAGCAATAACAGAGGCCATAATGGACGGCCCAGAGTACTTCTACGTCCTCTCTACTTTTTCTGTGCAGAAATACAAAAGAAGATTCTGCCTTTTACACTCTTGTGTGATTTACAGAGCCTCTCAGATATGCTTCTTCCCCAGGAACTTCACACAGCCCAGGCTCAGTTCTTACTCATACAAGGAGGAGTGCCAGTGAAAAGCACTGTCTGTCATCTTTAGATTTCTCTTTGTGTCTCTGATGGCTTAATGAGTGCTGTGATAGTGCAGGTTGCTGAGAATTGCTGTTGGGGGCATTATGAGAATGCAGTGAACTTTTGCAGCTTTTCTAGAAAGTAGGACAGGAGCGAAGAGGCAGCAGCAAGCAGTTCTGCAAGACGCCAAGAAGTGTGAGACTCCTCTGTGGGGGCTCTTCCTTACTGACTCATCTGCACTGCACTCCCACTTTTCATTTCAAAATGAACCTCTACCCCACCTGTGACTGTAGATGTCCCTACCACTATTGGCATCACCTCTGTACCTCTTTTCTCTCACAAGCACACGTGGGTGGTGCTAGCTTAGCACATGAAAACACTGCGGTGTGCTCAGCCCTGCTCTTTTGTTCTGGTGATGGTCACCACTGAATATGTGCTTTCATTTGTGCTGTCAAAAATGTTTCCACCATAGCAAACAGAAGGACCAAGAGTGCTGCCTAGGTGAGTTATCCTCCTACCATACAGTAACTAAAAACAGGCAGCAGAGCTGCTGGCTGAATGTCTGCTTTGGAGTGCTAGCAACCACCTTGCTATTTGCTGCCTTTTAAGCCTCCACGAGACAGCTTTTCAGTACATGTGAAACAGTGTGAATCAATGGAAAAATGGTGGCAGGTTAAACATGGATCAAACTGACAGATGGAACGAAAAGGCGTACCTACAAGGCATAATGGTACCAAGAGTGTTTTAGATGAGGGGCACATTTATAGGAAGGCACTGCTTATCAGCTGTTCTCCACACAGATGTACTGATAGTGACAACACACTGCCACACCAGGTAGGTGATACCTCTCTGAAACACAAAGAGAAGGAGTAAAAAGACCTGGAAATAGGAACTTCTGCAGTACTTACCCT
This sequence comes from Gallus gallus, assembly GCF_016699485.2. NCBI lineage: Eukaryota > Metazoa > Chordata > Aves > Galliformes > Phasianidae > Gallus > Gallus gallus. The sequence goes on along the minus strand of NC_052533.1, from coordinate 128,333,905 downwards.
TAGGTTAATACAGTCCTTTACCTCTCATTTGGGTGCACCCTTTCCACTGCCTTCCTCAGGAGTGCCTGATCTTGTGGCTGAACCCTCACATGACATGAAGTCTGGAGCTGCCCAGGTTTAACTGTTTTGATCCTAAATCCTGACTGTGGGCACACCATTTGCAAGGAAGAGTCCTGGTGCCAAGCTTCAACCCATTCATGTCTGTTGTTGCTTGGAAAGTTTCTGAACAGTGCTTAGTCATGATGGATCGAGTCCTGTACGGAGATGAGAAGCAGGGATTCCAGGCATCTCTGGAATTACAAATTCTTGTTTCTTAACCCAAGGTCTTTTGCTGTTATACGGAACAGGCATACCAGGAGCTGGTAACAAAAACCAGCCCCTCAGTTCTGCATAAACAGGATGTGGCAGCACACACCCAATAAGGTTTAATGGCAGTTCACCTGAAAAATGAGTCAACAGATCAGCATCTTGAGGACAGAGTAGAAATTTCCTGTTCCCTGGACAACAGCGCTAAGCAGGGCTGAAAACTTAATACTTTACTGTGGAAATGCAGTACAGTCTGCAGCACCAAGGCTGGAGTTGGGCTGGTTTCAGCAGCATAGATAGAGCTGATTTAATCAACGGTAGTTTAATATGCATCTCAATTGCTGTTGTCACCACTGCTGCTTCACCCTGGCAGGAATGTCACCAGTTCTTCTCAGCTGGTATGGTGTCCTCAAAGATGAGCCCCACTCGGATATATCCACTGCCAGAAGTGATGAACAAGATCAGGGTTGAGATATCCAGCGTGAAAAATACCTAAGAACTCAATGATAATTGGAGAGCTATTTCTGTCCACAAATGTTTCATGGGTGTTTATTTTCTCTAAACTGTAAAAATCAAAGGCATGATGCAGAAGAAAGACCTACTTGTTTTAGGCACTGGAGAAATTATGCTACAACAATTAGCTTTTATACAAAGATTAATCCTTAAACGGAGATATGGGTCTCTTTTAACACTGCTTGACTTATCCACGGGAGGTTTTTTATTTGTACATGACTGTTCCTGCTCACATAGAAAGCTTCTGTCTCTTCATCTGCTTCCCTGGAGACTTCTGAACTTGTCAACAACCTGATCTCCCAGCCAGAGGAACACTTCCCCACTGTGCAATGAAAATTTATCAGCTTGTCCTTCAGCACTTCAGCATGTCTCAACAACTCAGAGATTATTAACTCATCTTTCAACTGATTAATACTTCTGGGTGTTTGAGAGGCACAGCTCTAGTGCCTGTGAGGTGCTTGGAGGCCCTGGAAAAGACGGTACAAGAGGAATGCAAAATGGGATGGTTTGGGCTGAGAGCCAGGCTCACCCCACTCTCGCTCAAGTCCTGCACCGCCGCATTTGGGTCCCATTTTGTCTGGCATCTGTAGGTCCCACAGCGTGGAAGCTGAACAGCCCTTTTTATCTCCTTGCTTTATGAGACAATCCAGATCTGCAGATTCTCAAGGGAGTACATCTGAGCAGGAGCCATTTCACTTAGCGCTGTCTAATTATAGTCATGTTGACAGCCAGAGTTGTAACTCCTCTGCTAAGAGATTTTTAGTATTCATCAGCAGGCTCCTCATTGGTGGCTGCAGAGTACCTGTCAGTCACGGCAATTACTGATTTGTTTTAACTTGCCTCGGAAGCGTTCCTAGAATTTACGGTTGTGCTGTGAGTCGACACAGGCCTTGTTTTTCCAGCTTTGTCTTTCACTATGAGAGGGGAATGGTATAAATGCAGTGTATGTATAGTCTTCATGGTTTGACTCTAAGACAAGTGATGCACTGAGGAAATGCACGATCGTGATGCATGTGTGTTTGTGCCACTACCAATGCAAGCAGCATCTTGCTATTAAATCACTCCTGGGATTGCTTTTCAGCTATTCCTGAACTGTGAACGTGCACACTGATGGAGGCATGAATATAATCTTCCAGGAGATCTGCTCAGTCTGTCCTTGCACACATGGCTGAGGCAGCTAACAGAGCCGCAGCATTCAGGCAGGGTAAAGCTGAGAAAAAAGGGAATGGGAACCCTCCCAACTCCTTTGCATGGCAGAAGAAGGGGATTCACGTGCACCTCCTCAGCTCTGCTGCATTACTGCCACAGTCCCCGTGGAGACCAATCCAAAAGCACAAAGCATTTTCGCCGACAGAAATTTCACAGTTCAGAACAGGTTCGATCACTGTGCCATATTGCAACGTTATGTAATGTTTGGGAATACCAAAGCAGTAAGTTCCCTGCAGGAGGAGGCTGCTCCAGCAGTGCCGCTCTGGCTTCTGGTGCTGCTGTGTAACTCACAGACCTGTCACACAGGCAGTCCTGCTACTGGTCCTTGAATCCAGGTAATCTCCCTTTCATCAAAAAGAAATTTTAATTCGATGAACAGGCTGATGTGTGAAGTGTGACCTTTCCCTGGGTGAAGCACTCACTGGATATATTATTTATTGGTTTGCAGGGTTGTTGTTCTTTTTTTCTTTCCAGAGGCAGACATGTCTATTCCATCAGGAAGGTTAAACAAGAAGATGTTTAAAAATTCATGTAAGTGCAAATGCAGCCCCTATGACTGTAGAAATTCTCTCTCTTAACTACACATTAAAGAGCAAGATGTGGCTGTATTGGAGGATAAATGATAGCTTGTCTGATGCTGGACTGACAGCTCGTAGTTTTCCATCGCTGGTTGAATGTGCATTTGAAGTGGTCTCCAGCACTCAGGCTCTCCTGCCATCCATTTGCTCTCTGAAATTGGTCTGTCCTTTCCTGTAAATGTGGGGCATCTCTGTCTGCTACACCAACCAGCAGCTGATCTGCATTCCTTGGAGTGGACGTGATCTCACCTTGGCCTGCCCTTCCCTCTGTTTCAGTCTAAAAGGTGGCTTAAAGCACAGCTGAGACCTTTTTTGTCTGTGGACAGGAGGTTCACAAGGGGCGTGCTGGGGATTAGGTGATGCTGGGTGCTTGGAGCAGCTTGACTCTGCAGGGGCCTTGCTGGGCTTCTCAGGGCCTATTGTGCAGAGCACAGGCAGAGAAATGGCTCTTCATTCTAGAAGCGTCTTGCTCTTCTCTCCCTCAGGGTGATGCTAGAGATTGCATTCAGACATGCTTATTCTTGCTCCAAATGATCTTCATATCTGAGAGTGGGTAATCCATGTAGTCCTCTCCTCTCCTCTCCTCTCCTCTCCTCTCCTCTCCTCTCCTCTCCTCTCCTCTCCTCTCCTCTCCTCTCCTCTCCTCTCCTCTCCTCTCCTCTCCTCTCCTCTCCTCTCCTCTCCTCTCCTCTCCTCTCCTCTCCTCTCCTCTCCTCTCCTCTCCTCTCCTCTCCTCTCCTCTCCTCTCCTCTCCTCTCCTCTCCTCTCCTCTCCTCTCCTCTCCTCTCCTCTCCTCTCCCCTCTTGCCCTCTTCTCTCCTGCCCTCTCTTCTTTCAGATGGTGTAAATAGATCCATGCAGCTTAAATTTTTGCAGAGATTGGTTAAATAATAATTCCAACAGATGCAAGAGAAAAAAATGTCAGTGAATTACAGCAAAGCAGAAAAATCACTGAGAAATTATCTTATTTGATTGGAAATAGTACATTATATGCCCTAGTGAATCCTTCAGAACTAGAAAAATGTGCATGAATAATGTAAATCAGAACAGTGGTTTGTGCTCATCTTTCCAGGGAAATCCGTCCTGACAGCTGCTTGGAATTGCCTCTTCTGGCTATTTGTGCGGGTGACTTAGAACTCTCCTGACTGACTGTTCAGTGAAGGAAAAAGGAAGAATAAAACCATGGGCTCTTACATGTTCTGTTTTAAAAACTGGCAGCGCCTGGTCCCAGCGCAAGGCACTGCTCTCCTGCACCCAACCACGGCCCCTATGCAGAACCCCATTCCTCACCTTTGGCTGCCAACACTGCTCTCTGATTCATGCTGAGCAACACAGTCATTAATGCCTGTTGAGGAAATTTAAGTTCCTTTATAATCAGGTGTAATCAGTAATGAAGGATAAGAATAGTAAGTAAAAACTGCAGCCCAAGTGATAAAAATAGGCTGAAGCAGTGCAGAGCTGGAAGGCAGCAGCACTTGGGGCTGCCAGAGCAGGACCTGAGTGCTCCTCCCACATACGCACTCACAGTCTCTGCACAAGGTGCTATTTAACACTCCATGCTGCACAAAACAGGGTTTCTGCACCAGTAGAAGCATTTTTTCCATAAGCTTTGCAGGCCCTGGAAGAAAATAAAGATTCAGTAGTGTTTGCATGCAGGCAATAGAACCCAGATCCTGTACCTCATTTTGCAGAGCCAGTTCAGAGGCTGCTCATCTGTTCAGTTCCAGGTCACAGCTTCTTGCAGGCATTTAGCACCCGTGTCATCTCCTTCTCCCTTGGTGAGAGCAGCCTGGTGCCTGCTGGCAGACAGATGAGCTCTAGGGCAGCACCCTGCTCCTTGTCCTCAAAGCCCTCCCAGATGCACCATTGAGCGCAGAGCACTGTCCTCTCATCTGACCCTGGTGACAGCAAGTGGAATGCCCATGATGTACTCTTATTACCATGGTAACTCAGCCAAGAACTGGCGATTGCACAAGTGGATGCCTAAGGAAGAAATCAGCTCTGCTACCTGGCACATTGTCCCTGTTTGCACCTCCTTTGAAGGCAGTGGGAGTCCTCTGGCACACAGCGAGAGCAAATTACTGCATGGATCCAAGCCCATGCTTGCAAGCAGTTTTCCCAAAGGCTTCAACCATTTTACATCTAACTGAAAAATAACGTATATCCTATTAGAAGAGGGGTGATTTTTCAGCCAGGCTCTGCATGACTTCCGCGTCCATTGAAGCAAGGACACGAGGTGCCGTGTGATCTGTCCCACCTGCAAGAACACGGGCATATCCTCTGCTCTCTGTCACGGAAGCTGCCCCATGCGGAGAGGCCAACGTCAGCCTTTCACTGACTGTGAGTGGCAGCAGCCTCTACATGAGGGTTGCCTTTGGCTTCCTGTATGTTCCTCCCCAAAAATCACTGCAAGCTGTGGTGCTGAAGGGTGAAAGGGCCTTGGCATTGTCTGTGGTGATCGGATGTCTCCTTGCCCAGGATGTACCACCCAACCAGAAACCTCATGAGAGCAGCTAACATTTCATGCATTTGTATTCACGGTACCCCATGGGCATGCAGTCACTGCAGGGAGGCACAGTAGGGCTGAGGACAATGAGGCCCACCAGGAACAGTGCCAGTACTGTGTGTGGTCTGGGGTACCACAGTACGAAAACGTCATAAAAATATTAGCATCCAGAGGAGGGTTACAAAGTTGGAGAAGGGTCTGGAGAGCGAGATGTATGAGGGGCGCTGAGGCGGCTGAGTTTGTGCAGCCCAGAGCAGAGGAGCTGAGGGGAGGCCTGATGGCGGCTGCAGCTCCTCACAGGGAGCGGAGGGGCAGCGCTGAGCTCTGCTCTGTGTGACAGCGACAGGGCCCGAGGGAACGGCATGGAGCTGTCAGGGGAGGGGCGGGTGGGGGTGAGGGACAGGTTGTGCACCAGAGGGCGGTGGGCACGGAACGGGCTGCCCAGGGCAGTGGGCACGGCCCGAGTGCCGGAGTTCAGGGAGCGTTTGGGCAGCGCTCAGACACTGGGTCTGAATTTGGGGTGGTGCTGTGTGGAGCCAGGAGTTGAACTCAATGACCCTTTTGGGTCCCTTTCAATTCAAGATTCTATGATTCTATGGTTCTATGGTGCCAGGGTTGGAAGTAGCAAAGTCCTATAGCCACACAGCTCTGCTTTTTCGTAACATTTCCACTGAGCGGTTTAACAAGAGCCGGGGTCAGTTCTGTAGGTTTCCTCTTAAAATTTCCAGTCAGCCATAGCTCAAGCCTCTCTATACCCCAGAAACCTGAGTAAAGGAAATCTCCTCTGTCCAGCAAGCTCTTCTTGAGTCCTGAGGCTGCACAAAAAGCAAAACTATATGTATTGTGGTGAGAGAGGAACTGGAGCGTTTGTCTGGGAACCTTCAGAGCATCACTCACGTAGATGAGGTATCTACATGTATTTATGTACATATGATGTACATAATGTATGTGTATAGTACCAGTGTTGGCACCTGGCTGAGCCGAGCAGCCCCACTGCAGCAGCAGCAGCAGACCTGCAGCAGACATGAACAATCCTGCTGCCCTCCTGCTGGGCCTTCCCGAGCTTTGCCAGGAGAGAGCAACAGCTGATGCTGCTCTCAGAGCACACCTGGGCCAGGACAGCACAGGCTGCTGGGTTAAGTGATGGTCACCCTGGGGAGGAGGATCCGCTGGCCCCTATCATGGTGCTGTCATTGCAGTCAGCTGCTGCAGTGCACACAGTGAAATATAAGAGTAAGCTGAGAGAAATAAGGGCCTTTCATTTGCCTTGTACATAAGCTGCAGGGAGGGTATTTCTAACTGAAAGAGGAGTAAATACATTAACAAGCTGCTCTTCTGTTTTAGGAAAAAATAATAGCAGTATCATAACCATATCTCAGTGACAGCTATTGGGATCTCCTAGTGTTTGCTTTAGCTGAGATCTCCTTACAATTGGAAAAAACAGAAGGTGATAGGCGATAGTCCCAAGCTTGCTTGTAAAATACTAATGGAAATGGAAAACGAGGTCAGAGACAATGCTATGCCACAGACTGCACTTAGGGAAACAGACTGGAAAAAGTCCAGGACAGAGGAAAGATGAAAAGGAGAAGAGAGTGGAGATAAGTCAGTGGAGCAGCTGGAGCCTGTGCTGGCACTGGGGGAGATGCTGCAGCTAATGGCGAGATGGCAGGGAGCAAAGGGATGAGAAAATGGAGAACCGAGCTGGGAAGGCGGATAAAAGTCAGAGCAGGCAGGGGACTGAAGTGTGTGTGATGGTGGAAAAGAGGCTGGAGAGAGAAAAAAATGGGAACAACAGAACAAGAGGGTTTTCTGAAAGGAGAAGACACATCTGCCATTTGCACTGCCAAGCTCAAAGGAAAGCAGAGAGGCGTAGCAGCATTTCAGCCCTCCCTGCAGCAGGTGGCTTGCAGACTCCATCCTCAGTTGGAGCTCTGGGAAGTCCCCATGAAATGCAGTGAGGTGGAATGAGAGGGGCTGGAGCACTGCCACGTGGCACTGCCTGAAGCCTGGGAGGTGGTCTCCAAATCCACCCAGAAGTTGTTCCTCTGATCAGCAAGGAAAACTGTGCTCACCATCCTGCTAAGAGACAAAAAATAATGTGCACTCTTAGTATGTGGTAAAAACATCTAGTTCTGCAGTAGCTGGGAAAAGAGCTGTCGGTTCTCAAGGACCAGAGAGTGGTCAGCAGGGAAATTGGGTCTTGGCTGTGTGGAACCAGGCAATTAGACACTCAGCCCCTCCCTTAGCACACCTCTAGTGTCAGCTTAGCAAGTCTTCCTCCGTTACCTGCTCCAGCCCCACGTGAGAGGCGAACCCAGCCCTCACTGTTTCTCCTGGGATGGAGCTACAAGGATGCTCACTGTGTGCCATGATTTGCAGAGGTTCCCACAGAGGCCAATATCAGCTTGCCTACAGATCAGACTCTGAGCTTCCCTTTCCCTGTCTCATAATGATGGGAGCAGGATAGGTGTAGCCAAGCCCAGCCATGCTGTGGTGCCAGTGCTTGTGCCCCAGCCCATCCTGCAGCTCCGCAGGGCCAGCTGTTGGGTCAGGGCTCCAGGACAACCGGTAGCACTTCACCACCATCAGGGACAGCAAAGGAGGGTGAAAGGAGGGTCAGCCCTGAGGCCAGGTGTTCCATAACGGGCAAACCTATATGCAGCCATGCTGGCACCATCCACTGATGCACCACAACTTCCTGTATACATACAGAAGATGCCCAAATCCAAGCCTTCGTCAGTATAAGCAATGAGCAGTATGTTTAGGCAACCTCTGAGCCAACCTCACATGAGCAACAGTTCCTGAGGATCTAGTTGCCAAGTTCCCAATAGGAATATGCTGAATTAGTTGCATTTGCTTTTGTTTCCATGAGACAAATGTTTCTATTTGTCTCATTACATGACAACTCCCACAAAGCTGCCCAATAGCTCTTAGAGGATGCTGTTTAGTTGCCCCACGCTGGTAGAGACGAGTTATACTAGTCTGAGGAAGTCGACCTGCATCCTTTCAGCTGTTATTATTTCACCAAGGGGCAGAGCAGGTGTTGGCCTCATGCTAGCCAGCTCCTGCCCTGTCTTGTCTCATTCCATTGGCACAGCAGCTCTTTTTATCAAGGATTCAGCTTTCATTTGCATAAGAACGTTAATTTCAGAAACAAACGCCCAGCTTAACCCTGCTGTACCCTTAGGAAAACTCCTCTGTGAAGGTTCGGGGCATTTCTTTTCCCTTCTGCTGGCTCACAAAGGCAGAATCCAGGAGAGCAAGCTCCTCTGTGTGCGTGGCATTCTGCACCTCTGCACAAGGAGGGGCCGCTCACTGCCAGGTGCCAGCCTGCAGCACACACATGGCTGGTTTGCTCTTATCCCAGCCTTCATGCTTCTGCTATGAGCTGTGCAGAAAGACCGCTCTGTCAAGCTTAATGAGATATTTATTCTACATTTGATCTCTCCATTTAAAGCTGAGTGATTGCCCTAGAAAGTTCTGGTTCTCAGAAATCACTATTTTCGTGTAAGAGAAAGATGGAGCCCTCAGCTAATCCATGCTCCATGAAAGGAGCGCTATGTCAATTCGTGTTACCAGGCAGCTCCCTTCCCTGTGAGTCACGCACTCTTAGGTATTCCTCAAGGCTTTCTGCTCCCTACTCTCATCCTTCCTGTTGCTCCCTTTCAGGCCTCTCTCCTTCCTTACTCCTTGACACCGTGTGAGGACACATGGAGCACACCAGGAGGCCCTCTGGTGCCTTCAGGAGGGGTCTCCTTGCAGCAAAAGCGCTTCCCCACTTGGTTGGCAATTGCTCCCAGAGACACTCTCAAGCTGTCTGCGTGGCTGCTGTTTGTCCGACCCCTGGGCCAGGTGCCCATCTCCTCCAGCACACAGCTATGGGCTGGGGACAAAGAGAGAAGGCCAAAAAACCCAAGAAGAGAAAAGAAGGTCACTGGGCCCCACGGCTGCTCCCCACATCACCAATGCCATGGCCAAATGGTTGAGTGCTCCTGTGGAAACACTCCTCTGTGGGCCATGCGGTTCTGGAGGAGGCAAAGTAAATGGGTCACAGGGAGGTGCCAGCTGCCACTCCTTGCGTGTCAGCAAAGAATGTTACGGCCGTTCTGTGAGCTTTACATAATCATTTCTATAAAGAGAGAAATAGCTATACGTGTGATGCGTTGTAAGGTTTTAACAAATTGTTCACCAAGAAGTTTATCTGAGCAATTGGGTTTTTAGCATCAGCCATGAATGTATAAATATAAATGATTATATAATAATCAAAATATTGGGGCTAGCCTGATTTAAAGCTCTTTCTAACGTACTCTGCATGGTTGTGTTCAGCCTTACCAGAAGACCATGAGGTTTCCTGCAGAAATCTGCTCCTCTCTTGGAAAAACAAACAAACAAATAAACGCTTCTCCTAACTATCTTTTGTTGTTGCGCTCCTGTTAGCAATATTTCCTTCAGCCATATCATTTTGAGCTTCTATAACCTACAGAATCACAGAACCATAGGTGTTGGAGGGGACCTCTGGAGCCCAACCCTCTCTCCTGCTCAGGGACATGATTTAGAGGAGGGTTGTTAGAGTTAGGGTAGTATGGTTAGGTTGCGGTTGGACTCGATGATCTTTAAGGTCTTTTCCAACCTGAACAATTCTGTGATTCTATGATTACTTCCTCATCCCTTTCTTCTGCCTGTATGTGGCTACAGACTGTCTCATAATGGCATTTCCTCTGTTCTTTCCAGAGCAAAGGGTCAGATGACAGCAGGAGCTGGCCCACAAATGCTCAACTGTGGTCCTGCTGTGGTCTGGGATTAAGCTTCTGGAGTCTGAGTACCTGTGCAGAGGGAAGCTGGCATCTTTCCCTCCAGCAAGTTCTTTGATGCTTAGTTTGCATTTCTGCTTTGGGCCGCAAGGTAAATAAAGTTTTCTTTAAGAGGAAGAGGAGTTTGGATAAGTCTTGAGCCCTTCACCTTGGAGTGAAGGGCCCTGTGGCCACAAGCCTTTGGGTACAGGTGCCTACTTGCTATCTCAGATTTAGAGAGTAGCGCTCTTTTTGCAGGCCCCACATATAGCAAATTAATTCAAACTAATATATATATATATATATATATATATAAAACAAAACGAGTAATACCAGAGGAATCTTTAATCTTCTGTTGCAAAATGTTAAGTCACTCAAGATGTTATCACTGCTCTGAGAGGTGCCTCTGGTTATGACAGCTCTGACGCAGGGATGGGAAACTCCTTTGGGAAGGGCCAGGACATGCCCAGCAGTGGCGATGCGTCACGTTTCCTGTTATCTTGGGATCTTTCATTAAATGTGACGGGAAAGCAGCGCATGCCCTTGCTGCGGCCGCAGCCTGCGAAGCAGTGGGAGGAAGCGGGCAGCACTGGGGCTGCACTGCTCCGTGCCACTCCTGGGGGCTTCTATGGGGAAAGCAAAAGGCAAAGCAGATGGAGAATAGAAGCACGTTTAGATTTCATGTAAGAACATTCTTGAAAAGGAGAGGGTAAGCTGTCAAGGGGGTTATTTTTATACATAAAAAATAATCAAGGGAAGTGCGGAAAATAAAGTGCATATGTTAGCTAATTTTTAGCACTACGTATTTCAAGGAGGTAAGGCAAATAATAGCAATGGCCAGAGATTATTTCAGGTCTTTTCATGATGTCTGCCAACAAGATGCCCACAGACAGCTCTGTTGCAATGCAGATTGGCACTTGATCAAACCAGCTCCCTCCCAAGCCCTCCCAACCTGTGTGTTTATTGAGCTGCTATAAATCCAGTGGGGATTGCTTAAAAAAATTGAGCTTGTTCAGCTCTTCTGGCTAATGCATATTAATATCTTGAAGGAAAGCAATACATTATTTATTCAGGAATCAGTGATCATCCACTCAAGCTGCAGAAAAACTTCGCTGGGTTCCAGTGAGGTTTCTGGGGAAGTCCCAGCACACAGCGCACCCAGGCAGCACCCTGGGCATCCCTATAGCCATGCACCGAGGGGGGCTGATTCCTGGCAGAGTTCCTTACGTAGAAGAATCTTTATATATATATACCAAGTTTCCCGGGTGCCCTTTGCTCGCAGCATGCTCCACCTCTGCTGGGATTGAAAGGAAGATCCTGCAAGCACCCAGTTTCACCTTCCTTATATTGTGACCTTGTGCTCACAAAGGACTTTAAATCGCAGCTGTAAGATACTACTCTGCCCAGTTTGATAGCTCAGCAATATGGCATTTCTATTAGTTTGTTGGCAAAAGAACCAAAGAAAGCGGAAGAATGATCATTCCCACACTTGGAGGAGTGAGGAAGGGCGAAAGGCAACATGAGCTCCACGTAAGACTCTGCATATGGCTGCAGTCTGCACAACTCAACTGTGCCCCAAAGGTAAATGTGGGATTGGAGCTCGTGCTGATACACCCAAGTGCAACACACAACCTCTGAGCAAAGCTGCTTGTTGTGTTGCCTGCCCCCGCTTCTGCACACCCCATCACATTTCTCAGATAACAGTGAGTGAGGTCAGCTTGGATCATCTTTATTGGAGATCTTAATTAACTCCCATGCAGCACGTTCCGCCTTGCCACCAGCTGGGCTTGCTGCAATTACCCATGGAGCTTTGCCGTCCAGCTGGCAGAGCTGCCCCTGCTCTGCCAGCACAACCTATGCTTCAGGACAGGGTTCCTTTCACTATGGGGTTGTTGTGTTATTTCTGCTCTGTATTCTCTTAGTTAAATTTCCATCAAGCTGCTCCCAGCAGCCTGGTGCCACCTCCTCAGGAACTGGAGGTGCTACTCCCCGACCCAGTGCATGCATGAAGTCCCCACCACTGGGAAATGTTCCTGCTCCTACCTGGGTAGGATCTTGGTTTGTTCTGCCTTTGGAAACCATAAGTCCTTCCTAGTGGTGCTTTTTTATCACTACACAGCACAGCACATTTATAGCAGCACCGCATAATTAACAGTTGCTGTTATTTGCTGATGACAGATATCTGCTCCGATCCTCGTTTGTTTCTCCTGTGCTGCAGTTTTGGGCTACTGCAGATATTGCCAACAAAAAGACGACTGAGAGTTCATTGGCACCTGTGAGTTTCTTTGGTTTTATTATTCTTGGTTACAAAAAAAACCCCTTATCCCTAAATGTTAAAAAATGGTTAGGCAGCAGAGTTTATGCTTCATTTCCCTTGCACTTACACTTGGACTCTCTGGTATCCAGAAAGGCATATGTGAGGAAACCAACTGACCTTGGCCTGCCGGGTCCTGCCAACAGAACGTAACTGCTCATACAGGAGGCCTGCCAGCAAAGCCCAAGTAGATCTGATAACATTGTGTATGGAACAGAAAAGTTAAGATAAAACAGAGGAAAGAATGTAAAGCCCAATGAGATCTGAGTCTGAAGCCGAGCTCCCCCCTGCCCATGGCAGATGTTGCTATGCTGGTCAGTCTCCCTAGCAAGGACAGGCCACTGAGGCCACGCTTCTCCTGAGGAGAGAGCCCTCCCAACACCACCGTCATCTTAACTGCTGCTGTGCCTGCTGGCAGCAGGGAAGGACTCAGAGCTGCTCCCAAGTTAGTGAGATTGCATGGGCTGGGCCAATGCACTGCAGCAGCAATGCCAGTAGATGTGCTCAGAATAAATTGGACTTTGTAACTTGAATCAACGCCAAAGAGCAAGGCTGATCTCTAGAACAGCAGCTAGCAGACCACAAAGGGAGGCTAGCAGAAAAGCACAGTCACCAGCTGCTGAGAGCTATGACATGTCCTGCGGATGAGGAGCTCGGGGACCGGGTACCGCATTCCTGTGTGGTGTACCAGCTGCGGATGAACGGCTGCACCTCTTTTAAACTCACTTGTGGGCCCTTTGGGAAGAGTCACACAGAAGCAGCGACATTCAGAGCAGCAGAGCTGGGCTGGGATCCTTCCAGTATTTCTGTCTAGCACATAAACGGAGAGCAGACCCCAACGGGCTAAGTACAGCTGTTGTCTGAGCGCTCGCGCTGCACCTGATGCTAATGGAGCTGCGTGCGTCAGTGGAATGTGGCCCTCAGCATTGCATGGGATTATCTCCTTTTAGAAGCCTGGTGAGCAAATCAAAGGTCAGAAATTCCCAGTCTCACCTTCTTTAGACATTAAGGAATGATGTTATTCATAGCTTGCATTATCTTCCATAATACATCTGTCATTATTCAGACTGGGGATGGCCAAGGCCACACTGTGATGTGTGTCCTCCAGCCCCTGCCAGCCCCATTCAAAGCCAGCTCTTGAAGGGCAGCAGTGGGGATGTTATTGGAGAGCAACTCCCCAGAGGGACCTGGGTTTAACTCCTCTGGGCTATGCCCCGTCTCCAGTAAAGGCCTTCATGACAGGCTGGAACATGTCACTCACACCAGGATGTCCAGCTTTGTTGTCAGCCCTTTCTTTGAAGACTATAAAATGTTTTTTTATGGTTATCAGATACTTTGGGGGGATTACTGGCACTGTGTTGCATATCCTTTCTGTGGTCTTTTCACCATGGTGCAACAGAACAGCTGTTTTCCTCCTTGGGGTCTGAGTAATGGGATCTTGAGTCCTTGTCTGGAAGCCACCTGACGCTTTTTGGTCAGAAGGGCCGCTACGCAGCAGTGCCAGGCCAATAACCTCAGTGCCACAATCTGCTGTCCCCTCGTCGCAAGAGCTGCAGGCGTGTGGGAGCAACTGGGCTTTCTCCCATGCAGTCAAGTTGGATCATTTCTGCTCCAGTAAATCCCACCTAAAACACTTCAGGATTCACTAACATTAGATGAGACACAACATGCAAGTATGCTAGCAGGTTTAATATCCTCTTGCCGTCATGCTTTTACCTAACTGCTGGAAATAAATATTTTGCCCTGAGAAAGCTGTTGGTTGACGTGCTCACAGTTTTCTACCACCCCAACCCTTTTGCCCAGGGCAAGATGATGATGCGTTGGATCTCTGTTGCACAGCACGTCCCAAATGGACCGAGCACATCTAACGCTGCCACTGAGATGTAAGCGTGGAAGTGTCCTATGGCTGAGGGCAGGTGATCCAATGGGATCAGAAAAAAACAGGTGATGGTGAGACTGGCAACTGTGCCCTTTGCTGATTCCTCAGAGCTGTCCTGTAATTCTTCCCACATTCAGATGGAGTTGACCAAAGCCCGTACTGGGTAAGCTACGCATGAGGGTGGCTCCTTCTACCTCCCCCTATTTCCCAAGACAAACATTTCCACCTTCTTTACAGCCAGGTGTGGCAGAAAACCACCTCCAGTGCTGAGCCAGCAGGGCTGTGCGTTCCTTCCCTTATCGCCACTGTGTGGCCAAGAGCCTTACCTCGAGCAAGGGGAGCAGCAGGCCTCCAGCTGCGCTGAGCACAAAGGTCATTGCTTGGCCCAGGCTAAGGTCTAATGTATGGAGTTTAGAGCTGCGCCATGCTGCCAGGTTAGAGCAGGGGATTTGAGCTTCAGAGCAGCTACATCAGCCCAAGCCCTCCCACCAGCCTGTGTTCCACGCACAGCCACATCGAGGTTCTGCTGGAGGCTTTCAGGCTGAAGGAAGTGGTTAGCAAATACCTGGCTTTGGCTGTTACTTTGTGGAAACGTTGCCTACCTGGGCAAATGGGGAGAGGGATCCAAAGAAAGATTTGGTGGAAATCTCCAAGACTTCTTGGCACCTCATAACTCAGTCAGGACAGAGGCTCCATCAGGACATCTGGGCACCATGAGACCTGGACCCGATGGCTGTTCCACAGGGCAGCGTGTCTGCCCACATCGCACATGTCCATGGCACAGTCAGAAAAGCCAAGATACGGGCCCTCTGTTTGAAGAAATTGATGGAAACCATGACAACAGACTGGGATCTGAGTACATGGAATCTCAAACAATAATTATAAATGGAAAGCCATCCTCGGTGCCAGCCTTTGTAGTGGTGCTGGTAACTGTTTGGAGCAAAGCACTATTGTGTTCAAGAAATGTTTAGATGTTGGGACATGGTTTAGTGGGGAAATACTGGTGGTAGGTGGACAGTTGGTCTAGATGATCTTGGAGGTCTTTTCCAACCTTGGTGATTCTATGCTTCTATTCATTGCTAGCACAAGCTCTTCAGTTTATCAAAGAGGGAGGTAAAGAAAAGATTTGATAATGATCTTTACCTACATGATGAAAAGATTTCTCACGTCAAAGAACTCTTTATGGTATCAGAGAAGAACACAGAAGCAACAGGATATTATTTACAGTTTAAATTTATCTTACTTAAAGGTGCATGTTTTAAAATAGGGAACAGCTGAAATGAGCAAGGGCTTGGGCTGCGCTGGCAGCCCTCGCTGCAAGCTTTGCACAGCTGTGCATGCCAGGACACAGGAGACAGTGTCAGCAAGAGCCGGGGACAGCTGCTGTGGCAAAGGGTACAACAGAGACATGGGAGCAGGGAGGCTCATGTGAAGGACAGCAGGGGCTGCAGTCTTGGTCTGGGGATGCGGAGAGTGCAGCAGGAAGGCATTGGGCTTGCACCTCTGGCTGAGCACGGACAGGATCAGGCCTTTGTCCTCTAACTTGGTCTTTTTGCCTATGGCAGCACTGTAAAAGACATTTCCCTGCTGGAACTGACACGTGAGCCTCCACTTTAGGCATTTCCAGTTCAGTTCATTATAATTTTTCAGCCAAGCTGTAAGAGTACAACCTTTCAAATTAATTTCACAGATCAGCAGACCTTAAGGTCTTGATTTTTTAATTTTACTTTTAAAATCAAGTAGTTTAAACAAGGCATTTAAATTGTTATAGCTTAGTACAATGCCACTGTATGTAAGTCTGTACCTAATGATACCGCGTAACCAGCTCTTGCTTCTTTTCAGCTTTGAGACTCTCCTCTAAGTGTTATTCTCTCTTGCCTGACTGGAGATACGCACTGAGGGTTTTCACAGAAGCATAATTCATTCTCTTTGGTTTTCTCCTGCAGTTTCTAAGCAGAAGCCAGGCTAAAGGACAGAGTGAAATAGCAGCCCGTTGCCTGTGCTACTCAACACCAGCCATAAAGCAGGAAAAGGGATTTCCTTTCCTCCCTCCCATGGCACTCTGAGTGTCTTAAGAGTAAGCTTAATTCTACTGGGATATGACCGTGGGCTTCCTATATCCACATAAGCTCAGCACCGGTAATTCTGACTCCACCTCACCTCCCTGCAAGTAATGTGTTCTGCCTCTGCAAAGCTGTAGCCTTTTGGTACTGCTGGCTGCTTCTAGACATGTATTTTCTGTTCTGTATTTTCATAGCATATTGCTCTCCTGCTGCACTGTGTGCACTTTGGGATCTTTTGCAAAAAGCAACAGGATCCAGTCAACTGATGTAAACCAAATAATTCCCATGATTTCTCTTGCCAGGTCCCATTTATCCACCAGTGTTTGTGAGCTAGACCTCAGTATGTTCCAAGTGGTCAGCAGCTGGCAGGAAGCACCGGCAATCACAGCAATCCTCACAGCTCAGTTTGCAGCAGGCTCTTTGGATTCCTGCCTTTAAGTCATACAGGGACTTCAGAGTGCAGGTAATGGGGTATTTAAGAAGGAAAAAATTGAAATCTGACAGATGTTTTTCACTGAGCTCTTCCTGAAGCAGCGGACTGCTGGGGCTGAGCCAGTGCTGCAGACCTGGGAAAACCTGCATCATGTAGTGCTTTTGGATGTCCGAGGCTGCTTCCTTCCGGGGGGCACGTGCTGCAGCACAGACCATTCCTGCATGCTGTGTCCTAGTGCTCATTCTGGGATGTGTCATTCTGGGATGCGTCCTTGGCCTCTGCTTCCCCGATCACAAGATTTCACATACTATTTGGACAGCAGGAAGAACTTCCTGCTCTTCCCAGGATGAAACAAAAATCTGCTCATGGATAACTGAAAGGCAGAGGGAGAGGCATCTCCAAGATGTACAGCCACTCAGAAGCACAGACATAAGGATGTACCGCCCTCCTCGAGGCTAGAGGCGAGCTGTGAACAAGGCTGGCACGTTTGTAAGAGATTTTAATTACAACTGCTGCACATTTTAATATGCACATAGCATGGTGTGGGGATGTTTCATACAGGTATTAAAATATATCTTTAGAACATGAGCAAAACATCGGTATTTTTATTGAAAAATCTACAGCTAAACTGGCTTTCATGATAAGGCAAGGATCTGAGAATCTATGAGACTCAAAAGCATGAATGGAGGGCACGTGCAAAATGGAAATAAATGCATGAGATGAATCTGCGTGCATTTGGAAATAGTAACAGTACGTAATGCTGTGCACAGCTAAAATCTATTTTAAACTGTTTATATAGTACAGAAGCATATGTTCTCAAGGCCTCCAGTTCGTCTGCGTGGGTTGGTCAAAAAAGTTGTGACATGCTGAGAAAGGCATTTGCGCCTTGTATTCTTTTTTCTTTTCTTAAGCAGAAAAAATGTGGGTTTAAAAGTGGAAAACCTGCAAAATGCTTAGAGGTCATAAGACAGTCATTGCCTGTGCTCTCCAGGACATGCATCAGCCTCACCAACCTTTGAGCAACTGGATCTCACAGCTGCTGACCACCTCCCTCTCTGTCATTCCTCGTGAGCTTTTTCACTCAAGCCTTCTCTTTTTTCGTCTCTCAGAGGATGTGGGCAGCTCCGTGTCACATCCTTCCTTGGGCTTTTCTTCCCCCTCCAACAGAGAGGAGTGTTACTGAAGCAGTCTGTAGATCAGCACACTGTGCACTGAAAAACAGCTAGTTCTGCAGAAACATGCAGAAAGAGGCATATCGTCACATGCTTTAGGACATTTCTTTCTGCACCATGTGTGTACTGTGATTTGGTATCGTCTCACACTGGTGCAGAGCTAAAAAACTAGGCAACCTGAAAAGTGAATACATGGTTTTAGATCTCATGCTTTTTTGTATGTACCACAATAGCAATATTGTGCAAACCCGTGAGGTGTCAACATCCCAGCTGGAGAAAAGTAGCACATGGCCATTGGGGGCAATGGAGGAACAGGGGTCAACATGGTGTCAGGTGAGTGCAAGCTGGAGGTATGAGAGCTGGAGCAGTGGCTGTGAAGAATGCTCTTGCAGGAAGAATAATGATGTACTAATGCATGTAGGAGAGAAAAATCTACATGGCAGAGAAAGGGCAAGTGAGCAAAACACTATCCTGTCAGGACCTTCAGCCATGTTAAGTACTGCTGCACGATCGTATCAAAAAGCTAAATGGGGAGGATTCCAGCCTGCCTGGTGCTCTGCAGGCCACCCTGTCACCTGGTCATGCAATTCAGCAGCACCGTCTCTGATCTACTTTTACACCTGCTTTGCATATCCTTCCTGAGGATACTGGCTTCAAAGTCTAAGCCTTTCAACCTTTAGCTGCAGAACCAATCTCTTCTTTTTCATGTTCCTGTTAACACTGGTCCGCATCCACAAAAATTAGTGAGAACATATCCACCACTGGCAGGCCTGGAGCACATCCCTCACCCTGCCCTTCGCTTGTTAGATGTGCCAGGGGTCATGGTCAGCACCAAAAGAAATTGCTTGATAGCCACACTCACGATGCTGGTATGCGTACTCCCCACAAGCAAACAGTAAAGGGCAGCCCTTGGCCACCAGCCAGAGATTGGCTGCTGGGATGAGGTTTGATCAATGCAGAGCTGGATCAATAGCGAGCACGCAAAAAAGCAAGCAGCAAAATGATGTGGCAGGGAATGCCATTGGGAGGGCCTGGTAGATGCCAGCAGGAACTGATTCAGAAGGGAGATGCAGCCCCACCCATTCTGCCATAAACAAACTTCTGTTTCCAAAGTGGGTTTCATAACATATGTCAAAATGTCAGGCGGTTCGTAGCAGGGAACGGTGGCTGGGGACACCAGTCACTTTAAAGTGAGATAGCTCAGACTAACTAGCAACTAAAGTCAAGTGCCAACAAATTGCTGTTGAGCAGAACAGGTATTTTGATATAATGCCAGAAAGTGCATCTCTGTCCCTGAACAAAAGACGATGGGGACATAGAATTCAAAGAGATGCGAAATAAGCATGACAGCAACTAACAGTAAGGACTACCAGACAAGTAAACAAACAAAATGATTAAGAAATAATCATACATAATTCCACCCTTTGTTCTTAAACTTATCTGTACGCAAAGTAAGACTGCACTAAAAGATGTGGAATTTCTTATGCTTCTGTGATATAAAGCTCTCTTACCACCATACTGTGAGTGACTCCAGCTCTTCTCATTCTCTCCTTTTCAGCCTGCTGTTGTTCACCACACCGATGCTTGGCCTTTAATTAGAACATTATTTCTGATCAATCAAGCCATCATAAAAGGAAAGACCTTCTTAATTATTTACTTGCTTATTTGAACTGTACTTAGGGGCTCCACAAAAACTGAAATGCCCAATCTATAGCAAAAGGAGCTGTCTCCTCTCCATGTGACATCACTACACATTTCATCAGATTCTAATGTCTGAAGCATTTCTGTAAGGCTGGCCTTGGGCACAATGGTAAGCTCCTTGCATTTGGTCTACATTCAACTACAGAGAGATATTACTGATTTTTGTTTTATTTTAATGCAGAATATTTGGTAAAATCCATGGGGTTTGAGAGTTTCTTTGAAGCTAAAAAAAAAAAACCAACACTCCAACAATTAAAGAAGCGCACAGAAAAACAGCAGAATATTTCTATTTATTTGCAAACACAACGTTTCAATCTAAAGGGTTTTTTTTTTCTTTTTAATTTTAACTTTCCTTCATGTACTCTGGCTTGCTTTACCTCACACAGGAGTAGCACAAAGCACAGGAAGTCCACGAGCCAGATAATCTGCAGCTACAACCACTTCATTCTGACACAGCTATGCAAAGCATCCCTCACACAGCCAGCTCTGCCTCTCCACCAGCTCACCATATCCGCCCCGCGTCTCTCTGCTGCCCTGCATGCGTACGTGTAAATAATCCCCTTGGTGTGATCAGTTGGCTTCATGCAGTGAATAAACTGAAAAATCATTCAGAGCAAATGGGGAAATTTACTTCTTTATTTTCATAACAGTAACGCCAACTATGGGGACTCATTTTTTTTTTTTTCCCCCACAACGGGTTTGATTTCCTAATGGTCCCTTTGCTGGGGTCTTAATTGCAGAGCAATGATTTGGGCAATATAGGAACCCATGCTGCAGCACAAAAGGCAACAGACGAAGCAGCCAGAGGGAAGGTTGTGGTCCTCTGTGCCGCATGAAGAGCTCAGCTCTGCCTGCAGCAGCAGCAGAAGGTTCAGAGAGCAGCAAGAACTCAGCGGTCAAGAAATCCACATTACTGGAAATTCCCATCCAGTCAGACGTGCAGCAGTGCCCAGTGCGGGGACACGGCCCCGGACAGCAGTCTCTAGCACCAGTGCTGAGGTCAGCAGCATTCCTGAAACAGCATCAGCCAGTAGAAAGGCCACTTGGTTCACCTGGCAGTCTTCTTTCTGAACAGTACAAAACCACATTCTGAAAGCCACCTGCTTCCAAACCGCCCACCCTTCACCACAACCCCACGACCCAGCCAAGTACTGCTGCAGAGATTCTCGGTTACTTCTCCTGTCTCTCAGAGGGAAGGGCACACACCAGTCATCCAGCCTGACCTCTGTAAGACGACAACCCAGCTAACTCCTGTGTGTGCACACAGGTGACACAGGAGCACCCCAAGGCTGCAGGCTCGCTACCAACCCACAGCAGCTGCCATCAAGGAGCAACAGAAGGCTGTGTTGGAGCAGGAGAAGGTACATCCTCAGTCTCTCCTGTTCCTTGTAGGTGTGCAATGAGTGAAGACACGGACTCCCGGCCTTCCTCTGGGACGCGTGATGTCAGCACAAAGCCACTGCTCCTTCCCCAGCCCCACTGGCACCTCAGCTCGTGTGACCCAGCACCCTCCCAGCCACCTACCAACAGCCTTCCCCTGCACAGTCTGCCTTGTGCACAGCCCTGTGCCCTTTCCACCTGACGAAAACCGCGCTTCCCTCCACTCAGCACGTTCTTTCAATCTTAACTCCCCCGAGTTTGTGACCCCGCACCCTGCCCTCAAACGGCCCACCTACACTCTCCAGACCGCCCCGCCTCAGCACGGCTATTGATGCCGCACTGCCCGCGTTATGTAACGGCGCGGTGCCGCCATTGGCCGCCGAGGTCGGGCGGTGCGGGCGCTGAGGTGGGGCCGCGCATGCGCGCTGGTCGCTCCCCTCCTCCCTCCTCCTTCTCTCAGGCAGCGGCGGCGGCTGCGGCGGGGCCGCGCGGAGCTATCTCCTCCCGCTCGCGAGGGCCCCTAGGCCGCGCTCCCAGCCGGGTGAGGGGAGCAGGGCGGTCGGGGAACGGGGCCGGCTGGGGTGCGGGGCCGGCCGGCCTCAAGGGGATGGGGGCGGCCTGGGCGCAGGCGCGGAGGCCTCCCCACCGCAGGCCTCGGGCCCCGTGCCGGGCTCCGCGAGCGAGGGGTGCGGGCTGCAGCCGCGCCCGCCGCCTTCCCGCGCTCCTAAGCGCCCCTCAGGGAGCCGTGGGGCCGGCGCGGGCTGCGCGCTGCGATGCTGCGGGCGATGCTGCGGGCAGGCCCCGGGCAGGCCGGCCGCGGAGCTGGGCCTCGCGCGGCTGGCGGGGCAGCGGAAGCAGCTGCGGCGCCGCGCTCAGGGCCCCGGAACCGCCCGCTCCGCTCCGGTTACTGCAGGGAGCGGCCTGCGTGGGGCACCGAGCGCTGCGGTCCCGCTGCCCGCAACGCGTGCTCTCGTTCCGCGGCGCGTTGCTGTGCGTTCCCGGGCGCTCGTGCTGCTATATTTCAAAACAGCGGGCCGGCGTGCTGCGCTCCGGGAGGGTGTGCCTGACAGGGGGAGCAGCGCTCGTCTGTGTTGTGCGGACAGATTTAGGGCTGTGGATGAGCTCTTCTATCCTAAAGTGCGTTTACAAAAAGATTTTTAGTTGCTTTCTTAGTATGCAGATAGTTCGAGTAATCTTAATTTTCCAGTAATTAAGTATTCGTTCCGTGTGTTCCAGCTTCATTAATGTAACCGGCAGCATTTAAATGCTGCTGTCTTTTTGGTTGCAGGCGTCACAGGGAGGTTATGTTTGAGCAGATGTTTGTGTTTCCTTGTTTGTGTCTTAACTGAAAGCATCAGCTGCCCGATGGAGGGTCCTATGACTGAGCTGGTGCAATGTGCGAGTTGTGCTCTTTTCAAGGGACCACTGTATGAAGTTACACACAAATGCTTTATGGAAATTTGCCTGTCAGGAGACCTTCAGTTCAGAAGGATTTCCATAACGCCAACAAAACAGAACCAGAATAAATTCCCCGGTTCCTTTTAGTGCATGCAAAGCAATTGGCAATACCTCTACTTCTTTCTGTTTTTTAATGCGGTTGTGGTGTTCCTGTTGAGCCAAGCTGTGCAGGAGCAGAGTGAGGCCCCAGCTGGGATGTTTCGGTGTAACTGTAACATCTGCTGAAACTCCTGATAGTGAAACACGGGCTGGGATTTTCAGTGTAACGCTTCCCCCTGCATCTCATGGAAGCTGTGAATGCCACGTGTATTTCTGTACGCTTGTTAGTAAAACTGGTGTTTTCTTGCCTTCACGTAGTCACATAGAAGGATAATAGCTATGGAGTTACTTGGACTTAGGAATTTCTTTAGGGAAAGTGATGAGGGAAGGCAAGGGAGTACTGAAGCTG